>NW_024104598.1:1792500-2453885 GCF_003945595.2 Pipra filicauda
GCAATTTGTAAGGGAAATCTGTCTTTTCTTTTTTTTCTTTTTTGCATGCATATGCAATTTTCTTATGACTGAGAGAATTCAGTGATAGCCACATTATAGAAAGTCATGTGTACACTATATGTTAGGAGGTAAATGTAGACATTGGCCAAAAAAAGAAGGGATAAATAGGAAAAAATCCATTCCATAGGCATATTATGGCCTCAGCCACATCATTCAGTGATGAAAAAAATAATTCCTCTGGCTTCTGAGAGAAGATAATTAAAATTATCAAGGAGCTGCCAGTGAAAAATAGCAGCTTTCTTGATGTATATATGGAAATCCAGCGCAGAGCATGTGGTATTCCTATGGCTAATGAATTCTAAGGCAAAGCCAGGAGCTGAAATACACAGAAACTCCCCACTGCAGGGATCTTTGGCACCATTGTGTGTCCCTGTAGCTGAGACAATGGGAACAATTTTATGCTAATCAGCGGAAATAAAATGCAACATTTTGGTACAAGAGAAATTAGCTGACACCGGCACTTGAACTTTTCTAAGCAGAAGTCTTGGTTGGTAGGTTATCAAAGTGGATAACGCTGTGAGGCACTTCAAACCTCATACAAGTTCTGGCAACTGCAACATGTACTGGAACTCTTTGTTTACCTTTTTTTTTTTTTTTTTTTGGCACACTAGGGAAACTTTTTTTTTTGTTTTTTTTTTGTGACTTTGCTACCATAAGGGATACAAACTATATATTCCCTACAATAACTTATTTCTTTGAATGGAAGGATCTAGTACTTTCACATGCCTAGGTTAAATGTCCTTCTTAAGGGTACTTAAAAGTGATTGATAATAGGTCCTCAGAAAACAAATACAAAATCAGAGGCAGTGGCAGAGAGAGGTCAAAGGCAAAGGGCCAGTGGGGGTGAATGTGGCCAAGTAATAGGGGGTGATAGGGAGAGGAGGCTACAGGAATGTATGTGTGGGGAAAGTGTTCTGTTGGATTGCTTGTGAGTCTTTCCAGCCAGTTCTGCAGCCAGGCTGAAGCTCCTCCTAGAATTTTATAAACCCCTGGGTAGCACAGGAGAGAGTATATTAATTGAATATTGTACATCATCATGCTGTGTTGCATAAACATTGAAAACACACACATATACAAAATTATATAGACCATGTTCCTTGCAATCAAACCACTTCTGCTTAAAGAAGTAACCAAATAAGTAAATTAAGGTGTTACTTTTCAAACCTTTTATACACATACTATTTAATTAGGATTTATGATTTTGGAAGGCAAGATAAGCAGGAATCATGGGGTCAATACCTTGAAATGGGAGAATGGACTAAGTCAGACACCACCGTTTCTTTGATTTAAGAAGTTACCCCCCTTCCATGAAACCTGTACTCCCAATGCATCTGCCTCTGTTGTAAATATGGTTTGTCTAACAAAGCCTTTCTTGGATAATTTGCATTAGCTTGTGCTGAAGTGTTTACCACTAGTGATTTTTCATGTCTCAAATAATGTAGAAGTGCTTTGATGACACGGTAGTAAACTATATCTGAGTGTCCAAACAAATACAGGTGTTCACCACTAGTGTTGCCTCTCTTCCAAGAAAAAAATTCAGAAATAACATTTAAAAATTCTGGCTTTTTATGGCAAAAATAAAGGCTATCTGAGAACACCACAGAGACAGTGAGAGTGCAGTTTGCAATACTGGCATACAACAATATCAGTGGAATTGGTTGAAAAAGAATCTTAAAATCTGTGTATAGTCCATAGGATTCGATGGGCTTTTTCCACAGCATAAGTCACTCTTCTTTTTCTTGCTTTATCAATAAAATGGGAAACATTTAAATTGATAAGCAAACGAAAAAAAAAAGTTGATATTACCCAGGCTTATTTTTATAAGCCCTTTTATCAAAAACATGTCTTTCAAAGTATTTTCACTAATTGTCACATGATGAAAACCACACTTTGTAGACACTAAAATAGCACCAAATTGCTCGCACTAATGAGTAAATATTCTTTAAATGAAAATTTAAACAAAAATTTAAATCAGAATTCTTTAAATGAGAAACTCTGAGTAGGAGAGGATTTATACCCCTATAGTGTAAGCCAACCTGGATTTTGCAAGACTGCAGTTTCTGATTGTGAGACAATAAATAGATATTTGGATACATCTAACGGTAACTTTGTGACAAGAGACAGTTTCTCTCTGACAGTAGGACAGATCCCATATGAGGCACATGTGTGTTACCTGCTGTTGGAAATGACATCCTACAGATGAGAAATTCTTAGGGTTATCAAAGACGATGTCACATCTCTCACCCCCCTTAAATAAATGAATTGTAGCTAATTACTCCTCAAGAAAAATCTTTATTTTGTTGATGCTCAGCTTGTTCAGGATTTTATCCTGTATGTGAGTAGCTGTAAGTTTTTTAAGTGAGAGACCTTTGCAGACCAGATAGCCTCAGATGCTGGTGTGACAGACATCATATGAAAACTGTTTCTCTCAATCCAACTGAGTTTAGTAGGATCAGAGGGGAATAGGTATGTTCATGCTTACATTTTTATATCGTGAAATTAATACTATTGAAAAGTTTCTTAAGTTTCCCAAACAGGTTAAAGATTAAACCTTCAGGGTTAAATTTTCATGAATCACTTAGGAAAAAAAATAATGACTTTTTACATGCCAGTGAGTTGTTAGCAGTATGTGAGAAATGCCTTTTGGAGCTTGGATTTTTGGTATGGACATAAGCTAAACTATGTAGCTTTTGTGCTTGCTGCTGCACAGAAACATTCAAAGAATGTGCATGTGAAGGATGTGAGGGTCTGGGGTTTGACTTGGGGAATGGTGAGTTCATTTGTCCGCATTTCTGTTCTATGATGCAGCAAAATCTTTCTGGCCCAGAACTGGACGTAAACTCAGATAAAACTACTTCTGTCTTCTCCAGGTTTGAATTTTGCTCTGTAGTTGCACATTTTCTAGAATCCAGCAGTGACAGGAACAGAGCAAGAAGTAGTACAAGAAAGGGGCAGGGTCAGGAAGAGAACGGAATGGGGATAAACATGAAGCTTCCAGGTCACTTCAGTTTAATTTAAAACTTGTCCATCCCTGCTCTCTTACACTTAAATCTTCCTTCTCTATCCCAAGGCTCTGTGAGTTTATTTGAACCAGGTCCCTCACACAAAGACAGCCGTCATATGTTAAAGAGGTGTCAAGTAACTATTTGCTTCTCCTAACTGCTTAGGGAAGGTCTGCAGGGCCTCCTTCCCTCTGGAATAAGAAGTGATGGATGTGGGTATACAAACATATGTGTGCAGGCCTTCTGCATCCTGCTTTGTCAGCACTTGGCTCACTCATACAGCTCCTGGGGACCTCAGCGTCCTCCAGTCAAGACCAAGAAAATCTTAGAAATACAGAACTAATTTTTTTATTTTACTTGCATATACTGTGATGCAGGAGAAGTTATGAGTACAATGACAGAGACTAGACACAAATTTTCTTGTGTTAGTTCATTGCATTATTGCAACTTTAAAAAAAAAAAAGGAAACTGCAGAAAATAAATCAAGAATCTTGATCTCTTATCTATGATTGATTTTTGTGTGATACTAAGAAGCTACAAGAGCAAGAATTGATACTTACAGAAGAATCTCTTTCGACTTAGAGATATCAAAATACATTGTGTTCAGTGTCATTCTTTTCAGGGCCTCTCCAAGCCTTAGAAGAATTGCCACTTTTGCAGTCAAATCCAAGTAACATCTGCTCTATGCAACCAGTCAATATTGTGGAAAAGTTCAAAGAATGAAGATCATTAGTAGTGTCAGCTTTACAACCAGAAGGTAATGGCATTGAAGTGAGCAAGTATAATACCCAACAATACCAGGCTCATTAACCAGTGATTTATCATGATGAAAAGACCTGTTTAACCTTTAGTCTTCACATGCTTTCTGTTTTTAACAAAAAGACCTATTATTTCTAGTTGTCAAGTGATAATTTGTGAGTTGTTAAAGGGATGTATTAAATTATACTTTAAACAATTATACACAATTACACTAATATTGCTTTTGCAATGGGATAAGTCGATGCCAATATGGTTTTTATTTTCCTCTCCTCTTATAATTTTGTTCATCCATCTTGAAAGTGAAATGATGACATTATATATATTTAGGATATCAGTATGTGACTTTTAGGCAAGTTAAATTGAGTTTGATGTGTGCAGCACATGACAATATTGTTTCACAGAAGCAGCAAAATCCACATAAAATATTTTGATGGTTGTATATAGAGTGCATAAAGCTTGTTCTTGCCTCTGAATAAAGACATGCATGTACCTGACTGTCCTGTAACCCTATACGGGGATGTTTCATTAATTTGGGTTTGGTTTTTTTTGGAAAGAAAACACTGCAGATTCTAGATGGCTTTTGACAGTTGCCATGTAACCTTGTCTACAGAAAAGCAGGCAACACAACTTATTCTGAGCCACAATATCTGTGCCTTGCGAGCAATAAGCCTCTCAGAAAATGTCATTCTACCAAAATGTGGCAAACTGTGTGGTGACTCTCGTGATGTAGAGAAACATCCATCAGGGGTTGGAAGATCCATAAGACTCATTTCAGATCTAATTAGATAATCAGATAATTTGTGATCTAATTCAGATGGGCATTGCAGTCACTAGGAACACCATATTTTCTACTGTCTAGTTTCACATGTTTTCCTATCTATTTGATTCTCTGTATATCATTAGTATAACCTAAGGACAAATTTATAACTGATTCAGTAATTCTCCAAGCATTTTTGTACACAAAGAGACTCTAGACACAACCCAACCTGCATGAGCAGATAAGATAGAATGATTGTGGACTTCACACCTGTCTTTTACATCTACATTTTGAATGTCATACATCCAAATGTATTGATGTTTCACATACAAATTTGAGAAAAGTCAGCATTTAAGAAGTTAGTAGGAGCAAAATGATAGCTTAATATAGTAGTAGAGAGACAATTCTCGATTTGTTCAAAATGAACAATTGGGAAGGATTTTCTAATCTATAAATGTGATTTTTACAGTTGGAAGACAGCTTGGTAATTTACAGGCAATGCAGTATTTGTGACAGAATTCTTCTGAACTAGGCATGTAATTTTAATGCCTTCGAAATGAGCAGAGATGTAAGACATTTTCTTTCCCTCAAGCTTATTAACAGAGATTTTAATCAATTAATGAATTATTGAATTTTTAAATAACAGGGACTCTAGGTCCACAGATTTCTGTAGATATCCTCCGTATAGATCTGTGTAGATTCCCTCTTTCTCTGCTTACCTACAATGCTAAAATACTGATCTCTGTTTTCTACTGTGAAGGTGTTATAAATTTTTAGGGAAAATACTGAGAATGTTTCATCCTTGGTGATGCGGATCCTCATCTTCTTGATGATCACTTCCAGGTGTGAACAAACATTTGGGGATGTGTTACTGTCTACCAACTTGGTTGTAAAATAATCTTAGTTGTTGAGAAAATATTCAAAAGTCTTGCTGCTTTTGAGAAAAAGTTTGGACTGAAAACAAGCCATGATGATCGTATTTATCCAGTATTGCAGTAATAGCATATTTGTTCATATTTCTGGAGTGCTAGTTCTGTTATTCTGCTCAATCTGCTAAAAATCCAATCTTTGTCTTCCTTTTCTAGGGTGACCACCCCAAGCACCATGGTGAGAAGGTGAGGTGAGCTTCTCTTGCTTCTTGCAGGTGGTGCTATTAAATAAATATTCAATGAGATAGGAAATGTAAAATAAGACTTGAAGAACTTCATGATTAGGATACTGGTCTCAGAGAAAAGACACTCCTGATGCTGGCTTCAAATTCATGGACTCTTTATGCACCATGGGAGTGCAGTAATATGAGAGACTGGCAATCATATATCATACAGCATCCATGTAATCCTCTGTCCTGGTGGTTTTATAGCTTTCTGTGGAGGCACTTTAGGTACTTCCTTGAAAGGGAAGGATTGAAACCAAGCCTTCTGGTTGAGTGACCTGTCTACCAGACTCCTGAAGGGACTGTGGACATACAGAGAGGATTTATCTGAATATATTATTTCTCTTATTTTATTTTTTAAAACATATGCTTCATTCAAAAGCATTCAATTTTAGTGCTGAATGCTTTTCGATATTTCTATGCTTTGTATTTGGTCAGGAAGCTAAGAACCCCCATGAATCTGAACTGTACTCCTTATACCAATTGAACTGAGCAGTCTATTACTTACATATCTGAGAGGATCAGGCTCCTAAGAGAAAACAGTGCTTTTAGTAGGATTAATTCTCAGTACCTTCCCAATGATCTAGTAACAAATGTGGATCCTTCCCTCTTTAAACAACAATCACTGATTTTTGCTGTTCCTGCAGGACTCAGCAGATTGGGTGAAATTCAGGCCTCACAGAAATTTTGCCATTGAATTCTATGGATGCAGAGTCTCAGCTTTTGTCTTTCCACTGCAGCCTGATGGGGAGAGGAAGGGCAGAAAGACAGACATCTCTGAAGGAAAGAAAAGACAACTTTTATCCTTTTCCCCCCCCTTTTGCATGTACAGTTACAAGATTTGCGTGATTGGCTGCAATAGCTTCCAAAAAGGAACAGGATCTCTGTCTCTTGGTTTGCAAATTTTGCCTGAAATAGAACTTCTAATACATTTCAGCCTGCGGAAAAAGCTTCCAGGGCAAAATGTCATTTTCCTTTGAAATTGTGGAAAATACCCAAATCTTGTGTTCGGCTTTGAACAATTTGTGAATTATCAGTTTGTGAGTTCTCACAGAAAGGAGGGAAAGAAAAACAAAATGAGAATTTGGTAGATTCAGGTTTTGTATGCAACTATTTGTAGCACTCTAGTGGTAATACCAGAATAGTTTCAGAGCTGTAAGAAAACGGTTGCTCTTTCTGGGTTCCATTTTGTGAGCTTCTATTCTGTCTCTTACGGACCTGACCATTTCAGGGTATGTTATCTCAGAGATAACTCATATGTACAAGTTCTAGCTGACATCTGGGTTGAGATACACTGTATTTTTTCACAGGATTCAGTGGTGTGTATGAGATCAGAAGCAAGATGGTGCCTGTAATAGGACTGTTTGGAAACTGGAATGTGGCTGAAGCATCATCTGGACTTTTCTTTGAGGTTGTCTATCCAGTTAGATGGATTTATAATAGTTTTGCAACACTGAAAAGTGAATGTTCTATTCTTATTGAGGAAAAAAAAAGTATAAGAGGTCATTTTATTTGGTTTTCAATCTTATTTGCTCTAATAAACCAAAATAGTACCATAAACAGTACCAAAGGAAAATGACTAGAAGACCCCAAGAAAATGAAAGGTATTTGAAAGATATGTTGTGTTCTCTTTAAAGAGAGCTTAAAGGCAGCACAGAAATACAGAGCTGGCTTGGCACATCCTGTAGTGTACATCTACATACACATTAAAATGCACTCGGTCTCAGAACGGGCTTTCTCCACTCCCTCTACCCTGCTCCCCTCCCCATTCTGCGCTGCCTAACAAAAGATTTTCCACAAAAGAAATTCTTCCTGGTTTGTAAAACAGTTGTGTAAAACTTGGACTGTAAAGCCACAGTTGACTGCTTTAATGTGGAACAGTTGGGAGGGTGGGGAATCGCTGGCAGGTTGGGACAGGACACAGCAATGGTGCCCCTATTCTGTCGGGGGTCTACTTAGTCACACCACCTGCTCCCCCTATTCTTTCAAAGGCGAACCAGTCATGACAGTATGAACAGACGGATGTTTAGCCTCAATACCTTGGACACACAGCACCAGACGGAGCAAGGGGAGTTAAGAAAAGATAAATTAAGTGATCAATAAAGATAAGGGACCTGTTTAGCAGTAAATGGTGGGGACAGAGCAGACAGAACAAGGGGTGAACGTGTGTTAAATAATGCAAGTGTGTGTTCAGCTAACCTCAAACTTTTCAAATCCATGTATTTTTCCCCAAAAAGCCTTCTTTTCCAGCAATGGTTAATTGTGTTTTAGGTAGATGTAAAGCATCTGTGGGCACACACGGGCTCCCCGATATGTCTCTTCAGAGTCAGCTATGCTGTTTGGCACTTGGCTTGAGTGTGAGGAAGGGGAAGAGAAAGGGGGCTGTGTCCAGGGTTGAGTCAGTGACTTCTTTGCACCTCCCACCTTTGTGACAGCAGGGGAAGAACAGTAAGGAGCAATGACATTCTGATAGAGAAACAGTAACAGTGCTTTGACAAGCTGATTGACAGTCAAGGGATCCAAAACTGTGGACTTATTTTAACTGGCTATCACACTCTTTGTCTCAAGAGCACTCTTTTTGTTCTGCCCTTTTGCCTACTACAGCAAAGGTCTTGATTTCAGGTTCAAACTTCTAACCCTACTGTAGTTTAAGAAGAAGATCTAAAAATCGACTTACAGTCACTTCACATGACACTTGACCTGTTAGAAAAGAAGCTACTGATACAATCACACCCAGCCCAAATGAGAGTTGTATTTTAATATGAATTTGAGTCCTGTTCTCCTCTAATGCCCAAAAAAGGAGGTGTTTTTCTCTGTGGAAGATTCAGGGTTGATACAATTAAACTCATTACTGCGATATAAGTGACGGTGTTTCTTACTGTGCCACAACAACTCTGTGGTAGGAGCACACAGGGGAGCAGCTACTCTGTATTTAGCAAGGGGGAACCCTGGAGTAATCATAAGCCTAGAGGAAGGTGATATCAGACACTGTAAGTTTGTAACTATGACAAGATGCCTTGTTCTTATGCTTAGGCCACCAGTACTGTCCACTCATTCAGGAAATTGCACTTTAAGTACTACTACTCTTAAAATAGACTAGTTCAGTTAGCAGGGACCTACAATAACCATGTAGTCCAACTCTCTAAGTATCACCAAGCAACATCTTCACTGGACTGGACCTAGTGGCACTCTTACATCCCACATTATGGTTCAAAACCCAAGGAACAAAAAAGTCCATAAAGTTGATTAACCTTCTTTTCTGCTTGTTGCTGTCTCAGTATGATGAAAGACATTGTAATTCTATTTAAATGGATAGCTGCCAGCCCACATCAAACAGGTTTTCCCAATTGCACTTTATCAAGTAGATTATATTGGTACTGTGGCCTTAGCTCCCATCCTTTCCATTACTTTGTGTACTTGTTGTGTAATGCTAAAACAACCATGCTGCAGAATAAATAGTAAAGTGCTGGGAGCTTTTAAGATGTCACTCACCAAAATGTCCAAGGATGTGAAAACTGAATTGTAGTGGTGCAATGAGGCACAAAATCTATTTCCATATTATAAAGGTATATAAAAGTCTATTCCTTTCCACTAGGCAGAATAAAATGCAGACCCCTATGAGACACTGGTAGATAGACTAAAGGACAGGGAGATACAGTCGACTCAAAGAGAAGAGTTTAATCAACCTTGGTGACTTGGTGATGGCTTGTAAGGGCAGCTGAGCCTCAGCTGTTCTCTCTAGTGTCATCCTGAATGAATACTTTGATTTTCGTTTTGGAGTTTAAATGTTTCTCACTGAGTATCCTCCCCAGCTGATCCTGTGCAGCTGTGGGAACTTGGGAAGTGGGAATCCATTTCCTGAGGGGAGAGGGGCAAGCACAGCTGCAGGGAGACAGCTGCTAGGGCCGGGTGGTTCTCATCACTGGGAAGATGGAGGTGTCCTCCACACACCATCCCAGCATTTCAGGCCAAAATATATGACTCCAGCCACCCTGCCTTTCAACTGCAAACCAGGCACAGGTCCTATGAGGAGCAGCTGAGGGAGCTGGGAGTTTTTAGTCTGGAGAAAGGGAGGCTCAGGAGTAACTCTTATCACTCTCTTACAAGGAGAGTTGCAGCCAGGTGAGGATTGGTCTCTTCTCCCAAGTAGCAAGGGACAGGACAAGAGGAAATGGCCTCAAGTTGTGCCAGGGGAGGTTTAGGTTGGATATTAGGGAACGTCTCTTTACTGAAAGGGCTGTCAAGCCATGGCACAGGGTGCCCAGGCATGTGATGGAGTCGCCATCCCTGGAAGTGTTTCAAAAATGTGTGGACATGGCACCTGGGGACGTGGTTTCGTGGTGGGCTTGGCAGTGGGGGCTTAATGGTTGGAATTACTCCAATGACTGTTGTTCTGGACCAATGTCCTTGGTCAGTGCTTTGTCCTTATGCAGCCAAACTTTTATTCTTTCCCCCTTAATGAGACAGTGGAGCTTTATTCCAAGGTGTGTTTCTTGGCTGCCCAGAATCCCAGGGCTCAGCTGTGCTTTGGAAACCTGCCTAGGTTGGAGTTTGCAACAGTATTTCCCCTCCTGTATTTTTAATGATTAATCTTCTTTTCTGCTTGTTGCTGTCTCTGTATGATGAAAGACATTGTAATTCTATTTAAATGAACAGTTGTCAACCCACATTAAACTGGTTGGGGTGGTGGTAAAGAGAGAAGAAGTTATGAAATAGAGAAGACCTGAGGGAAAGAATAGCTTCTTGCAGAGTTGCTAAACCCCAGTGCCATGTCACAATAGTGTTGAAAATTCTATTGCTGAATAGAAAAAAAATTGTCAAAGCTGGCAGAACTTTAAAATATTAGCAAATAACTTAATGTAAAATGTTGTCACTTTAAAAAGTTGTTTCTGTCTTCATACACAAAGGTTTGAAGTGAGGAGAAAAACAACCCACCGCTCTTGTTCTGTACTTCTTGTGTTATTAACAAGGAACAAAATGGACAAACAGACAATAGCTCTGTGTGAGTCAGGACCTTCTCCTGATTTCTGAATTGTACCTTGTCAAGTATAAGCATGCAATGAGGGTTTTATGGCTCTCAGCAGCAATGTTGAGATGTCATGTATGCTAAATAAAAGTGATGGGAAAAGGTTCTGTGCAGGCAGTACATTGTCAGCACTGTAATGATCGTGGCTTGGCTGACCACCATGGTTCTACTGGGACCTGATCCTTGTGGATACAGAGGGATTTCAGCAGCAGGCAACTGCTGTCTGCTTTGTGCAAAAAAAAAAATAATCTAACCACATACCCACAAATTCCGTAAAACAGTTCCCTGGTTTGGTAATTACCTTAATACATTCTGTGATTAATGATTTGTATCTGTGGGATTATCATTCATGAGCCTGGCAATAAAGCTGTTTAATTTTATGAGATGTTTTATAAATCCAGCTCCAAGAACAGCGTGACCCATTAGTGTTGGTACATCAGCTAAATGTGCATGCAGCACCATAAGATGATTCAAACAAACAAATGGGAGCATTATTATGTGCTCTGGAATTTACCACAGTCCAGCCACAGCTTGATTCATTTGGCAACCTTCTCCTACAGCTTAGTACAGTCATTTTAGAAAACTGTGGGTCTTTTCCCATGCAAAATCAGCTTGATAGTAAGATGTGTTCCATGAAGAAAGTGTGTGATCCTTATGTGTGATCCTTAATAATAATAATAAGCTATTCCAAAGACATCATGAATTCTTAACAAAAACATGTGGAATTGAAGAGGTGCTTTGGGACACAAAACCATCCTTGTTTTCCCCAAAGTCATTTAGTTAATTTAAATGGTTTGTTTTCTTGAACTCCATTCTGGATTTCAGTTTTTATTTTCTGGAGAGGCCGAGCCGTAGTGGGGCCTGAGGGTTTCCTCTGGCGAGAGGACTACAAGATCCCTCTGTCCTCTACACAAAATGTCCTGTTCCATAGTTTGTTTCTGCAGTTACCAAGAACTTTTGTGTTAATCTCTCTATATCTCTCACAGCCTGCTGATTTGATTCTTCTTCTTTTTATTACCTCACTTAGACTCATATAACAGCCCAGGTTGTAAATGATCCTCTGGTCCAACCAAAGCAAAGGAAGCCTTGTGGTACCTGATGTTTCATATTCTGCAGTATAATCAGCTATAATTTAAGAAGTTACATTACATCACTAAGAGATATATAATACCAGGTGGGATTTGGCAGGCAACACTTGCTAAAAACACAGGTGGTTATTTCATGCTCTCTCTTTTTTGTCTAATCCAGTAAGACATCTTAACAAGCTAACATTCTG
This sequence comes from Pipra filicauda, assembly GCF_003945595.2. Classification (NCBI taxonomy): domain Eukaryota; kingdom Metazoa; phylum Chordata; class Aves; order Passeriformes; family Pipridae; genus Pipra; species Pipra filicauda. The sequence goes on from NW_024104598.1 coordinate 1,804,534, forward strand.
ACTGGCTTGTTTACAACATCACTTCTCTTGCTTGAAGATATTTAGACAGTAATTTACAGTCAATGGTGAAAACATAACTGGGTGTTTGCTCTTATATGAAGAAATAAGATGGGTATTTTTAGATAAAAGCCCCAAAGGAATTCTATGATTTCCTATTCCTACTTCAGTACAGGAACATCAGTCAGAAGGGCTAACTCAAACCACAGAATCTGGTTGTCATAGGAAATCCTGTTTTGCAGTTCTTCTCATTTTGCAGCAGACACATGATGTGTTTGACCCTCTGGCAACGCAAGGGCTGGTGCCCATAGCCCAGCTGACTCATGAAGTATTCACCCTTCCAGTGTCCATTCTCTTCTGATAGCAAATCCACTTGTTGGGTCTAAGATGAAAATAATCTGAATTAAAAGTACTCTTTCCCTGGGGGAATGAGAGGTAGCATAGTAACTTCTGCTGCCTCCTTCCTTTCTGAATCTGGGACTTCAGATAATCTCACAAGCTGAGGCTCAGTGCAGAGCACATAAGGAGCTGTTGAAACACTCAGAGCTCACCTCAGGACAGCCTCATTCCTCTTTGTCACAAGTTCTGGCTGAACCTGAGTTTCTGGAAATAACAGTTAGACAGTGTGTGCTGTCCTTTCAGCAGTGGGTTAACAGCCACTGCAGTTTCATTAATCATCCATACAGCGTGGCAGGGACCTGATTTCTCATAGCCATGAGGTTGGGTTGGGTGTTATAAGTAGCATTACTCTGCGAACAAAACAATTGTCAGAGCTGTCAGAGGGCTCAGCTCCTGCAGGAAGTAGGGAAAGGAAAAAGGAAATTAAGGGCTTTCTCATCAGGAGAGGAAAGTGATTACTTGCACAAGCCAGTGGTACCTCGTGTAGCTTCCTGAAATGCCCACAAGGACAAACATAGTCTGTCTGAATTCTCTGTTCTTGGCAGGAATATGTGACTGCCATAAACAAGAAGTGGGTAAAGACATGGGGAATTGCTTGTTTCTAATGGCAGATAGAATTTGCTAAAAGCAGGGAGGAGATGGGGCACTGTAAATACCTTCTAGAGTACCCAGGTGAGGACACTTCTAAAAGAGTGTAATTCCAAAATTTATTTTTGGTGGGGGAAAAATAGAAACATAATTTGCAGGTAGATTTTTATTTGGTCTCTCGGCTGCTATCAACACTGTTTTAATGAGAAATGGGCAGAGCAGGGGTCCTCGTTTAAGAAGGAATATTGTACATGATGTGCTTGTCACTCACCGGAGGCAGTGGAGGTCAGTGAGGGCAGAAACTCAACTCCTTGGACACTGTGAGTCTTTAACTGTCAGTACTGTCTCACACCATCCAACTTAAGAGTGTTTGAGTCTTCTGTCAAGGGTTCAGCTTGGCTCTAGGAGTATGAGGCTCTGCAGTTTCTGTGTTGTACTGTTACCTAAAGGAGACAGTCAATGCATCCCCAGCTTGTGTCACCTTCCAGAGAACCCTTCCAGTACCTAGGACTGGGTATGTTCCTGGGGGCAAAAGCTGTGGCTGAAGAGCTGCAGCTCCTGTCTGGATTTCAGAAGCTCCAGCAATCAGGCATGTTGTTTGAGCCTGTCCTTGTCTTCCGAGGACCTGAGTAAAAGTGCAGATTTATTTTGGATGTGCATCTTCTCATGCTCTTGAGCTGCCTCGCCAGGTCAGCTCACAGCCTGCTGCACGTGTCACAGAATCAGAGAATATGCTGAGTTGGAAGGGACCCACAAGGACTATTGAGTCCAACCCTTAGCCCTGCACAGAACTATCCCCAGGAATCCCCCCATGTGCCTGAGAGTATCATCAATCAAGCCTGTATAATTTGGGTGTGGATGGAATTAAGGAGGAAATGTTGGGCTGCCTCTAATTTAAACATTCCCCTCTACCTCCACTTAGAAACACAGTAGAGCCTTCTTGCTTTGTGAAATTCAGGTGAAAGGCAATAAATGGTCATAACATCGTTCAAATGCATGTAACCATATTGACTTACATGGAGTCAGTAATACAGATTCAATCACTGCCTAATAAATAGAGTCTGTATCACCATAGTTTTGTGCTAGTGAAACAATTCCAGTAAGGAAACCCTGGAGTAACACAAGGATAAATCATATTCCTTAAAGTTATACTGCCATTGTGTGTTTGTTGGTTCTAAAATCTATATAGTATTAAAGATCAGAATATTTTCAGGTTTTTTTACATATCTAACTAAAGGAACTTTTAGTTTCTCTTATTCTAAAACCAACAGCCGTTGTTTAGGATAAAAACATAAAATAAAAAGGTGATATAAAACAACTGAGATTTTACTACCAAAATTCAGGGAAGTGTAATTAACACAGTGATGGTGTTAAGCTTTGGGAATGAAAATATTTTTTAAAATGAGAAAAAAATATGATGCCTGTGGGTTATTGTTATTATTATATTTGAATAGTCCCATCTTCTCTGTGCCCCACAGCTTCATTCACATAGTAATTTTTCAAACATTTAGCTATCCTGAACAAAATAAATCATTCTCCAAATTGTTGGGGAAATGATATGGCCATGTTAGAATGCCTAAAATGTTCCCCCCATCTAATTAATATCTATTAATAATGTCTATTGCACATAACTTGTTCCTCCAGAGCCTACCAAGCCTATCACTGGCATCAGGCTTTCCTGAACTGTTTTAGTGTGTTTTCTTCCTGTTGTGGCTGAAGATGCATTGTTGGCACTATGGGAGAGACAGGCTTGCATATTTTTTTTACATCATCAGTCACACAATGTGATTACTCCAGCTGTACAAATAACGTAGGAAATGGATTTTTTTTTGCATTAGAATTATGCAAGCCCAGCAAATAATCCCAACAATTGCTTCTTAAGTCAGTGAAATTTCAAGCCATTCAGTTTTCTTGTAAGGAGCTCACGGCTTCTTTGATGATGAGGTTTGTTAAGCCCAAATGTGGAGAACTAATAAAATAATAAAAAGGCTCCAGAGGTGTTTATAGATTTCAATTATCTCTTACTTTCTCTCCCAGGATTGGGCTGTGCAGGATTGTGCTACCCTCAAGTAGCACTTGAGTCTCGGCTGCATTTTATGCTGCCTGTCTCCGAGGTTTCTTCTTTGTGGCTGAATCGCCTTAGCTGGGTAGTGTACAGAGGTGCCAAGGGGTTGCCGAGACAAAGCACTGTGCTTCACAAAAGCAAAGGAGCAAAAGGAAGCAAAATTGAATCTCTAGCACCCAGCTCCTGGGCAAACAGACAAAACTAACGGATCCACTCTTGCTCCTCCCATCCAATTACTGTGATCCAGTAGAAAGAATATGGCAACATCGGTTCACACAAACTCTAATACTCTTAATCCCTTCCATACATATAAACCTCACATTCACCACCACTACTTCATTATCGAGCCACCCAGGCAGCCGGAGCGTCGGAATGGACCCACCGGCTGCAAAAACCTGCCTCCTTCAGGTTTTAATCAGCTAATGAGGGATATGCAAATGACAAGCTTATGGGATTATGCCTTGTCTAACAGCAGTCCTCCTCACAGCGATGCAGCACTAATACAGGTGTTAGTAAACTGGTTATTAGGCGCTGGCTAATTTAGGCCCATTCATGTTGGGATTGTGCTGGCAGCCGTGCCATTTGTACTGGTGTTTGTGGCCCAGTAGGACATCTATTAGGGCTGTGGTGGGTCTGACACAAACTCCTCGCTGCTAGATATGAAGTTAATAAATCCAGTTGGGTTGGTCTTTAGCCATACACAGCAATCCAGGACTGAAATGGGGATTTCCCCCTCTACCCCAGCTGCCTGGGAAATTGCCACAAGAGGGCAAAGGGGGGGTTTAATTGACAGCTACTTAACATTTATATGAACTTTTCACATACTTTTGAATAAAATGCAAAGTGAAGCACTATGATTAGCCTATTTTTTCTCTTGATCACAACTAGTCCACTCTCTCTTCCATGAAAGAACATGCAGCCTAGAAATACACAGTGAGAACAAAACACACCACTTCTGGGGATGAGCGATCTCTCTGGGACTTTGGCTGTTTCAGTTGTTCGGTACATCTTTCTGCTGTCTAAGTTTTCTTACTCAGTGATATTTCTTTAAAAAATTTCCTTCGCTGTGCAAGCAACTCTGCACTGTAGTGCGTTTACTCACCAGGTCAGTGGAGAAAAGTGGAGTGACATCAGTAAGGTATTCACAGACCAGAGCATGTGATGTGAACACTTTGTTAGTGGATACCCCTGCTGCACGGTTGTCTAAAATTTCCCAAAGTATACTCATTTCATCAACAGTAAACATTCCATACACATAAATATGTGTGCCAAGTCTATAACAATTTTCAGTATTTCCCCAAAGGACTTTGGTGTCAACTTACAGAAGTCTAAGAACTGAAACTAAGAGAGGACAAGAAAATAATTTTAAAATCTCTGCTTTATGAACAATGAAATAGAGGAGCACAGCTGCTTCCATGTATGAGGAACCCAGAACATATTAGAAATACACAAGGACAGTATCTGAGAAGTGTCAAAATTAAATAGAAGATGCCCAATGAATGACAGCTTTTATTTTCTCCAGTCAGCAGAGGAAAGGAGGTATTTTAAAGTAAGTCTAACTTAAAGGTCCATTTGAGGATTTTGCCAAAAAAAAGTGATGTTGTGTGGTTTTGTTTTTGTTACAATAGTAATACCTCCAACTGCACTGTCCTTCATTTAAATACTATTTAAAATTCAAGAAACTCACCAGAGTATTGAGCTGTCTGGGGAGAAGCCAGAAAGCCAGGGGGGTCCAGGTAGCTTTTAAGGAGTTCAAAGGTTTGATTTCATCTTTAAAACGACTGAGTTGGGATTGTCATCTTATACGTGGGGGATGTTGAGACAAAGGTTTAAAGGGTAAAGAGTTCAAAAGTGAGCCCACAAATATCAATATGCAAAGCCTCTTAGGTTTAATGCACACATATCTGTTCTTCCTCTGTTTGCTCTGACTGACCCTAACTAAATGTGTATCTTTAAAGCAAAGTTCTTCAGCTAAACTTTTCTTGTGCCTTTCTACTTTAAGATGTTTGAAAATAAAACAGGGGTCTAAAAATTTGAAAATTTGAAAATTCAGTGATCATCCTCTTGAATCTAAGGGTTCTAGATAAATGACACCTGCTCATCTGCTTATATATCACCTTTACTGAGGTTGTAACCTGAGGTGGCCTGTGGACACTCTCTTGTTCACTTTTTGCTTGGGATAACCTGTGCTTTGTGTAATGAATTTGCCTGGATCTTGTATGAGCTAAAAAGCATTGAGTAAAGGAGGGAGGAAGTCAGAAATACTAGAATGGTTTAAATAGAGCATGTATTTTTGGGTTTTTTTTTGCATTCTGTCATCCTGCTCTTCGGTCACCTCTAAAATAACCTGGAGAATACGATGGGGAGAATCTGAATTGTATTGGCTATAGCCCAGTGGAGTCTTGCTGGTGGAATGTTGTGCTATTTGTAGATAATAAAGAGATCTGTCTTTTTATCCTTGTGCTTTGTCTCTATATGCTGCTGCTTCAAATAATGAGAAGGTAAGAAAAGTTTATCAAGTTTGGACCTATTCAAAATCCCAGAAGCCAGAATCTCCAAATATTCACCAAGAACATAAATCCTCAGAAAGATGAAGAAATTCTTTAGAACAAGGGAAAAGATATATTTTCTTTTAATGGATATGCCAGTGAAACAGCAGCACCTCCAGTTGCTGATAATTCTGTTTTAGTTGAGAGCTGAGGAGGTGAGGCATATTGAATTTATGAAATGCAACAGACCTAAGGGAATGCAAAAGACATGGTAGGAAAAAAAGCCTACTTGTACTCGAACAGACCATATCAGAAATGTTCTTAAAATTTTAAGGAAACATATTTGATCAGTTAACAACGTTGGCAGTAGTTGCCACAAGTGGGAGCAAAAGAATTGTTTCTAAGAGGGTAGTTTTGAAATAAATTTTCTGTGTGTTTCTTTTTTTTGTTTCTTGCTTTTTTTTTTTTTCTTTAACACGTGGATGATTACTTCTGGCACTTTGAAGAGAGTGCATGCTGCATTCAAGTAAGAGGTTGCACTTTGATTTGGTCAAGAAAGTATAAAAATGCAGTGTTCACAAATGAATGTGTGTATGAAAAAGTATCTATGCTCCAGTGGAGAGAAACACATGAGCTATAGTAATGTATACATGTTGAGGGAAGAAACAGTGGCAGTAAACATGAAATTAAAATGTAATTAAATTAGGAATCCACCCGTGCTGATTTCCACTGGATGACCTAACGAGCTGCCAGGTGATGTGCTGTCAACAGTGCACTTAAGCAGCTGCCAGTCTTGTACCCCAGAAGGGTGAATCTCAAAGGCTGGGAGAGAAAGGAGGATATGCCTTCACTTCTGTCCAGGGACTATCATCACCTAGCAGCAGTTATATTTCCCAGGTAATGTTCATTTGTATTTTGGAAAGGAACCCTTCAACTGCTAAGCATCCTTGAATTCCACACAGGTTGTAATCAAAGGACCAGTGATACTGCAACTTCAAGAATTCCATTTAAACTTGCTTTATTGCAAATGCTCTTTGAAATCTACTTCTTTATCTCTAAAATAGAAATGGCACAATGAATGATATTGCTAGGGTTCATAGCAGTTTGAATTAAAACAGCAACTTCTTCTAGATTTCAGGAAAATAAGTTTTTCGGCCTGCTGTTTTCCTCAGTATTTTTACCAATAAAACTTTGGGGGTAGATGAATCATAAACCTGTTTTGAAGGACTCACTGTAAAATATTTATTTCCCACATATGCAGAATAAATAATAATAAAACCGGAACACAAATTGCTCTTGTAAACAGCACACATAGCTTTTTATGAATCAGACTCCCTGAGAGTTTCTCTTTGAGTTTCAGATGCTAGGATCTATCTACAGCTTCAAGAAATCTAATCTAATAGAGTAATCTAATCTGGGATCTATAATTTTAAAATTCCTTCACGGAAACAGACATATTCACAGAGAAGAGAATCCATTTTTGCCCTCCTTTATTTTGAAGATAGTCCTCCACCGTGCTAAACAAATATATTATTCCCAGGCTACTAGAACGTCTTTAAGAATGTTGCAGAACTGTCAGCATGGAATTCTGTGCTGCCTAAAGAAATCCTGTGTTCTGCTCACTAACACAGTGAAATGTTTCTGAGGAGAAGAGATGCCTAATCAAGAGATGGGGTAAGACAACACTGAAGATCCAGACTATGAATCCAGCCTGAGCCAGCTGAGTTTTGTCCTGAACTGTGTCTCATGATGTGGCCCATAAGCAGGTGGGAGAGGAGGGTCTGTGGAACAGCCACTCCACTGTGCCTTGGCCTCTTTCAGTGTCATGGTTTCAGCAGAGTGTTTGGAAATATGGTTAATGAGAAGGTGACACCAAAATATGTTGTAGTGTTGATAGTGTTTTCTAACAAGCACCACCAGAGGAAAGTTGTAACTCTGCATCCTACCTTGTAACTTGGTGTATATACATTTCCCAGCTCCTTCCACCAACCTCACTCTTGCAGTCTAGATATAACTGATGTAAGTCTGATTTCTTATTCATTCAGAGAGACCTACCTGTGATATAGCAGAATTATAATTGCTTCTTTCTCAAGCAAATTTCCTTATCTGGCTGCAAGTTATATTCTCTAATTTGTTCTAGATGGCCATGTTCTATTAGATAAAATTTTTATGGTACCTGTTTGAAATACACAGTTTTTTCCAGTGACATGCATAGGGCATACCAAAATCTGTCTATACCAAGATTTTCACTTTTCCCAGTGATTGATTTCTGGTCCCTTGGGATAACTCTATTATCAGAAAGATCAGTTGTCAAAAACAGCTTATGCCTCCCATTCCAGGGAAAGTAAATACAGCTTCCTTCTTAGACACTTCTGAACCCTAAATTGTTTACAACTTTTCCTGGAAAGAATTCTCAGTTCCCTCACTGGGATCACAAAATGGGAAAAAATGCACCATGAAAAGTAAGTCCGTTTAGATTCTTGTTTAAGGAGTTATTTGCAAATGCAAAAAAATGTGAGAAAATTACATCCTAAAGTTGCCTTCAGAAAATCCTGAGGTCAAATAGCCTTAATGCTACTCCTTGTGTATCTTTACAATGAGGATTTTAAGCGGATTCCTCCTGCATGGCAGTATACAGGGTTAAAGGTTAACAACGACCAATTCCTTGGACAAGGTGTTATTCAAAATCAGGTACTTAAGGCATTTGCTAGAGGACTTAGTCATTATGGTTGTTTGGAATCAGTGCATTTTGCAGCAGGGAAAGTATTTAGGGGAACAAAAAGAGTGTGGAGATGGGGAATTCCAGAAAACCTGTCTCCATATAAACTAAAAACCACCATTAGAAACTGAGTTCCCTTTACAAAAATCTGACAGTATCCAAATAGGTTGTGTGGAAATCATGGTCGCTGGAGAGAGATGAGAGCATTCTCTACAAGTACTTTAGCTTTGCTCTATTTAAGCTCTGTTTTCAGTGTACACACGAGTTTTCTCTTCCCATGTTTCTTTCCTTTAATGTAGTTATGCCTCTCAAGATCTATCTGACTTTTTTTTTTTAGAGCTTGTAAAGTAAGTGGCAATTTTACAGTCAGGTCTGAAACAAAGGAAAAAGCTGTTGGAGGCCTCTGATATTGTGCTGTTTGGAGCAGTATCTCCAAATATCCAGTCGGTGACTGGAGTTTACTTGGGGGAATCCTGAAACAATAAAAATCTCCAATTTAAATTGTCCTGTTTTGGAGAAGAGTTTATAACGTAGGTGGCCAGAGATACTCATAACTTTTACGAACTGAGTACAACTGTTGGATCTCCTTCCTCATCTGGGTTGCAGGGTTTCTTCTCTAATTTTTTTTTTGTGTGGGTGTGTGTTCCTAGATCTTTTGGGCCTTTGAGAGTTGGCTGTTATGGACAACACAGCTATTTTCTTTGTTGGGTGTGAAAAAGTCCACAGTGGTTTTGAGCAGGATTTAGAGAAGAAAAGACAGGCATTTACACAGCCTTATAGGACTAATACAGCTCTCGGGAGTAAAACTTTGTGTGTGTATAAAGTGAATATATATTCAGTAATATGTTTACAAAAATGTAACTATTGGATTCACTGCTGTCATGAGGGGGAAGATGTTTATTCCACCTTGCACTAAAACACTGATTTGATTCAGGCTGTTAAACAGCTGGTGTGCTAGTGGTTGCAATTTAGATTTTCTGTGGCAAATCTGTGCTGTGGCCTCACTCTGTGTAAAACAGCTTTTAGCTACAAGGCAGCTATGAGGTTTACATTAATGACAGCATGTTTGCAAGGAAGAATGGGAAGTGTTATATTTAGATATATTTGGGCAGATAGCAATGCAACACAGATATTTTGAAGAACTGAATTTAGGAACGGTTTCTTTAATGTGCTTGCTTTAAATACACTTTCATACTTAGAGGACTTTTGAAATCCGAGTCAAAACAGCTGTGTCTCTAAAAAGAATATAGGAAGATTTAAGCTCAAGCATGGTTCAAAGACTAAGTAAATAATGTATAGTTGTATAGTTTTCAAAATATTTTAATTTTTTTTTTTTTTGTCTCAGACTCTTCTCATTGTGGAAATAAAATTCTCAATACACATTTTGATGAGATTCTTTTAACCTGTTTTTCTCTTCTGACTGCAGATATGAAAAAAAATTGACAGAATACTAGTCTTAGATATGACAGTTAGGAGCTGGTGTTGTCCCACTGGATATTAGTCTGTAGCCTTAGGTTCCACCCAATCTAGAAATGCACCCTATCCATTTCAAAAAGAGTAATACAAAAAAAGCTAGAGTGATTGTCTAAAAAAATGTGTTTGTGGGAGCACATGTAATGATGTTCAGCTTCATTTGCTTAAAAATATTTTGCAGAACAGGATATTCAAACCAAAAAAAAGGAAAGGAAACATCAGGAATGTAATCTATCCACAGTCATAGATAGATAGATCTATCTCGAATCAGTGCTGGGAACAGGAACAATAGTTGGATTTTACAATCTGTAACTTAACTCCTTGTCTAAACAGTTATTAACAGTGTTGAATAAGATCAGTGTGCCCAGTCTAACCAAACACAGAAGAACAAGTAGGGGGAATGTGTGTGGAGAAAAGAAAAAAAGAAACTTCATCAAATGAGTATAAATGCTTTTAGCCTATGAAATATGACCCAGGTGTGGATGGTCCAGCTACCCAAATTTGAGTGACAATTTGGGCTCTATCATTTAAAAGCTTTTTATTTATTATTATAATGACTTGTAATTTGGTTTGGGTTTATCTTGCTTTTTTACAGAATGCTTTCTAAAGAGTGACCATTTGGAGGGTGAGGAATTAGAAAGATGGGTTTCTAATCTCTTGTTACTACTTGAGTTATGAAGATGATTTGGTGGGAATTTCCTTTTCCAATGAGACAGCTGGTTGTGGGGCTGGAGAGTGTGGCTGGAGAAAGATATGGTGAAACAGTGGCTTTGCAAAGAGAGTGATGCCTCCCACTGCCAGCTGCAGGGAAGAGGGTGGTAATCCATTCAGCCCAAAACTGTGTTAGATTATATGGGTGTATATCATCTAAACACCTATTACACTGATGAAAGAGGTGCCTTCCCACATGAACTGCTCCATTCACAAAGTCATGTTGCCACTGTTGTGTATTTATGATGATAGATAGGTAAGAGAGAAACATTTTCCTATGTGTAGAAGACAAATTAACATAAACCAAGAATTATTTCCCTGTTCTCTGAGAGAGATTTGGCTATCACTTGCTTCAATGGAAGTCTCTGGGGCTTTAGTTGTTTGAATATCCAAGATTCAGGTTTTAGCTCTCCTTCAGATTATCCGTGGCAACCATATATTTGTTTCAAGAGTGAACAGGAGGAAATAATCTGTCATATCCCAGCTCTGTCAGGGGCAGCTTTGTCCTCACCTCATTAAGGTCTCTGTTGTTCTAAGGCACAGAAAGTGGCCTTTCTCTTACTCTGTCGCTTGAATCTAAACAACACACAAGAAACCCCACATCCACTTTGCAGGGATGGTTTAGGCATTATTGGAGCACTTGGCTGTCGAGGTAAGACACGCAGCCCAAAGAGCAAAACCAGGCAGATGAACAACCTTGCTCGACATACAGGTGCTTCCATGACCTCTTCTAGACTCCCATTGGTGCTTAAATACCTTAAAAATTTGAGTAGCAGACCAGATCCTCTCAATCCTAATTCTGTGGTCATTGACATTGTTTTCAAAAGACTGGTTGTGAGAAGAACTGTGAGATATTGTTTGTGGAGCTAAGGCCATACAACCTGTGCGAGTTCTGCCTCTGAAGTCTAGTAATGACCTGCTTGATCAGTCTGGGCTTCCCCCTGAGTCCTCTCCAGCCCTGAGCATATGGTCTTTGCCCAGAAAATGAAGTATTTCCAATTATGTTTATTATCAGTGTTATTTAAGACTATCCCTATGAGAAAGTGCCTTGTGAGAAAGTGCCTTATGAGAAACAAATTTTTTATTAAAAGTGGTGGAATTAATAAAGCAAAGTCAGTTTTCACCAGTTGGGTCTGGCAGGTATTTTGCCTACTTTCTCCATTGTTCTTTGACATTATTGAGAGGTATTAAATCAAGTTGGATATTTTTTCCCTCCTTCAACTCCCCTGCTCCCTGAAGCTACTAAAATTATGTATTCTTTACTGCTTTCTAAGAAGATTACTAAGCTAGCTGACCCAAACAGTAGTGACACCAATTAGACATTAGACATCATTCAAAATTAATAACCACTACGATGATAACAAATCAAAAGATTGATTCTTCTGATGGGAGAATCATTTTAATGAATTTAATCCTTGTTGAAAGATCAGCTGTGCACAGTCCTGCTCACCAGTGGGGCCCATTTGTCCCTGTCTGTCCCCGTCACCTAAAGCCAGTGAATATGATCAGCAGCCAGCACTTAGGGAACAATAAGAAACAGATTGTACTGTCAGGCTTCATTAAGGATCATCATTAGTATTCCAATTTGGAAACAGTCGATCTATCCTAACCTTTTACCAATTCTTTTCAGCCGCTTTTGTGACGTTTGGTTCAGCTGCTAAACGTAAAAACGCTGCCCAAGCTTTTTTAAAACAACAAGTTGGGTCTGGCTGATGCCTGTCAGGCTGCAGCTTAGGGACAAAGCTCGGGGGAAATACGGGTTATGCAACCAGGCTCTGAATGATATCATGTGCAGCTGCTTATGATCCGAGTATTTATGGGCAATGAAACTTTCTTAAACTCGAAGCTTGACAATGATGAATGAAATGGAATTGATATGGCACCTTCTTTCATCCCACTGTTGAGGTTTTTCGTGGTCCCCAGGGTGTTTTTGCAGAGCTGGCTGGCTGGGTTTTCCTCTCCTCTCCTCTCAGCATGGGCTGCAGAGGGCATTTTGAGCATGTTTGATGAGGGAGGACGGAATTTGAGATTTGTTTGCAGTTCACTTTATCTTTTCTACTAAGGTCAGATTGCTTTGTTTGTTTGTTTGTACATTCTGATGGTTGGAAATAGTTATGGAGAAATGGATTATAGGATTTGGGGGTATATTTCTGTACGGTCATCCCTTTATCTCAGTTATATCCTCTGGCTGTGCAGGAGATGTAGCTGGGATCTTAGTTTTCAAAATAGTTTGTCTGCCAGGCAATGATCTCATTATTCTAATATTCTTGATATTTATTATTTGCTAACCTTCCCATTTGTCCAACTGGCTTCCTGAAGATGGTGGGAAGCCAAGGATGTTTTAGGAATGCTCTGCCTGAAATACCAAAAGAAATACACCATCCTGTCATTTTGAATAAATCTGCTTCTAAGGGTGCTTTATAAAAAGAGGCTCTACAAGTTGGTTTTTTTTCTGATGTGTCCTTATGCATCAGTAGAGGTTTCACAGAGATTAAAAATGAAATCAGAATTAGGCCAGTAAAACAGAGAAGGAGAGAAAGATTAATTTTCACATTTCTTTTACAGAAAAAAAGAACAACTCCCTCTCCAAATCTGATTAAGTTAAAAATGTTATCATTACTGTAACAGAATGAAAAAAAGTCCCCCAAAAAACTGCAAAAGTATGAATTATTGTAGCCACTCTGTAAAAGCTCAAATACTATAATTTAGTAAAATTATTTGCAATAATTGGTTGCTCATTGCATGCACATGAAGATTTCTGCTATTTAAATCCATGAATAAGTGGTAACAAAAGTAGTCACAATAAAAGTAGATACTACATAAGTATGATCCAACCCAAAATCTAGTCTTACCACCCTGCCATCTCTCATGTTTTCCAAAACCAACCCAATAATAGTGAAAATGTTATTTTTTTTCACCATGTATTAATATGGAAGAATAGAAAATCCTTTAGTAGAGAATTGCAGTTGACACCAATGTTAATGAAGATTTTGTGTGAAGTTGATAAAAGTTTCTTTATTTTTATGCTTGCTATCTGGGAGGGCGGAGTGGGGAACAAAAAAAAAATCAGGCATTTCAGACATCATTATTTTTCTCTGAGAAAACAAAATAACTCGATTTGCTGAAAAAATACAATACTGATGTCACTGAATTTCTAATGTTTTGCTGAATGCTTTTTGCTGTGTATAAGTTCTTGTATCATTTTTCACTTTGATACAGTGGTTTTAGTCCAAGTTCAAAACCAATCATAGATTTGATAGGCTAGAACTTATTTATTGAAATGGTATTGGCTGCACAAGTGGCTACATAGAGAATATTAATTAGCAGTATATATTGCAGTGGTGAGTAACACTATTGATAGGAATGCAGATTAAAAAATTCTAGCATTTCACTGAAGAATGTCAGTCTTTCAGAATTCTAGTTTCTTTCTTCAAAGAAAGAAAGTTTCACTCTTTCAAAATTCTTCCTTTCTTTCCAAAATTTATTTATAATTTTCCAGTGACTGCTTTGATTATTTTGTCAGCTTTGCACGTGACAAGACAGTTCCAAAAGGAAAGGCAGAGGGAGCTGTTCCATATTTTTATACCAGTGCAACTGAGTTCCAGTAAGTACTGGCTTCATAAATGCTTTTCAGTTTCTTAAAGTATTTCTTTTTGAAGTCAATCTTCTCAATATCAGCCATCTTTTCTTTCTATTTTTTTCCCCCTGAGGCTATTGATTTTCCTGTGATTCCTTTCTTTTACCACTTCACTTTTAGCCATTTCTTTCTTTATTTAATGCCACATACACCTTCACTGGAAAATAATGCTTTCAGAAGAAGGAATACACACTGTGTTATTATCTCGATATCTTCAATCTGATTTTTTTAGTGGATCTAGAATTTTTTTGAAAGACTTTATAAGAAAGTGGCCCCAGTGAAAGGCCCTCAGAGTACTGTGACTCCCTTGAACTCGGTGGAAGTTGGTCTCAGGTTATGGCCTCAGGTTTATACCAGGCAAAATTGAAGATGCTGCTCATAAATGCAGTTCCCTCCCTGCCTTCCTCCCTTCGTGCCCTTAGCAGCACCATCCCACCTCTCCTCCTTTACCAGGATATTTTTAGCTACAGCACAGATACCAACCTGGCTGATCCATTCTTTGCAGGTTTAGTTTTCAGATAAATTAGGTTTTCATTCATATGGGAATGTGTCAGTGTGTGGTAGGACTGTGAAACCGGAAACAGAAGCAGGGTACGTCCTCTTTTGTCAGAAACAAGCTTATTATTATTATCATCATCATCATTATTATTATTGTTGTTGTTGTTTGTTGTTGTAAATATTATATATCTTATGAGGTGTTTGTGAAGGTGATTATTCTACTAGTATATCTTCTGCTATTTTTATTTTACTCACCAAAATGTTAACTAGAAATGCTCATAAAATAACAGAATAAAGTAATGGTTGCAGATATACTCAATGATTTCTCCAATTTCTGTATATCTCTCTATGAGTATAAATATTCCCAAGGAAACAAAATCACCTGTCAAAAGGATCAAACAGAAAAAGATTAGGAAATGCCACAAATGCATGACCCACAGAATTGAAATCTCCTGCTCAAGAACTGTTTCAGCACAAAATCTTCTCTGCTGATGTGGCTACTCCAGATTCTGTGAGATCCTGTGTAATGCCAGTATATGCTGGGCATGGGGTGTGGTCCTGCCGGTAAAACATCACCCATCTCATGTGGCCCATGTTCTAAATGTTTCTTAGCACTGTGGTATGTGATGGGATCCAAACTCGAGGTTCTGCCCAAGGGAAGGGCCTGGTTAAAGTCAGTGTCCTGCTAACAACAGACATTTGTTCATGCAAAAGAGTTGACTTTGCGTCAATGTGCTGAGGGGAAAAAAGTGTTTAAACCCCCAAATTATTTCACCAAATAATCTTTATTTCCCCAAACTACTCATTTACTTCAGTGACTATTTTGTTTTTACTAGTCATTTACCAGGCAATCTGGTTGGAAGAACCACTCTGAAATGAATACAGTAAAAGACAGAATGTGACAGTGGAAATACATTTTACAGAGGAAATTTGAATGAGGAGGCTGTGACCCATCAGCAGGGATCAGATGAAATCTGCCAGAGCTACCAGGAAAAAAAATTTTTAAATTTCCTTTACCTATTTCACACTTTTTAAAATCATGCAACTACTGTTTATACTGCAAGTACAATTTCTAAGGTATATTTAGAACTGTACATGAGTTGCCATCCTGACTTGACTTTTTTTGATGCCTTTGAGTCCAGCAGCTTGTTTATGTGTGGTATAGATAAATGCAACAGCAACTCTATTTATTTTATTTTAATCTCAAACCCCATCTCAAAATCCCCCCTCCCCCATCTTTTTTTCCTTCCTCCCTTTCTCTCCCCTTCTTCCTCCCTCCCCTCCTTTCTTCCCACTTTTTCTCCTCCATTGCCTTCCTTTCTCTCCTTCTTTTTCTTCTTTTGTTTTTGCCTTTCTTTGGCAGTATGTATATTTGCTGCACATGCAGAGGTTGGGGAAGATGCAATTATTTAAAAATGTCTAGCTACAGCTGGGTTGCCAAATGTAGTAATGAAGGAAAGAGTAGAAACTCCTTTAACTGGAATTGGAGGCTTTACTTGGACTTGGGCTGAGCTTTCCTTAAGACCAGCTGCTCCAGAGATGTTTGAATCCAAATTGAAACTGCACTGCCCTCCTGTGTTCACAGTCGAAAAGGAAGAAGTTTCGTGGAGCATCCCTGGTACAGAGAAAGCGTCTCGTTTAGCACCACGAATGTGGAACAAAAGGAACAAAATTATTCCTGTGCCCACCTACTTAGAAGAGCACAGCACCAAAGTCATTTTGCCTGCTTAGAGCAGAATCTGCTCTCGGTTTCACCCAGAACATACAGAAAAAGTGGAAAGTCCAAACTATTTGGAGTGCTTTTCCAACTATGCATTCCTTGCTAAAATATTTTGGAAGCTTTGCAGGATGCTCTGCTTTTACAGGCAGTGAGTTCAGACTCCAGTGAAGCCTTGTGTAAAGACTTCAGGAATTTTGACCATTTTATAGCTGTTTAGATTCCAAAACCATCACTGACAACACATGCAGTTGTCATTAGAAGCTTCTAATGCATATGTGAGGTCACCCAGTTATTCCTTCTCACCACCCCAAATGCTGGGTGGCAGCAACTCAGCAACACGGAAATTTCTGGAAAGTAGAAAAGAAGGGTTCCTGATTATTAGAAAAACAAAGACTAGAGCAATCTTTTCATGAAAGCCTAGGAATAAGAAGAGCAACTCCTTTTTAAAATGAGAATCGGTGCACTTAAAAGGAACCATAGTGGTCTGTGAGAGTAATTAGGGAGAATGGGAAAATATATGTAAATATATAGAAAGTTACATGGGCACAGGTTTCCCAGGGAAGCTGTAGCTTCCTCATCCCTGGAAGGGCCCTGGAAGGCCACGCTGTGTGGGGCTTTAACCTGGTCTGGTGGAAGGTGTGCTTGCCCATGGCAGGGGGGTTGGGACGAGATGAGCATCAAAGTCCTTTCCAACCCAAAGCATTCTATGATTCTATAAAAGTTGTTGCTTGTTATAGAGTGTCTTCTGGTGCTTTATACAAATTAGGAGTTCACTGAAGGGTGGTGCACTTTCTCATTTAAGGAGCTCAAGCCACATATTGAGTAAAGCTTTCCCCACCCTGATTTGCTGGTGTATTTTGGTAATGTCTCTTCAAAATGAGTTGGTTCCTAGAAGACAAGCAGAGAGTCCTGTACCTAGCAGAACAGAAATAAAGCAAGCAGGCAAGGAAAGCAGGAAACAGAAGACCAAAGACAACTTTATCCACTGTTGCTGATAAGAGATAATCAGGACAGCTCCTCAGGAAGACAGATTTGGGATAACATAGCAAAGTATTAGTTCAGTAGTGTTGCAGCAAGCTTACTGTAATGGAAACACGAAACTGGTAATTCTCATTTTTTGAGGGTTTTTGAAGACAGAATCTTTCATGTTTTTGCTATCACAGATTTTTTTCTAGGGAACAAAAGTGAAAATAATATTAATAGAAGAATCATTTACTGTCAGGTATTTCTAAGAACGGAAGCTGAAAGTCAAAATAAACCATTGAGACTCAATCTTAATTTTATTGAATTACTGTACATCCAGATGAAATTGTTTGACAGTTTACTGTTGTAGTGGTTTGAACCTTGTTTTCCCCAGGGGCTAAGAGAAGTGGTAGACCCCAAGGGGTGGAAACCCCTGGAAGTTTTGAAGTTCTGCCCAATGGGCGCTCCTGCAGAAATGTAAACATACCACAACCAGACCGGAAAAGAAGAGTTGTAGTTTGGTTGTAGGAGAGGTGGCCATGTTGTAGAGCCACGAGGTAGGGGCTCTGAGCCCCTTGGGGCCTCTGGCCCCCTCCCAGCCCCTGGCTGGGGGCTGCAGGGACCTGGAACAGCATAAAGCTGGGCTAGGTGCCTGTAGTTATGCCGGGAGATGTTTTCTCCATGGGCGCAGAGCAGCAGCCGACACTGACCAGAGAAACGGTGGCAGAGAGCCAGAGATAAGGACCTGAACTGGAGGAGCAGCAGGAGCAACATGCAGCACCAGAGAAAGGACTCCTGGAAGGAGAGCCGAGGAAAGGAGAGCCAGCAACTGAGAGTTACAGAGTTCTTGGGGGTAAGACTGTACCACACTCCCCCCAAAACTCCCTTGAGATCCCTCTAAGAGAAGAGGGACATGGACTCCTATTTTGGAGAGCAGTTTTGGACATGCAGCACCGGAGAGAGAGGAGCTGAGAAGCTCAGAGCGTCCCAGAGCTGGATTGGGACGGCCAGATGGAATGTGGGGGGGGCGACCTTGGCTTCCCCCCCCTTGCACTGCTGCCACGGTGGCAGCCTGAGAGACAGGGCACAGAGGCCCTGCAAGGCGCTTGAATCTCCTGGAGATACCAGACCGTCACGAAGACCCCCCTGTGTCTTCGTGATATGACGTGGTGAAACGACCTTGTCTGGGGTTACGAAGTCCACGGAAGACCCCTCGGTTGTGAGGCGATGGGGCCGGGGGAGCTTGAATACCTCCCTCGTGGATGCTGGCAGAAAGCCAGCTATCAGCTGCTGCATGCATGAGAAGAAGAAACCTGCTGCCTCAGAAGATGCTGCTGTTTAAGGACTGGAAGGGATCTGTCCTTCTTTCCCTCCTGGACTTTTATTTGGAGGGGAGAAGAGATCTGATCCATTGTAAATACATATGTCATGGTAGAGATAGTTTGTGATCGTGTGTATAATGTGATATGGTATTTATTTGTACAGTCATTGTAATATATTCCCTTTCCCCCACTTTGAGTCTGGTGTGTTTTGTCTGGAAAAACCCATCTCACATTAGGTTGAGATGTGGGAGGGGGAATGGAGCTAGGGAATTGGATGTCGGGGCTATCTCAAACCATGACAACTGTTGACTCAAATTCTACCCTGGATCTGGATTTTGATTTGATCTCAAGCTTCTCTGAGTGTCATGTTATTCAGTTCTGGGGCTTTAAAGTTCAGAAAACAACACTTCAGCATGCAGATGATATGATCATTAAATAAACCAAGTTATTACTACCCAAACCCATGGTTAAGAAACCAAATTTCCTGATCAATTAAAAGCAAAACTGTATAACCGCTGTCTCCAGTGTGCCCTGAACGTTGCCAGAGAAATGAACCATTGCTTTGGAGAACTTGAGCAAAACAGTAAATCTCCTTCCTGCACATGTAACTTGTACAACAGCTGCTGAGCATCTGCCTCAGCTTCCAGCTGTAGGATTTGGCTGCCAGACAAAGAGTCCCAATAAACAAGCTGGGTGACCTCAATTTTGTACAAGTGCACAGGCATCACTAACACTCAGTTTGCAGAGGCAGGTGACCCCTGGTACCAGCAAAACTTTAGAGGAATTATTCTGAATTGTGACCACTTGTAATGATTCACAGGGATTATTCCTCTGGGGAAGAACACCGGAATAACAGCTCGCTCATTCTGACAGCAAAAAATATTATGTTTACATAATGTCTTAGGGGCAGATCAGTAAGCAGAAGCCAGAGATGCAGCACAATAAGTTCAGCCTTTCAATATTTAAAGGGGACTTATAAGAAAGATGGGGACAGATGTTTTACAGGGGCCTCTAGTGATAGGAAAGGAGGTGATGGTTATAAACTAAAAGAGGGTAAATTCAGACTAGATATAAGAAAGAAATGTTTTATGATGAGGGTGGTAAACAGTGGAAGAAGTTGCCCAAAGAGGCTGAGATGCCTCATCCCTGGGAACATTCAAAGTCAGGTTGGACAGGGCTCTGGGCACACTGGTCTAGTTGAAGATGTTCTTGCACAAAACAAAATGCTTTGTAGATGCAGCCACTGCAGTCATGACATACAGTCAAGGCTGTAACCCAGAATTAATGTAGGTTACACAGCAAATTTGTGTCTTCTGCTTTCCTGAATAACTTCATTAATTTTTTCCCCTATAAAAACCAATGTATTAAAAGCAAAACATTAAAGTCAAGTATTCTGAGCAAGAACTGAAAAGCTATGTGTCGATGGTGCATTAAAGAGTGTGGAGTTTCATGCTGATCTGTATCAACTCCTTTCAACACCTGAGCTGGCTTGCACAGACTGCTGCAGTCTGGACATACCCAGAGTTCACAGTGCAGCAAGAACTCGTCCTGATTTTCAGTCTTTGGCACCTCTTTATGGTGATGGTGTGTTTCTTACTGTGCTGTCGAGGACAATGTTTCAGGTTTCATTCCCCGTGTGTTTTCAGATGTTCAAATATTCTTTACAGAATGACTAGGTGGAGATTGAGGTATCAATGGCATTTCTGCTGTTATTACACAAAAATAATTCTGTGAACAAATAGCAAACTTTTTTTTCTACTTCGAACAGCAAATGCTATTGCACAATATATCTGCAGATATAGTTAAAAAATCCCCTATCTTGACACAAAATACATATTGCTTTATCCTAGAATTCAAGAGCAGTAGAGTTGTTCACAACTTGAATCAACAGTAATTTTCTAAAGTTACCATCCTTCACCTTAGAAATAGAGGATTTAAAGAGGAATTTTAAACTACAGTAAGTACTTACTTGGATGAGTATTAATTTTAGTACTTTTTTTTGTTAACTTTTATTTATAACTTCATAAAATACAAAACTGAAAAACATTCTTTGAGACCCTTTTTAGCCACTGGCAAATGCAGTGGGGTCATGCACAGTAGCCAAAGGGAGAGTAACAAACAGTTGCTGCTTTATTTGCCTTGGCAGAAACTTGCATGTTCCATTTAATGTGTCTGCAATTTAAAATATCAATTTTTTTAAAAATTATGAGTAGATAGTGGTTTTTTTGCCATTATGTTCTAGTGTTTTGATGAATATTTTTGATAGGATAGATATTTATCCTAACAGAAAAAATTATTGAAAGAAGAGTTTCAGAAGAGCTTACAAAACACCCGAGCTTATATGGAAGACTCATTTGAAACAGACACTGAATAGCCAAATCTGGAGCTATTTTAACAGTAGTTATTTAACAAGCAGCTATTTTCACAATAATTATGTCGACTTTTGCAAGTTACTGATTTGAAATGTTGCCTTTTAGACTTTACATCTGCAGTCTGTTTCAGAACTCGTACTCTGTTCTCAAGGCTGATGCTTTAGGAAATATACATTTTGTTTCAACAGACTTCCCAGAGGACTGTATCAGCTGAAATAACTTTTCCCTTTCTACTTAAAACACAGTCTGGGTATGTTAAAACCCAGCACAAAAAGCATAAAATGTGTGTTAGGCTGCTTTTGCTTTTAGTTAAGTCCTTCAATGTCAACAAGAACTTGTCCTAGAGTTAAGTTGACTGAAGAGTCAAGACCATCCATTTCAAGATTTGTTTCAGGCAGGGTATTTGCAACATTGCTGAGGCATCAGCTTGCCCACAACCCTTCTTTCCCTGTTGTTGCAGAGGGAGCAGACCTACAGCAACAATTAATTATGGGTAAGAATAAAACATAGACTTGCAAAGCCAGCTCAACAAGTCTTGAGAGTCAGCATTGTGCTCCTGGGTGCTTCAGAGGCTCAGTGCGTGCCTGTCCACACTGCCTGTCTGCCTTGACCTTGATTTATGCTGCATCACATTAATAAACTATCATTAATTATATCACCAGCTCTCCTAATCAGTGTCTCCAAGGCAAGACAGGCAGACAGTGGGTGTGAGCAAGGATGGGTAGATCCAAGAGGAAGTGTGTTTGTAACGCTGTTCCCCTTGTGCCTCTCAGAAGATCTACCCATGATCCAACATGCAAACATAGGTATCATCACAGTCCACCAAGCCTGTGTCTGTGACTTGGACATGAATGGTAGATGGTTCAATAGTGCACCAGCCAGCTTTGTTAGCTGTTTATGTATGGTAAATCAAAGAAGCTTACTTCTCTCTCTCACTTCTTGGTCTCCCTGCCCACAGACTAAGCAAGAATTTACCATATTGCTGTAAAAAGAAAGGAGAAGGCTCAGAAGCTCTTGTATTCTTAAGTTGCAAACTGATGGATTGAAAGTGGAGGAGCTACTAAATGTGCTGAGAGTTTGGTGGCATAGGTTTGCTCATATTTAAACTGTGAAACTTTGACATTGGCATACGTCCACTTAAAGGCAACATTAAAGACAACAGAGCTCTTTTTGCTTTTGTGGCTTTGCTTACCAGCTACAATGTCCCATATCAGAGTGTGAGGGCTGGGAGGAGAGGTGAAAATCCATCTGAAATTTAGCAGCTTTAAAAAAAAAAAACAAAACCAAAAAAACAAAAACAAAACAAAACAAAAAAAACCAAAAAAACCCCCCCAAAAAAAACCCCAAACGTTTTTAATCAGCTTGAGAGCTCAGTGGATTTGTGAAATCGTTTGGGATTAACAGGCTATTGATTGCTAATAAAACAATATTTAGCTTTGTCTGATGAACAGCAATGGAAAAAGGTGTGGGCACCTTGTCAAACAAGAGCCATTGAGGAGGAATGATGGGTTAAGTGTGGGGGTCTGAGTGGCAGCGTGGGTGCCCGGGCTTCAAGGAGAACTTGTCAGTTGTTAGTAAGGCTGGTGAAAGGAAGGACGCCAGCGCCTGATGGCTGGGGTAGTATTGATGCAAGTTAGCTGACTAATCAGATTGAAAAAGTCCCATGGTATTTATGTCACTTTAATTTTCATCAAACAATTGGAGACGACAGCACTCTATTAAGAAGAGGTTGATCCAGAACTAAAGCTAAATAAATTAGGGTCTCAGTTTAATCAAATTATCCCTCTCCTGGCCTTGGATTAACCGAGGGAGACAGCGTCAGTCTAGGCACTTTTCATTGGCTGATTTATTTTTTTTTAAAGAAGCTGGTACAAAGAATGGGAGATTTAACACACATAGCTACTACTCATAATACCTCAAACAAGCACCTTTTAAAGAAGGGGGAATTAATATTTATCAGGAGAATTTGCAGTTTTACTGAAGGATATTTCCATTTTTACGTTAGGGTTTTTTTTCAGTGAAATGAACTGAAAATGAGGTAAAAATCTGTCAACAAAAAAGCTGCACTGAGACAGCCTGTAACAAGCTGGTGCAGAAATGGAAACACTAGCCTAATGCTGTATAATGATTTCTTGTTTGATTCATAATATTTTAGTTTACCTGCTCTAAAAATGCCTTGATTGTACATTTACATTTTGCTATTGTTTATTTACATTTTTTGTGCAGGGTAAGTAATTCTTTTTCCTCCTTCCTGCATTCTTTACACCCCTGGGAGTAAAGACTTTGAGGTATCCTGATTGTCTCAGGAAAATCATTTTCCCAAGCTGCCATGTATCTTCTCCTGTGAAGTTTTCTCTATAAGTATACAGCAAGAGATAGTAACTGTCCTTTCAATACTAATAACATGAAAAAATCCTGTATTTAAAGTTCCTCTACAAAGATTTCACTGAACTGTTGCAATGAATCTTCAAGATCTTGAGCTCCTGAAATATTACAAATCTGTGTGCTGTCAGAATCATTGTATAAGTCTCTCTGGTTTTCTAGATATAGAAATAAAAGCAAAATAGTGTATCCTCTGCTGAAAGCAATGAACTGAATTCATCCCAGGTAACTACAAAATTTATTTTTTGACAAATGCAACGTGATGAATATTTCCTTCCGTCTTTGTTGGAAAAGCCAAAATAAATTTGCAAGAAAAGCAGCATAAATGGATGTAGTCCCATGTCTGATTCTACTTTCTGATTGTCTCTTTCTCTGACTTCTAACTTGTTTTTTGCTGCCCATGATCATCAATATTGTTCCTCATTCTGCTGAGGCAATAACAACTTAGGGAAAGTGAAGCTGAATAAAGAAATACTTGTATTTTTGTAACATCTCTCAAAATGGAGATACTGGGCTGGGCTGTGATCTAGTAAGGTAAATCTAAGGTAAATCATTTTCACAGCACACATAATAGACATGAGAAGTATGACTGGCTTCCATTGGTCCCTATTCTCCTGTAATCTGCAACATTTCACACTCTTCCTCTGCTTGCATTTCAGTTCTGCTCTTATCAAGCCCTTGGAAACCTGGGCACTAAGCACCAGATTCCTTAAATAGTGATGCACACACCTACCACTGCTCCTTTCATTTATGATTTCTACATTTTGAGCTCAAATAATCTGATCCTTCTTTTTTTTTCTAGGACACTTCAAGTTTCCATTGTCTTTGGTTAGTCACTGCTCAGGAGCACAATCCAGAGCTGGTTCTGATGGACTTAACCTTGCACATGCTCATCCCTCACGAGGAGGGTTTTGATTTCCAGGTAACTCATCTAAGTATTTACTTTCAGAGTTTGCTAAATGCCTAACATCCACTCTTGTGACATTAAGTATCTTGTAGATAGTGTAAAAAACCCCCAAGTGCCAAATAGTTGCCTTTGGGGGGTTGTTTTTAATGCACAGCCCTCATAGTTCCACTAGTTCAACCTGTTAGCTGATGAGAACCCCTACCTGTCCTCACTTGTTTTCTTACTGTGAATGGAGATTATATATTTTCATAGTAAAGGTGTGGCCTAAGGTAAATACTTCATTGTACTTCAAATGGACATAAGATTTCTTTTGTAGTTTTTCTTTACAATACTTTAAGTCCAGGTATTTTTTTCCCCCGTAGAAAACGTTTTCCCCAGAGAAACACAGGTATTATGAGACAGAAAATATTGAATTACTTATAGCTGCTTTCTCTGTAGCACTGGTTTATCCTTGAGATGCTTATGGGTTCTTTTATCTGCATTTACCCTTTGGACATCAACAGTGAAAGTAACTCTGAAGATCAGTGGTTTTCTAAGCTTCTAAGTATTTGATTATTTTTGATTATTTTTTTAAATACTATCTATTTGGAGTGATCTTAGTCTGAAACTGTCCCCTGTTCCTCAAGTTGCTCCACAATGCACTTTTTATGGATGCACTTCTCTAGAGGTATAAATACATAAAAACATACTGAGTCCTTGTAACATAGCCATAACTTTAGTTCCAGGCTAAGTTTTTGTAAAACAGAAAAACAAAGAAATAAACAAACAACCCCCCAAACTACCCAACCAAATAACCAACTCCCCCCCCCCCAAAAAAAATCTCAACAAACCAAAACCTACCCCTGCCCAGATGAAAAAGTTCTGTTTTGCAGCCCCCACTTTCCTTCAGCAGCCCTTTCCAGCCCCACTTCAGCTCCAGATCCCAGACTTAGTTTCTCTCTCAAGCTTAAACCTAACCCTGCTTTCAGGGCGAGCCCTACATAGGGTCTGCTAGGCTTTCTCCAGATGAAAAATATCTGTCAGTTATCTTAGTTCAGAACTATACTGAGAGCAATATGGCCATCATTTTGTGAAACTTTTAAACTGACTGAGCATACAAATTCTGATTAGCAATTCTGCTTTCAATACTACTAGCTTTTCCTGATGATAGGAATAAAAAATTCTTTTTGACTACAGCTTATTCCCTCTGTATACAAACTGGCACTCAATTTTTCTGATTTATGTTTAATTTAAATCTTTCCAAGCTTTTATGGTTTTAACAGAGTCTAAATTCACCCTTTAGCTGCGAGGGCAATAAAGGCATAAAGAGTTCATGGGCATTAATGAAGGTTTTACTTGCAGTGATGCCCTTCTGCAAAATGTGAGGTTTCTGTACCTCTTTCTGTTGCACCTAAGGCTGTTGGAGCTGTGCTTTTCATTGCTGTGGGATGTTGGGAAGAACCTGTTCACTGTTACACATGTTAAAGGCTAAATGAAAAAGCTACTATCTGCTTTTAGACCACTGGCTACAAGGAGTTTGCATCAGTAAATAAACACAAAATGCAACAAACTGGGCAGGGAGGACTGAGCATGAGGGTATTTGTGCTCACACGCTATGCTTTTGGGAGTGTCATTCTTGGTACCTACACGTAGCAGGCTGACTTTAATATCCAAGGAATGTAGTGTAAAATTTCAGACAGTTTGGACTTTGCAGATAGAAAATACTTTTGAAAAATTGTCTTTAGTTTTGAGTTTCATGGTTCTGTGCAGTTTTCTTTTGGCAACATTGAGTGGTTAAAATTGAAAAAAAAATATAACTCTGACCACACAAATAAGAAGTGATTTGGTTTTTTAATATTATTTTTTGAACATTTGCTCTCTCTTTTTTTCTAATATATTTTACACAGGGTAAAGTCATACCCATTTAATAACAGTTTGTTAAAAAATATTTTGTTCATTTCCTACACAGTTTCTATTAACAAACTTTCTTTGCTTTTGGATAATGACAAGCACTGTGGCCACAAAAAGAAGTGACGAAGGTAGAGAATAAAATTACACATGCTTGGAAATCTAGATGAGACAAAGCCCACAAGTGATACGTTGATACCATATTTTGTGTGCAGACACAAAATATGTGTCTAACAATCTCCCCAGTGTTGTGTTTCCAGAACGGAAAAAAGTTTGAAATGCAGTAAAAAAAATTGTGAGTATTTGAAGTTTCTTCCCCTTGGCCCTGATTATGAAATAGTAATCCATTACATTGTAAATCTTCTGTACCATGCAAATCCCTTTACAAGGATTAGGAGATTGTAACAAAGATGATCATATTTCAAGAGGTACCCAGTGTAAGTCATACACTTCTGCTGAAGGATTTCATACAGCCTTCCCCCAACGTGTCATCTACACCAACCCAAATGAACAGGTGCTTTACATTTATTGAGAATCCTTAATTCACACAATAATAAAAAAGAAGGCTCGGTTACAAAGCTGTGCCGCACATTCAGTCTGTTGCTCTCTGAGCAGACTGAACAATAGCTGAGAGTGTGCAATGGAGCAAAGACTATGCAATCAGTGACCCTGTGCCCCTTCGGGGGTGGAGGGAGGGGGACGAGGAGAATTTCAGTAAAACACAAAGAAGCTGCTGTTTCTGCCTTTGCTGCTATCAGCCTGGGCACTACTGACAGAGCAGCGGCTGTTAAATCTATTTCTACTCTTGGCTGCTTAAGCAAGGGTAGAGGAGAAGTGTGTTTTATCATTCTGTGTCACTTCTGTTTCTCTTATGGGATCAGATCCTACTTTGGCAGCATAAGCATCTGACTTGACTAGACTTCTTCTCTGAGCTAAGGGTATGCAGCACTTTGCCAGAATTTTGCACTGACTAATTCGATAACTAGTACTCACTATGTAATGAAAAAAATCCACGAGAAGCACTTAGTTTACACGACTAAAGAGTGTTTGCAGAATTGGTGATGTCTTGTCACACCTGTAGAAGTAATTCTGAATGGATATAGAATTTAAAAACAAGGCATAGCACAGAATTTGTGAAGAAGTCTGACTTAGTAGATCTTAGATCCTTTTTCAAACTGGAATTCTGGTCTTATCTAAAACTAGTTTCCATATTTAGGTTTTTCATGTCCCTCTGGATTTGCCTATTACTAAGCAAGCCTAATCTGTTCAATTACCGCTTAAAAGCCTTCTTTGTTAGCTTTGAGAGCCAGGAGGGTAAAAGGGAAAATTATGCTACATGGGATTGATATACAAGTACAGATGAAAGATCAGAGATTATAATCCAGCCAAGGAAATTCAGACTTTCAGGTTTCCTTCTTGAATTCTACATACCCCTCTTTTCTTTTTTGTTACAGATCAATTCAAATCTCTTTGTTTTTATATTCAACAAACACCACTGAATCTGCACTGTAAAAATGAGACTACAATCTGACCCTTGGCTCCACCCCTCTAGAAATGATCAAAAGCTGCAAAGATTATAATAATGCTGATGATCATTCTGTCAAACAGCAATTATAATATACTAACAAACACTTGGTACCTCCACTTGAGTGCTACATATCGAGCACTGTTACAGATTCAGCCTTTGTAAAATAAATATCATAGAGTCATAGAATCATAGGATATGCTGGAAGGGACCCATCAGGATCATCAAGTCCAACTCCTGGCCCTGTGCAGGACAGCCAAGAATCCCACCATGTGCCTGAGAGTGTTGTCCAAAAGCTGCTTGAACTCAGACAGGTTTGGTGCTGTGACTACCTCCCTGTACCTCCCTGGGGAGCCTGTTCCAGTGCTCAACCACCCTCTCGGTGAAGAACCTTTTCTTGATATCTAACCTAAGCCTCCTGTGACTGAGCTTCATGCTGTTTCCTTGAGTCCTGTCTCCTCATGAGGAAGCTGTAGACTACTATGAGGTCTCCCCTCAGTCTCCTCCAGGCTGAACAAACCAAGTGCTCTCAGCTGCTCCTCATACAGCTTTCCCTCAAGGCCCTTCACCATCCTTGTGGCCTTCCCCTGGATGCTCTCTGATAGATAAATGTCTTTTTAATATTGTGGTGCCCAGAACTGCCACAATATCCAAGGTGAGGCCGCCCCAGTGCAGAGCAGAGCAGGACAATTCCCTCCCTCTCCTGCTGGCGACATTTTGCCTGATGCCCCCCAGGACAGGGTTGTCCCTCCTGGCTGCCAGGGCACTGCTGACTCAGATTCAACTTGCCATCAACCAGCACCCGCAGGTCCCTTTTTACTGCTGCTCTCCAGCCTCTTGTTCCCAGTCCTTACACACAACCAGGGTTGCCCCGTCCCAGGTGCAGAATGCGGCCACTGTTAAACTTCATACAGTTGGTGATTTCTCATCTCTTCAAGTTGGGCTCTCTGCAGGGGGAGTACGATTCCTAAACCAAGGCAAATGTATAAATCCATGTGCAATGCCTAATGAGGTGCTGTTGACTAACAGCGGTGGTAAGATGTGGGAGATTTCTTATGTCATATTAGGGAATAAACACTGCGCAAATACAGTGTTTACCCATCTGAATCAGACCAGTTCTAGCAGGATGCCCAGAGTACCTCTGCTCTTGCCATTATATAAGATAGTGATGCTCAAGGTGAAATACTAATTTCATTACTTTTGGAAATATTTGTAGTAGCACAGATGTGAACTTAGACACTTGGATGATACAAATGGTACAAATTGGAAAAATTCCAGCTTTGACTTTTCCTCCATCCCATCCTGCATAGAAGCACCATGAGAACCAGCACCATTTGATTCTGAAGAGATGCGTGTTTCTGTTAGGCACAAAATAGAGAGAAAATTAAGGAACTTCAGTAACCCAACTGAAATGTCTTCTTCAAGTGATGACCCTCAAGCTTTGTTTTTTCTATATAATTTTTAAAACTACTTTCTCGCGTCTTCATTTGAATGACGCCTCAACTATAGAAGACAGTAGGAAGAATTTTTTCACAGAATGGATTATTAAACATTGGAATGAGCTGTCCAGGGAGATGGTGGGGTCACTGTCCCTGGAGGTGTTTAAGGAAAGACTGTTTGTGGCACTTAGTATCATGGTCTTGTTGCAAAATGTGTAATATATAAAATTTTCTTAAGAAAGGATGTTCTTTAATGTTGGATCTTTGTATACTTTCAAATCTAATCAACAAGAAGGGGGACATAATTGGTGAAACGGAGAACAGCTAACGAGCTCTAAGTGATGTCCAGGTGTCAGAAAAACAAATTACTTGTAATTGTTGCCTTGTTAAGGTTTAGGGTTTGACATGTTTCAATGACCTAAGGGGAGGCTAACAAGGCTTGGGAAGAAGGATGTACCAGTGACAGTGGACACAAAGAATGCAGAATTTACAGGCCACAGGGAAATCTAGCAGAACCCCCAAGATAAGGAAGAAACTAATAAAACCATCCCAGCAACTGTGCTGAAATCAGCTCCGACTGGGTAAAAGGTACTTCTGGAAGGGGGAGATCATGACCACCGACCCAAAAGAGAAAGACTGAGCATGCAGACTAATTGGCACGAGAAACGAGAGAGTCATTAACTAATAGAAAGAAGATAGAATATCAATTAATAAGAGAACTAGGTAAATTGTAGCCAATGAACATTAATTTCCTTGTTTGCTGAAATGCATATATAGTAAAAAGTTTTGATAGTTGATGTACTTGATTTGTGGAATACCACAACTACCACAACTTGCTGTCTTCAGTATTTATTCTACATTCATACAGGCCAGTTACATTTTTCAAAATGAAATATCAAGTTTGATAGCAAAGTTCTTTTTCAAGAACGTAACTTAATAGATTGAAAGTCAGTGAAATGGATATATCAGAACTTGACTGTAAGAAGCAAAGATCAGAGTGATAAAGCCCTAAATTTTATCCAGCATATATTTTGTGTTCACTGTTAAACTAAGGTTTAGTTTCTATGCCTTTTTTTGCAGGTTTTGGATTAGCCTAAGTATGAAAACAATCTGTACACGTATCTTTACTTTGTCATCTTTATCATCTTTGGATTATTTTTTACCTTGAACCTTTTTATTAGTGTCATCACAGACAATTTAAACCAGCAGAAAAAGAAGATAAGTACTTCATCATTATTCTGAAAAGAAAGCAAAAAAAAAAAAAGGCTTTTTTTTGGTCCACTCATGAAAACTTTATTCATTAAGTATTTTTTTTTGTCTATGATAAATTAATATGAGCCCTGCATACTAAATACATTGAATTCTTAAAGCTTACAGCTTGACTTGATGAGGGCTTGATGGACAACTGACAACATGTGTTTGTCCATGGTTAGCGAAATACTCATTGTCATTTTTGTAAAGATGTGGGTTTGGGGCTGGAGTCTGTAGTAGACTCATAAAAAGTCTAACAATTGAAATAGCAAAATTAGCTACAAAAACTCCTTGCTATACTACCTTCATGTCACAGAGTTCAGCAGTGTAGATTTCTGAACTTTAATAGCAAACTTTGTAGTGCTGGAGCAGGTCCAGAGAAGAACAACAAGGGTGGTGAAGGGTATGGAACACAAGTCCTATGAGGAGAGGCTGAGGGAGCTGGGGTTGTTCAGCCTGGAGAAGAGGAGGCTCAGGGGAGAGCTCCTCACTCTCTACAACTCCCTGACAGGAGGGGGGAGCCAGGTGGGGGTTGGTCTCTTCTCCCAGGCAGCGATCAGTGAGACAAGAGGTCAAGGTCTTAAGCTGTGCCAGGGGAGGTTCAGGTTAGATATTAGGAAGAAATTCTTTACAGAGAGGGTAATCAGGCATTGGAATGGGCTGCCCAGGGAAGGGGTGGATTCTCCGTCCTTGGAGGTTTTTAAGATGAGACTGGATGTAGCACTTAGTGCCATGGTCTGGGAACCACGGCGGTGTTGGATCAAAGGTTGGACTTGATCTCGGAGGTCCTTTCCAACCTGGCTGATTCTATGATCTTCATTTGTGCTCTTTAGTCTTTGTGTTTTGTCAACACTGCGTCAAAAGGTATCACAGGACCCCTCGGCCGGGCCCGGCCCCCCCCTCAGCGCCCGCCCCGCCCGCCATGGCCGGAGGGCCTCGCCAGGGGGCGCGCGAGCCACCAGCGCGGCCCGGCCCGCCCCGTCGGCAGCGGGCGGAAGCGCCGCACGTGGGGGCGGCGGAGGGACATGGACACGGAGACGGGGCGGGATGAGGAGATGCCCGCGCTCTCCGACGGCGAGGAGCCCTGGGAAGAGGAGGAAGAGGAGGAGGAGGAAGGCGCTGCCGTGGGCCAGAGGACACGCTGCCTCTTCTGCGATAGGTAAGGGGCCGGCGCGGGGGGGGGGAACCGCGGCGCGCTCTCGCTGCGCCCGCCTGGGCCAGGGGACCCGTGACGAGCGGGCTGGGCTGGGCTGGAGTGGGCAGAGCTGGGCTCGGCCGGGTTGGGTTCGGCTCGACTGGGCTGGATTCGGCTGTGCTCGGTTCGGCTCGGCTGGGCTGGGTTCGGCTGGGTTCGGCTCGGCTGAGCTTAGTTCATCTGGGCTCGGCTGGACTTAGCTGGGCTGGGCAGGGCAGAGCTGGGATGAGCTGCGTACGCCCAGGCTTGGCCCGCGGGAGGCAGCCACGCCAGCGAGGTAATTCATTCCTAGTTTTAGCCGAGCTCTGTAGCATCTGCAGTTGTTCCGCGTTCCTCAAGCTGCTCCACGGTGTGCATTTTATGGAGGCACTTCTATAGAGGTATAAATATAAATGTGTATGTGTAAAATACTGAGTCCCATACTTCATAATATAGCCCTAAAGCTAATTCCAGGCTAAGTTTTCGTTAAAACAAACAAACAAAAGTCCACAAATCCCCCAACCAAATAATGCCCCGTCCTCCCCCCCAAAAAATCCCAACAAACCAAAACTTGCCCCTCACCAGATGAAAAAGTTCTGTTTTGCAGCCCTTACTTTCCTTTGGCAGCCCTTTCCAGCCCCACTTCAGTTCCAGATCCCAGACTTACTTTCTCTCTCAAGCTAAAACTTGTTGATCGAGCTGAAGGTGCGTTAGATCCAGAGTGAAGGAGAGGATAACGTGGAAAGAAGGTAATCCCCTCCCCTCATCCTGGAGCAGTGTGGAGGCTTTTCTCTTTCCTTTTTTCTTATTTTTTCTCCCTGTCATCTTTTCCCATTGCCAGTAAATAGATAAGGGTTTTTATTTGGATGCAGCAGATCCAGCCGGCCCACCCACCTCCTGTATGTGGTTCTTAGATTTCAGCTTTAACAGAGTCTGCTTTCCAGGAATTTTTGAAAGTTCACAGGGTTTGTGGCTTTGTCAAACAAAATTTTTATGTTTGTTGTCTTTTGTTTCAAAATGTTTGGCAAACAAGGTAAAAGTTTCTTTGTGAGGCATATGAATAAGGAGTTGCCTGTGCATCCCTTCTCAAAGGCAGATAATGTGTTCTGAATGTATTGCCTAGTAGGTCAGAACAGAGCATATAGAACTCAGAACTTCTAAATGTGTTGTTATTACATACTTAATAATTCGTTATTTACAGGTGGTTCAGTTCTGCTGAAGGTGTGTTCTCTCACTGCAAAACAGAGCATGAGTTTAATGTTAGTGATGTGATCCAGAAACATGGTAAGTTTTTTTTATGACTTGTCATTTCCTTTTGTGTATGAGTGTCTCATTTAAAATAAATTGCAAGCATTGGTTTATTTCTAATGGATTTCATGGTTGCAGCTGAAACTTCCAAGATTGAACAAGATAAGCTATGTGGAAAAATGCTTATACTTAAAGCACACAGGAAGCAGCCAGCATAATCTACTCATAAAGCTCCTGACTAGTGACAAAAGTAAGATTGATATCTGCTGGCTTGTGCTGGTGTGCTGAATCCTCCCTGCCTACTTGAGCCAGCGCACTATGTGGTTTACCTGATCTTGGGAACTCCTGCCTGTCTAGTGATGCTGTTGTTGGGCTCAGTAGCTAAGCAGACACCAAGGATGTACCCACCCGTAGGGCAGGTGCTGGATTGTGCTGCTTGTGTCTTTTGAGCAGCTGTTTGCAGTCGTGGCTTATGTTCCCTCAAAGGATCACAGGAGGGCAAACCCTCCAATGTCTGTTTAACTCTTTCTAGGAGAAGTTTGACTTTCACTTGAAGCTGTGTTTAGGCCAAGGTGGTGACTGAAGGAAAGTACGTGTAGGAGGATGTATGTGAAGTAGGGAGGGCTTTGAAAGAGGTAAGTGCTGAGCTACTGAGCCTAAAATATGTATTTTAGTGCATATAGAGGAAGAGTGGAAAGCAGGAGAAGGGAAACTGTTGGAGAAATGCTGTTTTAAGAGTGTTCACTGAAAAGGAGTGTGTGAGATAAGAGGATGGGAACTACATGAAGCATTTGTAAATCTGCCTGTGAAGTTGTAAGATCTGGTCTGTTTTCTGTCTAAAATCCAAGGTATAGTATTCTGTCTTTGGTCTTGTTGGTGAGAGTACATATTTATACTTAAGCCACTGTTGTTTCTGCCTAGGTGGCAATTTTAAATCAATGTTGGTAAGTATTCTTGATGAGTATAATCAATGTGATTTCTGTTAAGCAGAAAGCTAAAAATGAACAGCAGCCTAAAATATCAGCAGGGTAGCTAGTGGCTGTCCTGAAGTGCTTGCTTGCCAGATGAATGAAATCCCTGTTCATAATCCCCAATTGGATGTGTTCCATTCTTAATTTGTGGCAAATGTATTTGTCCTGAGGGTGAGAATTTCCTGGTTTAATCCTAAGGAGAAGAAAAACATAGATGGCAGGCTTAAGATAGGAAGACTGCACTAGATAGTGATGTACACCCCAAGGGGAAACTGGCCACTTGAACAAGCAATTAGTATTCATTTAATTGTAAAGTATGTGTGCTTTTCTGTAATGCAAACTCTCTCCCTTTTTTTTTTTTTTTCCCCTCTCAGGACTCAATTTTTATGGATACATTAAACTAATAAACTTCATCAGATTAAAGGTAGGTGTGCCACATACTACTTCTGTAATCTGTGTCTGGAGAATACGGAATCAAGGTGCTGTGCTTTCAGTTTGCCCTTTTTTAATAACTGCATGAGATTTTGTATTGTAATTCTAGAAATAAGAAATCACAGGAATTAAAATAGCTGTTGATTGGTTTATTTAGATATGAAGTTGTTTTAATTTAAATTGTATTTAACTTATGTGATTTTTATTGGTTTCAGAAGAGGGTGTTAGACTTGCAAAAAGCCTCCATGCTATGTAGTATCATTTTGTTTTGTTAATTTGTCTTGGCCTTTGCTGTCTTGCTTCAGAAATGGCTTTACTTGTCAATAATTGAAGTTTCTCAGTCCTTGCCTGTGTGTAGGTGTAAAAGAGTGTTTCCTGAGGGTGTGAGCTGGCCAGACCCCTACTTAGAAAGGACAACGCCTGATCCCTCAGGCTACAGAGCTTTAATCTCTGCTAAATGATGCCAGAATCAGGAAAGCTAATGGGAGCCTACAATTTTAAGATAGGCCTGGGAGTATTTTGTGTGTTCTGTGACTTTGAAGCATGTTCCTTGGTTGTTCCCTAGAAGTTTAGGTTTAAACTTAATACCATCTTACCTCATTAAGCACTTTTTAACTTAAATCCTCAAATCTTAAATCCTCAAGTAGTTACTTAATGCATAACTGTCTATGCAGAGTAAACACAGAAAGGCAGAAATTGGAGTCCAGAATCTGACCTTTCCTTTCCTGACAAAATATTAACTGGCTGGATGCAAACAGGAGAGAATGCAGCGTTTCTGACATTAGTCCCTGCAGCAGTGTTCATGTAAAAACACCTGACAGGATTAGCATCTGGGATTTATTGATTAGCCCTCTTGGAAGCTAAGAGGCTGACACAGCCAAACACCTGAGTAAACTTGGTTCCCGATGGCAGTGTAATCGTGCAAGTATCCTTCAATTAGTGCTTTACTTGAATTCCTTGATGCTGTAGCTGCCTGGGCTTTCTCAGCCTTTGCTACAAAGTTCCTTCAATAATACCCTGTATATTTGAATGTGTGAAAGAACAGGTCTTTGCCTTTTTTTCTTGAATCAGACTGAAGGGCTGGTGTTTTCAAAGAAA
Organism: Pipra filicauda; assembly: GCF_003945595.2. Taxonomy (NCBI): domain Eukaryota; kingdom Metazoa; phylum Chordata; class Aves; order Passeriformes; family Pipridae; genus Pipra; species Pipra filicauda. The sequence continues at coordinate 1,839,801 of NW_024104598.1, forward strand.
CTTAGCTTACATGCTCTTCCCCTGTCTAGAAACCAACAGGAGCATATTTGAGTTCTCTCAGCAGCCCACTGCCTTGGAAAGGAGAGGAATATCTGAAACCAGAACTAGAAGATGATCTCCTCCTTCAGTTTGGTAAATACTGTTTCAATATGACTGCACTGCATTGTAGGGTCAATGTGGTATTGTCAGAGTTCATGCCACTGTTATTCGGTTGATTTACATACATGAGAAAGTCCACATAGTAGCCAAAGTCATGACAGTAAGTTACACTCTGATATTTTTACTGCATGTTGTGCATTTATTTTTAGTGACTGAGATTTCCATAGCCCTTTTTTATTACCTGCATTTGCGTACTGTAGCAAATTCTCATAGCAGAGATGCTCTGTATAGTATTTATGCTGGTCAAAGAGACACTCCACCTGACATTCATTGGGAGATTTGTGAAGCTTTTAAAGCTTCACAATATTTAGATATTTAAATAGATGATATTTAAAATTTGATGCATTCATTCAAAAATGTGTGCTACAAGTAATTTGCCTTGTTGAAAACATCTTTTATACAGGTTCTATTTTGGAGCAACCCAGTATAAGATACTACAAAAGTTCTGATTCTTTAGTAGTTCTGGGGATCAGAGCAAGCAGCCTTAGTTTCTCTCTCATGACAGTTTGTCAGATGTTCTTGAGAGAATTCGGTTTGACTTTTGAAATTATTTTTGCTGCCCGTGATCCTCTCACTCTCTTATACTCGCACATCTTTCAGCTAAACCATAAGGTACTTAGGGCTTGTGGGTTTTTTTGTTCTCTCTACACTCCGGAATGCAGTTTTGCCCCTTTCTAAGTGAACCCTGTTGCATGGCAGCAGAGATAGTGCCTGCTAGAGGACATGAGTTGGTTGCTTCAGAGAGTTCACATTTCCCTGGATCAGCTCCTGCCTAATGTGTGCTCTTTGCCCGAGTTATAGACTTTTGAGGTGCTTTGATGTGCCAGTTGCAGTTGCTTAAGGGTTATGGGCGTGAGCTGAACTTCTGAAATATTAAATGCTTTCTTTCAGTCTCATGGCTCAAACAGTCTTCCATGATTAAAAAGAATAGATACATGTTTTTTTTAGTTAAGTCTTTTGCTCAGTCAGCTGGCAGTAACTTCCTACTATATCCAAAACCACAGTAGCATCATTTTTTTTTCTCCAGTGACACCTGTTGAAATCAGTTGAATTTAGCAAGAGGTGAATGGGACCTACTGCTGAGTCTGCGTTGTAGTTGAAAAAGCAATGTTTCATCTAGATTCACTCTGTTTATGCTCTTCTGTTTTGTGTGTTTGTAAGCTTTATAAAAGCCCAAGGAATTGGTTTGAAAATTAAGAGTTACTCTCTAATTACTAAGACATTTTAAATTTATATAATTTCTTACCTTTTACCGTTACCGTTAACAGCACTTTCAGCCTCAGAATAACATAATTGGAAAAAAGCAGGATAGAACTGTAATTAACTTAATTATACTCTAAACCAAATGTCTCTTCTATGGTTAATCAAACACTGGTATTTTAAGAAACCTGAATTTTGGATTTATTTGCTTTATTAACTTAGAGCATGCTTCTAGCATATTTGCTTTTTCTGAGTTGTATTGTGTTCTGCAGTTAGTCCTGTTAAATTCAATCATGTCTTTTGTAAAACAACCCACTTTTACAAATCATCCAAAGACAGAAATAGCATTTTATGTTAATGATTTGCTGTGAAGCAACACATGACTGGTAGGTGGGTTTTTGTCCCTCTTCTTTTCATCAGATATAGAAGATCTTTGTGAACCTGCAAACGTTGTGCCCTGTAATGGTTTAAATGATACCACAGTGCTCCTTGAACAGTTAAAACACACAGAACACAGAGCAAGAGCCGCAGAAGCAGCCTTGGCTAGAGCACAGGAGGATCTTCAGAAAATGAAGTAAGTGTTTGAACTGAAGTTTTGGGATGTTCTTATTTGGTGTGTTTTAGGTGAGAAGACAATAGAAATTCAAACATGTTGTAGAGTGTAACCTCTTGACTTGTGTTGGGACTGCAGGTTTGACTTGTGCGTTGTAGAGGGTCAGTAAATGTCTTTTAGATGGTTAGTAAAAAATGCACAAAACTTGCGCAGATTGAAAAACCAAAGTACGCTTGGGAAAGCTAAGCAAACACATGGCTCAGAAACATGTATTTTGCTTCAGACCACTTAGTTTTTGAGACACTTTTCTGTTTGTCCTTTAGATAAGAATGTAAACACTGAGGATGTACACAGTGGAGCAGAGACTGACAAATTAAATATAGGACTCCAAACGTTGTCAGAGTTGGCTCCAAACAGTGATTGTTAGTGGTAGAGTCCACTTATAGTTTGGAGAAACTCTCAGTGAAATTAAGAAATCAACTTTTTTCAGCTACTTTTCAGTCTTAGATGTGGGTTCTGTTAGTGAAAATATTCAGTTCATCACAGGAATCAGGACATCCCTGTAGCTGTACACTTGACTTCTAAATCTTGAGGTCTGCAAAATATGGATTGATGATGCTCCTGTACAGACATGTCATTTCAAGATTACACTGATTGGGCACCGAAGAACTGAAGTTGTATTTAGGAGACTTTGGAAAAATAATTCATGTTCTTTTGCAAGGAAGTTAATCGGCAAAAGACTTGTTTTGTAAAATACATTTGAGGGCTTGTACATTTTGATATTACACGCTTGGTGTTATAAGTAACTAAGTAGACCAAAATAAATTCATGTATTTAGATCTTCTCAGCTGTGAACAATTCTTTATTTCAAAAATAAGGAGGTTTGTCTTCAGTCGGGTTTGCCTTTTGCAAATTGTACTTCATAGCACACAGTGCTTCTCTGGTGTCTCTGGGTATATTATGCATTGATTGATCATAAACAGTAAGAATGAAACAAATTTGGCACTGTGCTTTGAAAACTTAGCCTTTTTTTTCTTTATGTCTTCTTGTCTTCCTCTTGTTCCATTCGTTTTCATTTAAATCAAAAAACCCACTTCAGGTCATCAGCAGCAATTTCTTTTGAGCTCTAAACTTCAATCAAGGTTATAGATTTTTATTATTTTTTTGAGGTTAGTGTATCAAGTTATCTGCTCCTGTAAGAGGGAGACTTTTAATTTTCCTTTGCAATGCAGCCTCTTCCTTTGTCTGGCAGCAAAAGTAACCAGATGTAGATCTGCTGAAGCAGCTCAGTTTTAAATTATGGACAGATGAAGCAGTTGCATTGTAGTAGTTAATATGCTGTAATTCATAGTACTACTGGTTTATGCTGGAGGTTCCTCCATGGAAAGAGACCATCTGCAGATGTTTCATTTCAGGTAAACCTGTGCAAAATAAAGATGGTAACAGTTCTGTAAATCAGGTCTCCTCTGGCACTAGATGTAACTTAGAGATATAAGAACATGGCTTGTATATGGTGAATTTTTTAACCTGTCACCTGTTTAGAGGTTATGGCTTTTGTCTTTACATACCATTTTTCTTGATTAAAAACACTGGAGGGCAGCTCTGTCTCTAGACTTTCTTTGGTGCTTGTGTTGCATTTGTCTGCTTGAGGAACTATTGGCTGAATCCATTTTAAAGAATTCTAAATTTAAAATAATTTAAATCTCACACAGTGCTAATTATACTTAATTGTATGACATGGAATCTTTTTTTGAAGTTTAAATTTTTATCATTTAGATATTCATCTAAAAGTAAGGAAAATGCAAACTGCCATGGCAAAGAGCAATATTAAAAATAAGATCCAGACCTGTGTAGACAAGTATAGGAAGTTGCTGATACTGACAAAATTTTAGTACAAATTCCCTTGCCATATTCTCTCCCCCATCCAAACTAGTTGAGTAGAGAGGTATTTGATATGCCAGGGGTGAAATAGTTTTTTTGGTTTTGATGTTCTATAAAGCTGGTACTGGTAATGAGGTGTTACCTACAACTTCTATATGTCAAGTTCCCATTTAAGAAAGTATGGTCACTGTTAAAGGTAAGTGTTGGTGGCTTTGAAGTGGTCTAGGGTGTAAGTTTTGTTGCTGTTGGGCTGTAGACCTTGGAGGAATATTGTCTGGCATGTGACGTTTTTCACTTACTTGGGGGTGTAGTATGAGCTGTTTGCTTGTCCGCTTCTAATTGTGTTTTCATTATAAACCTCTTGATTTGTGTATTTTATCATGAAAACTGCTTTGAGGAATAAGGGAACATAGAATCATGGAATGGTTTGGGTTAGAAGGGATCTTAAAGGTCATCTACTTCCAACCCCCCTGCCATGGTTGCTCAGGGCCCCATCCAGCCTGGTCTTGAAGACTTCCAGGGTGTGGAAGTGCTATAGCTTCTCTAGGCAACCTGTGCCAGGGCCTCACCACCCTCTTGGTCAAAAATTTCTTCCTAATATCCGATTTATGTCTACTGTCTTTCAGCTTAAAGCCATTCCCCCTTGTCCTGTCACTCCATGTCCTTGTCCAAAGTCCCTCTCCAGATTTCTTGTAGCCCCTTCAGGTGCTGAAGGATCACCCTGGAGCCTTCTTTTCTCCAGGCTGCACAATCCCAGTTCTTTCAGCCTTTCCTCATGTGTTTTAGGAATGCAAGACCACGGAGGAGGAAAAATAAGCAGCATGAAATTAAAGTAACGAATTGAATGTTAAGCTCTGTTTTGTTTTCACCCAAATGCTCAGTTTTAAAATACTTCCTTCTGCCTCCCACCAGTCACACAGTGTTGTGTGGGCTGTAGTTCTTGTGCTCTTTCAGTTGAGTCCATATCTGCACTGCACAGCCTGAAACACCTTGAGCACTGTGGTGCTGGCTTTGATGCCAGCGAGCAAAATATAGATAATCCTTCCTTAAAAATAGAAACTAAATCTCAGGATTTCACTGTGAATAATTGCTCGCTGTAAGCAGAAAGCAGGGATTGCAGTGGTGCAGCAGCCCGGAGGAGCCTGCAGAGGGAGGATGTGCACACCTAAAGCTGGGCCCATTGTTGGCAAACCCCTGAGCAGCCTGGATTCCTTCCCTCTTCCAAGCCCTTTCTGCCCCACCCTCCCCCCCTCGCTTTCATGGTCCCATAAACATGTCTCAAGGGTATATTTCAAATTGATTACAGACAATTTGCCCAGGATTTTGTGATGAACACAGATGTCAGGAGCAGCTCATCATCCAGCGCCATTGCAGACCTTCAGGAGGATGAGGATGGTGTTTACTTCAGCTCCTATGGGCATTATGGGATACACGAAGAGATGCTAAAGGTTAGAAAATCACCTCACCTGCATCTTAGTAGGACTAAAGAGGAGAGAGAAGGAAGTGGGCTGTGTGCCCATAAATATACTGCAGAGCAGCTGCATTTTTAACCCTTTCTATCCAGGATAGTTTTTTCTCCAAGAATTGGGCTGAGAGATCTTTTTTCCAGTTTTACTTCCTTTGTATAAATTCAGTTTATGGGAGGCATTAGGAACGTGAAATCATGTACCAATATGCTTGATATTACAGTAACACAGCCTGACCTTGCCAAAAGCAGCTTTTTCCTGCATGCTTAAAAGATAGAGGATAAAACATAGTACAGACAGTGAATATTTTTCTTTAGTTTTAAATTTTCCTAACAATTGAAATTTGTTAGGCAAGACCATTTCTCAAATATTGTGGTTTCCTATTGCACTAGGTAAACAGAAATTTGTACTTGTGCTTGGTTCAATGTATTATAACGACATTGAACAGCTGAAAAAACAAGTGTGCTCCTTTTATATGATAAAGATAAAATTAATGCATAAAACTTTTCAAAGGCAAGCCTATTTTAACTTTAAAATAAAAAACACAAAGCCCAATAGCTTCTAATTGACATGTAAATGAGAATCTCTTAATGCTTCCTTTCAGAGAAGATATCATTGTTATGAAAGTTATAAACAGTTTTACAATTTTAAGCCAGAATTAAATAAAATTCCTGTCTAATGTAAAGGTAGAATACAGAGTTGCAAAATCACTTTGTCGCTGCAGCTAACACAGGAAGTTTTCAGCTTTCTAAATCATTTAGTGGGCCCAATGTAGAAATGTATGTGAATCTATGGTAAGAATAGTATAAGCATGAGATTAATATTAAGGGGAGGGGATTTTACAGAAGCACAGACATGGCTGCAGAAGTAGAAGTATGTTTTCCAAAATGCATAGTCTATAGAAATATAACTGAAGTCTTGAAAGAAAGAGATGATGGGTTTTTGGTTTTGCAGTGGTGTAAAGCCAACATTTGAGATGTTATAGGCTATAGGATGAGTACAAAATTGTATTTTATTGATTTCAGGGTACGTTTCTCAGAAAGCTTTTAGGAAGACTTTTGAGTTTCCAAAGCATACAACACCAGTTATTTTTCATTGTGTGTACATTGAAATTTTTCCTATATGGTAGGCATTCACTTGTATTTTTTCTTTTCTTTTCATGTTTACCTTATTTACATAAATGTAGTGACTTGGTCCATGACAATTTTTAGGAAAGGAGTTTTGCTGTCTGAATTGTAAATCTGTTTCTGACATTGTTCAGTCTTAAACTTTTTTTTTCTTTATGCCTGGTAGTGGTAGGATGAAGTTTCAGTTTGGGTTGGTTTTTTTTTTTTCTGCGAACACTTCAGAGGTGGGAGGAAGAATGTTGTTACTTCACACTGGCCAAGTGGCAAGTGTTTTCCTTGCTCTGCCGTTTTGCTCAAGAATTCCTTGACTGTCATCTTAATAAATGTTCTTACCATTTTACTTATAAACAAAACAAAAAAGCATCACGTGGAAATGTGGAGTGAGAGAGCGGGATTGATGGACAGAGACACTTGAAGTGACTGACTGGAGGCAGCAGCTCGAATTGTATTGATTCAGTTGGGGCAGTGCTGAGGCAGTGTGAGTGGGCAGGATGTAAGGCTGAAAGATTTCCAGCTGACTGCTTTCTCAATTGATGCTGAACATTCCAGTTTTGATTATTTATTTTTAAACTTTTTTGGTCGTTTCAGCAAAATCCTGTGATATGCTGCAGTAGAGGTGAAGCTCTAAAAATAGGTGCTCTGAATATAACATCATAGTAAACCAATATGGTTTTCAAGGATCACAGTTTCTTTTATTCATTACTTATGTATAATTTTAAAGTGGAATTTTCTAAAATCAACCCTGTTTCTTTGGGTTGTGTGTGATAATACCTCTACATTTAAAACTGGATTTTAGAATTTTCAAGCCTCAAAATAATTCTGTCTCCAAATTTTTTATTGACAAAGCCTTTGTTCTCAGTCACTGGTTTTGATCTTAATTTTCTATCAAAATAGACTTTGTTCCTTCTCACTGTAGAAAATTTCTTTTGTTTCTCTGCTGTTTCTAAAAATTCTTACCTTACCATAGTATAAAAATATTAGATTTAATATAAGCACTTGGATTTTATCCTTCAGCATTATTTGCACTAGATAAAAAATTGCTGAAAATTTTTTTCTACTTTACTATAACACTTGAACTGCAACAGCAATTCCAAAACCTATACTTGGCTGTCAGTTTGTGTACCTGCTGATACATGGTAAGACAATCAATGTTTTAATAGATTATCTTGCTGGTAAACTGAGCCATGTTGCTACGTTTGATATACTAGGATACTATAAATGTTTCATTCTATGCTTGAAAACATTCCAGCTTCTCCAGCCCTGTTGTATTACAGTCAAATATATTTACTATATTGACTTTGATAGAATGGGCTGTACAGCTTTATTTGCTAGCTAGGTTTGCAAATTTGCAGTTTGTTCAGAAATAGAACAGGTTAATTTGATGCATAACGTTTGGGTTTTTTTAAAGAAATCTCTTGTGTCACAGGAGAGTCAGAGAATAAAATGATACAAAATGTTTTATGAGCTTGTGATTTGAATGTTTCAAATTATAGAGGAAGTTATGTAAAGTTGGTGCAGTATTGCCACTCTGCTGTTCCTGGGAAGCGATGAAGAGGTATTAAGAACTTTGAAACACTCAAAATGAAATGCAGCAGGTCAGGAAACCATGAGCTAATTTCTTATTTTTCTTTCAGCTGAGGCAGCTGGCTTCATTTGCAAATTTTGTAGTAATTTGTAAATTTTGAAGTAATATTACATGGCCAGTGTCATGATTGCAGAGCCCTTGTAAGTACAGTATACACAAAACATCTTTAGGTCAGGTTAAAAAGAAGTTTTTCAGTATTTTTGAATGACATGCTGTACCTAAGTGAAAAAAATGAACACTTTTTGCTTTTAAATAACAGGATAAAGTACGTACAGAAAGCTATCGTGACTTCATCTATCAAAACCCACATATCTTCAAGGACAAGGTAGGTAAAACAGCTCAGAAAATACAGTCATTTCTGTGGTTAATTTTTCTCAAGTGGTAGAAAACCTTCAGGTTGGCTACTTTGTAGCTCTGAGAATGGAGAATGGCACTGTGACAGGATTTGATTTAATGTACTGTGGCTTTATTAGGTGGTGGAAAGCTATTCAGCTGCTGGAGGGTGCACAGTGCTGATAAGAGCAGTGGTGATGGCTATTGTCACTGTGCTGTGTGCCACGTTGGGATGCTCATTAATTATGTCGGCGGGGTGAAGCTGAGCCTTTCTTGTCTGGTGTATTAGGTGGAATCTCTCTGAGGGCCTCTTTACCAGAATTAAGTGAATTTCTATGTATGCCTGATACAATAAAAATGTCCTGGAAGCCCTGTGTTATTAGAGCTGGAAAAGAATTCATGTGTAACTGATTTTTGAATTAGTGTTGTTCAGTGTCTCCAGAGTAGGTTGTTATTAAAGGGCTTAGAACGAGGAGCTGATGTTTCACTTGCAGTGAGGAGGATTGTACTGATATGACCTTACAGTGGTTGTGACCCCTATACAGTTATGATACTCTTCTTGTCCCTTGTCTTTCTGCTGGCTGATTACTTTGCTGTGTTTTGAGTTCATAGAGCCATGGAATGATTTGGGTTGGAAGGGACCTTAAAGATCGTCGAGTTCCAACCTCCCTGCCATGGGCAGGGACACCTTTCACTAGACCAGCTTGCTCAGAGCTCCATCCAGCCTGGCCTCGGACACTTCCCAGCTTCTCTGGGAAACCTGTCCCAGGGCGTCACCACCCTCACATTGAGGAATTTTTTCCTGATATCTAGTCTAAACCTACTGTCTTCCTGTTTAAATCTATTCCCCCTTGTCCTGTCGCTACATGCTCTTGTAACTAGTCTCTCTCCATCTTTCTTGTAGGCTCCCTTCAGGTACTAGAAGGCTGCAATTAGGACATCCCTAAGCCTTCTCTTTTCCAGGCTGAACAGTCCCAATTCTCTCAGCCTTTCTTTGTAGGAGAGGTGAGAGAGAGAGTTTGCCCTGGCAGGAGGTGTTTCAAGGTTGATAGTGGCTATTTTTTGTATCTTACTTCAGTTTTCAGTTGGAAACTACAGCAGAAAAAATTAGGAAATAGTTTTCTTCCTTTTTTAGTCTCAGTTCTGTTAAACATTTCTAAACTCTTTAGTTACAATGAAAAAATAAGGGAAAGTGTTGTAGAATTATACTGCCAGCTACTTAAATGATGCAGGTGACTGCATAGGTGGGCAGCTCATACAGCAAAGCAGAAAAATCAATAAAGGAAAGAAAACTTTCCTGGGAGAAATTTAGTTTCGCAGATGCCCCTGAAATTGATAACTGCAGGTTTTCACAGGGCAAGACTGATATGAAGTTACATGAAATGTGTGTCCTCGTGGAACAGTAATTTTTCTGAATTGGTTGTATTTCTGCTCTACTGTATGAACACACTGGAAACATTGAAAACAAACCATGGATTAACTGTTAGAGTCAATGTTGCTTCAGCCCCCAAGGTAGGGGGGGCTGAAGAAACAGCTCAAGAAACAGCTGAGAGAATGTGTGTGCTTACTCTGTAGCTGTGAAAGCATTCAACTTCTCTGTAGAAAACCTTCTCAGTTATCACAACATCTACAACTGATTTCTGAACATGGTTTTTACAACATTTTTTTGATCAAGATTACCTCAAATTCATAGTGGATCCAAACCCATCATTGTGTGTTGAGATTGAATTGAAAGGCAGATTCTCAACTGCTTTGAGTTCCCAATAACCCCCATCCATGTGACCAGTGCCCTGTTTGACTTCTGTGTCTGACCAAACACTGATGTAGCTTTCACATGCTACACAGTTATGGAGAACATAGGGGATTTTTTTCAGAGTTCTAGACTTCTGCTGAAGAAAATATGAAGATATTTTGCTTAAATTAATATATCATATAATGCTCTCAGAACCATATTAATGAATGAAACTTCCAACTTAAAGAAAAAGGCTATTTTCCCTTAAAGTTTCTTTACAGTTTCTTTTTTAAAGTGGGTAAAATTCTGGTACTCTATTTCCTAGAACTCCCATATTTTATTTCTCCCTGCAAAATACAGGGCGGTGCTTTTTATTATTTCTAAAAGGACACTTGTGAGGTAGTTTGGGAGGAGCTTGTTCAAAGAGCTGAATTTGTTGTACTCACTTTTGATGCAAATCTGCTGTATCCTAAAGAGGTATGGTTGCATGGTGACAGATTGGAACAGAATATCTAGGTTTGTTTATTAGGCATACTTTATTCAGAACTCAGCTTTCAAAATAAATTATTAAAACTTGTATGAATCCTGCTTGCTGCCTTTATTTTCAACCTGTCAAATGTATTTGAGATGAGAATAGGACAATTTAGATTACCTAGCAGGAGTAGTTAAGGTACTCAGTAAAAGGAAATGTGGTCCATTTTACAGTGAGAGTATTTTTGGGTAGAAAAAATAGCTTAGTAAAGCACTGTTGCCATTGCTTAGTTTTTGTGGTAGAATAGAAGTCTGAGGCAAGATCGATGCCATATTCAGGGAATAAAATGAGATTTTTAAAACATTGTTCCTACTGAGAGTTCATCGATGGAATTGATTTAATTGACCAAATCACCTGGCCTCCTGTTTTTCTGTATTAGAAGTAATTTTTTCTGTTATTTAAAGTAGAATATCACTTTTGATTACACTGCAGAGAAGGAGGTGGTGCTGCAGTGTATTATTGTATAGTCAAATCGCCAGTCCAGCTGCTCCAGGTCTTTGGTGAGAGACCATATGTGATCACCACAAGAATATGTGAGCTGTAGACCCTTGTCCTTAGGCTAATTGGTGATCATTCTGCTTGTCTTTCTGTTCCTCAGATGTATTCCAGCTTGTATACTTTCTCTCTGGTGCCTTTTTCTCCACCCCCATCCCCCGCCTAAGGCTAGATGAGTTCCATCTGCGTTTTTTAAGTGACCAGGGCAGATGTCCAAAGTGGTGTCTGTTTTGATTTTTTTCCAATTTGTGGTGATTGCTCTCTTTCATGCAACTGTACATCAAGATCATTCTTTCACAGGGGTTTAATTTTGGCTGTGACTTCCAGCTTTCATGGCTCAGTGATTTTGTTAACTACCATGGGTAGAGTGTTAAAATAGGTGATGTTGGGGGGTGTGAGGTTTCAGCAGCTGTAAGAATATTGATTTTTGTTTTCTATTCCTGTCTCCAGCAGATTCAGCCTAGGGAGTTCTGTAGCCATAACATATTCATATGTAACTTGAGGGCTGTAGAGTTGACTCCTTTGAAATGTAGCTGCAAGGAGTTGCAAGTGGAACGAATAACTCTATCCACAACTTCCCTGGCCAACCTCTACAGAAGGGGCTGTAAAAAATTCATCACACTAACATTTTTTAGTGTGATTCCAGGTAGTAGGTCACTCTACCAAGACAGGTGGCAGTCAATTCTTCAGTCATTGCTTCCCAGAACACCACAGCAGCAGCTCACTTACGCTGTACTGCTATGGATAAACAGCTGGTTTTATTCATGCTGGCGTCAGGATCATTGTTCTGTATCCATGTATAGGATTGTAGACAAGAGAAGGCAGGCAGACCTAAGGTGCAGAGCATTCAAGTGTTGGATACTATTTGCAGGTGAAATGTAAAAGTGCACATGCAAAGCTTTGTTGTGCTGAAGCAAGAAGGCTCAGTAGCTCATGAGCTGAAAAATGTTTCAGTAGGATGCATTATTGCCTTGAAATATTTTGTAAAATGGGGTTATAATTCTCAAAGGAGGGATTGATTCTTGAGGAAATTGATGCCTTCTCTGGAAAAAAAATTAATGTCACGAAAGCTGTGAAGATGAGTTTCACAGCACTGGATGCTCTGAAGAGGAGAGATGGTGAAAGAAGTTTTCCTTTCTAATAAATTGTTGCTATGACTAATAATTCTAACTCAGTGTTCTGGTTGACTTAGAAGTGTTGAGGAAGTTGTACTTACTCTCATGTTAGGGTCTCATATGGGAAAGGAAGTCTCTCTTTACGGTTCTGGTTCTGTTAATGCTTAAATGCTATACATGGTAGGAATGGCTATACCGAGTGTTTAGGAAACTTGTTTTGATTTTCAGACTTCAGAAAGTTTTGGGGTTTAGTGCTGAGAGTTTTTTAACACCATTAGTAAAGCTTAGCTATATTAAGTAGAATTCTAACAATAAGACCTCTGATGATCTGATCAATGCAATAAAATGCACCTTCATCACCTCCAGAGGTGCCTTTCAGCTTCAGCGATTCTGTGAAAACATCAAACCTGAAACTCGGCTTAAAAATCTACTGTAACACATTCATCAGTTTTTAAGTGTTGAAAAGTTTGCAGCAGGTAGAAGAAATACACTATTCTGATAGCAAGGCCTGAACAAGGCTGCTTGGTAAAATCTCTCTTTATGAGGTTTAACATCGCAGGCAGCTCATCTCTACTTAGTAATAAATTTGGTACTCTTTTGTTAGTTGCTTTGCATTTTTTCAGTCTTTTCAGTCTTCCTACAGTAGCTAATATGTGATATACCAAACCCCAGGCATTTTCATGAATCTTGTTGCTGAGCTGAGTGTACTTTTTCAGGTGTGATGATGAAGTTTACTCTTCTTTCATGAAATCTTACTGGATTTTTTTGGTCTTATTTTGATTATAAACAGTGCTAGACAGAAAATATTTCCAGGTGTTAAAACTGTGCTAGTGACCATTTTGAAATTAGTCATCTTGAACCATAGCTGTTTTGGGGCACTGTGGCCATTTCTGGCAGAGAATTCCTAAATAAAGCTTCTGAATAGAGTCTTAATGAAAACCACAGTTAGAATATGTTTTTTTAGTACCAGTGCTAAGTTCAATTATTAGTGATTCCTTTTTCTCCTCTTCACGTAACATTTTAGTTGCCCAAATAATTGCTTGTGGTTGTTAATCTGCAGCTCATCTGCTTCAATTCTCAATCTGGAAAAGGTGGTAGAGGGTGTGGATTTAGAACTGCAGTTTGACTTAAGTATCTCTGCATGTGACAGTAAAACTTGATGCTACCATTTGTTCCTTCTGTTGGAATATGTTTTCTCACTGACATGGAAATAAGTGTGGAAAAGTCATAGCAAGGAAAATAAGATGATTTTACTTCTATTTTATGACTTTCAGGTGGTTTTGGATGTTGGCTGTGGAACTGGAATACTCTCCATGTTTGCTGCCAAAGCAGGTGCGAAGAAAGTGATTGGAGTTGACCAATCTGAAATCATCTATCAGGCCATGGACATCATTAGGTAGGAAAAGTTCCAAGAAAAGTAGAGTAAATGTTACTGTAAAAAGTTATTAAAATGCTTTTGCTAGTTAATGATCACCTATCACAGTGTGTGTTTTATTGAAGCCCTTCTTTGCCAAAAGAAATAGCACAGATTTTGGTGTTTTATAAAGTTCTTTGCCCCCTTGGTAGGGGTAATTAAAACAGACCTTCTTCCTAAAGGTACCATGGGGCCAGTGCTGCCTGGCTGCGCAGGCTCCAACTGAATACTGCCTGTCCATTTGCCATTCTTACATTTTAAATGTTGCTACTGATAAAACTGTAAGTTTTTAGACAACACTGGAGACCAAGAAGGTGTGAGAAACTTTACCTGGCTGCACTACTTGGAGTTAAAGAAAGTTCATATTTAGATAAACTCAGTGAAAGTTATTCAAGTGTGTGTGTATGTATAGTTGTTTAATTTTCTGTTTCTGTATAGGAATTTTAAATAATTTCTAGAATTTCTACAATTTGTCTGCGTTATAGAAAATAAGAGCCCTACCCTATCAGCTGCTCATCCCTAATTCAGCATTATCCACAGACTTGGTAGGAGTGCATTCTGCCCCATTATGTCGCTACATTAATTAGTGTTAATTAGTATCAGAACGAACACTGAACCCCGAGGGACACCTCTGGTACCTGGCTATCAGTTAGGATTTGTACTCTTCCTCTCACCTCTTGAACTTCATAGTACAGACAGCTTTCTACCCATCTCGTGGTTCATTTATCCACTCCACATGTCACTAATTTACCTGTGGAGGATATTAAGGAAGATTGTGAGCATATATAGAAATGAAACAGTGACATCTGAAGACTTAAGAAGGGTTTCCTAGCATGAGGTAGGAGAAATGTAGGTGTAGATGTGTGCTGTTGATAGCTAAGGCATGTAGGTTTTTTCATTTAGGTTGATTTTGTATGAGCAACTGTGAAAAAGAAAGTCCAGGTAGATGCTGAAGAATTTGGGAGTGACAGGTTTTTTTTAATACAGGCTTGAGTTGTACAGAAGTAACATTGTCTAGGCTGAATTTGTTAGGTACCACTTCACACGTTGGTGGTGCAGCACTGCACACTTGGATGCTATAAAGTGATTCTGTTAATTAAATATCTGTTTGGGGAAAGTACCATGTTAAGCATGTAAGTGGGTCTTAGACTAAAATGCTTTTCTAGCATGAAAAGAGAATTCCTTAAAGAGAATTTTTCCCAGGAGTCCCTGACATCTTCAAAATGGTTACAAATGTGAAATAGGGTTTTATTTCTAATGTACTAGATTACAAATTTAGGATTGTTCGTATCTTTCAACGGGTGCTCCAAGTCCTTTGAATGTTGTTTATACTTGGGGGAGAATAGAAGTACCAGTCAAAATGTATTACCTGTGGTGAGGAAAAGGGCAGACCTTTAAGAAAAACAATGAATCAAAACTCTTAAACTCTTAAGAGTGATGCATTGCCACTTGAAGTACACAGCAAGTCATCAGTGAGGCTGCACATTTATAGGTACCTTCTGCTATAAAGAGTTCTGTTCACGTTAAAGTCTCCAGTTTGCATCAAAACAATTTATGTTTGTCTGGTTAAACCTGATTTTCCTAAGGGAATAAAGCTGACAAACTTGCACTGGAGTAACAAATATTTATTGGAATACTAAACAACTTTGTGTAGCTTAAAAATTACTATTGCAGTGTGCTTCCACTTGTGATTCAAGTGTGTGCTTGAGAGCTTTTGTCTCTCCCAAAACTTAGGTTAATTTGTAGCATGCTAATTACTGGAAACAGTGCAACCCATGTGTGTAAGTAAACTGGAATAAGTAGCCTGACAAGCCTTAATCTGCCTTTTAACTAAATGATTACCTTTTCTTGCTATGAATAGTGTCTGTAAAATTTCTAGTGCAGTGGATGACTTGATTTTTGTCATCCATCACTGCTATGATAGAATAGAAAGTTGAAGTATACTGCCTAAATAGCATCTCAGCAGTTTTTCCAACAATGTGTAAACTACATTGGTTGGTTTGAGGTTTTTTTTAACATTATAATTGAAAGTAAGTATGTAATGAATTAATCTTTTTCTTCTCTTCTGTTTAAATTGTGTCCTTGTTTGTGGTCATTTAGGAAGTTATCCTTGGATCTCTTTTTATCCTTCTTAAATTATGGTTGTGGGTGGTAGCTCTTTAACATTTTATTTTTCACTTTGAACTTCTGATTTTACTTCTGTTTATGGCATTAAATATGGTATTAGTGATGCGCTGCTACTCTTCTAACAGAAGACTGTCTTGTGTAGAGTATTTAATTGATCTTTGCAACAGCCCACATGTTCAAGTAGCCCTTTGACCCTCTCCCTCCCTTCATTCTGATCGTTCTCCCATTGTCTTTGAGATTGAATTTTTAATGTGATTACTGGTCTGCATTGAAAGCCGGACAGATAAGAGTAAGATATCAGGATAGGGAGGGAAGGGGCAGAGATAAGAACTGCAGGTGGGAGATAAATTTCTGTGGTGAGAAGACTTTTCTGTCCTAAGAGCAGAAATAAGCTTTGTAATAAAGGTGTGTGCAAGAAAGGCTGTAATATGGTTTGCCAAGAAGAAAAATAGTAGATTTCAAGCATTTACATACTCAGTAATTCCAGTGCCGTGAGTTATTGTCTCAAAACCCATAGTCCCATCCCGGAACCTTCTTCCCTGTGCAGGATGGTCGTACCGTTACATGCATGTGAGGTAACACCTGATTCCTGCAGGTACTGAACATTGCAGATGCTTTTGCCCAAAATCACAGTGGGGAGGATGCCTTTATTGTGGAATAGGTGTAATACCGATCTAGAGGGAATGTTTGTTCTCAGTGACTTTGCGCTGGTTTGGTTAAATAAAAATCCAAGTCGTGCAAAACAGCTTTGTGAGGAAGCTAATTTCCATTGCTATCCTGGTGTGGTGAGTAGGCTCTGATTGCTGTAAATGACAATTTGTAGAGGTCAAAGGAAGAGAAAGGGGAACAAGCAGCTCTTAAATAGAGAGGACCATAATTTTTAAATTGTCCCCTTCTCTGTTTTCCTGGTTTCTGAAGCTTACACATTTGCATGCATGGCACGTTGAAGGTATATACAGATCTACAGTCTGCCATCTTTGCCTGGCACTTAATCTGCTGCCATTTTTAGCTGCTTGGAGATATTCCCTCTGAAATAAAACTGAGAAATATTATGTTATACTGCTTTCTAGATTAGTTAAAAGAAGAAGCTCAAGGTGGGAGAGGGGAATGTGAAATATAGATGTCAGTATATCTCTCTTGACAGCATAAATCAAATAGAAACTAATTTGTTTATGTTTTGACTTGCAGATTAAATAAACTTGAAAGTATTATTACATTAGTCAAAGGAAGAATCGAAGAAGTAGATCTGCCTTTGGAAAAAGTTGATGTAATTATATCTGAATGGATGGTAAGGTGCATGAATATTCTTTTCAAGGTGTAGTTATTTTCAAGAAAAATGTTTTATTTAATTTGAAAAGTTATTCTTTAAGTGATGTTATTTTTTTAACCAAAACATCTATCATGCTTCCAGTAGTCTTTGACAATGTGAGAGATGGGATGGCAGTCCTAATTATGTGGTATTTGGATACAATTCCTGATCTCTCTTGTTCAAGCTCTTTAAAGTCTAGGTTCTCTTAAGTACAGTTGAGCTGCTTTGGGTGCAGCAGTAAGTTTCTGTTATGTAGTTGGTTTGCATATCTCTAAAGCATTCCATTCCTCAATCACTGCTCAGGTGAAAGTAATGGAGAAATATTGTATTAGTCATCTAGCTGGATCATTCTGATGAGTAAAATACCTTTAGTCTGCAAATTCAGCTGAGGACTGTCCTGACTGTGAGGTAAAGGCAATAAGGAGGTGAGATGCTTACTCTGGAAATCTGCAAATACAGGCAGAGCTTGAAAACAGTGTTACTATTCACTGCCATTTTTTTTAGTGTAACAATAAAGTTACTGATTTTAAAAGTACAAAATAAATATGGTGGACAGCAGGAAAGGCAGTGTCTAAATGAGCCATCTCCTGGAATCCATTGGATTTCAGCTGTTGGCCTTTTCCCCTTCTTTCATGGGCTGGCTGGTAGTTGTTACACACCTTGTGCTTGCTACCTACCATTAATCCTAACAATGAAATCTGTGTTAAAAGACCCAGTGCCAGGCTAACTTCATAGTGACTGAATGCCTGTTCCCTATCAAAAACATGGTAGGAAACATCTCTTCTAACTGGGTTTTTGTGAACTTCTGCTATTCAGTCTCCTCATATTGTGGACCTTCAAAAAGCACTTCAAAACACAGGTTTTCTTCATGCTAGTTCCAGCTTTTGGGACTTAAAGATTCTTTTCTGGTTCTTTTCAAATTTAAGATCAATAACAAAAACTTACATTCAAAGTTGCTTGTTTCTTTGGGTGTTTTTTTTTGTTTTTTTTACAAACTGTGGCCATTCTACTATATACAAGGGCCTTTGGGGGAGAGGTCAAGTATTCACTATGGATCCATATGTATCTATCTGTATGTTTCCAGGAAAAGGTAAAAATAAATTGTTTTGCCTTTTCTGTGTTTTTTTTTCTTTTTTTTCTTATTTCAGTGAGCTGGAAATCTGCAGTTTTTCCTCCACTGCTATAATGTATATTTGAAACATGAGCTTAGTTTAGTGTTGAGGTCACTAGTTTCAAGGAAGGTCTAAGCCACTGGCTTAAACTAGTGGTTGAAAAATAGCACATTATGGTTGGTGATTTCTGACAGTATAGTGCCTTCACTAGAAATGTAATTACAGTTCTTTCAGAGAAACCTTTGATCAGTTGCCTAATGTGTGCACAAAGATTAATGTTCCAAAAATCACATCTCTCATTCTAGAGCCCAAGATTTGGTTTTAAAAGGAACTGGAGCAGTTGAGCTGAAGTCATGTTGTAAATCAGTGCCTCTAAGGTGAAGTAAAGGATTTCAAAAACCATCTCTTGTAGGGAATGAAGTATTGAATGTTCCGTGTTTTTCATTTGTATGCTGATTTATCTTTTAATGTCATAATTACATAGCCATGTGCATTTCACTAAATTAGGCATTCTAAATATTTAGGAATGTTAGGATTTTTATAGGTTGCTGCAATACAGAGATAAAGAGGACAATGCTGTGGAAGTAAGATTGATAGCTGGACAGTGTACACACTGTTTCAACACTGTTCAGAAAGGAACATTATGTTGCTGAGATGCAGATGAAGATTTCTCTTTGTCTGGCTTCCTTGTGTGAATTTGCTTTTTCATTTCCTTCCCCCTTGTGAAATCTGTTGTTAATATGTGAATATAAGTGCTTGAAAATGTGGAAAATGTTGAAGCATGAGAGGAAAAAGGAGTTCAGTATATGTCAGTTTTTGGCTCTTTACGTAGAGAGAATCTGTATGGACTGGCAGGAAAATTCTCATGCGAACAGTTGTTTTTCTTTGTAACAGAAATATGAAAAGTTGCTGTTCTGTTAGGAAACAAACTGCTTTTAGATTAGTAAACATCAAACCCTTTTGTGGAGCCATAGCTTTGTTTTGCTTGGTGCAGAACAGTACGCTCTTTTTAGAGCTGTGTCTGGAGCATCAGAAAATGTGAAATCAGAAAAAAAAAAGCGTGAGGCGACAGAAGAAAAATACTACATTCTTCCGGGTTGGTTTTTAGATTAGGCTTTCTGAGAAAGATGTCACATAGAACAGTGTCTTGTAAAAGATGCAGCATTGCATTATGAGCATCTCCAGTGTAATAGTTTCTGATGATTATTCTCTTAATTGCAGAAGTGACCTGTGACTCACAAATGCTTGCTATTCTTCTCTTTTATTTTTAAATTTGTTCCCTTAAACTATGGAAAAGTGAGAGAAGCATCTTAAATATTATACAATGGACAGGGAGGTGTGAGTGCATGTGTGTATATGTAGAAATTTATATTTCAAATGTATACTTGCCATCTTCCAAGAAATATTTTCCCATTTTAAATTCACCTGGATATGGTTTTGTCATGTGCCAAGTTTAGAGGCTGAGTGATGAGCAACTGTCTCTTTAGTGGTTTTATTTAAGACTGTGAAAGAAATTAGAAGTGATCCTGGTTTTAATGTACTAAATGCAGTTTGTGACATCTGAAGTACATGTGTTTGACAATGTTAAAATCAGATCATGAGCAGGACATCTCTGTGATTTGTGTTCAACTAAAACCGGTGTGTAAAGCACAGAAAAGCACAGTGGGAGGTGTGATGAGCTGTGAGCTGTTCTCTTGGTGTCCAAAAAGGCAAATTGCTGAACATTGAGGGCCTGTCGGACTTCTAAAGACCTCTGGATCATCCATTTAGACTTTTCCATTCCAAAGACAGCTGTATATTGTTTTCAGCAAAACCTTGGTGCAGTGTGCAAGGGATTCTTGTGTGCTGTGGACCAGGAGCACAGGGGGAGAGCAGGTGGACTGGAGGACCACTTCACCCAATAAGCCACGTTGCCTTAAGAAAGAGTGGCCGAGTCACAGCATGTTCCACAACCAAACTGGGTCTGTGAGGAGAAAGGCCTTCAACTCGTAGAGAAAGGTTATTTGAATGTAAGAATGGGTGAATTTTATGGAAGATCTCCCTGCTGGTCTTGTTTTTGTAGAAGTTTCCCTGACCAAAATTCTTCGATACTCTGTATCAGGACTTCAAGCTTCTGATGCACCATCCTGCCTGGCTCAGTGTGAAACCTTTAAAAGCCTTAATTTGTGAAACTACGAATTTTATTGTTAGTTACTACAGGTACCAGTCTTTAACATTGTGTTGCTTGTCTGCTTATACCATAGGTCACCTACAAAAAAAATCTCTTACTTGTTGTTCAGACTGTAAACTTACATGAATTACCTGGGCAGGAAAATATTTGCTATAAAGATACAAAAAAGGTGACTGTGTTATTGCTCATGTATTTTGGTAGGGAAATTGTGAACTTCACAGGCTGCTTATTGAAAGGACGAATGTAGAAAGAAACAAAATGTATGTAATGCTTTTCTGGAATGTTCCTACACAGCTGCATCTGTGTGCAGATTTTTTTTTGCTGTCAGTATGCTTTTCCTTCCTTTCTCTAGCTAATACTATAGAACTAAAGGTTGCAAGAGTTATTCACCTGAAAAATATCTGCATTTCTTGTTTGTAAAGAGGTTTTATTGTGAGAGACAATTGCCTGAGATGGTTGTCTCAAATACGATGTTAGTGTACAGCTTGTTCTCATAAATTGTTTTTTTTATGCACTGCTTTATGGTACTGAATATGCAGCAGTTTTGTACAAGGAAAAACTCAGAAAGAGATGGACTATCAGATTAAAATAAACTGAGGATACAATCCAGTACTCTTGTCTTTTAATCATATCTCTGGTCAGATAGCTAATGTTTTTTCCTTGTTTTTCTTTTCTTTTTGTATTTTTTTCAGATAATTTTGAAATTATATGATGGGTTGAGGATATCAGGGTCTAGGGAAAAGGACTAGGAAGTGAGCATGTCTGAAACGCTGGAAACCATGTTTTCTCTCCTTCCTCCTTTCCCCTATTTCTATGAGATACACAGTGATGGCACTTTTTTAACACTTACTAGTCATTCTGTAATCTTAATGTTTTCTATTGTTTTAATATTTGGAGGTGCATTAATACAAGTGCTCTATTTATGTAGCAGTTATAATTTATAACTGTACGTGAGAATTGAGCTTTTCTTTTTTTGTGTTCTTAATACTCTGGTGTGAAGAGCATACTAAGTAGCTGAATGCTTTATTTTCTTTATAGCAAAATGTTTTTGTAAAGGAATTTAATTTCCTTGCTTGATTTTTTTTTCTTTTTTTTACCAACACCAGTAATGGATATCACTTTTCTACTCTTCACATCTTCCCATTTGGTGTTCTCACTCCTATTTGTTTAAGGGCACAACAGGGTGTGCATAATGGCAAAGTCAAGCTGTGGTTCTGAAATTTGTGAGCTTGCTCTGTCAGTAATGAATTTGATTTTTTTTAAATTAAATCATACATGAGAGATCAGCATGAAGGCTGACTTAACATGTGGGAAATGGTGCTGCAGCAGAGCACGCAGAAGAGTTTGTGTAGCTGCTGCTTGTCATTTAAATGCACCCTAGCTTTTGGGGAGATTTTGTCAAGTAAGAAGTAATTTTTCACATCGTTGAGTGGGCCACATCAGTTTTGTGTATCTGTTAATGCCAGATTACATTTTCTGTCTGAAATCATAATTTCTTGTCCAATCTGTGTTGCATGTTGTAACGTGTTTTATTCTGTAGGCCAGCCAGTGGGAATCTTGTAGTTAGAAACTTCAGCTTAAGAAAATAATGCACTTTTTTCTACCACTAGGGATTAAAAAATATAAAATCCACTCTCTGGGCCAGTGTTTTGACCTTTCATCTCATTAAATATTTAGCATTAAACCTTACTGAATCTGGAGAACCAGACCAGGTTCAGTAATGTTACAGAAAATAATAAATGCATCTTTGATAGAAGGCAGAGGGGAAACACAACCCTTATTTCAAGTAGCTAAATATTTCTTTGCAATTCTATTTTTACGTGTTTTGTTCTGCTGTACCAAAAATTCTGCTAATTCTTGCTGTTGTAAACATGGTAATGGCACTATTTGATACTTTTAAAGAGCTTAATTTCTTTTTCTCCACAAAGCTTATCATGATGAATACCGAAGCACTGAAGTTACAAAAACTTGCCATACTTATATTTTGATCCATTGGCAAAATATTTTTATGGAGCTTTGAATTAAATTGAAAATAAATACAAGAATGCTGTGGTGTAGTTGAATCATAGAGAAAAATTTAACAATGCAGGATATTAAGGCATCAAAGCTTTGTGAGCCTTTTATAATTCTGTTATGAACACACAATACAGATACAAAGGATATATAAAAGAAATGTAGCAATACATTCTTCTGGATTCAGATATGCTAGTGGGCTCAAGCATTTTTGATGAGTGTCTTGGGCAGACATGAGGTAGGGCAGGGGTTACTCCAGAGTGCTGTGTGTTTCTGTTCATGTCCAGATCTGTTTATATGGGGGTTTGTTGTTATCTAGAGAACATTTCCTTTCAGCTTTGCAAATTATAAAAAATAAGGAACTTTATGTTCACTTTGAGAAGGAAATGGCCAGCTTTTTAGTAGAAGATGCACATTATGACAGCATAACATTTAAGATATTCTGTGTATTCAGCTTGTCTTAACAGAGAAAGTGTCCCCTTTAATGTGCCTTAGTTTAGCCACTATCAAAATCGTACTAATAATTTGCAGCTCACAGATTTGTATCCTGGAGATCTCTTTGGAGTAATTATTTTTGAGAATATTAATACATGCTTAAGAAAAAGCAAACCCCTGAGCATTATTGGGGTGGCAGCAGTAGTGCCCCCACAGCATCATGGGGAAAGGATGTCAGGTATAATTCATTTTCCAGGAGCACCCCTACAGGTGGGGCAACAGCCTGTGAAATTACATTCCAGATTACACCACGGAGGAGCACAACACACTGAGCACAGTGCTTTGGGATAAGTAATAAATGACTTGATTCAGTACTGTTGATGGTTTATGTAACTTGCAGGAAGGCTGTAATGAGTTCAGGGGACGATAGAACTGGGAGCTGGAGGAGAACCAACAGTGGAAAGGTCAGGGAAAGGATGGTGAGAATTTCTCTGTGTTTCTCATGAGGAAGGGTGTCTTCCAGCTGTGCTTCTTGCACTTGGTTGGCAGACATAGGTGATGGGCAGAAAGGAGGAAGTGAAGAGCTGATCCATAAAAGTGTGACTGACTCTTGCTGTTACTGACTCTTGCTGTTAACTAGTCTTAATGTATGTCCTAGAGGTTACACTTAAAATATGGTGAAAACAAATCATTTTCAGTTGAAGGCATCTAAAAATAATTCTTCGTAGCTAAACATATTCTATTTTTAAAACTGTAAGAATAATACTATAAAAACTGTGGTTCCAATTCTGTGCTTTTGGCTTGCTGTAGGTATCAAATAATCTCTGCCTGGTGCAGGGTGAGCTCCTGGCCTTTTCAGCTGTTCAGCAAAGCTTACTAACAATCCTCTTACTCACAATGCAATAGTCTTTGTTCTGAGACTTATTCTAAGGACTTACAGAAGTTGGGCAGTACAGTGGAAGAACAGGGAACATTTGGAAGAAAAGCTTCCGGTGGAGCTCTGCCCTGTTACCACAAGAAACGGCTTGAGAAGAGGACATGGCCATTATTTTCACACTATATTCTTGTTGAATACAAATATGTCAAGTTTCTGGGTTTTCCAGTTTTGTTTTTGATCCTGAAGGCTGCAGGTAGTGACGTTTATGTGCAATTCTAAACTTGCAGCATTTTTTGTTCTAAGAGTCTTAGGCAAAATTAACATCCAAGGTGGCACAAACTTGAAGTAGATTTGGTGGTCTTAGCAGTGCAGTTTCATGAAGTGCTGTCTGTCTTCAGTAGTGTGTGATGATGACTTCAAAAATAAAAAATAAATTCAAAAAAATGACTACACAAATATGGGAAGGTAGGAAAAATGAAGGAAAATATCTTAGAATTGTTTAGGTTGGAATGGATCTCTGAGATCATTCAGTCTCCAGCCATTAACCTGGCACTGCCAAGCCCATCACTAACCATGTCCCCAAGTGCCACATCTACACGTCTTTTAAATACCTCCAGGGATGGTGACTCCACCACTGCCCTTGGCAGCCTGTTCCAGTGCTTAACAATCCTTTCAGTGAAGAAATTTTCCCTAATATCCAATCCGAAATTCCCTGGTGCAATTTCTTAGCTTTCCTTTGTTAGGTTACTGCTGACTGGGCTTGTAGGACTGCAGGTCTAAAATCTGGACTTCAATTGTCCATTTTGTTCTTTCCTGATCAAGCCATATGGCTAATCTGTGTTTTAAGCAAAATGAGAATTAGGATGTTAAGTGAAAATTCAAAACCTGTGTTGGTATTTGTCTTAATTGATTTGATGTTGTAAGGATGTAGGTGAAATATGTTTACAGTATTGAGTTAAGAATAAGGATCATAGTCAAACTTGGAAGACAGGAAGGGTATAAAATCAGTAAATCTGTTGGGAAACAAACGTCTGTATATCTCATAAATCTGCAGTTTATTTAAAAGTAGTTGAGAAACTGGATATTTTCTATAAAATGCTAATTTTACTTCATACTGCCATGTGGGTTTTTTTAATGTCTCAAATGTTTAAGGAACGTTTTTCTGTTTCAGAAAATTACTCACTCAGGCTTACAATGAGTTATTCTAAACACCAGTAGCAGTATGATTAACCTGCCAGAAAATTAATCCCAACACAAAAAAACCCCTGTGCAAATCTAGTTCTAACCATTTTTATCCTGGAAATTTTTGTAAGTCCAGATGCTGCTAAATGATGTCAAACACCCAGAGAACCAATGTCTTTGGTACACAAAAATTTATTTCCACCTGCCTTAGTGAGCATTGCCCAGGGTGATAGAGGGCACCACGAGGTTGCAAATATAAAGTAGCAAAGATGCATTTGGTGTTTGTCTGACAATAAGTTTTAGTGTTACTAAAAGGGTTTGTTTTTTTTTTTTTTTTAACCTCCCAGTTATTACTAAAAAATCAATACGTGCAGCTTTTCACTTGGTTGGAGTTGAATTTGGTTTCTTTTGATGTTGTAGGACTCTTCTCCGGTAAATATTGTTGTAAATTGGATATGTATTGTCTATAGTTTATTAATTTAGTGTGTGCTGCATCTCTAATTAATCCCAAACTACAGGTATGATACTTTATGTAACTGAAGTTTGAAGTGACAATGCTGCTGTTGAGAAACTCACCAGGTGCTGGCTCTTCTTGAGGCAAATGGGCATATAAAGTTCTTAAAATGTGTTGATAAAATCTATCTGTAGAGTCATTAAATAGGCTGCATAGGAAGTATAATGATTTCTAAATTCTTTCCCTTCTTCTATAAACAGGGTTATTTCCTTCTCTTTGAGTCAATGCTGGATTCTGTCATCTATGCAAAGGACAAGTACCTGGCAGAGGGAGGCTCAGGTTGGTGCTCAATTCTTTTAATAAATTTAGCTCTGGGGAGAAGCTAAATGAACTCAGAGACTTAGAGTAAGCTATGCATGGATGAGAAAGTTGCCAGTCTCAATGAAAAATGTTTTCATTAATATGAGCTTCAAGGCATTAATTTACTGTATGGGTAATAGAAGAACATTAGATGGGGTATCAAGGTCTCAAGTTAATGGTGTTTTTAAGAATAGACAGGCTTATTTATTCTTAAGTACAGTCTAAATTTTTCCTCCCAAATTCTTCCCACACATGTGGGCATTTGTTTTCCACTCCCGAAATCCCAGTTTCTGCATAACTGTGAATGGAGGAAAATAAATACTATCCTGTAGGATGTGATACTGTTTGAGTAAGCTACTATGGATTAGAGAAAAAATCAATAGCGTGTTTCTCTGGAGAGGAACGTTGTGGGGGAGGACGCAGTTTCAAACACAAGAGACCACATGAAATAAGTAGTGGAATTAGACTGTTTCAGTTCAGCATGTTTATCCTGGTGGCAATATGCTCTTTTTCTTTATAGTTGGAGGGTAAGGCTGTGACAAAAGGGTTTATTTTGAAGTAGTGTTCTTTTACCCATTTAAGTAGCTTAGACAGTGTCATCTGAAGCACTCTTTAAGTGTCAGTAAATATTAATTCCTTGTGTGATGCAGTTTTCTGCACAAGTTCTGCACGTGCTTTATTCTTTGTGCTTAATTCCTTTGTCAGTATTGTATTTCATATTGACCTTTTCAATCGTAGTCATCAGTCTGGGTTTTTTTTCCCCCTTTGTGCTAACCATGCACATAGTTTCACTACACTGACTTAATGATTGGATTAATGACTGTGTCACAGGGCTTGCTGCAGTGCTTCCCTTTGATTGCAGTGAGCTTTTATACACTATAGAGTGGAGCTGAAAAAAGGGAGTTTGTGCAGTTGTTCAACATTTGGTCAAAAAGCTGAATATACAGACAAGAGATGTGTTAAAATATTTAGTAGCTACTTGAAAGGAATCATTTTGTATTTAGCTACTATTTCCAAAGCCACCTGAAAAGGGCCAGAATTTTTTGACCTGTGTTTGAACTGTATTGATGGTAAGTTAGCTATTGGTTTGTGTCTCCCAAAGATTCCTTTGAGCAGACAGGATGTGCTGGTTCTGCAATACACTTACCCTTTGTGGTCTGAGAATGGTCTTGGGCCCTTCTTTGACTCTTCACAAAGCACACAGTGTTGTACAGGCACTGATTGGTAAGGCCAGATTTTAATTTTTGTTAACACTGTTTAAGGTGCTTGCAATTATTGCTCTGCTGCCAGCGGGTCTAGCAGGTCAGTGGCTGTGTCCGGGATTTGTGAGAAAGCTGCTCAGCAATCAGCTTAGCAACACAGACTCTCCTGCAGTGGAGATGAACAGCAGCAGAACTGTGGGCACATGCAAATTCAGATGAACCAAAACTAAGAGCTCACTCTGAGGTGAAGTCTCACCAAAAGAACTTCTAAATCTGCTTAATTTTTTTTTAAGCCACTTGGTACTATTAGCCCAAGATCATTATTACAGAGGTTTGAAAGCTGAAAAAAGCAACAGAAGCAGCTGTGACTTGGCCAGATCTCTCAGTGATTGAGCTGGGAATAGAGTCCAAATTTCTAGATTTGTGTTCAGTCAGTCATATCGTCGTTACTTCAATTTAGCCTACTGGCATGCTGAAGTAGATTATGCCAAACTGTCTAGGGTAATGTGTACAGTATTTAATAGCTTTATTTGGGAACATAAAATTTTTTCTGCCCAGGACCCATCTGTTTGTTCTTTAGAGCTGTTGCTGAAGTATAGGAGTTTTCACACGCTTGATTTCAGCTCACATTGGTGAGGGGTGACATGGGCAAGGAAGGTGTCATTCAAAACATAATATCGTTTGCTTGTTCACATCAAAACGATGGTGGTATTCACACAGAGTTATTTCTGTGTATCTGGAGGATTGCTGCCTTACCCTTCAGCGTCCTGAAGTTTGTGAGGCATTGCTGAGGGATAAAGGATTTCCCGTCATATCCTGCTCACCACGTGAGCTGTTCCTGGTGACGGATGAGTTGTGGGCACTGAGTCGAGAAGGACACAGATGGTCAAAGCGATGAATCTGGGAGAGCTCCGAGTGCGTGCTTCTGTCCAATCAGCATTTTGCTCATTTCACCTGCAAGGAGGAATAATTATTAAATTAAAGGCTGAATGAGGAAAAAAAAAATGGCAAGTCTGTCAGGATTGCACAGGGAAGTGTTACAGGGCTGCAGAAGGAGCAGAGGATTTCCAAGGGAATTGAGGATAGTGGTGAAATGGCAAATGCAATTTATGCAGATGCTTTTAAACATTTACAAAACTCTACAATATTTTGATGATTAGGCTGATTTTAGATAACATTGCTTACATTTCCAGTCAAACCTCAGTATAGCATATGCTTCTGGATGTGAGTGGGGTTGTAAATTGAGAAGTTAATGTATCACTGCAGTCTTTACCTGAGCCCTGTTGGTGGAACACAGGTTTCTTTTTGTGAAGTCTGAACAGACATTGTCTACTTTTGTTGCTATTAATAGACTAAAGTAAAAATGCAGATTAGATTGGAGCATTTAGTGTTTACATTTGTCCTTGTTCTTGTGCACTTTGTACAATCGATCATGAGCTCCACTGCTGATTTAAGGATTTGCTGTATGAACAAAGAGATTTAATATAAACTGATTATGATCCAGTTCAAATATTTCATGCTTGATAGAGGTTGATAAACTTCTTTTCTGTTTACAGAATGTCCCGGAAATTAGAGCTAGTCTGAGAAAGGAAGATCATAAAGTATTTGATCACTTGTTACTGTGGTTTTCATTTTTGTTGCACTGTTTCTAGTACGTAAGTGTCTTCTGTAAATAGGGACTGCCTATTTATAGACTGCCAGTCTTTTCATCTCTCTTCTCACCATACCACTGCATCCTACGAAGTCTATTTCCCTGAAAAATAGTCCCTCAAAGGCTGTTCTCATTTGCTTTTGTTGTCCGTGTCACACTGTCTTTTAATTTTTGGAGCATCAGTGGTGGTTCTTGAAGGTTTGAAATGCTGTGAGGTAAAGCCAAGTGTGATGCAGTTGTTACACCAGGTAACAGCAGCATGAAAGCTTTGAGAATTAGACATCCCTTATTGATGGCTCCAGAATCTCCCTGCAAATACTCCTACCACCAGATGTTGATGTTTTGTGCTTGTGTGACAGCTGTCAGGTGTGCTGGAACCAAGGGATTTGTTTCAGACAAAGCAGTGGGAATGTCTTCCTGTTTGAATTCTCATCAAACTGCTTTTTTACTGCTGAATTAATTGTAGGCTGTTCCTGGAGAAACCTCCTCAGGGTTCCTCAGTTGCAAAGTAGGGGTGATAATAGCCTACCAATAGGATTCCAATTGAAGCTTGCTGATATTTATTCATTCTGTTTTAAACAGTCAGAAAGTGAGAAAGATGACAGTGTGCTTACTTTCAAGTCTTTATATAACAAAAAAAAAACTTCTTTAAAAAAACCTATTCTCTATCATCAATATTTATAAGATTTATTTTGTTTAGGCTACAACTACTCTGGCTATATGAAAGGTCTTATTTCAATTTGTTGTTTCTATCTTCAGCATTGTACAGGGCAGGAGGTACTGCTTTTCTGACTTACCATGCCATACCAATGATGTCTCCATATCCATTTTGCTAAGCTATAATTTTAAACAGAGCAGAAGACAAAATTAATTTTACAGTTCACCAGATCTTGGGGAGGAAAAGAGAAACTTAGCTTCAGTTTTATTAACACTGCCACATTCATGTATTAATAAAAAATAAAATAAAATAAGATGTTTATTAGCAGGCGTTTTGTTCTGAAGCCAGATCAAGAATTCAATATATGTGGCTTTAGAGGCTTTAATACTCTTAAGAAAAAAAATATGGGAATGTCTTTGTGAAAAGAAGCCTTGCTAAATATAAATTGAGTTTCTTTTACTATTTGATAGTGCTATAGACAGCCATGTTCATAGCAGCTCTTCTTTGTGGGTTTTCCAATCATTTGAGATTGCCAAGAGGTTGACTAACTTTGTTGGCAGCTGTTGAAAAGGTAGATGTCAGTCTTCCACTACTGTTTGGAAAAGCTGTAGTTACCTGCTCTGAAGATATTCTTGGGAGAAAGGAAGGCACAAATGTGAAGAATAATAGTTGTTATCCTAAAAGTGGGAGGGAGGGAGTTGATGAGGTTCTCTGCTGTCTGTTGGTTCACTTCCTACACTTCAGGTGCAGACAGAAAAGTGGTTATTCTTTTCCAGTACCCAGAAATAATTTTTTAGGCTGTAAGGCAAGTGTCAGCTAGAGCCGATAACAAAAAGGAATAAAACTCTTGAGTAAGAATATTTACTCTTTTCTGGAAGTAAGGTCTTTTCAAAGAGGTTTCTTGTTATTGCAAAGCCCTCACCTGAATTTTCCTTTTGAGTGTCTGCCTACAGTTATTAAATATATTTTAGATCAGTCTTTGTATAGAAGCCAGAATAGGATGTTCCAAATGATTTTCTTCAGACATCAAGTTTCTGATCATTTCCTTGCAGTAGGATTTCAACTACAAAGGTGTTTTGTCATGAATAGGAAATATTATTAAATTTTTATGTCTAGTCTCCTCTGAGGACTAATGGAACTCTACAAAGTAAAGTAGCAGAAAAAGTGTCTTGTCCAAGAGCTAAAAAAATTTATTCTGTTTGTTCTTTTAAGATGTTAATCACTTAGAAAAGAAAAAAAAAAGTCCTCTTTATGTGTGTCTAAAATAAAATTTCACTACTCTCTTTCTTTTACAGTTTATCCTGACATTTGCACCATTAGTCTGGTAGCTGTTGGGGATATGAATAAACATATGGACAAGCTACTTTTCTGGGAAGATGTATATGGCTTCGACATGTCTTGTATGAAGAAAGCTGTAATTCCAGAAGCTGTTGTTGAGGTGCTGGATCCAAACACACTGATATCTTCAGCCAGTGTCATTAAGGTACCATACTACTTAATGAATAGTAGTCAGATTAGAAGTTTCCTTGGTTTATGGGGGAGGGGGGAAAAATGCAGGTGGCACACACAAACTTCAGCATCTTCAAAATGATACAAATGCAATAAGGTTCTTGCTGTTAAGACTGGAAGATTTGTATCAGTTGCTTTTTTTTTTTACCAACGTTGAGCTTTTAGTAGTCTTCCCATATTTAAGTTGTTCTGTCCAATGTTTTCTTCTATCCAACCCCAAATTAACTTGCATTTTAGTAGGTTACAAGTTGTGGAACTGGAATGTAAACTGTAATATAGTCTCTTCTTTTACTTTGCTTCCCTCTTCACTCAGTGTACTGAGCAAAGGGGCTTCTTATCTATTTCTGTGTTAAGATAGCTGGTGTTACAGGTCCTTTGGACCATCACTCACTATCACCCAAAGCTTCATCCAGCTAAATAACCAGGGCTGAAAGAGCAGTAGTTCCTACAGTACTTCCTGAATTATTTATGCCTGCTTTTCTGTCCTGTCTCTTGTAAGGCAGTGTTATGATGAGGAATAGCAGCAAAGTTGGTAGTGATTCATATGAGAGAACATCTACATGTTCCAGAGCACTGACTAGTTTGAACTTGTGGTGAACTTTGTGATTAGTAATAGTTTGAACAGCTCAGATCAATTGAGAGAAGGGCTATTCTAGACCAAGAACGTTTTGCCACAATGGTATTCTAATTATTGTTCATATAGTTACTTTTCTACTATAAAGCACTCAAAGCAGTAATATTACTGCCCTTGGTGGGAATTACCTGTTTAGTAAGGAGGTAATTTCTGTTTAAATGTATTGAAACAGGGGAGGTGCAGCTTAGTTGTAGGTATATCCAAGTGCAAGTTACTTAAACTTTTCTTGTCTATGTTTTTATTACAGAGAAGATTTAAAGGTATTAGGTTTTTTAAACTGGGTATTCAAATAAAGGAAGTGCTGAGACTCAGTTGTTGAAATACACTTTATAGTCCTGTCATAGTAGGGAAGGTAAATTCCAACCTTAGTGAATAAGCGTGCACGAAACAAAGGTACTGAGGTCGAGAATCTAAGTAGTAACTGTTTGCCATTTGACAGGTTTGGTGGTGCAATGAGTGAGTGATCAGTTTGTTAGGCAAGCAAATAAATTAAAACAACATATCAACCTGAAGAGTGTTGATAACAATAACTGAAGTTAAATATGTCCAATGCAGTTTATAAGCCATGGTCATTTCAGAAGCAAAATGCTTTACTAGTAATAGTGCACACATGTCTCTTTGTAATACATATGCTGTTCATGAGAAGTCACTGTCCAGCTCAGAGGTATGGGCTTAGCAAATTTTATCATCATGCAGCCTGTAGCATAACTGTTGTGCTTAATGGCTTTATGCTCATTTGTTCTCATTAGCCATCACGGTTTTTAAAATAACTCAAAATCAATGCATGTGCTCGTTTGCTGGAGTTTCAATGCAAAGTAGTAAAATTGATGAGTTGAGCAACAGTGGCATTATAGGTAAATTGTTTGAATCAATAGCCATTCTGCAGAACAAATGGACTATATTTTGTAGGGTAAGTTTAAAAATGTTCCAATTTATCATTATGATTATTGCAGAAGATACTTTGGTGTGTTTGTTCAGATCAGGTGCTGCTTGTTTTATGTAGTTCATAAGGTAACTTTTCTGGAAGCAAAACATTCTGTAAGAAAGATGAGGCAGCGTGAAGAATCATAGAAAGCTTTGGATTAAAGCTCATCCAGTTCCAACCTCCCTGCCATAGGCAGGTTGCTCACAGCCCCATCCAACCTGGCCTTGGACACTTCTGGGGATGGGGCAGCCACAGCTTCTCTGGGCAACCTGTGCCAGGGCCTCCCCACCCTCAGGTGCAGCACTTTGCACTTGGTCTTGTTAAGCCTCATGAGAGGCCCAGTTTTGTAGCTTGTCCAGGCCCCTCTGGGCACACCTGTCCTCCAGGTGTGTCACCTGCACCGCTCAGCTTACTGAGGGTGAACTCAGTTTCTTGCTCTTGGGGATTACCAGCTCTTGTGCGCTATGGGAGACTTCCTTAAATACATGCCAGCTCTGAGCACTCCCTTTCCTAAAGTTCAGGGGCTTAACTTTACCCCTTACCTGACCCATATCCCTTGGGACTGCGTATTCCACCAGTGCATGATCACTGCAGCCCAGGCTGCCTCCAGTCTTGATGTCCCCAGTTAGTTTGCCTACGTTGGTGACCATCAGTATCACATTCCTTCTGATAGGGCTGTCTGTTTTTTGGCTCAGGAAGTTATCCCCCATGCATTCCAGGAGTCTCCTGGATTGCCTACATATATGCTTTTAACTTTAGCAGTATATGATATTTTTGGATAAAGCATTTTAACTGAGTATGTAAACTAAAGAACACAGAAAAGATCTGGTGGAATTGTTATGAACAACTGAAAACTGAAGCTTATTCTTCTATGAAAGCTCTGATTTCAGATAGATATAAAAGTAAAAAATTAGACTATTGAAATGAAAGTTGCAATTTGTGCAGTGCAAAATCCTGCAGAGGGGAAGGAAGAATAACCCCAGCAGAGGCTGGGAGCCTACTGGCTGGAAAGCAGCTTTGCAGAGAGGAATTTGGGTTAACATCAAGTGGACCGTGAGCCAGCAAAACACACTTTGTGGCAAAGGCAACAACCAGCAGCCTCCTAGGCTGTGTTAGGAAGAAGACTTAGGACCAGCAGCTCAAGAGAGATGCATCTTCTCTTGCACCCCAGGGAGCTGGCTGTACCCCAGGGACGTGAATTCTGTAGTGCTGTGTTCAACCCTGAGTTCCCCAATGCAAGAGTGAGGTGACTGTCCTGGAGTGAGTCTGAAGACTGCAAAGGTGGTGAAGGGGCTGGAGCATCTCTGATATGGGGAGAGGTGGAAAGAGCTGGAATTGTTTTGTGTGGAGAAGACTCAGGGGAAATCCTACCAATGTGTGTAAATTCTTGGTGGTGGTGGTGAATACGGGAGGTGGAGCCAGACTCAGACTCATTGCAGCAGTGCTCAGGGGCAGGACAAGAAGCAGTGGGCACAGATTGATCTCCAGGCAGTTACCTTTAAAGATTAGGAAACACTTTTACTGTGAGGACATTTGAGCAGTGGTACAGCATGCCCAGAGTTGTTGCCGAGTCTCTATCCTTGGAGATTTTCAGAAGCTGTTTGGACATGATCCTGAGCAACCTGCTGTAGCTGACCCTGTTTTGAGCAGGGCAGTGGACTTAGTGATCTCCTAAGGTCCCTTTCAACCTCAGTTATTCTATGATCAATACAAAACCAATCTGGGAAATTGAAAAAGACCAGCTTTAACCCATATCAGTGTCATACTGTAGTTCACTATGTGACTGCAGGAACAAGGGGTAAAACAGGTAAAGGTGCCTGTGGAGGCTACTTACACTCAACAATGGGTAGCTGTCACCAAGGAGCAACTTCCCTTTCCTCATTCCCTGAACAGAATGAGCTACTGTGTCTAGTTTCATACCACTGCTAGTCAGTGTCTGGTTATTTGGGCACGTGAGGAAAAGGAGTTAGAGGTATTTTGTCACATGGAATTAGATGGTTTGTAAGTCTCTCCCATTTTTGGAGAGCTGAATTAGTATTGCCCTATAAAAGTTGTCCTATTGCGGGAGCGACTGAACAGCCTTCATCCAAAGGGAGATCTTAATTGACATTAATCACTGTTACTGACAGAATTTTATTATTCTTTTTGACAGCATATCGACTGTAATACTGCATCCTCTCCAGACTTGGAATTCTCTTCAGATTTCACCCTGAGCATTACAATGAGCACAAAGTGCACGGTAAGACAGTTTTAGTTTCTTCATATATGGTCAGTATTGCACTGGACTGAGAGACAATGCACTAATTATGCTTCATTTATCATCAGTCCTTGCCTTGAAACATTCATTTCTGCAGTATAGAGGTGTCAAATAAGCCCTTTCTGTAAAGAGAGATGGATATAAAACTCCAGTGATAGTGTTACAGGATAATAGAGGTGGATGAGGAGAGGGAAAGGTAAGGAGCTGTAGCATTAGAATCATTCTGTTTTGTTCTCTAGCCCATTTTCTGAAGTACGAGTTTTCTGTTCGGACTTGTTGTTTCCCCTGTGCTCAAGAATGATGCAGTCACTGCTCTCAGAAGAGCTTTTCTGAGTTTAGTAAAAATGTGAAAAACAAAGTAGAAGTGGGAAAGGTGTAGATTGTAGCTAGTGTGTTGAACACCCAGCAGTTCGTATGGCAAAGAGAGCTTCTCCAGCAGGGAGGTTCATGAACTTTGGATGTGAAAGCTGGGGGGAACAAATACAGCATTAGGATCTGAATCTGATAACCAGGGTTTTTACTATATATGTTTTATTTATTGTATGCAAGTTAGTATTTGCATTTTATGTAAATTATTGTGACTTAGTTCAACAGAACACTAATTCTAGAAAGGCTGTAGAATTTGGTTGGAGGGGAGTTGTAATTACAGTGAGCACAAACTATTCATCTTAGTTTTACAGATTATGCTGCATTAAATAGAGTGAAGAATCTCAGCAAACCTAAGTGTGATATCACTCAATTGAGTTTTTGTCTGTCAGACACTAGTCAGTGTGAAAAGAAAGAAAAGAAGAAAGAAAGTTTTTAATCTGAGCTTTAGAATTAAATGAAAACTCTGTACTAGGGCATATTTCAAACACTTCTTTGAAGTTGTGCCTACTTTGTTCAGTATGAATTCCCATAAATACACATTCATTCTATGACATTTCTTCATCATTCAGTATCTGGTAGTTATGAGAAAACGGAGAAACACTGATTTTTTTTTTTTTTATTAATGAAACATGTCCCTCTTTTTCTTCAAGGGCTCATGCAATTTGTGTTGTGTATTTTGTGTTCCATTTTTGAAGTATGAGTCAGGGAAGATACCTAAATATTTTTATTTAACATACTTCATTGGGAGGGTGTGAGTGACTTCTGAAATAAAGATGTTAAGAATGTGTTTAAAGCTAAAATAAATTAGGTATTCCAACATGAACATTTAGAAGTGTTTAGATTGATGCCTCTGTGAGGATACCTTTATGACTTGACTTAGTTATGGTGCACAACTTGCTTCTTTTGGTGGAATAAGTGATAAAAGAATCAATTAGAAGGATTTTTGTTCTGCCATTAGGCAGGACAGTTGGGATAAAGATGAGGTACAGATGACAAAGTCTGGTGTTAGCTTGGCTAAGTAATGCATTGAGTTTTTAAACACTACATTATAAGCAAAGGCAGGATGGCCTAATTTTTATAGATTTTTATTGTCTCAGTAATTTACTTTTATATTCAATACAGATTTTAAATGCTTTCTGTAATTTATTAAAATTTCCTCATCAAATTTGACAAAAGTTTCCATTAGGCTCTGAGATCTGTAGTAAAAACTAAACTTTTTGCAGTCTAGTGTATTGTGAAACTCTTGCTGGAGTTTCATGCTTAGCTTTAAGTCACATCTCAGTTACCACCCTAAAATGGTGATTGTTAGCTAATATTTAATATACTGTGATTAAGTCTGCCTGAACTGGTTTATTTGGATTTGCACGTGTATAAGAAGAAGAGATGCAGACTTCCTCTGATACACACACAAAGAATATGTTTCTGTATGATGTAAACCACTTAAGCTGATAAGAAAATCTTGGATACCTACATCAAACAAAGTAATTCCTAGTTTTGGATGAGTCTAGGTGTTAGTCCATGCTGCTGCATTTGCCAGTGTTTTTGCTAAGAACCTGCATAAGAGTTTGTTGGTGTCATAAAGTGAAATTTTCCCCTGTATATAGTTTAAATCATTTTTATAATTTTGAATTAGCAGATGCATACAAATACTTCATATTTATTTGTCAATTATCACCAAATTAAGTAAAGACACAGTAACATCTTGGGTTTTATTAAATGGAAATCTGCGTGTTTTATTGTGCATACACAAAAAAAACCCCTCCTGTTTTTAGTTGTCATCAAATCATAGGGTAATTCTAGTTGCATCAAGACAGGGTCAGATTTGACTTGAGATCAAGCTCCACTGCAGCCCTGGTTTAATTTTCTTAATATGGCCACATTTAAATAACTGATTCAACAGAAATCTTCGCAAAATCTTAGCCATCTTTGATGTTCGGGTAAAGTAAAATAGCTTATTTTATAAATACTGTTTTTCCCAGCACCACACTCTTACAGAAACTTCATTTCTCTTCTGTGATTCTGTGGTATCATTGACTTATAAATCAAGATGTATACCTGCATTTTATGACTTCCAGGGAGAAGGGGAGGGAAGTGGGGGAAGAGCAGTGTTTCTGAAATTTTGCAGCAAGTGCAGGTTCTAAAAAATGATCAGAATGCTGTAAAGTATTTTGCACTTCATAATTTAGGTTTATTGACACTTTGAGTGAAATTTCCAGTCTTTCTATGATGGATTGTAGAAGTTTAGTTGAGAGTTGACAGTTCATCCATCATATCAGGCTGCCTAACCTTGCAGTAAATGAACAATAAAAGTCCATTATTTATGTTGAGAATTTTTGAGGAGATGCTTTAAGATTGCAATTTGTCCTTTGAAAAATAATATTTAATGTTTTTCTTGTTTGCTTAAGTGTTTTGTTTTCATTTTCTGCACAAAAAGAGAAAGTTGCTTATATTTCCCCACAATTCTATGGTTTTGTACTTGTCTCTTATGATTTCTGCAGGTTTGGTTTTTTTTTTGAAATACAAACATTTTAAAATATTTTTGTTTTATTTACAATAAAATATTCCATGAAAATGGCAATTTGGAAATCCATCCTTGTATGCTTGTATATATCTGGGTTTTTTAAACTCACAACCTAAAGTTCATTTCAAAACAGCTTTTTCTCAGCCATAGAAGTGTGGAAACAGATTTGGTTGTCTTATTCATTGTTGCCATCAACAGCAAAACTAATATCAGACCAGTGTTACCATGAGAAACAGAACTCTGTGGAGTAATCTGTCTTTAAAAACCAAACGAGTGGAAAACTTGGGTGCACATTGATCTGTTAATTGTTCTGGGGATCCTATTGCAGATCAGCATAAGGTAGACATTCTTACATTGAAATGTGTCAGCAGCACAGAATGAATGCAGGGTTGCTGTTCCTGAACTTGTTTTTGCAGCAGCTTTGCACCGATGGGAAGTAATTTAGCAAGTATTCAGAGAAAAGAGTTACGGGCTCTTCTAGTTGGAGTATGTAACATAATGGTTTCAGAGCTGAACTTTGAGCCGACAGCCCTGGAGGCAATAGCCACAGAAGTGTCTGTGGCTTCCTCCCATCAACTTGCGTGCAGGGCTATGGTAATAGGACAGTAAGTTGTAAAAGCTGGCAGGAATCAGAACCATAATGCAGTTTTTTTGCCAGCTCGTTGTCACATTTGCTCTGACTACGACTTGGAACACCTCCAGGATCCCTCAGGCAGGAGAGGCTGCACTTCACATTTCTGTGGCAAAATCACAGAATGGTTTGGGTTGGAAGGGACTCAAAAGGTCATCTTGTTCCAACCCCCCTGCCATGGGCAGGGATGCCACCCACTGGATCAAGTTGCTCAGAGCCCCATCCAACCTGGCCTTGGACACTTCCAGGGATGGGGCATCCACAGCTTCTCTGGGCAACCCGTGCCAGGGCCTCACCACCCTCGCAGTAAGAATTTTTTCCTAGTACCTAATCTAAATCTCTCCTCTTTTAGTTTAAAACCCCCTTGTCCTATCATTACCTGCACATGTAAAAAGATGTTAAATTCCTCTAAAATCTGTCCTTGGTTCTTCCTCAGTAGACAATAGGCTGACTGTTTTCTGGTTGTGAGGACATGAAGCCCAGACGGCGTGATGAGCTTGTGTGAAATAGGAAAACTAAGCAGTTCACAAAACCCAAGAGCATAGCACTGGCACATTGATCTATCTGTCCTCCCACCTATAAATTATTTGAAATTACTCTCATACTTTTGTATGACCAAAAAAAGGACCTATCAGAGTATTAAGTTGTGCTTGTAAGAGATCAGCCTCATGTCTTGCTGTAGGTGCATCTTGAGTGTATTGCAGATGATGCTGCAATGTATCGAGTCATATCCTTAAAAATGCTTAAGGCTCTAAATAGCTTTTTCTTCCAGATGTTCAAGAAATTATCAAGTCTTCAAGAAAAAAAAATCCTAATGAACTTGAAAATATGAAATGATTGAGCAAAAAAAGAGTATTTTAAATATGACCTTCTGTGTGATGCTCAGTCTTTCAAAAGTTATGAGGGGGTTTAGTTATGGCTTTTTTCAGAGCACATATTGTTTCTGTTAATTTTTCCTTTATTCCTGGCATGGTTTGCCACAAAGCAGTCTCTTCCAGCATTAATTTTATTTATCAGTATTAGCTTTCAAAGATTGAAGATTTTCAAAGCATGGAACGGTTGCATGGAATCATTGTATGAAAACATTCCAAAGCACTTTTTTGCAAACTGACTTGATTTCAGTCTTACAAACATAATGGCCAAAAAAAAATTTAATTAGGCTGCAAAAGTGCATTTTGCTGGTAAAGAGCTAAGGTTTGTCACTGCTGATTTTAATGAGACATCTGGCTAATATCAGTCAGTAGATGCTGCTAGAAAAATACTCTATTAATTGTATTCCAAGTTGATCACTGTGTGAGCTTTTGAGATAAAATATAATGGTGATTACCCTCAGTATGGAAATCAATTGACAAACTTTCTCTTTTGTTTGCGAGCATTTCCCCTGTGAGTCCATCGAGGTTGATCTTTCCTAGCTGAATAACAATATCCCCTAAGAGGAAAATGGCAGTATCTCTTCATTGCTCCCAGGAGATGTTGTCAAAGAGCAGGGGATGTGTATAAAAAGTGGGAGGGAGGAAGGGGGTGAAAGAAGGATAATGAACCAGAGGACGTGACTGATGTATTAAAACCTTCAGGAAGGAAATGGAAGTTAAGGTGACTAGAGAAAATTATTCTGACTAAATTCTTCTTAAATGTTAAGATAGTTTCATTTCTTAACATCCAGTCATCCACTTCAGAACCAACAATAAGTATTAACATAGGAGTCTTTGGTTCTCACACTTGGTGAGAAACTGAATTTTTTAAACTAGAAGTTGGAAATCTGGATTTGAGTACCACAGTTAAACACACCTTGAATGCCTGATTTCTGAGTAAAGGAAATACTACTCCACCATGTTACAAAGCAGGATTTCTCCTTCTCATTTATAATCTGTAGCCTCCTCTGCAGTGAGCTCCAGATTATTAATCTTTAAAACACAAAATTATTGGGTTTTAATAGCCAGGGATTTCTTTTCCCTGTGATAAAAACGCAGCAACTCTGCTGCATGGACGACAAACATTCCATCTCCATGCTTGGATAAACTCCATCAAAAGCACATTATCTCCCACTTCTGTGGCCAGCTGTCTAATTGTATTTGTTGTAGCCACTCACTGTTGGAACATGATACTGCTGAAGAGCAAGAATGATAAATTACTCACTGTAGGTGATAGTGATGATGATAATTTTTAATTTCCGTACTCCTAAGTGAATTGGTAAGGTTGCCTTTGAGTTCTCACAAGGAAACAGGCAGTCTCATTTGTTTTGTCCTGTTAAAATGCTGCATGCACAGCCAGCCATTTTCTTTAGGAAAAAAGCCTTCGTGTCAGATATATTTGAATTAAAATTTAGACTCTTTTTCCCATTTCAGCTAAGGGCTCTAAGTGGAAGACTATAAATTATATGTACTAATACTAATTTATTAAATATGTTAAGGCTTTTTGTGACTTTAATATATTTGGTGCATGTTATGTGAATAAATGGGGAGAAAAATAGTCTCGAAATTATTTATCCATGGGGGAAGAAATAGGTTGAAGAGAAGTGAATCTTACTTGGGAGGATGTGCTTAATTTACAGGATTTTCCTGTTTGCATGAACACCTTAGGAACCCTCAGTGATGGATGAAGACCTTAAGCTGCATGAACTCTCCATCAAAATGTGGGTTTGACAAAATCAGGTAGAAGTTAGTGGCTGCTATTTTAATTTCAGGAATCTTTTATTCTTAGTTGAGTGAGCTTTTTGTTGACCTTTCTGGGATGTTGCTTTGCAGTTTCAGTAATGTATTTCTATTTCTAAATGTTTCCTTTGTTCTTTATTACACGTTCTTAGTTGCCTGGGTAAATATATTGACTTTCTTTTGGAGTTGGAGTTTTTGTCCTCATAGCTCAGCTTTTCTCCTGGCAAGTTATTGGAGAACAGGAAGAATAATATTTTGGTAGTGTTTCCTAATATTTAACATCCTTTGAGATTAGAGCATATGTCAGGCTGGAGCTGTAGTTATTTATTACCAGTTTAGAAGTCATTATTTTTGTTTTCCTCTTTCATGGTATTCAAGAGACTGCCACTTGAAAGATTTTTCCAGAGTAGGTTTAAGTTCTCACTGATTAGTTGTTGGTGAAGTTGTAAATGAGCTGTCAAAGGTGGAGCAAAAAGATGAGGGAAGTTACAGTAGGAGAAATAACTGTTGTCATTATACTTAAAAAAAAAAACAAACAACCAAGAAGAAAAAGAAACGAAGTCAGTAGTTGTAAAACATCATCTAGAATTTATGGGGGAGTTATTTGCATGTTCTTTTTCTTTAGTTTGACTTCTTGTAAAAAAAGATTTCACCTTTAATGAAAATCTGGCCAGCCCTATATTTCATTTTAATACACTTGTGTCTGTGATTGCTTCTAGTGTGCCAGTTAAGTGATTTTTGTTTTCATCATATTTTGCTTCATATGATAAATTATACAACAAGAGGGGAGGACTTAATCTTCCTTCAAGCTGTAAACATTGGAAATCTTAGTTTGTAGTATTGCATATTTAATAGATGTTCGTGATTATTATGGCTACTGCAGTTTGTGGTAGCGTTCGAAAGTGAAATGAAAAGAAAATATTTCGAACTTCACTTTTACAGAATTATTTCTCTGAAATGCACTTGAAAATAAAAGATACGTATTGTGCATTTTGGCATAAAACCACCAAGTAATGAATGAAAAAAGAGAAGAAGCTAAGATGTGAGGGAAGATATAAACTCCTTAAAAGAAGATAGTAAGTAATGAAACCCACAATTTTATAGTAGCTTATTATTATCAAGTATTTCAACTTTGATTTGTGTTGGTTTTTAGATTTGTAAGATTTTGTTTTTATTAAATATACAAGACTACTGACTGTAGATAAAATTGCGGAAAACATCATCTGCATGTACTTTACTTCAGACCCTTTTTTCCCTTTTCCCAGTACATTAATGTGGGGTACCAGATCATTTCTGGAGGGGTGCAGTGCTTACGCTAATACACCTTAAAAGTGATAGTGATTGTTTTGTTTTAGGGGTTTTTTGAGTGTATTGAAACAGACTTCTTAGCGCTGCCAGACATTTTAGTTTTGCACAGCTCTTTCAAGGAGAGCACCAAACATGAGCTCAGCTGGTTGGAGTGTGGTGCTGATAATGCCAAGTTTGCAGGTTCCATCCCCGTATGGGCCGTTCACATAAGAGTTGGACTCGATGATCCTCATGGGTCCCTTCCAACTCAGAGTATTCTGTGATTCCTGCTGCTTCATGTAGAAGCAGAAATTCTAATGCTTTATAGAAAGCTTTTTGCAAAACACTGAGAGGACAAATAATAAAGCATTGCACCTTTGTATCCTTCAATACTTTTCCAGAGGCATTAAATCATGGAATTGTGTAGGTTGGAAAAGATCTTTGAGTCCAGCCATTCCCCCAGCACTGCCAAGTCCAGCACTAAACCATGTTCCCAAGTGCCACATTTGCATGACTTTTAAATCCCTCCAGGAATGGTGACTCCACTCCTCCCCTGGGCAGTCTGTTCCAATGCCTGACAGCCCTTTCTGTGAAGGAATTATTCCTAATATCCAATCTAAACCGTCCTCGGCGCAACTTGAGGCTATTTCCTCAAGACTGACTCCCACCTGGCTCCCCCCTCCTGTCAGGGAGTTGTAGAGAGTGAGAAAGTCCTCCCTGAGCCTCCTTTCCTCTCCCCAGCTCCCTCAGCTGCTCCCCATCACACTCGTGCTCCAGACCCTTCCCCAGCTCCATTCCCTTCTCTGGACACACTCCTGCCCCTCAATGTCTGTCTTGCAGTGAAGGGCCCACAACTGTGCACAGGATTTGAGGTACAGCCTCTCCAGTGCTGAGAGCAGAGGGTTGATCACTGCCCTGGTCCTGCTGGATTTAACTTTATTTGCCACTGCTTTTTGGGCTCTGCCCTCCAGCTGCTGTTGTACTCAGTGAAGAATACACTCATCCAAGCCAGGAGCAGCCAATTGCCCCAGTTGCTTTTATTGTTCTGCAGAATCACCTGATAGGTTTTAGGAAGGCCAGGTGTGCTCTTTGTAATGAGTCTGGGGGTACCTGTATAGCTGGCTTGAGATCCCTTAGGCCTGGGGCAGGCCAAATGTGACAGAACAGCTCAAAAGCAGAAAGATCTCAAAACACCAACAGTATAGTTAAAAATTTAAGCATTGCTTAGTGTTTGGATGAGCATAGGAATGTACGTAAGCTACAGAGGACCATATAGAACAATCCCTTTTTTCAAAAGAGCTGGTGAATTTAAAAATGTAGGGTGTCTGTTCAGAAATAAACCTGAACTTACTTCATGAAAATAATCTACAATTTGGATAAATTGAATACCTTTCAAAGGGATGTTACTGGCAGGGAAGCACATGTAATCTAACACATGAAATCTTCCATGTGAAATCAAAAAGAGGAAAAGAAGAAGGTAGTTAATGTAGGCTGGAGTTACTGGGAGGCTTTACCATAGACCTGAGCTTACCCTTATTCCCTCAGTATCTGCAAAGAACTGTGTTTCTGTTGAACTGCAGGTTTAAACTTTTTTAGTTTCTTATATTACAGGGTCAGCCATAGGCTAGGTGCATCAAAGTGGGATATATTTATTCTGTGCTTTTTCACTCTTGTGTTTTCTCAACTGCAGTTGGGTTGTAGAATAGCTGTTACAGGGAATACTAGACAAATTTTGCAAGTGGTCAGTAACTACTGGGTTTGGTGTTAGATTTCTTTAATATGAGGGAAGAGATTGCTATGTGGAGATTAAACATAGTGTTGGTAAGTGATGGCAGGTTGCCTAAAAACATTTGTTAAAAGCAAATTGCGTAGTTGTAACCAATTTCACAAAGAAAGTCATCAAACCAAGTGTTTGGTTCTTTTAGTTGGCTCAAAACCATTTTGAAAATGTATTAATGAAAGATACTCATTAGACTTCTCAATTGCAATATGTGTTCTTACAGTTAGTTTTCAAAACATCATTCAAACTCTCTCCTCTATTTTTTTAACTTAAAATATATAATTTCTGTTTTGCTATGTAGGACTGTGTAGGTTGCCTGTTGACACAACTCACTGGAGTACATGTTTTGATTTTGGGATGCCTCCACTGCCCAGTTTTAACTGACAGAATTTTGGGAAATGCCTGAAGCTGTTCACAGGAGCTTATCCTTAGGAACTTGAGTAATAATATTTTTCTATGTTTTCTTTCTTTTGGCTCAACAATTATTTCACTATTCTATACTGAAGGACATTATCCATTTTAGAACAT
The DNA here is from genome assembly GCF_003945595.2 of Pipra filicauda. Classification (NCBI taxonomy): domain Eukaryota; kingdom Metazoa; phylum Chordata; class Aves; order Passeriformes; family Pipridae; genus Pipra; species Pipra filicauda. The sequence goes on from NW_024104598.1 coordinate 1,884,035, forward strand.
AACAAAAAGAAATGAATGTATCAGTGTAGAACTCTTGCTCTCTGTAATCCCTGGACCTCTGATTAAGGCGGTCTTTATGATGTAATAATTACTGTTACTACCTCTTGATTAGATACTCAAAGTCAGTGTTTCGGGTTATTTCAGATAGAGAAACTTGTTACTATGAAGTGGTTATTTATCCTAGTCATTTACAGAAGATACAAAGCCTGTTTCCCTGAACACCGGAGGCAGCAGGGAACAGTTTTGCTTGTAACTGAGTTTCTTTGCAACCCGAGCTTGTCCCCAAAAAATAGTAGTGTGGGGAAGTTTTCTCAGGGTAGCATATAGGGTGTTTCTGTTACCTCTTGTTACCAAGTGTATAGATGCTTGGCTGTGGTCTGTCTGCTTGGAGCTTTTAGCTTTTTGTTCCAAGATGTGGCTTGATTGTCTTGTTTTCTCTGGAAACCAGATTTTTTCTCCTCGATGTATTTTTGTTGTCACAACCTTGTTTTCCTTATCTTATCTTAGTGATCTTATCTTAGGTCTTATTTGTAAGCATACCAGCAGTATTGACCTGATGATGGAAAAATATTTTTATGGCTTAGTAGATCTCTGACTAATGTCCAGAAAACATTGTGCATCAATAAAAGTAGTCTGATGGGTCAATAAAACTTTGTCAAAACCTTCTCAATCTTTACTCAAAAAGGCATATTAGAGGCAAGGCTGTAATTCACTTGGGAATGAGATTCTCAGCATTGAGTGATAGGACTTTACTGAAGGACTGGAAGAGTCACTGTTTACACTGTCTGATGCTCATTTGTCATGAAGGTCTGTTGGTGTCTCCATAGTTGTTTTTTTTTTTAACTCTTTGGCCAGGTTAGAATTTGGAACTTACCAGGCTTCTCTGGAGTGCTCTTGGTCTCAAAGCTAACATAGGTACTTTAGCATTGTTTTACTGTTTTAACACATTGTATTCTCCACTGTGTTGGTGAAATCTGTTCTGGGTTTAGACTAGAGAGGAAAAAACCAGAATGGCCTAGCTGTTATTCAGATTATATATGTCATAATGATAAAGCCCTATACCTTAATTTTGTAAGCATATTTGACTTTCTTTTTCCTTCACAATCTATGTGTGAATCTATATGAAGAGCATGCCACAGGACTCATCCTTTTAGCTATTCAGAACAACCAGTTTCCTAATCTTGGAGTAGGAGAGAAATACTGGTGCGGTGAGAGGGAGGTTATAATAGGTGGTTTTCAGTGGGTTTTCATGCCACAGGCTTTCCATCATTGAATTGGTACATATTTTGTTTGAGTGCACTACAGCTGACCTGGGGAGAATCCCTCCCTCCCTTCCATGACAGGGATGCAGGGAGTCCCCAGTTGAGTAACTTTAACACAACTGTGGTTGCAGTTACTCAAAAACTCTATTCTGGGTCATTTCTCCAGGCTGTCATGTAATAGAAAAGCACAGCTGCCTTGGGCCCAGGGTCTGAGGTGCTTTAACCTTTCTCATTTGACAGCAGAAAGCAGATAAAGGTGAGCATGGACAGGATTTCAGGGGTGAAACTGGAGTGGATGCTCTTTTATTAGCATCTTCCAGTTGTTTATTTGAATACGTTGGATTTCTGGGACTCCCACAAGGCTTTTTTTGTCAAAAAAGCAGTCCAGCATTAAAAGACTGTGTAACTAAAATTGTGGGTACACTGCTTTGTATGTGAATATTTTGTATCTCTTGGATATTGGAAGAAATTCTTCCCTCTGAGGGTGGTGAGGCACTGAGGCAGAGAAACTGTGGCTGCTCCATCCCTGGGAGTGTTCAAAGCCATGTTAGGTGGGACTTCGAGCAACCTCGCCTAGTGGAAGGTGTCCCTGCCCATGGCAGGGATTGGAACTGGGTGATTTTTAAGGTCCCTTCCAACCCAGACCATTCTGTGATTTCTTTTCCTCTTCAAACTGGAAATCCCACTGCTGAATTAGGCACTGAAGAGAAAGACTCTTCTTGAGTTTAGGAGTGGGATGGCAGGAGGGACAGAGGAGGAATCCTATGGAGAGTTACAATTAGAAACTATTAGCTATTGGAAAGGCCAGCGGGAAGCATTTATGAATCTTTTTCCTTATCTATGTGTGTAGTAGAGGAAGAAAAATATTCCCTACCTGGTTGTGCTCTGCCTCTGTTCACAGGGAGCTTCTGTGGAAAATACTGTTCAGCTACACAAGGAGTGAATTTGTCGTGCAATTCCCTCATAATGTGTGTGTGTTTACTGAGGGTCCTGGGAGCCCTACAGGGCAAGGACTGAGTTTTATGCTTGTGGGTTTGCACATCGGAAAGGCTGTTTTCTGATGTATGATTCTAGTTGCAGTTAGATGTGTGGGTTATTTTGGAAGCTTACACTAAAATTTGATATGTAGTAAAATGCAGTTACAGTGGGCTGAATATTCTCAAGTAGAGCAAAGGTGTGATGGCAGCTTATTTTTTTTGCCTTGTGCTTTCAAGCATGCTAGAAATCCTAAATATAAGCTTGTTCCTCTTGGTAAATGCTTGGAAAGGAGTAGAAATTCCCATAGAGATATATGATCATAGATTTTTTTTCTTGAGTGTCATTATTATTCCTTTACCGTATTTACGTTTTCCTTTTTTTTTTTTTATAGGCAGTTGCTGGTTACTTTGATATATTTTTTGAGAAGAACTGTCACAACAAGGTATTTGGGGTTATGCATTTTGAAAATGTCTCTGAGAGATGAGGATGGTGTATTTTTTTTCTGCCTCAAGGTGTTTGGCAGAGAATCTGTTTTGCTGTAGCAAAGACTTCATATTCGTGTGTGTTTGGTGAATGATTGATGTGGTGTGATATCAAAAAGGTTGTTCTTAATCAAACTCTTGAACTCTTCCATTGCAGGTCTCGTTTTCCACTGGTCCCCAGTGTACCAAAACACACTGGAAACAGACAGTTTTTCTCCTGGAGAAACCAATTCCTGTAGAAGCAGGTATATTTAAATTCAGTTCTGGTGCAACAATGGTTGTGTTACACTGCTGTTACCATTAAATTTACACCTGAAATACTTTAAAAACTATATAAGTATTAAAAAGAACTAGTAAATAAATATTTCAGCTACTATTGAAGAAATTTTTTTTGTCTCAGCAAAGCACTGAAGGTATCTGTCTGTACAAAAGTAATGTTAAAACCACTCATAAATGTATGCATAAGTATGTAAGTGGGCATATATCTTCTGCTTGTATAGCTCCATACTGTAACTTTGGTGAAAAAACTTCTATATCAAAGCATTTATGAGGCAGAAAAATGTAAGACCAGTACACTGCTATTAATAGTCTCCTAATTTTAACATTGCTAATATTCCAAAGTATCAAATTGGTCAAGTGATTGCACGGTATTTTCCTTAGCAGTCCTGAACTATGCTGTATTTGTCAAATGCATCATGAATATACACATGGCTTGTACCTGCCACTGTGGGATTCCTCTGTAAATTGAAAACAATTTTAAAGAACTCACAGCCATGAACTTGATCCATTTGAAGTATTGAATATGTTAGTTTGGTACACTGTAAATTTTTATGAAATGGTTAGTACTGTAACAAGTTTCACCTGGAATTTGATGCAAGTAAAAAGGTTTTTGTTGTCATTAGGGATAACGTAACATTCAGATAATAAATTGCTGAAGTAAGGTTTTGAAGACTAAAGCAATGCTTGTTAGTGGTTTTAATTAATTCTATTTGGAAAGTCTTAAATGTACATTTTTATACAAGTAGTCAAATATTTTTTGCTTTATAGGCACAAGTATATTCATGACCATCATAGAATAGCAGGTCAAGAATTAAAAGTCTTGGCCTTGTATTCCTATAGAACTTTCTTGCAGACTCTCCATAATCTTTTTATGATCAAAGGAAGTGGCTACATTTTTATGCTGTTATTTTATTTTTGTCCACTTAGTAACTAGATATTTACTCACCACTGTTGAACTTTTACCCAGTGGTGAATTAGTCATCTTTGAGGGCCATTTTTCTTTACAGACTAGCACCAAGGGAGGAACTCAGAATGGGGCTCATTTCTACTGGTTGGTTAATGAACTCATGGTAATACATGGCCCTGACCTGAACAGTTTATAAGTAGATCAGACATACTGGGGGGAAAGCATGCAAAAAGTTATGTGGATGCTGCATAAACACTTGAGGTCAAAAGGCCTGGAGGTGCTATAGAGAAGTATTGACATAGATGGAATATTGTCTCTTTTAGCATACCTAATGATCAATATACAGTGGTGAGAGCAGCATCTGCACTCAATTAAACTGCTTTTACAGTTGCTTCTTCCAGCTGTCAGCCATGGCAACCAGGAGCTTCCTTCCTAAAGGCACTGTGGTCAGTGTTATCTGACAAATCATTTCTGTCTTTCATGCTTCAACTTTATATTCTTAAATAATTTTTATCTGCAATTTCTTTGGCCCTGTCACTTCTAGGGATGCAACTGTGCCTTGGTGCATTTGTACTTGGCTTGTGTTCTCTTCAGATTCTCTTTCTGGACAAGGCTGACTGAGGTCTCCTTTGCTGCTACTCATTAAATTTCAATGTCATAGAGTGCAAAGTGAATTTTTTTTAAGTGCAATGACATTTGTTAAGATATGCATATTACATAGATCCTTTGACATTTACCAAATGTGTGAAATTACTGGGAACTGGTGCCTCAAACTCAGATCTCTAGTCTAGGTGCGGTGACTTTCTGAAGACAACTGCAGAAACAGTGTGCTTTGAAGCAGTGAACACGACCCAGCTGACCTTCAAAATCACTTGTGCTATAACTATTTTCCTTTATTTTTATTAGTTCCTATTTCTTGAAATTATTCCCATAACAAATCTTGTTACAGCTATGTTTCTCTTTCTTTCTACCTGTCCCCTTCTCTTTGTAATTGAGTTCCTCTTTCTCATCCTTTTACCCATTGTCTGGTTTTATATCTTATGTAAAATTAACACTTAAATCTAGGATTTTCTACCTATTGCTTCTAGTGTTAGAGAAGATTCTGAGAGAAAAAAATCTGAAGATTCTTGGTGTAGCTTCCTTTTCTTTTTTAATCCCAGTTTTAATTTCTGTGGGATATTTGGTGTTCACAGATGGCACAAACCCATCAGGGTGGAAGGCACTTCCTGATACAGGAACGTCTTAATTTAGGTGATTTTCTTGGAAAACCATTTCCTCTGACATTGATCCTTCTCCTTCTTGTTCCAAAAATCTCTTTCCCTTAAGACATGTTTGAAGTGCAGATTTCCCTATTTTACTTTTTTATCTTTGTTACCTTGTCAGAATAGTGACTTGAATATTCATCTTGATAATTTGTGGTTAACCATATTTTTTGTTTCTTCAGTCTTTCCATTTTATCAGCTGAACAAACTGTTCAAACTTATTTTGCAGTATACTTAATTTAGATTTATATTTGCACTTCCAGCTGTTTCTTATCTGCCACTTGTTAATGAACCAGCAATGCTTGTTACTATTTTTGCTGTACATTGCATCAGCCTCCACATTGAACTGAGCTCCACTCCAGTTTTGGGGAAACTTTGTCTTCAAATGGACTTTTCTGAATGCAAGTTAATGGAAGACAAAAGTAACTGTATTAAATTAAACTAAATTAAGTAACTGTATTAAATTAAAAACATTTGCATCATTTGAACATTTCAGCTTTACATCCATCCCTCTGCTTACCAGTATTCATCAACCCTCCATATAAATTCTTATGATCAGAAAAATATGTATGGCAACAGGAGAAACAACAAAGAAAATGCACTTGTGACTAAATGTGTTCATAGAATCATTTAGTTTGGAAAAAGTCCTTTAGGACTGAGTTCAGCCATTAACCCAGCACTTCCAGGACCACCACTGAACCATATCATTATCTGCCACATGCAGGTGGCTTGTTCTAATGCCCTTTCCATGAAGGAATTATTCCTAATGTCCAATCTAAACCTCCCTTGGTACAACTTGAGGCCATTTCTTCTTGTCCTGTGGCTTGCTACCTCTGAGGAGGGACCAACTCCCACCTGGCTATAACCTCCTGTCAGGGAGCTGTAGAGAGTGAGAAGGTCCCCCCTGAGCCTCCTTTTCTCCAGGCTGAGTCCCCCCAGCTCCCTCAGCCACCCCTCATCACACTTGTGCTCCAGACCCTTCCCCAGCTCCACTCCCTTCTCTGGACACGCTCCAACTCCTCAGTGTCTTTCCTGTACTGAGGGGCCCAGAACTGAACACAGGATTTGTGGTGTGATTTCATCAGTGAACAGGGAGGTAGTCACTTCCCTAGTCCTCTGGCCACACTATTGCTAATCCAAGCCAGAATGCCAAGCTCTTTTTTTCAATAAATAAATAGAAATAATATGATTTGAATCTTGCAATAATCTGACCAATGTAGCCATGGTGGCATTTGCTTTTAGCATTTTAATAGGTTGTGAAAGAGGAATTTGCTGATATAAAATGTATTTTAAATGTTTTCTTGTTTTGAAAGCATCTTTCAGAAAGGGCAGTGGCTGTTTTTCCCCAGTAAAGAAAAATGGTTCCCTCAGATTTTTAATTCCGAGTAAAACAGTAAGGCTGACTAAAAGTCTCTATCAGATGCTTTATAGCTTTGGGGGCTATGCCTGGAGTGGTTATAAAGCCCCGATTGTGTTTGGATTTGCTCTGTAAAAGAAGTCGAGCTTACAGATATCTGAACCTGTTGGGTATTTAACTGGAAAATGCTCCTTTATGCCCTGGCAAAATTGTTTTGTTCTGCAGTGTGAACCAGCTAATTTTCTCAGCTGTTTGAGGCCAGGTTATTTGTTGTAAAAATAGATCTATTTTCTCAGCCATAAAAAAGACTGAATGTTTTGAGCCATTCTAATGATTAACAGAATCAAGCCAAAGGATGGGTCTTGCAGCTTTGTGTGAGTGGGGGGTTTCCATGTTCTGGAAAGCTGGTTTTCCTCCTCACAGACTGTGATAAGAGACTTGAAACTGAGGTACAATCAAGTAGAACAAAATAGCATCAGCGTGTAGGGTATGTTTTAACTGCTTAGCAACCAGTAAAATTAAAGAAACTGGAGAAAGAAGCCATATATTTTATTGCTGGACAAACTGGGTTTTCTCAGACAAACAGTATTGTGTTGTAGATTCCATACAAGGCTTCTCTTAGCAGCCATTTTAATAGCTTGAACTAAAGAATAGTCTTTATTTGGAAGATTTGAAATTGAGATGCCAAAGCAGTATCTTTTTCTTATTAATGGTCCAAAAACGGTCTTATTAATGGTCTCTTCCTTTTGTTTTTTCTTGAAATATTCCTGCTAAGTAAACAAAAAATTACATCATTTTCATTTGGTTGTCTCAAGAATTTACTAAATAAATAAAATGCTTACAAAAATTATTTTAGAGGGCCCACAGAATTTTTTCAGTGCATTAAGTTAAAACCCAGATCTGTATGCAAGCGAATTCTATTAGCAGTAAAACAGCATATTGTCGGCATTTCATGTTCTTGATATTGCCTTGCAGTGAAAATAAAACCTTGATTTGTTTTTCTGTGGTGCTAAAAGGGGCTAGCACAGCGAAGCTAAGCAGAACTCACATGACTAAGCCCTTCTAAAATCCTTGATTATCTTTAACTCCCCAGTCTCCATAATTGGAAAGCTGTTTGTAAATTTACAAACTCAAAGAATGTTTATTTGTCTACCTAGACAGCATTATTAAAAGTAGGAAGACAACGCTGGCACAATTAATCTGTCTGAATGTTTTGATCCTATACTGAAATACTTCATTATTGTGCATCTCAGTTGGATAATTTGGTTCCTAATTAAGATTTTAGTGTCTGGTTTGCATGTCTACAGCTGCAACATGGTGTCTGTGGAGTGCTGTCACTCGTTTATTTACAAGTGGCACCTCCAAAAATGATACTGGCTTTTAAAATCTCGTAATAGTTAAAACTTGAATTTTGAGGTCACACTAAATCTGGCATGTCATATGCTGTATTTTTTAAAATGATCTTACTGACTTTTCAAAAACATTTCTAAATGTGTGTTTCAGGCACTAAATTGAGAGAATCTCTTCCCATGACTGTTCTGTCTCACTGAAAGATAATAGAAATTCTGTATCTAGACAGGAAAACTTGGATAGACTTCTTGTGCTGTTTTATGTGCCTCCCTTTGCAAGGTCTGCAGCTGCAAGGGGATATGACTCAAGCAGTGACAACAGTCTAGTTTTCTCTGAATTTTGTCACTACCGATAAGAGAGAAAGCTTGGGATGAGGCTATACAGTTTAGGATCTCTACTACAAAAAGCAGTGAATTAAGACTAGTTCTAGGTGAGCGAGTTTGGCCACTGCAGCTGTACATTTTGGAGGACCTGGCCTTCATCATTCCCTGTGGCAACTGTTTCTAGTACCTGAGCTATCTGGGAATCTCAGTCACAGTGCATACACGTTATCCTAGGCAACCATACAAGCCTGTCTTGCCTTACTCAGGCAGTGCAGACTTCTTTGCAGCCTGGTTCAGAGTTTGTCTTGGGGAGTTGGAACATGACAATTTGTTACAAAAACTCTTCTGAGAATATACTCAAAGCATGAACTGAAAAAGCAAAACCTCAGCATAGTTTCAGAAGAGGGTGAACAGTGATATGGAACAGAAAGGAGATGGCAGACAGCTACCTATTTTATGAAAGTAGCCAGCCAGGAAGAAGGATATCACAGATCAGATGGGTAATACCAAAATACTGCTCAGAACAGAAACTGCTCATTGGATCACATTGGGCTGGGGGTTCAGGAGAAGTGGCCAAATGGGAAGGTGGCAGTCTGTGCACAGCTGAAGGTGCCTACAGTTTAAGAAAGCGAATGGGAGGATTAAGGATAAGTTACTGAGTTTAAGAGAAGTGCTCTCGTTCCCCCCACAAACTATTTCAGTTGTTCTTTTTCATAAGATAGATGGGATATGGAAACCACATTCTACCCATCTCTTTGAGAGCAATGCTTTTGAGACTTGCTGTTTTTTCTGTTGCATGCTAGACCTCAGTGTTGCATTAGATAGTGGGTCCAGTTAATCTAAATTGGAAAACTTGATCATGTTTAAATTGTCAGCCTCCAACAAGGACAACCTTATTGTGAAGAGTGGTGTCATATCTTACTGTTTGGTGACCGTGAAGGAATGTGTGACTACCACTAAGTGGTTCTTTAAGGTGTAGGGGATTTGTAAAGGTGCTTTTCACCAGCAGTTCAGTAGTTAAGGTGTTTTTAGCCCAGATCCACTGCACTTTTCTAGCAGCATTCTTTGAAACAGTTCCAGTGAGCTCTTTCATAAAGTTCTTAAATATTAATGGGGTTAAGAATAAAGAATTATTTGAGAGCTGTGTTCTTACTTGTCCCTCTGTTGGCTTCATAAAGCTCTTCCCCAGGAAGAAAAGAAGGAAACCTGAAAGAACTTCATTGCTGGCTACCTTTGGAAACTCTTTCAGTCCTTTCTGTGATCAAAGAGGGAAGAGACACCAAGTTGTATTGAAAGGCAGAGCAGTTCTTCACATTACAAGCTCATTGCCACGGGTCATTTCAAGCTTTAAGTAGGTGTTACGGATATTTATTCAGGGGAGACTGGGTAGAATCTTCGGGTTTGATCAAATCCTTTCTACACTGAAAAAACATGATTTGTTGGGCCTGAGCACTCTTAGTGATGGGGCTTTTGCACTAAGAAGTACCTTGGCTCACAGACTGCAGGCCTACCCTGTATGTGATTGTATTGCACAAACAGAAGTGACCGATGCCATTGCTTACAGTTCTACTGATGTTAATAAACTGATTTGAGTTTGAGCACATGTCCAGGGTGTTCTCTAGAGCCTGTAACCAAATGTGGGTTTTTTGACGGTGAGACAGTATGGACCCAGGGATGTATTTTCTCCTGTAGTAGCAAGCTGATGCAGCATTTCTGCTGAATTCTTCGGCTTTTTCTATTTGGGGACAAATTTCAGGCCTCCCTGAGGGGTAATAAAAATGCAGGAGGAGGATTATAATGGATTCAGTTTTGTCCTAATCAAACTGCAATGGCACTGTGTGGTTTACTTGCATTCAGCTGAGCATGATAAGAGCAAGGTGATGCAGCTGAGTCCCAGTCCCAGCTTCCTCCAGGCAGATCCTAGGACAGCAGAATGGGGGGAAAAACATCCGTCATTTTCTATCTCATGACATTGATTAATTGGTCAGAACTGCCTCTCTGTTACTCGGTTGCACTGCTGTTGTTTGCTTCAGCCCTCAGAAAAGTCTTATTCAGAAAGGCAGATTTAATGTGGTTACCACATAAGGAAAACGGAATAGAATGCTTTGTTTTATTAACTGCCTCTACAAACAGAATCTGAATGTTCTGTTCTATGAAGTCAGCTATAACTTATGGAATTATATTAAAATTTTTGCTTCATTTATAGTGTTGTATTAATGTTTTAAATTGGAAGATTGAATTATGGATTAATTTAAATCATTGAATTTTGGTTCTCAGAGGCTCGTTAGTCTTACTGAATTGTTATCACAGGATATTAAAATAAATAAATCATTTTGTATCAGTTTTGAAAATCTATATGTTCAAACTGGGTTAAAATTCCTACCTCAGATGAAACTATAATGCCTTTTTTTTAACCTTGTCCTTCTGTCTGTCAAATCTCTATTTAAATAATCTGTGAAACCATTTTCAAAATTCTTTGCAAATTGCATTGTGTTATGTCAGTAATTTGACTCCTAATAACAAAGCTGCACAGGAATTATAGTGGAATCTCCAACTAACTGTTAAATAATTAAAAAAAAATTATCAAAGAATATGATTTTTTTCTGATCCTTGGTACCACAGTCATTCTTGTTGATAAGCTTTCCTTGATATTTATGCTGCAGCCTTTGACAAAATATCCTGAACTTATAATGTGGACCGTCTGTCAGTTTACTGTTTGTGGATGTGACTGAGAATTGTGCCAAATGGAGAACTCTCAAATCCTTCCTACATTTGAAATCAGTTTAGTTATGAAATTGCTGTTTGTTTTCATTTTTGCAATAAGCTTTTTAGCAGAACATTAACATTGGCTTTTAAAATCACAGTAGGTAATGAACAGCGGGAAATACTTTGGATTGAATGAGATAGAAAAGTAGTAACAGTAGGTATGGCTGGTGTGAGGGATGAAAATGAATGGGGCAAAGGAAACCTGATGGAAGAATAACACAGAACTACTGCTGTAGGTTGGGATCATGCCCTCCTGTAATATGTTTGGTAGATTCATCTGTTTAGATGTAGTTCTTGTGGGTATAAAATGATCGTTTGAAGAAGCTCAGTAGGGGGCTTCCTAAATGTACAAATTTACATATTTGTGTTTTGTTATATTGTATATGCCTAAATTTGCAAATATACCTTAAATTGAAGGTCTTAATAAGGACTGAAAATAAATTGAGATTATTTTCTTCCCCTTCTGTGTGAAAGCATTTGCTCTGGATGTAACTGAAGGACATACTTATCAGGTGTTATGGTCAAGAGAGCCTGACACTTTGTAAAACAAAACTTGCAATTAATAATGTCTATACTTGAAATGCCATGAAGATTTCTCTTAATATTTTCTGCCAGATAAAAACATTATCCAATTAGAGCTTAAATGAAATGCAGCACAAATGCAAGCCACAAGGCATATACAGCAGAAATAGATTTTGTGGTTACGTGGTTTTCCTCCAAGGTGGTTAATATCGTTTTCCCCAGTCACAAGTGAAATATTTGGCATAGCAGCTCTTTGGGTGGGCCATCTGAGAAGTGAAGCATCCAACAGAACTCGGCACCTCACCAGGTTTAACTGCAGTTAGTTTGACTTGCTTAGGGCTTTGAAAACTTAAAGGAAACCTTTGCAGCCTTTTTAATTCTGATTAATTTGGAACAGCTTCTCATGCAACATGTGCATCTTTGCTGTTACTATGTGTGATTCAGTGCAGTAACCATAATAATTTCCTTTTAACTGTTGCAGGAGAGGCCCTGAGAGGGAAGATCGCAGTCCGCAAAAACAGAAAGGATCCACGGTCCCTCCTCATAACCCTGTCAGTGAAGGACATGCAGCAGACCTACAGCCTCCAGTGAAAATCCTGGGCACATAACTTTGGGAGGTGTTAAAGTCAAATAACTGTTTTTAAATATCCCAGAATGGCAAACTCTTGGATTTGTGTGTGTGTATGCACACATGGGAATATGAAAAATTTGCCTGGAATTGAGAGAGCACTGTTTGGATGCTTTTGCTCTGGGACATGGAGGCTGACAACAAAATTGGATTCTGCTGCTTCCCTTATGTGAGGAAGGCAAGAAAGATGGGTTTGGGTTACATGAGACTACTGGGTGAGAAAAATGAGTGTGAAGTCTTGCTGTGAGGAACAGTAAATATGATCTCTCAATATTGTTTTATTCTTCCACTGGCAAAATCCTTGCATAATATTTTTTTATGAAAGAAGAAGCTAAATCATGTGCCAGTGCACCTCAACAGTATCTGGAAAATCCTAATGGGACTAATTTTGGGATTCCAAAGACCATATTTTTAATACACTTCTGTAATTAAAAAGTTGTACACAGTTACATTTATCTAAATAAATGAACCCAGTATGATATAGAATGCAGTTGCCAGTTTCCTTGTTTTCTGTGTAATTGGAAATTCTCCTGTTTATCCAGTGATGGCTTATTTAGTTGTGCCTACAGTTTTTTCTGTACTAGCCTGTTGAGGCATAGGTGGATGGAAGTATGTATTTTAGCAGCCTTAGGAAAAATACTGCAAACAAAGAGCAATTGCTGAAAGGGTGGATTTGGTTTGGCTTCTTACAGAAACTCTAAACAGTCATGGGTTGACTTTCAAGGGAGGAGGGGTTTCATGAAGATACTCGTTCCTGTGTGAAAACTGCTTTCATTTTGGGTGGTCTTGTTCAGGGCCCTTCAACTTGAATTTCTTTATACTTCTGCAAATTTTATATTTGTATAAATGTTGCCACAGTAGGCAAGAAAGGAAGAAAATGCAAAGGGAGAGTCATGCAAAGCCCTGTAGAGAGTTTGTGTGGCTCAGTAGCAGGGCTGAAAATGAAAAAAAGAAAGTTGAAAATATGTAAAAGAAAGAAGTAAATGCTATTGTAAAATAAATAAATAAGAATTAAGCCCACAAACTGTGTAAAGAACAAAGGATTTGCTATTATTAACCAGAAGGAAAATGTCCTGAAAAGACTAATTAACGTAAAGCCTGAGGGAGGGTCATTTGATGAAGGCTTTGAAGTTTCAAAGAACTTTAAATACATGAGTGGACATTGATCTAATAGACAGGGTCTCACAGCATCCTGGAAGTAACCCATCAATTTTAGGTGGCTTTTTTCAGCCTAGCAGTTGAATAATATGGGATTCATCTGACAGCACAATCAGTTATTTACATTTCCTAATTGTAACTCTAAGAATTAAGTGTTGTAGGAAATGTGATCAATAAATACTCCTTTAAAGGGATTTTAACGATTGAGGCAGAAAAGTGGAAAGTAATTACTTAAGAGTAGAAATGCCCTTGAATTTGTCCAGTGAGAGATAGCAATACTTCATTCAAAATGTGATCCTTTATTCTAAGGCACATGGTCAATGTGACCAAAGATGCAAATTATCTGAAACTGAATTAAGAATAAATAAATGAACCACTGTGACAATGGCTGGACGGATCAGTTCTGCATAGTTCATGGAAACATTTCTTTCTCCAGGTGATGGTAACAGCTTGTCTTCCAGCTGCCTCTGCTGCAGGCAGATTCCGGGTCATGGCATCAAGTACTTCTGCAGACCTGTTTAAGACCTGTGCAGACCTGTTTAAGAAGTGGCTGCAACTCATTGCTGTGGAAAAGCAAACAGTATCATCCTTATCTTATGTGTTTTCTTTCTAGGGAGCGTGAAGACACTAATGCAGATTTATCCATGTTGGTTGTTTGTGGTCTCCGTGTGTCAGTTCTGGTTATGTTGAGATGCGCAGGCAGAGTTGTGCTTTAGCACGCACATTTCCAGCTCTTCTGCTCATCTTTGCAACTTCTGTTTTTCTCTGTCCTGGAGTTACAAACCCCTAACCCATCTGCCAAAGAGGAGGTGCACATCCTCTTTAAATTCCCTTTGTGATATGATGATAAAGTCCAGTTGTAGTTGTAGAAAATCTGTTTGTCAGTCATTGGTGTATAGATTTTTTTAAAATACTTTTTAACGACTGGGGTAGTTGCAATTTCAGACCTGAATTTATTAGTTCAGTGTGTGCTCCTGTATTCAAAAAAGAAAGAAAAAAATAAATTGTAGAGAGACTGAATTTCACTTATCATCTGACAGCATTTGTCTGTTAGACCAGCTCATATAAATTGAGCTGCTCATCTCACAGTATTTATTTTTTAGCAGCAACATCTTATGTGACAAAGTCTTCATTTTTCCTTTTTCCTGACTAAGAAATATCAAAATGATATATTCTATGGGAAAGTGTCTTCATTTGCAAAACCAAGGAACCTGTGTGGTAAATAATAGCAGTGTCACATAAGTGTGTACATGTGTATGTCTCCAGTATTTATACTCATACATGATCATGTACACATCCATACTGCAGGATATGGAAATTTTCCAGTTGGCACCATGCATTTTCAAAGCACCACATACTAATGCTAATATTTCTAAATTCATATTGGGTTCACTGAATGTTTTGTAGTTAAACTATGTTTTTCTGTAAAAATACACTTGTCGATTAATTACTGTGATTGTGATCCTATTGCATTATCTTTGATATCCCATAATTATTTCGACACTTTATTGAATGGGAAATCATTTAGAAAAAATGCTGGTTTGGCTAAGAATGGTTTGGTGGTTGTTTCTTTTTATTGGGAAAGTCTGTTTTGCTTAGTAATGAAGTCCAGTGGTTCTGAAGAACATTGAATGGACAGAAGTTTTTTATGTTTAATCCAATAGTTAACCTTTTCTCAAGGAGTATTCTTAACTAGCAGTTATCAATCTCTATTCAAGCTTAAGTAATTTACATTATACTTAGCCCAAGGTCAGATGTGTTAAAATTGATTAGTGATTCATATAATATTCAGATAAAA
Source organism: Pipra filicauda (assembly GCF_003945595.2). Taxonomy (NCBI): domain Eukaryota; kingdom Metazoa; phylum Chordata; class Aves; order Passeriformes; family Pipridae; genus Pipra; species Pipra filicauda. Next base: position 1,899,107 of record NW_024104598.1, read on the forward strand.
ATTGAAGGTTGGCCTGCTTTCTTGCAAATCTGTGCCCAAAGACTGAGTATTTGAAGATAAATAATCCACCTGAAAATAGTATTGGATTTTCCCACAGCTCCACTTCTTATGTAGATGTTAATGGCATTTGGTGTTGGGTTTTTTTTAAATCTTGTCTTCTGCAGTGCTTTTAAATGTTTAGCTAAGCTGTAAAACTATCTTCCTGCTTCTACCCATCAGAGAGCAGCTAAGCAAGACAGACAAACTTGGAAGCTTCTGGTCCTTTGCTACTGAATGTCCCTTCAGTGAGTGAGCATCATGCTGGGGTCTCTTAATAGGATTTTTGTGTGCACACCTCAGTTTGACCTTCTAAATTCTGTCCTATGGGATGTGCTGTAATGAGACAGATCCAGATAAAAGCAAAACCTCAATTTCAAATAAAGCTCTACAGAGGATTCAGAAAGCTGGTTTGGGAGATACAGTTGCTAACTTAAAAAGGTAAGCTGCTAGTGAGGTTTTAAGACTTTTCTTTCAAGGATGTTCCTCTGCTCTCTGTTTAATAGTGCCTGAAGTTCCCTGTAGTAATGACTCTTAGCATTTTCTGTGCCTGGTTTAAATTATTTGAAGGAAAAAATTGCAGCAGTGTGTCTTCGCTGAGGTTAGTGGAATGACACAGCCTGGCTATGACTGGCTGTCTGGAAAAAGAAGGAGGGGGAGTTGGAAGATCAAGAGTTGCAAGTAAAGGCTTACTTCACTTCACTTACATCACTGAAGTGATGATGATCTTACTTTTAGAGAACAGGTTTAGAGGTACGATTTGCTACTGCTTTTACAGCGTTAATTGACTGCATAGTAACGGAATTTAAGGGTTTTCAAAGGCAACCAAAAATAAAGTCATGGGCATATCTCTGAATATACAAACTTACAAAGAAATTACAAAGAGATTTTATGTTATTCTGTTTATCCAGGCATTGGCAAATTATAATGCTGGTGAAGTAGTGACATCTAATTAAAAGACAAATACCACATTACAGGGAAAACAGAGAGAAAAGCTGGCTTTTAGTGACATGAGCACTGCAGACAAATTTGCAGAAGGGCTTACGTGATTAAATAGGTGTAAAAAACATCCAGTTGGAATTACTTTTATATAGTTGGACTGGAACTTGAAGATGGTTCAGTTTTCCAGGTTTAGTAAAAGTTTAAACACCTACTGTTTGATATACTTTTTTTACCTTCTATAAAATTCATAGGTAGATAATTAACTTCATAGGGAAAAGCAGTCTTTTTAATGGTACTGTTGAGCAGCAAAGACAGAGGGGTCAAGGAGAAACCTTACTGCCGGTGAGCTACTATGCACATAGAAATTAAGTTTTGTGCTTTTCCAGCACATGGATCTGTAAGTAACAGCCTGTTCCCTGATGTGTACCAACTGGCTCTGAATCTTTATCTGCTTTGCTAATTCTCATATATCAAATTAGAAGCAAACTTCATTTCTATGCCTTTCTGAATGGCAAAGAGTGTTACTCAGTTCTTGGAATTACTAATGCCTCCAGGTTCCAGCACTCTGAACTCCTTGGTGATCAATGAAAAAGATTCATCCCATGGAAAAACTGTACCATGAAACAATCAACTTACAGATTTATAACATTTCTATTGCTGTTCCTGTAACAATTAGCCAAAGTAAAAATAAAAGACTCTTAATGACAGTGATAACAAATTAAAGAGGAATAAAGCTTACTCAACATGTTAATTCTATTTTCCACTTGGGTACTACTCAAAACATCAGTGCAAACAGAGTGAGAGCAAATATGTCCCATAGAAAGCAAACTAACTAAAGTTAGGCTTTCACAAGTGAGAGCTACAACCCAAATAAAATTATTCTCCTTGGATTCAATTGGCAGATGCTACAACAATCCTGCTTTAGATGGTGGTCTGAGAGGCTTTTCAAATTATCTTGTTTTCTTCCATGGAGAAAAGAGCCAGGTGAAGCTGGGGATGTCCGTTTTCTCAGGTTTGTTTTTTTTCCTGACCACTCTACCATCTTGATACGTGTTATGGCAAAAAAAAAAAAAAAAAGGAATAGATTTTTCCAAAGAGAGTTTCATTAACTGAGAGAGATCACATCTGTTCACCTGAGTAATGTACAGTGAGGAGCAAGGCCGTGAGTGATTCAAGTACCCACATTTGGGAAGTTACCATTGCTAAATCCCATCTCATGGACTTAATGACGTGCTACCAGAATATAGTCTGTGCCATATATGCTCCCCTTGGTATCACTACATCTGGCTTCATTTTTTTCCCCACTTGAGCAGGTGATAGTCATAGTATGTATTTAATGACATAGATTTTTTAAAAAAAAAATATCTTAAAGTTGACACAGTTCATCCAGTATTGCCCATTAATACACATTTGCTTAGCTCTTTATTACCATCACTTTCTAGTACTGCTATTTGCAGTAGTTTTCATTATAAAGTTAATCTTGCTAAGAATTAACAGCTTTTACTTATATTTCTCTGAGTATTGCAGATTGCCTAGATAAAAAAAGAGTTCTAGGATGGCAGGAGAGGAAAGTGAGCTGGTGGGAGCCACTCCAGAAGACTACAAGTCCTGGGTGGCACATACCTCAAAGAGCTCCCTTGAAGGAGTGTTGATCCACTTTGGGTAATGATGGTTTAGGTAATTAAGCCTGAAATACAAGTAAGATTCAGTAAGTAGAATTGAATTTTGATTTAACCTTCTGATGGGTTATTCAAAGAGAAGAGCACTGAAAAAAGGGAATTTCTTAATAATATCGACTCCTGTCACAACGCTGGACATTCTTGAAGCAAAGTCTACTCAACTGGAAAATTGGATGTGAGGAGCAGGAGGACTTCTCTGTGACTCAGATGCTAAACTGTGCTGTACTGCTTGCTTGGGAATTAATACAAAGCCTTACACTGAGAAGAAAAAGGAGCAGAAAGATAGGTTTCTTGCCTCCTATTAATACCTGCATTGATGTTAATTTTGGGAGCATTGTGTAGACCCCAAAATGGATTTAGCTTAGAGATTAACAGATATTGAGTTATGTCCGTAGAGGTAGAAATAATGCTCTTGCAATTGGTCTGCATGTGATTTTGACCACCTTTAGGGTATCAGATGACAGACTCCAGACTGTGCAGCCTTGCTGAGGATGGGTATCCCCAATCTTTTTTATTTGTCACCTGGACCAAACCAATGTCTTTTGTAAATGACAGCAAATTGCAGCGGGAAACACACTGCCATGGAAGGAAAACAGAAGGAGAGGGGTTTTGTTGAAATGGACACATTGCCAAAGAAGCTTAGTATTGTAAAAACCATATGCTGTTGAGGTAAAAATGGCAAACTCCTTCTTTAACTATCAAACCATTCAGCTCTCATCAAAATTTTCTGAAGTGACTAGTGATTTTATTTTTTTTATTTATTTATTGCTCTGATGAAACTGGGATTTATCTTTTTACAAAAGTTTACCTTCCTGAAAAACCTGAGTAAAAGCCCCTTTGTAGTGCCTTAAGTGAAAGGTAGTTTGTTTTCTCTAAAACAGACTTCCTGAGTATTATTTCTGCAGAATAAGTTGATCTATGTTTAAATATTTAAAAGATGTTGTGCTTTTTCTCGTCTTCCTATATTAAAAAACCACAAAAATACAAGCAGATGATACATGCTATAAAGGAGGGAGTAAATACTCAAATTTCATGGCTTTCAAGTTGCCTTTTAATCCATTACTTTGGTCAATTCTCAAGTTAAAACCTATATGTAACATCTGGGTAAGGAATACACCATAGAGTTAGGGTTGTGGTTGAACCTATTCCTTAATGGAATTTTATGTTTTTCACACAAAACTATTTTTCTGAATCAGATGTTTCATGCCTGACTTATTCATCCATGTGACAGTTAATTACTTTTGAAGTAATTGAGACAGTATTATAGAAGGAAGTGGGTAAGGGAGCTGTCAGCAGGAAAACCTTCATAAAATGAACATTGTAAAATCATCTGGAACAGGTTGCCCAGAAAAATTGAGGATTCCCCATCCCTGGAAGGGTTCAAGGCCAGGTTGGATGGGGCTTTGAGCAACCTGGTCTAGTGGAAGGTGTCCCTGTCCATGGCAGGGGGTTGGTTCTAGATTATCTTTAGGGTCCCTTCCAACCCAAACTGTTCTATGACTGTGATCTCACAGTCTGCTTTTGTAGTTGCCATGTGAAAACATTGCTTGAGTCAGTGGAATAAGCAAGGAATGGCTGATCTGTTACAACAGTATCACCAGCTTGTTTCCCTCTGATTGTATGGGATTTGAAAGGGATAAATAAACAGACTGTAGGTGTTAATAGCGCTGGCTCCACATACAAGCTTTCTAGGCTCAGTATTTTCAGTGGTAATCACATCAAAAGTAAATACTGAACATGCATGTATCCCTCTTTCACTTGCCTGCGACTGTCCAAGGGGAAGCCATAAGTTCAAGTCCTCTTGCCTGTTGTATCTAAATCTGAGTTTTGGAGCAGGTTTTGGTGACCTTGCTAGCCTAGAGAAAATAACCAAGGATTTCTGGATCAGCCCTGTTTGAACCCCACCGACTCTGTTGGCTGATATCATGAGCTGCTGGTAGTTTTCAGATCATCTCTGCAGAATACACAGTTCTGTCTTGCAGACCTTATTGCTACTTCTTCTTGAACTGTACATTCATTTCCAGTTTGGTTTTTTGTTTATTGGGTTTTGGGGTTTTTTTCCTCTGTGTCTGACACATGCTCCCAAACTGTATTTGTCTCAATCCAAATTGTGTTGAAGTGTGTGTCTATATGCTCTTCCACTTTCTTGAGGGCTCTTTGCTTTTCCCCAGGATCAGCGCTGTGTGATACCTGGAATTTGTTTCTCTGTCTGCTACAGTCCAACGTGACTTGGTTTCTTTATGCCTGAAGAGTAATCGCCAATAATTGTCAACGCCAGCAGAAAGTTGGAGAAAGAAACATCTGGCCAAGTTCTGTGAAATTCCCTAGGCTAAAGGCCCTAGACATCAAAATCAATTTAATTTGTCTGTCTAAATGTTATTGCTCCAAGTTGAGTAATAATGTGTTGCTTGAAGATGAGTAAATTGGGTAGAAAGAGGCAGGAGCCATCCTCTAGATCTAAGGTATCTCTGTGTTGACAGTTTTGTAACAATTCCTGTGAGGTAATGACTGCCACTCTGAAAAAGTTCCTCTGATATGGGAGAGATGAGGGTGCTGACATGAGTTACTGGTTGGTCCTGGTGGCTGCATTGCAGACCTCCAGGCAGGCAGAACTTGTGTCTGGGGTTTGGCCCTCTAGCTCATCATACCTTGCAAGACCCTGGTTTGAATGCAAGTCAACCCCCCGACTGGGTCTGACACCCATGATGAGGTGGCAGAATATTTCCACTGTCAAAACGTGTCTTCCAAGCACATCATCTCACTAAATATGATATGAAAGGGCACCCAAAATACTTCTTAGATTTCTCCCCCTAACAGGAAGACAAAAAATGCTAGAATATCAAGCACACACATCAGCTGCTTGCTCTCTCATTGCACAGTGTCTAGAGAAAAAATAAAATAGGTAAGTGTCAGAGAATGAATCCATAAGAATGGATACAAATCCATAAAACTTCAAGGGCCTGTTTTGAATGGAGAAATCTTGCTTTCTGGCTGTCTTTTGGTTTTTGCACAGATGTCTCTTGAGTCAATGAGTCACATGTTTTTACCTTTTTTAAAAGGAGAGTTGTGTGTGAGCAATGGCAGGACAACATGGCAAAGTCAGCAGAGATTCCCTCATAACTGATGTGTTTATTGGGGAAAAGAAAGGCAGTTAGCTGGGAATGCCTGAGCCCAAAGGTACTTGTAAGAGATGCTTTACCACTTTCTTTTGGTTTAATTACTTAAACCTTATCCTGGCTGCCAGTATAACCATATAATCATGAAATTGCATAAAATGAAGATGTCTAATATTTTTTAAAGTTAGTTATATAGATGTTTTTATCCCAGACTTTTATTTAATATTTAATTATTTAATTAAATTAATTAAATTAAATTAAAAAGATATTTAATGAGAGGTCACATAAGAGGATATGAAATTGGATGAAGTCCTTGGAGTCAGACCTGATCTCAGATGAATATATTGCTGAGCAGGAGGAGAAAGAATGGAGGTTGCTGCCCATGCTCACTCAAACTCTCAGTTGAAGTGATGTGCCTGAGGTCACCTGGGGGACTTGAGGCAGAGCTAAACTCCAGTCTCACATCATCCTTCATAGGTTCCTCCCTTCCCCAGTTCATCCATTCCTGCCTGTTTGTCTGCTTCTTTAGCTGCAGAAGAGAAATGATGGTATTTAGCTGTATTTTGCTGAGCTTTTTGCAATGCAATGAGAAAACTACCTCTGAGTGTCCCAGATAAATGGGCTTTATTAGGAGACTGTAAAGAAAGATTAAATGAACAAGGTACTCAGGAGAAACTGAGGTACCTCTGATGATCTCTTTTTTTTTTTTTTTTTACCTCTTACCATCTCACTGACAAGCATAGGAGTGAGCTGAGAACCTTGTTAAGAAAATGGTCTTGACACTGAAGTCAGACTTCAGTTTTCCATTATCTTAGATAGTGGATCACCTCGAATTTTTCATATGACCAAGGCATTAAGTATATTTGGAGTGGAACTACAGTTGAAGCTACCCAGAATGTCAGAAGATGAAGCACAGGAATTAACGAAGTGATCATTTAAACAATGAATCTGGTACCTTGGGAGAACAGTGTTGTTCTAATTACTTGGAAATTTATGCTCAAGGAAATCCTTAAACCTAATTCCAGTTTATAAACTGGGAGAGGCTTCCTTGCTTTTTTCATTTTTAAGCAGTTCAATGTCTTTGATTTAAACCAAATACCCTAAGTGGAAGGCAGAGATCATTCTGATGATATGTAAGTTTTTTATTGCAAAAAACATTGAAGTTCTCTCTTCAGAATTAAAGTTGAAGGTAAGCTACAAGTCGAGTCTAGTTCAGCATGACCAGATAAGCACTGGGGGATTATAGGGCAGATTTCTGTGCTTAGTGAAGTGCAGACACTATGGGATTATGTAGTTCTGACTAACAGCTGAGGAGACTTTGAATAAGAGCCACATGTGTACGAGCTGTAAGCCAGATTCTCTGCTGTGATGGCAGCCCCTTCGAGCCATCTGATGGTGTAATGGAGCTGAAAAGTGGCTCTGTAATAAATCCCCATCTCCTGCTCCTCACCTCTGGGGTGGTTCCCAGCTGCACAGTGTTGACATACATGGCACTCTCATACCTAAGGCTCAGACCCCAGAATAGGGACTCTCTCTGGATTTACACTGGGAAACTACTAAGGATTGAAGTGAAGTATTTCCACCAGTATATTCCCACAGAGCTATTCCGAGCATACTGAGACCGATTTGATTCAGAAAGGGGAGTAATTACTGATGTTCTCCAAATAGATGGCCCAGTGAGAGAAGCTGTAGCTGAAAATTTGCTCTTAGCATTTATTCTTCAGCCAAAATAAGGTTAGATTTAACTTATGACCTTAAAAGTTCACTGCTTATGAATGTCCTACAAACTACTTACATCTCAATGCTGGGTTGACTTAGCAGTCCTGAACAGATGGGTTTCTTCAGCTGGCACTTAGCAAGATGAAAGGTGGGACTTTTTCATGCTGGCAGACAGATCATAGTTTTGTTATGTCTGTGTGACAATCACCATACCCAGTTCACCCTGTATTGGGGGATTTCCCCTTTCACAGTGAAAGAGGAAAAAAAGTGTTATGTGGAGCACTTTTGTTTAAACAAACCTAGAACTTCCTATGAGAGACCACAGAAGCAGTTCAAGGGTTTTTTTTTTCCCAATCAGAATCCAAATGACTTGCCTTGTGAAATACTGAAGTAGTTACATTACTATGTTTATTATGTGTTTTCTTAAAATAGGACCAGGTAGTCAGTGTTGCTGACTCCTGGGAAAGCTCCTCATAGAGGTGCATGCCATGAATTTTTGTTTTGACTCAACAGTCAAAAGTGAAAAAGGCAGTGAGTGAAAGGTGTTGAAATGGACTGGCTGTCTGCTAGAATCTGGTCGGTGTGATAGTTGTGGTGTCCTCACAGAGAATCTAGTTAGAAAATCAACTTTCTCTCATTTTGTGATATTTTCTTTCCTGATTTCTGATCAGGATTTCGAACCTTAATGTGTATTCACATAGTAACACGTGACTGAAATACCACAGTTTGCAGAATTGCTCTTTTCAGACAGTGTTGTTTAGGGTGTTAATCTCTATTAATATTGAAATTTAGCTGAGTTGATGCCTCATGGGTCAACGATGAGTCAGTGTGCCAAGCAAACCCGCCTCTGCCTCTGCAGGTGGTTTAGGCACTTTTCTGCAGGTGAACCTTCCCTGCTGTGATTCAGCGTCCCCCCATACGCAGTTCCTTGTCCCTAATTTCTCTGCCACGTTCTATCTGGCCTCGGGGCTGCTGCCACACTCTTCTCAGCCATGATCTGCTTCTGTTCCAGCCTCTCTGTCCCACAGCTTCCACAGCCACTGTCCATCACCCCTCTTAGATTTGTGCCAAGACTGAGATAAAGTGACCTGGCTGATGACACCCAGAAGCACTTGGATTGCTCTGCCAAGCCTTTCTAGATGTGTTCCTGCAGCTCTTCCTGCACAGAGCCAGCGTAGATTCAAGGAGGCTTATTTGTTTGTTCTCTGTCCTAACACACTTCTTGTGTATTTGTACAATTAGAAGAAACTACTGCTCTTAATCCAGTTTTGAGCACCACTAGGTCTTGTTTATCTTGTTTGCAGTGTAAGGACAGGTACAATCTTACCTGATGAGGGGGCAGTGTGACTGGGCTTGGCTAAGCCTGGAGCTTACTGTGGCACCAGAAAAAGAATATCCTTGACTTGATTGCTCACGGGTAAATCATGGAAATCTATTTAGAGCTCTAAAGAGCATCTGCTTTTTTTTTCCCATTAAATATATGATTTTTTTTTAATGCCCTGTTCTATTGCAAAGTGGAAGTTCAAACCTGTGGTATTATGCCATATATTGAGACTATGCCCTGTGTTTAAGGCAAATGAAGAAACATGCATATCTGGGTGAAATAGCTGTTAGCAGCATAAATGCCTGGACAGTGGTGCAGAAATTTCCTCCAGATGCCTCTGTTTTCCCCCCACCTGATCCCCCTTTCTTTTAAGTCTCTTATTTACAGTAGTCTCCACTGAAGGAGTTAAATCTCTCAGGGAAGAGACTCCTTTTATAATAAGGATACCAGTCCCTGACAATTATCTGAAAATCCAAAGGCCTTCAGTGAGTTATATGAGTTCAGGTAATTGTAAGGAAGCTAATCAGAAAGTGTACAGTGGAGCTAATAAATAACAGGATGAGCCTGAGGCATTTCACAGGAGAAGAATAACAGGTAATTATCACCTGAAAGATTTTTACAGTCTCTTCATTATTTGAATATAATTAACTGAGAGAGGCAAAATGCTGCAGCCTGGTAAGGTGAATCTCTGCCTTAAGAAAGGGTCCATGCTTCCTGCACGGGAAAACTGTTCGGTTGAGTAAAGGCTATACAGTTTTTTGTATATAGATAGAATTAAAAGGGAAATACAAGAAATTGAAGGTGAAATACCCCTTGGCAGGATCTGGCTTATTGATATCTGCTTTTGCTGGTGCATATATCTATCTCAGCTGAACGAGTACAGTACTGCTCTTGGCTTTGCATTATAGATCGCTATAGTTAAATCATAATGGTTTTAAACCATTGTTGGTTATAAGAAAAGCTATAATCTTTTTTACACATATATTACTTTTCCCTTATTACCCAAAACCGTGATTTCTCTGCAAGATTCCAAAGCCCTGGGTGAGGGCAGGTTTTTTCACCGAGGAGCAGCTGTGCATCCTCAGAGAACCGACGGAGATCTGCCCATCTCTTGGGCTCCTGAACTTCAGGTAGAGCCCTTCGCACTTGCCGATGACTTCCCTGAATTCAATGTCCTCTGCCCACTTCAGGGACGCGATCAGATGAAAAACACATTTGACTGCAAGTCAAATCCACAAGGTACTTGGTCCGGATTGAATCACTGCATTTCACAGCTAACGTTTAACATCTCTAATCTAATTACCTTTCTGTTCAATCAGGTTGTTCAATCTCAGTCTTAAGTGGTTATTTAAAGGCATTCTCCGGGGTCTTCACACCCTTCCTTGTCCTCGCTGTTGGATTTGCCCTTTAGGTTTAAGGGAGAAAAGAGTGTAAATGGCCGTCTGCTAAGCAGAACTCCCACCGGAGGGGGTTTCTTTGGGTTTTCATGGAAGCTCCCTGACCAAGAAAAAGAAAAAAAAAATAAAAAAGAAAAAGTGAGCCCAAGGAGGAAACCTCCCGCGAGGTGCACGAATTAATGTGCTGTGGGAATTGCTTGATACAAGCTGCTTTCCTCGTCCCTACACTTTAGATGGTGGCGCTTGCGGAGGTCGCAAAGGCTGCACCTGGGAGTCGTGGGAGAAGCCACGGGGGAAGAGGGTGCGGGCTCTTACTGCGGCTGCCTCCATCCCTTTTAGGCAAACTTTCCACTGGAAAGGAAGGCTTTAAGATCAATGACTGCAATGCTTAACTCATAAAGTAGCCAAGACGAGGGATTTTAGCGCAGGGACGGGAACTCTGTGGGTGCCTGTGGGCGTGCTTGAGGTGTTTGTGGAGAGGTGTCATCGCTTGCTCCTGTCGTGACTTGGCAATTTTCCACTGAGGCACGGCACGAATGCGGCATACAGACAGGAGAGTGCGTGTGATGAGGGGGACGGGGCGGCGCGGGGGGCCTTCCAAGCCAGCGGGGGCGGGGGCCCCGGCACAACCCGACAACCACTCCCGGGGGTTCAGCTCTCCCGCCCTCGTTTGTGTATTTGCTTATCTGCAAAGAAGGGGCAGGGGAAGACGAAGGATGGCCAGCGAGGAGAGAAAAATAAATCAATTGCTATTTTTCATCTTTGACAAAGTAATTAAGACTTGCTCGTCCGCTCCACGAACCACGGAGGGCGCCGGTTTGCGGGCAGCCCTGGCCCCGCGGGGGAGGCACCGCACGCAGGGGTCCCCAGGGGGCTCTTTCGGGGAAGGGAGGGACTGTCTTTCCTTTATTTGGAAAGACCACGAGCCCTCTGCCCTGGAGCAGCCGCTTTCTCCCCCAGCTTCCTTTGGGAAGCAGACAGGATTCCTTCAGGCAGACGATTTTTACGTCGAGGGTGGGTGACTTCCCCACGGCCCCCGAGGGAGGGATGTGTGTTTGGTGGGAGCTGCAGGCAGGTGCTTTGCCTTAATCTCTTAGGGACGTGTTGTGGGCTGGGAGGGGTGGTTCGCTTGCGGGACAGGCGTTTGGGAGGGATGGTGAGAAGAAGCTCGGAAAAATCATTTTAATGAACCTTCTGGTTGTTAACTGGGAAGTTAAAACCCCACACTGGAGGGATTTGTTTTGGTTTTGAAAGGAATCGGAAATCCAAACTCGGGGTTTGGACCAAGAGCAGGTGTGTCCATCCCAAACCGCGTGGGAGAGGGCAGCGGCAGTAGGGAGTCGGGCTATACGGCCCCGAGGGCCAGACACGGAGGGATAGGACAAGGGAAAATGTTTGGAAGCAGAGCCGTGTTTCTCCGTGGGTTTCCCTCTTGATCAAGAATGGATCCTTGGCTCTGGTCCTCAGCGAGAGCCTCCGGCCGTCCACTTCCAATAGCCTTCCAAGGGGCACAGAAGGGTGCTCTTGCCTTTTCTGAAAAGAAAGGAGATCGATTCCCCTTTTCCAGGCGTGAAACTTCGATGTCACATTTCAGTGCTGATGGAGAAAGCAAAAATACCGCTTGGAAAAGAATGTGAAGGACGAGTTTTGCCGATTTTTTGAGAAAACAAAATAAGTCAACTCTGTGAGTCCAGTAGAGGTTTGGGGGCCTTGACGACCAAAATACTTCTTGGACTGCTGCCTTGTCGCATTTGATTCGGTCTGTGCCTTTAGAGGCATTAATGTAAGCTGAAGGGCAGCACAACGGAGCTAACGACCAGAGGTTGGAGGATGCTTCGAGAAGGAAATACTGCAAAACACCACGGATTTCTTCCCCTCCCTACTATAGATAGCTTCTGTGTGCGCCCCTCGATTTCTGAATAGACCCGTGGAGAGCACACAGAGTCGTAGAATGGCTTGTCTTGGAAGGGATTTTAAAGCTCATCTAGTTCCTCCTCATCTCTACCATGGTCAGGGACACTTTCCACTAGACCAGGTTGCTGTTCTACGCGGTAGAAAAGAGGCAGAAAAGTGTCTTTGAAGACAGGAATATGCAACAGTCCACACACACGGGGTGCGGGTGTTTGTGTAAAAACACCTACATGTGCATATTGCAATTAACTACCTGTGATGTAGGTAAGCTCCTATGCCTGAATGTGTTCGAAGCAAGATCACAATAAGCAAACGACAGCTGTGTTTAAAAGGTGCTCTGGAGCTCTGCTATAAAGCAAAAGCATTTTTCAGCCGGGAGACAGAGTGATCTTCGAAAACCGATTTTGAACGTTCTGCTTTGCCAGCTCCTCGGCTTTCGTGGGCCTTTCAATAACTCTCCAAGTGAGTCTCAGCTGACACCCGCAGTGACGAGGTGGAACGTGAAGGAGTTGGAGCGGGCCCTGCGGGAGCTGCCTGCGGTGGAAAAAAGCTCCCCGGTCCCTGACGGGGGTGGCAGCTCCCGGTGGAGCCAACGGCTCTGCGGAATGGTCTGGCCTGCTGCGAATTTTTTATTTATTTTGTCCGCTGAAGCAAACGTTGGTAACCCGTAAAATCAAGGACGTAGAAGAAACGCGTGTGATGCTGGCGAGTTTAGCCCCCTCCGCCCCTCCCTTCCCCCGCATGGGCGCACACACTTCACACTGCTTACGCCAAAATGTAAGGTACTCTCCGGAGGAGCTGACGCCAGCAGGATCCATGCGGAGGAACGGCACCTCTGACGCTGGAACAACTGGGAAGGTTGCTTAGGGAGCACCCCAGTTTGCCAAAGCGCTTTTTGTTTTTTTGTCAGTGTGAACAAAATTATCCCGAGAGCAACCAATCTTTGAGAAAGCCCCTCAAATAGCAACACGTTTACGAGAGGTGATTATGTATGAATTACTTCGTTACAAAAACCATTCTGAGTTAACACCTTTAATTTTAATGACGAGTAATTCCCCTCTTCCCCCCAGTCCCCAGTAATCAGACATAAATGTCTTGACGGGTGAGGGAAGAGCACCAACAACTTCACGGCTGTTGCCGTCATCTTTAATCCCACGTAACTGCTCTTAAGACAGTTTTGATGAAAGAAAAAATTGCTTTATTACCTGTATCTTCTAAATTTAATTGAGGTTTCCCCCCATGAGGCATAGTAAAAACACAGTATATAATGTTATTTTGTTCAAGGAGACCAAGTGAGATGCAATTTAAATGTATTTGTTTAGTTTATACACTTTGAACTTCTCACTCCGTGTGTAGCTATGTGGTTAGATATAAAATTCGCTTCTTTTTAATTTTTATTTTCATATCCATACATATGGATATATAAAATTATATAAAATTATATCTGATCCGACCACGAACTGCAGAAATGCAGGAAAAAGGAGCTGAATAGCGGTACAATAAGAGGGAGGAGGGAGAGGAGTACAAATGGAAGGTTTCTCCCCATTTCTCTTTTGCTTTGGGTGCAGTAGTACGTGTTTCTCACATGTTCCCCCTAACTGCCAGCAAGAAAGTTCTCCCATGCTCTTACTGGATTTGGTTTAGTAATCAGCCCCCACATGAGTCACAGGGAACACGCAATGCCACTGCCGCGTGAGTGACAGCAGCCGGCGCTCTGGCTTCTCGTTGTCCCTTTAAAATCTGAAACCAAGGGTAATGATTTATCAAACTCTTATTATCAAGAAAATGTCACACGAAGGGCACCTTGCTATGCACTGACGCAAACCCAGTCTTTCCCAAGGAAGTATAGAAAGCTTTGCTCTGGACTGGGCAAAATCCAGTCTGCCAATTGCCCGTACCGCTGTTTTTACCTCTATCGACTCGATCTGTGGCTATTTAAGACATGGTAAGTGCTTGATTTTTGATCTTCGATATCGAGAAGGGTTGGAGGAGGGAAGAGTTGGCGAAGGGGGAGCTGTCCGCGGTGCTGCCGACGGAGCCAGAGCGGGAAGGCTCCCGCGGACCGGGGTAGGGATGCTGCCGGGGAAGGAAGGGGGCGAGGGAGGGAGAAAACGGCGGTACCCCAAAATGCACTCAGTTAGTGACTGAGTCCTTGCAGATCTTATCCCTGATGCCGGGAGATGGGATTACGATGGAGAGAAAACTTGTGAGGAAAATGCCGACGGGCAGTTTTGTGAAACATTCTGAAAAAAGAAAGTGTATTTGTAAATATTAACCCTTATATAACTCTAATATTAAACTGATGGAAAATGCAGGGGTTTTCTGCCGATTGTTTAATGTACATATAAAAAAAGATGCATTTTAAATTATAATTTTAAACTGAAGGGAAAGGCACGGGTGAGTGGGAAAGTGTCATCAATAATCTGTTTAATTAATAGGGAATGCTTAAAAAAAAAAATCTTTGGAGACATGCGAGTCGGAAATATAAGAAAAAGAATAGGGAAAACCAACTGTTATTGGTGGTAATTCCACTGTGGTAGTGTGGTTATGTTTCGGGTTTTTTTTAATTGTTGGTTGGTGTTTGGTTTTTTGTTTGTTTGGGGTTTTTTTTGGTTTTTTTGCGTTTCACCGTCTTGCTGACAGGCTTTGAAGCATGGCAGACAGCTCAGAAATGTTCACCAGCACTATTTCATTTGTTTTTTAACATCCCTTGCTGCCTACAGGGCAGCTTGTCTCTTGCTCATATATATTAAAAAAAAAAAAGTCGATGTGCATTGTTGAATGACAGAAAGGAAATGGGGCGTAAAATTAAAGAATCTTTCTACATTGGTGATAGGGAAGGGAGCATCCTACAGTCGTGATGTGAAATCTAACGAGATCTGGCGGCGCAGTGCTGTAGAAACACTTATTTAAACTTGAATTACGGGTTTGCAGATGCTGGTGCCGGTTTTTATTTGATGATTTTTTTTTTTCCGTGTGCCGTACTGTTTTTCCCCCAGAAAATTAACATTGAGTGGGAGGGCAAGCAGGCGAGCCGGGGCTCCTCGAAATTCTGCAACACTCCTGCATCCACATTTTCTAGCGCATGCGTTTTGTGCACGGGGACAGAAATTCGTAGAATCTCTGCAGCACCAATATCCCCCCCCCCCCCCCCCCCTTCTTCTTCTTTTGGTAAAATATGTGACGTTCTCATTTTAGGATTACGCCAGTCAAAGGGATATGAGCAAGCAGGTTGTGAACAATCCTGAACCCGTGGCTCGTGGACTCAATGAAGGTGCGGGAGTTGTAAGAATCAGCCCCGAAAATGAGCCGCAGAATGCCCCGCCGCAAACCCCCGCCGCGACGGCCAGGCTTCCCCGATCGCTCTCTAACGACAACAAAACACTTCCCTCCGAAGAAGCTAAACCAAACGATTTTGAGAGGACCAAAGTCGGGATCTGCAAGCTCAGCAGCACCCCGGTGCAAGCCAACTCCACGCTCCGGAGGGAATCTGTGGAAGCCTTTCCCTGCAAGCACAGCCCTGGGGTAGGGACCGCCGGGCAAGCTGCTATTCCTCACTGCAAAATTCCCGCTTTGCAGAGCACAGACGGGGACGCTAATCTGAGCCTTGGTAAGAGCACTCTGGAGCAAAACAGCACCAAGGGCGCCTGGGTGACCTTGAGCCAGAGCACCGTGGTACTGGGCACAGATGGCAACACTTCCGTCCTTCCTGGCAGAGTGGAGGGGGTGAGTTTTCTCCTTACAGGTTTTCTTTCCCCCGCTTCAGCTCGTGGGAGGTCTTTGCCACTCAGCACCGATCTGGGGCTGAAGTTCTAAAAGGAGGTCCGGGTCAACCGGGGATGGGGCTGTGCGGCGGTGGGGACAGAGGATCTTAGGTCCAGAGCTGTAATGCTGGCGAGTGCTAATAATGTAATACCGGTACAAAGGACCATCCTGTGTAATTCCAGTCCGTTCCCTAGGCCGTGCCTGTCGGTGTACCCCGGATCCGACCCGTGCACCCCCCTAACACGCCCCTGCGGGAGGTCTGGTCCTGTCCCCAGCATCAGACGGGAAGGGCGCCTTGCCCTTCCTCTCCTCAGTCTCGGCCGCCTGCCCTAACCCGCGGTGGCTGCGTGCCTTGGCCCCTGTAACCAAAACCGGGGCCAAATAAATCAGCCCAACCCTGTAAGAGGTCGAACCATCCCATGGGTTCCGCCGGTGGGATGAGGGGCCGGGAAGGTGCCGCGCCCGCCCCCTCTCCCTGTCCTTCCGCGTATCTGCGTTTACCCTGGAACCGGGGCGTGGGGGGCTGTTCGTTCTGCAAAAGCAGTTCTTTAGTTCATCTGCGTGTGCTGGGCCTCTGCGGGCTGTGCTGAGAGCTGGCTGTCGGTCCTTACCCTTCCGAGGGCACTGAGGGCTTCAACCCCCAGAGGAGGAGACGAGACCTCCCAGGCGATCCTCACTCCCCCTTCCCCCGAGACCTCAGTGGAGGGCTATAGTTTAAACCCACCCTTCGTGTGGGTTTTTTCTGGACAGAAGAAAGGCCAGGCAGCAGTGGCGTGGGCTGCAAGGGGGGGCCTCCCGGGAAGGTCCCTCCGGCCCGGCCGCTGCTCGCAGGTGCAGCCGCAGCACGGCGGGACTTGTCTGCAAAAGTAGCTGCTTTCCCATCTCTCTCTCTCTCTCTCCTTTTTTTTTTTTTTTTTTCGTTTTTGTTCTCCCCCTCCATTCTTCTTCCCTTTTCTCCCCTTTTAGGAAGACGATGTAGGGGATGAAAATAAAGCCCGAGGGAACTGGTCTAGCAAGCTGGATTTCATCCTCTCCATGGTGGGTTATGCAGTGGGGCTGGGCAATGTCTGGAGGTTCCCGTACCTGGCCTTTAAGAATGGGGGAGGTATGATGGCTTTTTCCTGTCTCTCTACCTGCAGTACCGTACGGGTCTGAGCCAGTCTCTGCCTTTTTGGCGGGGAGAAAAAGGAGGGAAGAGGGGGCTGGCGGCTCCCTATTGCCGGGCAGCCAGCCCCGGGCTTAGCCGAGGTGCGAGGGCACCTTCAGACCACCAGCGACGTGGTGAAGCATCTGCCAGGTGTTTTTTTGTTTGTTTGTTTGGGTTTTTTGTTTTGTTGTGTGTGTGTGTGTTTTGTTTTTTTTTTTTTTTTTTTGTGATGGTCACCTCTGGAAGTAGGAAAGCTCCGACGAGATTTCATTAAAAGGCAGTGCTTTCCTTAAAAACACCTGCAATTGGTGCTGGCCGGAGAGGGAGGAAAACGAAGAGGCGGGTTGATCACAGAGGGAGGGCTCCAGGACTCCCTTCACCTCATTTATGCACAATCGGGTCTGAATCCGCAATCGGTGGGATGGGGGAAGAGGAGGGAGTAAAGGTCTGTACACAGAACTTTAGAATCAGGATAGTCACAAGAGGAAGTTTGATCCCAAATCGAGACATTTTGTTATTTCTTGAAGTTTGGGGGAATTATTTTAAATCTCTCAATGATCCGGTTGAAAAATAATCGTTTGACACAGAGCGAATGCTGCTCAGCAGAATAGAGGAGAAGTTAGGAGAGGGTTTGTGCCGTTAATAGTTTTGAAGGAGAAGAAAAAGTTTATTTGCAGGGGTTCTCCTGCCAGAGGCTCTTATTTAAACGGAGAACCGATGAGCGTTACTGGATTCAAGCCCCTGCAACCGTAAAACCCTTCCCTCTACGAAACGTCTATCAGCAGCGGGTATTGGTGCTGTGATCATCGAAAACGATTCTGTAGAGCCTGTTTTCTGTGAGGGAAGAAGCGATTTTAAACTAATTCTTTTTTAATTGTCAGCATTTTTTTTTTTTACACATAAGAACTAAGTGAGAGGCGTTAAAATACTCCTTTAACAATAATATTGTCTCGTGCAAATGCTGGAAATGTAGAAAGCTGTCGCCCACCTTCCCCCACCCCATTCCCGCCCTGTCGAGGCCGGCGGCAGCGGGAAGCGATAACAAATAGAAAAACTTTAATAGCTGCATGTCTTGACTGAATTGTCCCCAATATCACGGGGTGATTCAGGTTACTCTCTCTTCTCTCCCCTCCTGCCCCCCAAGGTGCGTTTCTCATCCCCTATTTGATGATGTTGGCTCTAGCTGGGATCCCCATTTTCTTCCTGGAAGTCTCCCTGGGGCAGTTTGCTAGTCAGGGCCCCGTGTCGGTCTGGAAAGCCATCCCGGCCTTGCAAGGTGAGCGGAGCAGGAGCCGGCCCGGTTTTGGGGAGCATGACCTGCACTCCCTCTCTCGCATGGCTTCAGCCGCATGTCCTTGCGCGGTCCTTGCGGGGTAAACCCCTCAAAGCAGGGGGACCCCCCGTACCTGTGCCAGTTGCGGGGGAAGCCTCTCAAAGCGGGGAGACCCCCGTACCTGTGCCAGAGGAAGCCGATGCTTTGCAGCCGCCGGGCCCCGCCGCTCCCCCGGCTGCGGCCGCTGCCCCCCTTCCCCGGGATTAATAGCGATGTTCTCCTGTCTCCCCTCTCTGTTCCCAGGCTGCGGCATCGCCATGCTGATCATCTCGGTTCTAATAGCCATATATTACAATATTATCCTGTGCTATACACTTTTCTACCTTTTTGCGTCCTTTGTACCTGTGCTGCCCTGGGCCTCCTGTAACAACCCGTGGAACACTCCAGACTGTAAAGATAAAAACAAACTTTTGCTAGGTGAGTTGGGACTTTTTTTTTTTTTTCCCCAAAGTTATGGCCTTGGTGGTTTTCCAGAGTTTTCTTCAGCTCAGCTGCGCCCCTGGGAGATGCCAGAGGAGATTGCGGATGACTGTGGCCGGGCGAGGTTCCCAGCACGGAGGAACGGTCCATTTTAAAACCACTTTGAAATGATTTGTATCACATGGGCGCTTCCCTCTCCTTTTATTTAAATGTTTCCTCATTAAGGATGAATGAGATTTGTCAATTAAAATGATAATAAAAGCCCAACTTCCCCCCCCCCCCCCCCCCCCCCCCCCCCCCCCTCCCCAATCCCCGGAGAAAAACTCTGTACAGGGGAGAAAGCACAGAACAAAATACCATAGCTGGCAGCCTCGGGTGTCCACTAAAGACAAATTATTTGCCTTTAGAGAAGCTTCTCTTAATAATGAAACAAACAAACAAACAAACAAACGAAAACCGTTTCTGCAAACGGCCAAAAACTCACTGTGACATGAAAAGGGGAAAAATAAACCTAGTAAACAACCTTCCAGAAAAGGTATTGGCACTTGAACAAAAGTTCAAGTAACTATGTGTGATCTACTGCTTTCTTGTAATTTTACAAGAAAAAAAACAACCAAACAAACAGAAAACCCCAACTATACACTTTTTTTTTTTTTGGTTGGTTGTGGGTTTTTTGTTTTGTTTTGTTTGTTTTTATTTTCTTTTTTTCTTCCTAGATTCCTGCATTATTGGTGACCATCCAAAAATACAAATCAAGAACTCTACTTTCTGCATGAGTGCCTATCCAAACTTAACCATGGTTAACTTCACCAGGGAAGGAAACAAAACATTTGTCAGTGGAAGTGAGGAATATTTCAAGTAAGATCTTTCTTTGTTTAGTGACTGTTATGTTAATCTCTCTTTAAAATCCGCTGGAACAGGCAACAAATCACTGCTTGGAAAACTAGAAATATAATAGCTATGGACAGCAAATAATGTTAATTTTTTATGCTTAGGAATAATGAAAGGCACTTCAAATGCTGGATTACTTGTGTTCTGTTCCTATGGTGCTCAGCACAGCTGGGGTGTTGGCCCATGCCCTGCAGTTTTATCTACTACTGCAGTGCAGATAAAAAAAATAATACATGGTGAGAATCGTTGGAACCTTCTAGAGAAACTGCTGAGGATGCTGAAGGAAAACAAAATACTCCAGGAATTTGCACTCAATTACTGCCTCCGGTTGCTTTATAATGCTGTTATTATTTTTTTCTGTTCTTTTTTCCCCTCAATTTTAATTTTTTTTTTTTAAATTCTTTTATTCTTAGGTACTTTGTATTGAAGATTTCAGCAGGGATTGAATATCCTGGTGAGATCAGATGGCCCTTGGCACTATCTCTTTTCCTAGCTTGGGTGATTGTATATGCCTCCCTTGCTAAAGGAATCAAGTCATCAGGAAAAGTAAGAATAGTATTTGAGATTGTACACTTCAAGAAAGCAGGGTGATGTTTTAAGGAAATCACACTCATTTAAGGCACTGAATTACAGAAAATATTTTCAGTAAATGACTAAGTATTAATTGAAATGCCTTTTTCCTGTCTATGTTTTCAGTCAAAACATAAACAAAGACAATTTTTGTTCAGCATTTGTTCCTTAATCTTCAATCAGTTTAAAAGGAGCTCTTGAGCTGCACTCAGCAGTGGGATGGCAAAAAGGATACCTTCTAGCCTTCCCTATTCTGTGTGGTGTTTATCAAAATTCTGCAATCATCTCACATTCCACTGGAATCCAGGAAATTTTGATGTAAATGTAGATGTTAAGTAACATTTCAAAATCAGAACTGAACTTCAAAATGCTGGAGCAAAATAACTAGATACTTAATGGGATAAAGATAGTGGAAGTGCAGACATGAACTTTCTAGAGGTGACCCCATAGTTTCTGATTCCAAGCCATCCCTTTGCTTCTGGAAGCTGACATCATCTCTTGTGAGGTAATTTGGTAATTAAAAATCCAGAGACTCAGAATGCCATGGGAAAATTGAGATATTTTTTCCCCCACCTTACTGTGGAAAAATGTTTTGTGAAAGATAAGAGTCTGGATAATAACTTTTGTTTGGGTATGGCAACAGATATTTCTTCAAGTGTGTCTTAGTGGCCAAGAAAAATATTGACTCTTCGATGTCAGAGAGGAAAAAAAATGAGTTCTTGGTGTCAGAGATAGAAATCCTGCATTTATACAGAGATTAGACTGCACAAAAATTCATCAGGGCAACTTGTTGAAACACCTCTTGAAACAGCAAAGAGAAGGTTAGGAAAGCAGTTTCAAAAGTTGCCTCAGCTGAGACCAGAGGTTGAGGGAGGTGATTCTCCCTCTCAGCTCTGGTGAGAATACATCTGGAGTGGTGTGTCCAGCTCTGGGGCCCACAACATGAAAAGGACATGGACCTCTTGGAGTGAGTCCAGAGGAAGCCACAAAGATGCTCAGGGGGCTGGAGCATCTCTCCATGAAGACGGGCTGAGAGAGCTGGAGTTGTTCAGCCTGGAGAAGGCTCTGAAAGAGACCTTAGGGCACCTTCCTAAAGGGGCTCCAAGAGAGTTGGAGAGGGACTTTGGAGAAGGACATGGAGTGACAGAACAAAGATAAGGGCTTCAAACTGAAAGAGAGGGGGGTTAGATTAGATATTAGGAAGACATTCTTCCCTGTGAGGGTGGTGAGGCCCTGGAACAGGTTGCCCAGAGAAACTGTGGCTGCTCCATCCCTGGAAGTGTTCAAGGCCAGGCTGGATGGGTCTCTGAGCAACCTGGTCCAGTGGAAGGTGTCCCTGCCTATGGGAGGAAGTTATAATGAAATGGGTTTTAAGGTCCCTTCTAACCCAAACCATTCTATGATATGATTCCACAATATGTTATGATTCTGGCTTGTTTAAACTCAGAGGTTAATGTGAAAAATATTTGAAATGCTTTTGTGTCAAGTGTAGAGCTTAACTGGCCATAATCTAGTCATCTTGTCTGACCACAGAGAGCTCTGTACTAGATAATTATTAAGACATTAGACACATAACCACTGTTGTGTATTTAGATATCATGGTGATTAGTTCTATCTGGATCATTTCACTGACTTTCTTTTTTTGCATTTGAACCATAAATATCACCGTGGTAATATGGAATTATTAAGAAGTACAAACAGTAATAAAACTTAATTAGGCTTTTTTTTTTTTTGTTAAATACAGAAAAATATATAGAAATATACAGGGAAAAAACCCACAGAAATTTAAGTGTTATTGAACGGCACTGCTCATTTAATTTCCATTGAGCTGTGATAGTTTACTCTGGGCAAGGATCAAAAGTGATATTTTCTTTTAGCTGTAAATTCCTATTGTTCCTCTCCAGACAGAGAGAGGAACCCTCTTCCTCTCTCTGT
Organism: Pipra filicauda; assembly: GCF_003945595.2. NCBI lineage: Eukaryota > Metazoa > Chordata > Aves > Passeriformes > Pipridae > Pipra > Pipra filicauda. Next base: position 1,921,292 of record NW_024104598.1, read on the forward strand.
CTAGAATCCCAACTATTACCTTTGTTGCTGTTGGTGTTATTCCTGTTTCCAGCAGCAAGAAGAGCCATAAAATTTCAGATTTCCTGGGAAATAACCCTGTTGTTTTCCTAGTTTATCCCCTGACTGTTGTCTCTGAGCCTGAGTAATTGCTTTCTTCAGGCAATTCTGTAGCACCTGTATTTTCCCCTCCTCTCTTCTCATCCAAATAAGCCCTTTTACCAACCTTTCCTTTGGTCTGTCCAGGTGGTGTATTTTACAGCTACATTCCCCTATGTAGTTCTCATCATCCTTCTTATAAGAGGAGTAACTCTCCCTGGAGCTGGAGATGGAATCTGGTACTTCATCACACCAAAGTGGGAGAAGCTAATTGATGCTATGGTGGGTTTACTATTGCACTTCTAACTACTGGGGTGAATAAGTCATGAAGATCTCTTGGTGTCTGTTGCAAGCATTTTATGTGTACAGGGGTGGTATTGTCATCTGTGGGAACTCGTTCTTCATCTTATGTGGATAAAGTATTATTTAGGGTCACTGGCAGATAAAACATCAGTATCTGGTGCAGATTTTTCCTCTTGATTTCTCTTTTTTTTTCTGAATGTATTCGAACTGATGTGTATAAAACAAGTAGTTTGGATATTTGTGTCTTCCATATACAGCAAAGTTAATATGGTCCTTTTATATGGGCTCAATGAGAATAGTACTCCTCATCAAATGGGCATGATGTATTTCATGGCAGGGTTTTACTTTTAAATATTCTATTGACATCCATTTAGTTTAAAGTTCATTTAAAGTACTTAAATGTCAATCCCCTCACAGTAACATGTAACAGTATTATTGAACTTCCTAACACTCTAACATTCTTTCCTGAAGCTGATGCTATTTCCTCTCCTGTTTGTCTTACGTAGGTTTGGAAGGACGCTGCCACTCAGATTTTCTTCTCCTTATCTGCAGCATGGGGAGGTCTAATTACTCTCTCTTCTTACAACAAATTCCATAATAATTGCTACAGGTATGTACGAGTGAAAAAATCGGTTTTATTAAACAGATTTGTCCAAAAACAGATGTCTTCCAACTTGCAGAAATCTGGTTTGTAAGATCCTCCTCTCGTGTCTTTTTTTCTCTTGTGTCTTTTTTTCTCTCATGCCTTTTCTGTCTTTTTTCCCCCTCTTTTCCTCTCCTCTTTCTCTCTCCTTCTCTTTCTTTTTCTCTCTTTCTCTTCTTTCCCTTTGCCCTTCCCTTTCTCTTTCCCCTACCCCTTTTTCCCCTTCCCCTTTTCCCCTGCTCCTTTCGGCCTGCCCCTTTCCCCTTTCCCCCTTCCCCTTTTCCTTTCTCCTCTCTGTGTGTGGTGTTCTTTTACATTTAATCCTTTTGGCTTTGGGTATTGTCTCCTCTCCCCAGGCCCTAATCTACTAGTCTCAAGAGGAGCCTTAGGCTTATTAGAGCTCCTCTTGGCTCTTCATTTTCAGAATCAGCAGGATGAGGTTGAAAGACAGTCTGGGAAGCTGTCAACAGCTGTGAGCAGTGGCACAAAACAGAGTCAGTTGGCAGCCTCTGCTGAAGAACAGCCCATGTGTAGAACGGGCTGAGCTTTGCTATTGTCAGACATGCAGGAGTTTAACTTGCACCTTCCAAAGATGTGATTCTTCTATCTCCTAAATGTTTTGTTTTGTTTTTTTTTTTTTTTTTCCAATTGCTCTTAGTGTGGTTTTACGTGCACAAAGTTATTTCGTGTTGTGAAATTTAAAATCGCTTTTATTTGAACTCACCAAAAGTTGTTTTTTTTTACAAGGAGAAAAGTCAATGTGTTCTGGTAGCATTGTGTGGTTTTTAATCCAAAAGCCTGCCAGATAAATGTCTGCAGATGGAAGAAACAAAAAGAATTGGCACTAGGAGAGTGCTTCCCTGTTATTTTATTCTCTTTAAAGCTAATCTGAAGTAAACTTTTACCAATTCCTGCAGTGATGGAGGTGCTGATTCAGGACATGCAGCAGTATCACAAGAACTGTCCCAAGAGGAGGCTTAATAACTTTCCCAACTCAAGGGGGAATAATTTTCCAACTCAAGACTGTAAAGCATACACTCCTTGGGATTTTGACTGCCTTATCCTATGACTTCTAAGTACAGAGTACTTAACTTTAAAATCCTGATCCACCTTTCTTTGCAAAAAGGAATTTAAAAACCTTTTTACTAGTGCTCAAAAAGTAATTTAATATAATTGTCCCAAAATATTGATGAAAAGTGACGGTGCTGCATACTCAGTAACTCCCACACAGAAATCCTTTGGCTCCTATTTTTGAAAATTATATTTCTGGCCTTTGATTTTTGGTTGATGAATGAATACAATCAGAATATCAGGCAAAAAAAGGGAGAAACATCATGCTTAATTTCAGTATTAATTTAGCAATGTTTCTAACCAACATAAAAATCCCAAACATTGAAAGTGAGTGACCTATTTTTGCCTAAGTTGTAGTAGTTATGGGGAAGTCCTCTGGACACACATATTGTTAAAAAAAAATCCTATCAGGAATGTAATAACTATGGATGGGGTTCATGAGGGCTGGTTTCCTCTCAAGTCACGTGTCTTGACATTTCCAGCATAGTAAGACATTCAGGTATAGATTGCTTGAGATTCACTTAATAATATCAACAGTGGGAAAATGTACCAAGGAATCCTCTGAAGATGGGAAGGTGTTTGAGTGAGTTCTGCAAGGTACAGAAAGCTAAACCCTGGAATTTTATGTATAAATGCAAGAAGGATACAGGACAAAACCCATCTTACCTGGATAGTGGTAGTTAGTCCATATGTAATATAGTGAGCAGATATGCTTATGAGGCAAAGAGTTAAAAAAATGTGTTACCAATCACATCATCATCTTTGGAGAGGCCAAGAGCAGAAATGCTTGTCCTCCTGCACAGCTTCTGGTTCCTACATGGCACGTGGGTGATGAAAACTTGCACAGCTGATATGAAGACTCCTGTGCTCTCTGATCAGCATCAAATGCACCTGATAAGTATAAAAGTGTGCCTTCACCAGCATTCCCACAGATGTGTGTGCTCATGAGAGACTCCTGAAATATGTACAAACCCCTCCTTGCTTGTATCCCAACAAGGTGTCATAGCTTCTTGTTTTTTTTCTTTTCAGGGACACACTGATAGTCACATGTACCAACAGTGCCACAAGTATATTTGCAGGCTTTGTCATCTTCTCAGTTATTGGCTTCATGGCAAATGAACTCAAAGTGAATATTGAAGCTGTGGCAGACCAAGGTAGGGTACACTGGCATTTTGTTACTTAGGCAGGCACCTGGTAGCACCTTCAGCTCTGTTATTAATGATGACATTGATACTGGAGGAGGGAATTACGACTTCAAACTGGTGTGGATTAGTAAACCACATGTAGGCGTTTCTGTACAGAAGGTACACTGGTAAGTCAATGTCTTCCTTGAAACCTCTTTATCACTTGTTTGGTAAGAGAAGGAAGGAAGCTGAGACTCATTTTAAATCTTTGTGTAAATGACTGATGAAGGGTAGTGTGGGATGGTCCCTTCTCATAGTCTGAGGGATTATTGGTCTTTTCATCTGTCTCTGCTGTTGTTTGTCAAATCCTCTTCAATGTAAAAGTTGTTTCTGTTGGTGGGAATTTTAGATGGGAGGGAGGTGGCCTTTGTAGTGTAGAAGGTGGGAGAAATATGGTGTGAAAGGTGGATTGAGCTTCTGAACTGTGGGAAGAAAGGAGATGCCTCCATGGGGAAGTAAAACATTTCTGAAGAACTGATTAGAAGATCTTCAGTAATGAAGTGAGATGGTTATAAGAAGGGATCTGAAAGGTCCTAATTAGCAGAGCTGAAGACCACTATGCCAACTAAACCATAGCTCTAAGTGCCAGTTGTTTCTTGAATGCTTCCAGGGATGGTGACTTCATCACCTCCCTGGGCAGCCCCTCACGATGTTTAACAACCCCTTCAGTGAAAAAATTCTTCCTGATGTCCAGTCTGAGCCTCCCCTGGCACAGCTTGAGACTGTGTTATCTCATCCTGTCACTGGTTCCCCAGGAGAAAAGGCCAATCCACACCTGGCTACAACCTCCTTTCAGGGAATTGTAGAGAGCAATCAGATCTCCCCTGAGTCTCTTCTTTGCCAGGATCAGCAATCCCAGCTCCCTCAGTCACTCCTCACAGGACTTACTCTCTTGACCCTACTTTGCTATAAGAAGCAGCAAATAGGAAAGGAAGAGTTTTTGGGCTAAGATTCAGGGAAGTTATAATCCTATCAAACTTTGACAATCATTTTAGAGGGATGATATAGAGGGATATAGGGTCTGAGAGGAGAATTTCATAGTATGAAATGAACAATGGTCAGCTGATAAACTGTTTCTTAAAGCAAGTAGTAGGGGATACTGAACTTGCAGGCTAGTGTAATGTCAATTCAGTATTCAGTGCCTCATCTCTTCTTTTTGGTTTGCCAGTCACTAGGTGGCAACAGAAAAGTTAAATTTTTTCCCAATTTTCTGGACAGATGAGACCATTATTTTTGAAAAACTCCATGTGAGGCCAGGTGTTTTTAGGAGTAATGTTTACATCAGTATTTTTATTTTAGATTTTACCTCCACTCTGGAACAAAAAACCAACCAAACAAACCAAACCCCAAAAGCTAAACCACACTGCACTCACCAAAATTATTTGTAAGGAATTAGAGTTAAAGAAGCCGTGCCTGAGTGGAGCTGCAGTGGAAGCTCCAAAGAGATGGACAGAGGTGGGATGGAGAGACAGGACCGGTGGTGGAGGAAACACTTGGTTCAGCTGGTTCATGCATCTCCCTGGAGATGGTGTAAAATTTAGCACAGGAGATCAAAAACCCTTTTCTGGCTGGCTGTCTTTGAGTCCCAGGCTGGAGCTCTCTGTTCCCAGCTGTCTCAGCAGCTGTTCCAGGGGATGTGGAAATAGCTGTCACAAGACAAGCTTATTGTAGGGCTGTGAGTGTGTTTGTAAGAGCCTGCTTAGGCCATTTAAAATTATTTCACAGGGGTGAGGCCTTGCGGCTCTTCATGACAGAGGGAAACAAAATTCAGTGAAGTAATAGATGACTTTGTAGTAGGAAGAGTGCAAAGATTAGGGATAATTGTGGACTGAGGTAGTGCACTGAATTACCATAATTAAGAAGCAGACTCAAGAAGTGGGGAAAGGAACCAGCTCTTGTCCTTGCCTATTGTTTTTTTATGTTCTAAAGTTGTATTTTTTTTTTTGCAGTGAAAGAGAAAAAAGCCAAAATGATGATGAAACATAATCTCCCTTCAAGTTTTCAAAACCTTGAATGAAAATGTTAATGGAAATAGGAAGAGTTTTTTCCTTTTTTTTCTCCTAAAATATTAATCTGAAAAACATAGTATGTTTTTTCATTTAGAATCCTCTTTTCAGGAAAAGCTAATCTATCTGATGAACAAATAAAACAATTACCATGGAGGGAGAGACAGAACAATCTCTTTTTGTCCTACTGTCTGATTAAGAATATAGCGCAGTTGAAAAATGTTAGTAATTTAAAATGAAAGTTCAAGGTCATTGGACTTTTTAAATTTTAACACATATAAAATATTTGGAGTTTTCCTGTCTTTAATAGAATTTTAACACATATAAAATATTTGGAGTTTTCCTGTCTTTAATAGACTTTTAGAAAGAGTTCATACCCACCTAAGTCTCCAAAGATGGAAAGGATGTGAGCCAGCCTCTCTGTGACTGTTGACCCGTGGTTGATCCATGTTATTTCGGAGAGTTATGAGGGGTGCACATGGAAAGATGTGCAGTTTAATATTCTCTTATTTAACTTTTCCTGAAAGTGGGATTAATGGGAACTCATTATTCTGAGACTTAATTAAACTTTCACATGCAGGAATCTGCTGTAAAGAGAGCCCTTGTCTCTAATAATCAAGAAGAAATATTTAATCAAGAGGTGAAAGAAGTGCTTGTAAATATATAGTAGTTCTACCTGCCCCTTCTTATTTCAAAAAGTCATTTTTTCTGCAGCACATTTTAAAGGCAGCAACACTGAGTCACGTACAGTGTTGGGTTTGTCTTTTTTTGTACTGTGTTGCTAAGACTTGTATTTGCCTTTTGTTCAGAAGGAACCCCAAACACTCGACGTGTTGCCTGAGGAGATGATATGACATGCTGCTAAAACTGTGTTTTCCTCAGTACGTGAGCAAATAGCAGTTGTCTCTTGAACAGAAGCAGCTGTGGAGCTGGAGGAACTGGGGTGCAATGATTAGATCAGAAATAGCCAGGACAGAGTGAGTGGGGAGCCCATTCTCTTGCCATGAGGCATCAGTACAACTTGGCTCTCATTTGTATCTGGCAGGAAATACCTTTCCGAGTGTTGGAAGTGGGAATTCCTTTAGCTGGGATGAATAGAGAAGAAGTGCCATCTACTGTAATGTTGACACTGCATTCCTGCAGCCTTTGCTCCCGATCAACTCTGAGCACACTTGTAAAAATGCTTTTCCTTTACAGTTGACAGAAATTAAAGCCCAATATATCAAACAAAAAAGAACGGGAAACTCCTGGTTAACGCTTTAAAAAACCCCAGCTCCTTATTTTTTGTGCTCTGCGTTATTTCAGGTTTTCTTGTGGATTTTTTTAGATTCACAGTAGTTTTTACCTTGTGTCTGGTATCACGTCTGGCCATCTTTTTTGTTCTCTGCTTCTCATTTGACTGTGTGCTGATGAGTTAAAAAAGAAGGATTTTTGCTTTTCCATTCATTCTTGAGGCAGCACTGAGGCTGGGTGGGTGTTTGCCATGTTGACCTAGGGCTGGATTGGTAGTTGGTAGGAATTTGATCACAGAGTAGAACAGAAACATAGCTGCAGTATGCAACTGTTGCTTGTTTTTTAAATTTGTTTGGTCCAGTATATTGGTATACTCATTGCATATGTATTCTGCTTGGAAAGTAGGAGCAAATGAGTGATTTGAATCTTACGGTGAAAATAGAGATTAATCAGGTGAGGCTAAATTCTGTGATGCTTAGATCTTTCTCTAAATAAGAGAGACTGAACCTGATAACCTTTATTTTTCTTGTTTCTAGGTCCTGGAATTGCTTTTGTGGTTTACCCAGAAGCCTTAACGAGGCTTCCTCTCTCTCCCTTCTGGGCCATAATATTCTTTTTGATGCTTCTAACTCTTGGATTAGACACCATGGTAAACTGCTTTTGTGTCCCACTCTTTTCCTATTTGTTTGTCTGGGGGACCATGAGGTTAATTGCTATTTTCCATGTGGGCAGTGAACCAGTTTCCAAAGAGAGGAATGAAGTAAGGCCATCAATGCTGAAATCATTTGGGCAGAGCTTTGGTGTTGACATCTGAGCATTTAACACTTAGGATTCAAAATGCTCCCTAGGATTCAAAATGCTCTCTTATTTTCTTTTACGTCTAGCTGGACCACTTTGTGTACACTGTGTGCACTGAAATGAATCCTTTCATTTTGTCTTCCAGTTTGCCACTATCGAGACTATTGTGACCTCTGTTTCAGATGAGTTCCCCAAGTACTTACGTACGCACAAGGCACTGTTCACTCTTGGGTGCTGCGTGTCCTTTTTCATCATGGGATTTCCTATGATCACTCAGGTAATAACACTGCCTTTGAGCATCACCGTCTGTCCCCAATCCCCCTCTGGTGGCCGTTTTCCTCCTTCACAAGTTGCAAAAGATTTAGCTGAGTTCTGCCACATATGACACAGGGTGAGTCTGAAAGCCTTTTTTTTAATGGATGCTCTGACTGAGATACACTTATAAGACTCTGCTGTTCAAATCTTTCTGGGAATCAGATTTTTAAAATTTTCCCTGGTCAAACATCTTCAAAGTAGTAATGTAAACTAGGTATTCAATCTACACTGACAGAAGACAGGTTTAGTTTAGGTATTAGGAAGAAATTATTTCCTGTGAGGGTGGTGAGGCCCCGGCACAGATTGCCCAGAGAAACTGTGGCTGCCCCATCCCTGGAAGTGTCCAAGATCAGGTTGGACAGGGCTTTGAGCAACCTGGTCCAGTGGAAGATGTCCCTGCCCATGGCAGGGAGGTTGGAACAAGATCATCTTTAAAGTCCCTTCCAACTCAACCCATTCTATGAATTAAGGAAAAAACTGTAACTTTGAATGTCATATAAACATGCAACCTGTTTGGGGTGCCTTTCCTCCACGATTAGACATATACTGACAGTCTTGGCAAACCGAGCAGTTGACAATGGAATTCCCTTCTACCATTGATAATCTTCAGTGTCCTCTCTCCACTAATACCTCCAACATTATAAACTCAGCAATTTCAAGACAAGATGCACAAAATTTTACTATTTTTCCCTCCTCTTTCTTCCCTTTCTCTCTCCCCTTACCTCATCCCCTACCAGCCCAGCTTCACTGTTCTAAAGCCTGGGATGGATTCAGTCCTTCCTTCACTTGAATTATGCTGCTTAACCTCTGCCCTGGAGATAGGACAACATATCCTTTCCAAATAGATGAACAGGACTTGTTATTAGGGTAGTTCTGGTTTCAAAGGTGATTTTGCTTTTCATGTAGTATTATGGGTTAGAGACACTACAAATGGAAGGTCTGATGGTGTTTCAGTCTTAAAGGACTGAAGCCGAAGTCTTCCCAAGTTGTGTTGGCTACCAGAATCAGGGGTACCATCTGCTTTTTTCTTGTTGGATTTGATATTCATTCAGCCAGAAGGAAGGAACTGTAGTGCAGCACGAGCCTGAGTCTGGTCGATGTTTGGATGCTGACTTGACTCCTGTTCCTCTCCGCTCTGCCTACCTCAATGCCACAAGTGATGGCTCTTTTATCTCTTTTTCCTTAGGGTGGAATGTATATGTTACAGCTTGTGGACACCTATGCAGCTTCTTACTCTCTTGTCATTATTGCCATCTTCGAGCTCGTTGGAGTTTCCTATATCTACGGTAAGAAAAAATACTGTTACTGGACAGCCTATGTCAAAGTAACATTTTAGCATAGGATAAAGTGAAGTTCTTAGGGAAAGGAGTATTTTTTTTTTAATAGAAAGCCTCAAAGTTCTCTTATTTTGGACAAAGAATGATAGGACCTCATTACTATAGGATACCTTCAAATAAATGTATTCAGAAGACTCAAAAGTCTCAAGTCCTTTTCCATCAATAGCTTAAAGCCGATACTTAGAGATGAGTCTAAGAAGAGACTAAGCAGTTAGTGACACTATCTGTTCATAACACAGACTCAAGACTATGCAGCTTCTCAGAGTGACTAATTATCCCTGGTGGTAACAGCAGTTATATTGATCCATGCTGATGTACATGAATTGTGAGGAAGATCCTCAGCTGGTATAAAGCAGTGCAATTACCATGATGCTGCTGTAGCTACAACAGTTGATACCAGCTGGTGATGTGCTTCCAAGCTTTCAGGATGTGTTTTCAGGAGACTGAGTCTTGGAAATGTGAAGATCTCCCTACATACCAGGTGATTAACTTGTGTCTGGAGTGTAGTGTTGCCAGTTCAAAAGCAAAAGGGGATATGAATCTCAGTGTGAAAAGTGACAAAGATAAGGCTGTTTCTGCTGTTGCTGTGTGCAAGAATGAATTATGTAGTTTATATCAGCTGGGCATAAAAATCTCAGATGTTGTGTTGAAGGTGCATATATAGCAGCATGACCTTAGGTTCTGGTCCCGTGCACTGAATACTTACATCTATCTGTGTTGCGGAGTCTACTCTGTAACTTAAGTGCTTTAAAAAAATAGTACAAAATTCAGCAAATGCAGAATTTGTTGCTCTTGCTTGAGACATAAACATTCTAGACAGGACAGGGAATCAGCCCTTTCTTGTTTTCTCTAATTTCATGGAAATACAGCAGTGTATTTTATCTCCACTGACACCTAATCCAGTGAGTAGGCCTGAGTGGCTGGAAGCTAAGTCAGACATGACTATTGTTACAGAATATGATGGAAAAAATCAAAATACAGAGAGAAGAGTTGATTTTGACCAGTCGTCTTCTGGTTAATCAAAATTCTTGTGGTTTTTTTTTATACCCCTGGAATGTAAGTAATTTGATTAGAGTTGGCTTAGAAGTGAAATGAAACCCAGCTTCTCTAAAATCAATACAATTCTGTAAGAGATAAGTGAGGATGCTCAAGAAGAATATAAGGGTTTGTTGGGTTTTCTTTTTGCCTTTCTTCTCCTCCTCAGTTTGTTGAGAGCATGCCTGAACGATACTGTAATGCTGTAATGCTTGAATGCTTTTAATATTTTAAAAACTACTTAATTCTGTAAAGTTTCTTTGTTGTGTATGTTTTTAAACAAGGATGAAGCTAGTAGGAAGCAGGTACTGGTTCTGTTCCTCCTCTGAACACTGTGTGGCAGAAGCACTGCAAACCTGCCTTTGTGGAATGACATTTTATTAGGCTTGGAAGCAAACAATTGCTCTGGCTTGTGTCTGCTTTGCACAGCAAATTCGGTGTCCCTTAAAACACTAACTTTGATAAAAAATATAAACCAATATTCAAACAGTTATAGCATTGCAAAGGAAGGGCTTGAATAGAGGAAAAAGTTTTTTTTTGGTTAGATGTTACTTCATTGTAATCAGATGTGGAAAAGAACTGACAAATTACAAATTATTCTTTCCATACTTTCTGTGCCAACTGGTTGTTCATCAACAGATCTGTGTAAAGCCTTTGCCATAAACTATTTCAAAGATTATTCCCTGTAATTAACCTTTTGCTGGACTAAGGAGGTTCCAATCTTTTAAATGACAAAGGAAAGATTTACTTTACAATCATTATCTGCTTGACTAATGTACCAGAGCTACTTCTACTGTGTTAAAGCTCCTTTTGTAAGGACTGTTCATAGGAGTACATCCTGTACATTTGTGATTTGTGTGTTGTAAATACAAGCAAAGCTGCTGCTCTGGTTATATTCCTTCAAGCAGTGCTTAAAATTGACATAATATATTTTCAAGCTCTGACAACTGCTGTTTTACACTCCACTGACACCTTTCTCTGTGTACTTGTACTCTTCATGGCAAGCAGGTTGGCACAATAGTGGTAGGCGCTTTCATGATGAAATAAATTTGTCTTTAGTTCTTGTTACATATTCTGCTTGCCGAGCTTGTTGAGATTTTTAAATTAAAAAGGGACACACTTGGTTATTTCCTTGTAATCACTTATTTTTTCAATAGAGTCAGTGCTCCACAAACTAACCAAATGCAGCTTTTTATTTCCCATGCTGTTAGAAATGTTTATTCTCCAGTTATTTAGATTATGATGCATGGTTGGTAAAGAACAGCTAAGAGCTGGGGGTATTAATTTAATCATCAGCATAATTCCCACTGTTGCATTTTGTAACATGAGGCTAAAGACAAAAATCCTTGTGTTTGAGCGAAACATTGTCAAAAGCTGAAAATGTATGACTGTAACTTTGTGCTCCTTCTAGATCTCTTTTTTGACTGTCTGTTTTTTTGAGAAGGTTTGTTGTAAGAGTGAGTGGTAACTGCTGCAGTGTGTTTGTAAGAGACATTAGCAATTTTGAACATTTTACCTGTAGCAGAATAACAAAGTAGTTGTCTGACTGGGTTTGCAGGCTTCTTTTTAAATGGCTTTTATATCTGCAGCACTTGTGAATACATCATTCTACTTTAGGGAGGGGGAAATCAGATATGGAATATCATGTACTGTTTATTTCCCAAAGTTATTCAGCAGGCCTGACTGATCTGAGAGGGAGACCAGATTTACTAGGATTTAAAAAAAAGTAATAAATCGGTGTTCTGTTAACCAAAGCATTCCTCTCATTTTTCTGTGGAACTTTCACTGGAAAGAGATAAGTACTGTGTAATCCCTGTATCTGCTTCCATGCATTTGACTTCTGAACTGCTAATATTTAAAAGTGCCTTAAACTGTGAATATCTGCTGAAGATTCCAAGAAGGAACTGATTTTTTTAATTGGAGTTTGAAGCAAATCTGTGCAGATTTACATGAAGCTCGCACGAATTTTGGAGGCAGAAGCCCCTGGTAACTCTCAGTTAGGTATCCCTTCTTTGCAGCAGCAAGTGTGGCTGGAGTAGAGACTTTAAATGAGATTTAAACTTGGTGGAAAGACCCATCAGCCTGTATCTTGTGCTGCTGCAATTAGTTTAAAATGAACTTTGTCCCCAGCACAGCACATGACTGGCTGCTGTGTGAGAATCTCCCTCACAGCTCGCTGCAGGTAAATAAAACACAGGGGCAAATTGTTCAGTTGCAGCAAAAATATCCTTTCAGGTCTGTCACATAATGACCTTGGAGGTTATATTTGGCCCAGACATACAAACTTCTATTACAAAATAGAGAAGGACACCATGATTCAGACTGGTGCTGAAGTAGTGATTCCATGGGTAATAAAAATTACATGTATTTTACAGAGAAGAGGCTTTCTGAAAAAGCAAATTTGCTGTAGTCAGTAGAGAAGAGAAAGAGAGGGAGAGAAACTACAGTCACTGAAAAAATGTGACATCTGGGTCACCTTGGCTTAGTTTTTTAAGCTTACATCTGCTGCAGGTTGTAATTTTTTCCTTTTCCCTAAATTCAGTTCTTGCAATACCATCTCACTGTTTAATTTCTGGCTTTTTCTTCTCTGTTTGTTATCATAACCTGGTTCTTGAGCTTTTCTCTCACATGCTATCTACCTGAGTTGGGTCTTCAGGGCTGTCCAAACACCACCCAGCCCTGTTGCTTTTTTCAAGCTGCATCAGAAGACACTGAATAATGAACCATTGCTATTTTTTTACCTTGATTCTTGGAACAGTCAGGTGGTTAGATTTATTTCTCCTTGATATCAACAGAAAGGCTTCCAAATTAGATGCATCAAGCCTGAGGATTATCCCTTCTTATACCCTGCAGTGTCTAATAAGAACATGAAGTAGTATATTACTTTTGTTCAAGCAATTCTTATCCTACTCAGTGCCTTTTCTCCAGTATTTAAGCTGTCCCCACATCATGAAAGTTAGATAAAATGCTTTATAAAATTTAGATAAAATTGGCCCAAATTTTAAACATTTATGTGGCAGATGAGCTCAGGCTTGGACCCCAGGCCTCTCTCTTCTTATTGTAATTAGAAAAGCTAGAATCAATTTCAAATTTGTTTTTATTATTTTTTCATAAATTACTAATATCTAAATTACTAATAACTAAGAGGGAATAATATCAGCTCCTGGCCAGCACACTTTTTCCACCCACATAGCATTGCTGGGAAAGGAGCTGCAGAGACGGCTGAAATACCATTTTCCAATCTTGCATATTTGATTAACTCAAGTAGCTTTAGAGATTCAATCAATACAATAATCTGAAGAAATAGCACGTCTGTTAATCTGTTTGTTCAAACAACATTGAATATAATTTAAAATATTTACAGGTGAGCTCTAATAATTCTAAGTATCATTCAGGTATCAGTTGAAAAATAACAGGACATCATCAGTTTCAATGCTAAGGGACACAGTTGTAATCCAGTCATGTAGCAGGTATAGATAAGCTCAAATATTGTCTGTGCTAAAGCAGGTGTACAGATATTAATAAGACTAGTCTTCATAGTGAAATAAAACAAATCTACAAATAATTATACAAATAATTGTAGCTACCCTGTACATACTATTAGCGCTTTAACCAAACACCTGACCTCTATGTAAAAGCTCAATTTTGCTTTAATCCTCAAGAAGTAAATATTTTATTGGAATGGTTCCCACCACATTAGTCCCATTTTTTACTGTGTAGTTGGATCCTCCACAGAAGTTTTCAACCAACAAATCAGAGTGTTTTCGTAATTAGGCACAAGGGAGGGCACCAGAGCTCTGTTGCAAGTTGCAGTTGGTTTCTTTCACACCTAATTGCTTTTACATTTGCTGTTTACAGGATTGCAAAGATTTTGTGAAGATATAGAAATGATGATTGGATTCCAGCCAAGTAAATTCTGGAGAGTCTGTTGGGCATTTGTGACCCCGACTATTTTAACAGTAAGCAAAAAAAGAAAAAATAATTTAATGTCTTCTCCAAAGAGTTTTGTTGTTGTTTGTTCATCATTCATGATGTTTCTAGGTGGTGGTAATTAGAACTTGAATGCAGCTAATTAAACACAAGTGCTTGTGTTCTTACATTTGTATGTAATAGGAACAGAGTGTAAGTGATGGTATTTTTGGTGGAGAGGGGTGACGAGTTTCCACATGCTGCTATGGTGGCCTTTCCTGTCCCTGCAAAATGGTCCTGTGGCACATTATTGCATAGTGTATGTATATGTGTGTGTACGTATAGGGAAAGGAAAGGTCATGATCCTCCTGTCTGCTGTCAGGTTGGGTGAGGGAAAAGCCATTTTATTGAGTCATGAACTAATCCAGGAGAGATGATTTGGAAAGGCAGAGATGGAAATTTGAGTGACAGAGTTTTAGCTGCAAAGGTGGAGGTACTGTTGCAAAGGTGGAAATAGGTGCGTTCTGAATAAGAAATATAAAACTTTTAGTTTCTCTAGGGGAAAAAAGAAAACAAATGAAAAAAGGAAAAAAGGGGCGGAAAAAGAGAGAAATGGGGGAGAAAGAGGGAAAAGGGGAGAAAAGAGGTGAAAAAAGGGGGAGAGAAGGTGGGAAAAGAGGAGAAAGAGGGAACAAGAGGAGGAAAAGAAAGAAAGATGGGGAAAGAGGAAGAAAAGAGTGGGGGGAATGATGAAAAAATGAAAAGAGGGGGATGAGGAGCAAAGAGGAAGAAAAAAAGGGGGAGAAAAGGGGAAGAGGGGAAAAGTGGAAGAAAAAGGGGGAAATGACAAAAAGGGGATAAAAGGGAAAAAAGGAAGAAAAAAGGGGGGAATGAAGAAAAAGGGAACAAAGGGGAAAAGAGGAAATAAAAAGGTGGGAAATGTAAAGGGAACAAAGGAGAAAGAGGAAATAAAAAGGGGGGAAATGAAAAGGGAACAAAGGGAAAAGAGGAAATAAGAAGGGGGAAATGAAAAGGGAACAAAGGGGAAAGAGGAAATAAAAAGGAGGGAAATGAAAAGGGAACAAAGGGGAAAGAGGAAATAAAAAGGGGGGAAATGAAAAGGGGAAAGGAGGAAATAAAAAGAGGAGAAATGAGGAAAATCAGGGAAAGGAGGAAATAAAAAAAGGGGAAATCAGGAAAAAGGGGGAAGAGGAAATAAAAAGAGGGGAATGAGGAAAAAGCGAGAAAGAGGAAATAAAAAGAGGGGAATGAGGAAAAAGGGGGAAAGAGGAAATAAAAAGAGGGGAATGAGGAAAAAGGGGGAAAGAGGAAATAAAAAGAGGGGAGTGAGGAAAAAGGGGGAAAGAGGAAATAAAAAGAGGGGAATGAGGAAAAAGGAGGAAAGAGGAAATAAAAAGAGGGGAATGAGGAAAAAGGAGGAA
This sequence comes from Pipra filicauda, assembly GCF_003945595.2. Taxonomy (NCBI): domain Eukaryota; kingdom Metazoa; phylum Chordata; class Aves; order Passeriformes; family Pipridae; genus Pipra; species Pipra filicauda. The sequence goes on from NW_024104598.1 coordinate 1,936,664, forward strand.
AGAGGAAATAAAAAGAGGGGAATGAGGAAAAAGGGGGAAGAGGAAATAAAAAGAGGGGAATGAGGAAAAAGGGGGAAGAGGAAATAAAAAGAGGGGAATGAGGGAAAAGGGGGAAAGAGGGGGAAAATGAAAAAAGGTGGGGAAAAAAGAGGAGGAAAAAATAGAAGAAAAGCCAAAGGAAAAAGGGTCTGCTGGAAAAAGGGTTGTTTCCAAACCCTTCCGAGCCGAGGCAATGAAGGAATGCGGCCCCCGGTAGCCGGAGAAGCCCCTCCCGGCCCGGGCCGAGCGCGGCGCTTCCCCGCGGTGCCCGCAGGTGGCGCTGTGGGACAGCGGCGGCCGGGGCAGGGAAAGCGGCTCCCGAAATAGGTGGGAGCGGGTTTGGTTTGTCGCTGTTCTTCCTTTGCCTTGGTTTTTATTCCCACCTCCTTTCAAACACCTTCCTTCGAATTTACTTAATACTCACTTCGCATTTAGGTCTCCGTTCAGTCAAAAAGGACGTCACATTCTCAATTTTGCCATTGCTCTGTGTGTTTTCTCCAAGTCTAATAACTAAATCTACAGTTACTGCCTAGATTTATAGTCCAAATCTAATAACTATGTCTAAGATTTCCATCAGAGTGTTTCCTTTATGTTTTAGCCCAAGTGCAGGTGCAATCTGTGATTGCACATAATTTTTTTTTTTTTTGGGCACAAGAATGAAATAATTACTTTAGCCATTTTAAAAGCTTTCAGCTTGATAAATCAGCACAAAACAACAAAGCCTTTCTTTACCAGCATTTGCTGTTTGAGAGCACATGCTTCCACCTGGAAGTCCTCAAGCCTGGACCACGTATGCAGCAAGATATCAGTATTTGTGTAGAGTTTTAAAAAGTCATCATTTCACAGCAGCACTGAATAGTTCCTACAAGTCATATAATCGCAGAATGGTTTGGGTGGGGAGGGCCCTTACAGACCACCTAGTTTCAAACCCCCTGCCATGGGTAGGGACACCTTCCACTAAAAATTATGTTGTTTCTTAAGGAAAACAAATCTGAACCGACTGTGTTTGTTTTCCAAACTTGCATGTTCTGTTGTTGTTCTATCCAAATGCAATATATAGTGAACTTGTAGTGAGAAATAAATTGACACTGATCAGTCATAATTCAATTTTTATGCAATGGAAACAGACAAAGCAAACCCGAGCAATAAATTCTTTTCTATTATTGCTTCTGTAAAGCTAATATTTGATACATATGAACAGCCTAATATTAGACTTTCATTAGACTCCACATCTCTGGAAATAAAAACTGATCATTTTTATATGTGCCTTCACCTAGTTATACTTCTATAAATCTTCTGTGTGCAATTATTGCAAGCACAGGCATTTCCCAAAAGTTACTGAATTATGCACAAATGTAAGCAGATGTATTGCTGTTCATACAGTAAGTGAAATGGAGTAACTTAGCATAATCACATTAGGTAAAACTGCCAATAGACCATGTAATAAAGCACATTACTCCAGGGAGAAGATTCTAATTTCAATTCTTCTGGCACAAATGCAGTGATTTTTGTGGGATTTTGCAGGATTTCCTTGGAACTCATTAGATTCAGGCTCTGAGCTGTTTATTATAGCTTGTGGCAGTGCCCTGCCTTAGGTGTATGCGCTTTTATCTGTATTCCATATATTCCAACTCTGTGTGTGGATACCTACCGTTTGTTGCATAGCAGGCTTGTTTTGCTTATTCAAACATATTTGTTTTCCATTCTTGTTTCCAGTTCATCCTCTGCTTCAGCTTTTACCAGTGGGAGCCGATGACTTATGGAGCTTACCACTACCCCGGCTGGTCCATGGTGCTCGGGTGGCTGATGCTGGCCTGCTCAGTCATCTGGATCCCAGTTATGTTTGTGATAAAAATGCATCTAGCCCCAGGCAAATTCATTGAGGTAATTCTTCTGCCTTTTTGCTCTTTACAAATGCAGTCGCAGGAGACTGTCTCTTTTATTTTACATTGATTTTTGTGATATTGAATGTCTAATAGTGCTAAGATTACTTTCTGGTAAACTGGTTATTGTGTTGCAAAGAGATGCTCGGTTGATTTAAATTGTAGACCTATTCCTCACTCCTCAACAAAATGCTCCTAAACTTTGGAGTGATTTTTTTTTTTTTTTTGAAATCTAGAAGGGGTTACAAATTTCATGAATCCTGGTATGGCTTTACTGGGAGAAAGCTTTTCTAGCTTTGTTGGCCTTTTTGCAAAAGCAGTGTATAGATGTAAGAAGCACCAACTGCTGGTGTGTATTGTGCTGCAGGCACCCTGGCAATTAGCACTAGGAGATGTCAATCAGGAGCTGCCTGTTTGCAAAGTGTGGGATGGTTGGGTTCTGGAGTCATCCAGGATGTGCTTCAGGAGGTTGCGCCACTCGCAGGAATAAAATATATGAAGAGACCTCCCGCTCTACATCTCAAACTACTCATTATAAAACCTAGCTGGCAATCTTTGCTTTACCCTTCTTCATCTCTTTATTTTTCTTGAATAAGCTGATCCCTCCTGGCACCTGGGCTTAGAATAATTCCAGCTGGCACTTTATTTTTACCCTGCTTAACCTGTTTATTTTGCAAATCAGATTCCTGACACTTCCCCCCACTGCTCCAGAAATGTGGTGATCACCTTCTGCTCTCCATCTCTGTGCCTTGTCTCTGCCTGCCACCCCCATCATACCCTGTCCCTTTCCTGTAGGCTCCTTGGTTCCTTGCAGGGTGTGGTACAGCAATGCCTTTCTCATATGGGCGTTTCATCCCTTTATTGCCCTCACTGTGTCTTCTGAGGAAGCTCAATGCTCTTATCTGAGGTCTTTGAGGCTTTCTCAGCTCTGTCTTCTTGTCACTGCATGCTGCTTGTGCTGTTCTCTCCCTGGGAGAAGGAACAGACGCTCTCTCCCCTTTCCGTAGCCGCTTTTGCAGTTCAGCTTTCCTGCAAAACCCATCGGGGCTGTTTTATGCTTCAAAAATGAAAAGGAGAGAAAGTGTACTAAAAGAGCATCATCTTTTTGGTCTCTCAATATGCCACACTACACATGCCTAAGGGAAAAGACCAAGACTCTGCTTCCCATAGAGCAAAAGAATTTCATGGGAGAGGAATTTTCATAGTGGTGGGACACCCCAGGGAAGGCATCCAGGCACATGGTTTGTAGCAGGTCACTTCTCTAAAGGGCCATTCAGCCCTTGTGTAGAGCACATTGGAGTGCACAGGTCAGGAGACAACTACTCCTTTTGGGAATGAGTTAATGTGGAATTAGATTTACTTGTTCATTGTCTCATGAGCTCCTCTCACTGAGAAAATTGTTCTCCTTCAAAACTTCTAATGTGTCACACTGGCGTACATATTGCCACAAAACTAGGGTGCTTTTCTTACTGTCCCTCCATCCAAGAGTTAGATCTGTTTTGAAGGGGCTTTTGCTGAAGCTGTTTCAGCTGTAGCCTGATATTTCCTCAATACTGGATCTGTTGCATAAAATTATTATGGTTGATTTGGGAGGTAAGAGTTGCAAACTGGTAATTAAGCAGAGATTAAAATAACTGATAGAGAGGTCTGATCCACTTTATTAGGTAATAAACATATAATTGTTCCCTCTTAAGTCATCAGAAATATGTTTTCTTTCCCTTTTATCTCTGAATGCACCGATCAAATTATATATTCAATAAGGAAATCAGCAGAAAGATTAGAAAATTTTTGTTGTTTGCCAGGTTAGCATTCTCCTCTTTCTTTTTCCTGCAGATAGAAATGAAACATCTCAAAATTAAAATCTTTGTTCATTCATAGTGTTGTACTACTTTTTGGTCATCTGTATACTTTTGGGAAATATGCTAAACAGAAATCCAATTATTTTAATGCAGTTACCCAGTGCTTAGACCATTGGGCTAAGTAATTGTGCACATGTCCTTCAGTAAGAGAGCTTTGCAATCTGCAGCAGTGGTTCTGAGCTCCCCTCATATGGTGTGGGGGAGAATACATAATTAAAATCTGGGCACCTTATCTTCTATTAATCTTGAAAACTTTGTGCAAAACAAACGCTGAGCATTGCAGGGCCATCATCAATAATCTTAAATGAGCTTATCCTTGTTTCTTCTGCGTTGTAATTCTGCTCTATAACATCAAATGAGACTCTCTTTTCTCTCCCCCATGTGGCAGCGACTCAAGCTGGTGTGCTCCCCACAGCCTGACTGGGGTCCGTTCTTGGCCAAGCACCGTGGTGAACGCTACATGAACATGATTGATCCACTGGGAACCTCCTCCCTGGGACTTAAACTGCCAGTGAAGGATATGGAACTGGGGACACAATGCTAATAATTATTAGTAATGGGTGGCAATAACATTGTCAGCCTTTTCTGATATGTTTTTCTTTTTTTCTATTTTGTTCCCCCACTGTTTCTTCTTTTCTTTTCCACAGTGCCTGGAAGTGGTTGTCTAGGAAAGTAGGATTTACTGTTGCATGCCATAGGGAAGACCCAGCTAGACCACTTCCAGGTGTAGGTGATGCTTGTGAGATGTTCTGTACCCAGTGAAACAGCAAAACCACAGCGTGTGACAGGTGACATACCAGTGATGTAGGAATAAACAAAACTGAATTGAAAAATCTTTAAAGGAAACAATGTGCAGGATTTGACCCATTTCCCACAAGCATCCTCGTAACAGGTGGCTATGATGGGACTAGGATTTTGCTACCAGTGTATTCAAAGGAAGGTTCAGCCCTCAGATGGGCTGGAAGTGAGCAAAGAAGGGGATCTCTTGTAGTCCTGGTGTAAATCCAGCATACGGCTCCTGTGAAAAGTGGGGTTGCTTTTTCTACGCTGACAGTAGACCTTGCCCCATCATGTCTGCTCACTTCTTTTATAATTTATACCATCTTTGAGGGATTGTTATGTTATGTAAACAAATGGAGACTGTGTGAACAGCACACCAGGAAGTAATATGTGGAGTCAGAACAGAAACACGATAATCCATTTAATCTTTTCAGGTAGAAAAATAAGAACAAAATTAAAAAAACTAGTCAATTGAGACTGGGACTAAAGTGCATTTGAGTCTAGAAATGGTTTGGAAATAGTGCCAGAATGAGGTGTATGGGCATCACTGTTTGAAGTACTGTCATATGTTTCTTTCAATAATTTGATATCTGTCACTTCAATTAGAAATGCCTGAGTTTTACAGTGTGTCTGAAAACTTGTTCCACAAGAATTGCAACTGTGTTTTTACTCACTTCAATACTCTGAACATAATTTTCCTTGTTTCTCTGCTTTTGTTTACAGTATCTCCTCAAGAAGCCATCATATAATTTGTGCCTAACTTTGTATTCTTACAGTGGTAAGTGTAGTCTAGTTACCACCTGAAAACAGTTATTAGAAGTTAGATGTGCTGTTCAACTTTGTGACTCCCTGTTCATTTGCCTATAAACATCTTTATATAACCTATAACCTTCAGATGATGTATTCTTCTCTTTCAGCCAAGGGGGAAATAGCAGGACCCCACTGGTCTATATATTATATATATATAGCACATAAATTCTTCGAAGCAGTATTCTCTCTGAAATGTGAATAGGGGTTTTCTTTACATTAAAACATTTTCATTAAACAAAAAAACCAAAATCCACAATAATTAACCACTGCAGTCATCCACACGGTTGCAACCTTAGATATACAAAATGCAAGGATTGAGGTGAGAGGACAATCTAGTAGATGGCCATTATAACATTGCATAGCAGTAGGACATTCTAAAGCATTATATTTTAGAAATCAGATATAAGCAGTGATATGAATACTAGATTAAAATAGTTTTGTTACCTATTGGGCAGAGTGAAAAATAGAGCTTTTTAAGAGTACATTTATTTACCTAAATAGAAAATTAGCCCAACTTATTGTAAATGCACTAGAATGAGGGAGAAAAATATATCTTCAATAATTGGCAAAACGGTAATCTTTATTATCTTGTTATATCCTATACATACATATATGATATTTTTTAACAGTGATCAGTGTTCATGTAGTGTGTACTAGTGATGTTTTATGTCCCTATAAATATCTTATCAATCAGTGTAGAGATGATGAGCTTAGAGTAGTTTATCCAGTTTTTTTCCCTCCCCAGACGCTACTGTAGTAGCCTGTAAATGTTCTTTCCTTTCAGGGGACTGTTTCTATCCTGTTCTTTTGTCGGTCTGTCTTCATATTGCAGGGTCTCAGGTAAATCCTCCATTCATGTGTGTCCGTAGATCAGTAGGTGTGTTGTTTCATCCAGTTGAAGAAAACTAAAAACTAAACCTTAAAGTAACACTTTCACAAATTGTTAACTTCTTTTCTCTGTGTGTGTGTATATATATATGTATATTAAATATATTAATCATTTTGCTGAACTTCCTCTTTCACGGGGCAATTAGTGTTGCCAGTTCTAGGCACTGCTGGAGACCTTTAATCCTCATGCAGAACAACTGAAGCGCTGTCAGGGGTTGTCACCCAGGGAAGGGAGGGCAAATTCCGCAACATTTTACGCTGACCCCCCGAATCTCCACTCCGCGGGCTCTTGCTGGTCCCTGTCTCACACAGCAGCAGGAGAGGACCCTCCTTTGAGCTTCTCTGCCTTAAAGCTGTGCCCCCTTGTTTCAGCTTTGCCTGCTGTTTTAATAAATGACTTGTTATTCTTGCTTCTGGCTTTTATTTTCCTGACAGAGGCGGGTTTCAGAAGCCATGCTCTGTCTGATCTCATGAAGGTCCAGAAAGATGAGCTGAAAATTTGGTCCCCACGTCTAGGTGAGGCTGAGAGACCTTCCCTGGGTGCAGAAAGGAAGCTAAGGATTCTGTGTTTTGAAGTCAGTACCTCTAGTAGAAATTAGGCTTTTTTTGTCAGGACAAATCGCTTTAGGCCTCTCATGGCCAATATTCCTTAGCATCTTGTTTTGATTTTTGGAGTCCAAGCCAGTTTATCTTCACTACTGTGATTGAAAAACAACAAGTATTCACAGGTTTGGTCCTCTTTTGAAAGAAGAAAACACACTCAAACAGTTTAAGAGTACTGAATCCTTTCACTTATTAGCTTGTCTCAAGACAAACTGGGATTAACTAATTGCAATAAAATTACCTCAGTGTAAGGATGTCAGTTACTGCCTACATGAATTACAAAAGAGTTATCATTTGAAGGAGTACTGCTGGGGTATGATATCTTTTGGCTTGGATTACCAAACCAGAATGCGTATGAAATTGCAACTGAATTGCTTTCCATGATTTATGTAATTAATCTGCTTGCTTTTTAATTTAGATGTTGTTCCTGTGCCTGGAAAGTCATTAGCGCAGGATTAGGCTTGACTTTGAAACTCAGTAAACAGATGATAGTGACTTTTTTTCCAGCTGATCTTTATCTTCAGCTTTGACCCCATTACTAGGCTTGCAAAAACCTTCGGAGAAGGGGGAGAAATGCGTACAAAAATCACAGAAGATGTGACGTTTTCACTGTCTGTTAAAAGCAGGTGTTTTTTTTTTGTCACATCAGACTTTTTTAAAAAGTATTTTACTGGCCAAATCTGAGAGTTGAGATTAAATTAACCAGCAGTGTCTTCTTTAAATGGAAGTAATCTTGAAGTTTGGGAATGCACTTCATTTACCATATTCTAGGAAAAGTTTGCATGTACTTTGATAATTTTCTAAAAATAAATTTAGTAACTAATAACATACCAGTAAAGATCTTTAAAAAAAAAAAGGAGGGGAAAAAGCCATACTAGTAAAAATGTGATGTACGTACTTGCAGATCTATCTATCTTGTGAGTAAAAAATGTTTAAATTTGGTGAAATTATAATGCATATTTTTTTCTTTGAAATTGAGTTTCTGGATGAGCTGAGATGCATTATTGTATGCATTAAAGATTATACCTAATGCAAATGCTTGCCATCTTCAAATTCTTTGGGGTCTTCCTAGTGTTTTTAATATGCAATTTTTAAAACCTGTGTTTCAGCTAGACAAGGCAGCACTTTGTTTCCAAAAGAAGGGTTTAACAAAATGACCTTTAATTGAGAAAGACTTGGATTGTCTTTATGTAATGTTTCAATTGAGTCAAAGTAGTCTTTTGGTTAGGTTCTGCTCCACTGGCCGCATTAGACGTGCCTCCACACTGAAGATCATTGCTTCTGATACGCTGTGTGACTGTCTCTTACCATCAAATTCCAACACCTGCTTGATTTTAAATACCTTTGGTCTGTTTGTTATGTACAGTTGTATGGATAATATGGTTTCTTGTTGCCTGTGTTAAAGCAATTGCTTATGTATGGCAGTCATTGGTTTTCCTATTGGTTTCTTATTCTGCAGCTCCACTTCTTCTTGCAATCAAGGATGGACTTGTAGGGATTGTGGGTTGTAGGCAGCAGAGCTTTTGACGGCTGGCATCCCAGAAAGCTTCTCTGTTCTGCTATAAAACTGTTGTAAGAGTCACTTGTTTCTTGGTTTGGAGTTGAATGGTATGCACTTAAGGTATTTGTAAAATGGTCAGAGCTTGATATTCCTGAGTGACTCAGGTTGATGACTCGAGGGGGGAGGGGAGGGATATTGGGGTTTCTGCCTTTGTCACCCTCAGGCACTTTATTGCCAAAGAGAGAAGGTTTTCCTGATGGGTTTAACATAATGTGAGAACCAGGCTGGACCTTAATGCTTGCAATGTTTCTGTTTGCCGATAGCATCTAGATACATCTTCAGGTAACCATTTGCCTTATAGCAATCTTCCATTGTTAGGAAAATTATTGATTGACTAAAACATGTTCTTATCTGTCCTTTATATTATGTAGTATTAGCTTGTAAGGTAGATGCTTGGCTGGTATAAATTGTCACAGCTTTGTCTGGAGCTGTGACAATTTACACCAGCTGAGAATTTGCGCCCTGTGTCCTATGGCACTTTATTACGGACCCATCGCTGATGGGTTAAATCTTAATTACTTGCGTAATGTCATATATAAATATATATATATATATATATTTACAGGCATTCTATGGGGTACTGCTGCCTATGGATAAAGATTTGTACCCTAACCAGATCATTATAATTTTTTCATGAGCTGTATGTGGAAAAGATATATTATGTTACAAAGGATGCATCGTATATATCTCATGTAGTGCATATTATAATGCTGTATGTTATTAATTTCAGAAATCATTATTCTTGAGGCCCTACCTCAAATTTTGTATTTATGTGTACAAATGCAATTTATTGTATTATATATTTGCCTAATATATTTGGATGTGATAAATTAAAATTATTCAATAATGTATGGGCTCTAAAGACTCTAAATAAATGTCCAGTGTTTAAAACAGAAAATACATCAACTTTTCTGGTGAATGAAATGCTTCTTTTTCCACCACCTCCTTCCCCACCCAACACACTCCACAAACATCATTCTTACTTAACACATAGCCTTAAGGTATCCGCAGAATTGATCCATTTGATTGTTAGAAACATGGAGCGGCAACTGGAAACAGCCCTCGTGGGAAATGGGGATGTTGCACAGCTGCAGAAACAAGTATCATTTAAATGGCTGGATTCTTAACTATTGAGTGCTCTGTGGCTTGTGGAATGATGGATTGCTTAGCAGAGGACTGACTGGATTTGTTTAAATCTTTCTTATCCTACGAATTCAATCATCCCAAAGGTTGTAAAACTGTTAAAAACAATAGAGGTTCATATCTGCTGTAGATGCAAATGGGAGGCTTAAGGGAGGAGCAAGTGAAGAAGGAACATGTAAGGACACGGTTCCAGTGGAATTCCTGCGGTGTGGTGAGGGCAATGTGCCACAACACTGGTTTGGTAAGCAGGTGCTTCCTTCCCCAGCAGCCTGCTATGGGAATTGTACTGATGCAACCTGTTTCACTGTTGCCAGACACAACCTTTAGAGAAACTACTCCCAAATACAGCATCTGAAGCACGATGTCACAATGTGGCATCAAATATGGTAGCACAAGGCAATGATTTCAGGCAAGGGCTGATCCTGACGACAGGATTGTTTCACCAGTTCTGGTAATCAGTTCTCCTCCAAAAAAGTACTTTGTTCTGCCTTTAAACTTGCATTTCTCTGAGATGTGTATGTGTGGGCAAAGGGAGTGGCAGGACCCAGTGACTCCAGTCATTCTTTTCATATTATACATACAGATGTACTGCATCTTAGAGAAGTCTGAAGTTGCCAGCAAGCATCATGAGAGTCCTGAGAGACAGGTAAGTGTAATTAATCCTCTTTTCAGGAAGAAAAACTGAGGCACATGGAATTTGTCAAATACCCAAAGTCAACCCCTGTAAGTCAATGATACAACACATCGATTTTTAGGAGTAAAAGACAGTTGTTTGCTGTCACCATTAAGCAATATGGCATCAAATTTTTAAACTCGTGGGAACGGGTAAAAATCCATGCCCTTTTAACTTGATTGTATGGATTCACCATGGCCACATTTTAAACCAATGTATGTTGCTTAACACCTGGAAGAAAGGTACGTCTTCTATTGCAGTGCCCACAGATGTGCCTAGTTTGAAATAATTTTACTCTTTTGGTGCTGAAATTCCTATGGTCAGGGTATGGGTTGAAGGGCACATCTTATACCAAACAGATTATTCAGTTGTAAAGTTTATCTTAGACTTTTCAGTCTTCAAACATTTGCTGACCATGTGTTTGGGAATTAAAAAAAAAAAAAAAGCTTAGGTGTTGCTCCATGACTGGGTACAGAAGTAGACAAATGATTTCTTTTTGTAAGGCTTCATTCCGGTGCATTTATTAGTTATTTATGTAATTATAAATTCCAACATGGGTACTTTCAGCCTGTTGAACTGATTATATAGCCTTTTACATTTATTTATCAGTGTGCAAGACAGATATGGCGTATAGTAACCCCCCATTTACACCTACTCTTTTTCATAATATTCAGGTGAGTGCTGCTGTTCATTCCTGCCCTCTACTGGCAGCAAACCTGACTCGTATGGATTTTAAGTATCCCTGTGGAGCCAGGCTTTCCAGGGACGCGAACCTTCTTTGTGAATGGAGACTTTTTACTCCATGAGCTACGAGGTGATGGGGGTTTGTTTTTCTTTTTTTTTTTTCTCCCAGGTGGAAGCACTGTCGTCTCCCAGCGTTTGCAGTTCAGCTGGCAACTGAGCCCACACATATTCAGATACACTTGGAGTAAAATTGCCTTTTAGCTGTGGCACGCAAACGGCCTTACAAATGCTCAGAAAAACACTAGGCCTAATTAAAAATGCTTCATCAAACTCCAAAGTGTCACAAGCTTTGTGGCTGGCAGGGCTAACAGTTTAACACCACACAGTTAGCAACTTCACAATAATTTAGGTCAAAATCAAGAAGCATTCAATGACCAACTGAGAGCGCAAGAACAATATTTCGCAGGAGTGTTATCTGAGCTGAAATCCAGCTCACTTGCCAGGACAAACATTTCACTCTTGCAAAAGTGCCATCAGACAATTTTTTTTATGTAATTGCTATGAATATTCAGGAACACAGTTCTAATTAATATCTGAATGTCTGGCTTTTCAGCTATTTGTACTTCGAATAAGATCATATCAGGAGGTCAGATTTTCTGGTGATAAAGGAAGATGATTTGTTGCCGATAGAGGAGGTGCAAGAGTAGTATTGGCTGCAAGAATGGGATTTTTTTTTCCATCCATTTGCCCTGGTCAGTTGAAAATGCTTGTAAGATTACTAATGCTCTCTGAATGTCTGAGCCTTTGGGCACTGAGCTGGACTACAGGAAGAGCCACATCTGTGGGACCGTCTGTTTCCAGAGCACTTTCTACCAAGCTCCTTGTGTTATTTTCTGTAGTACCTGTGGGCTTTTGAATGCTTCTAGTGAACAGAAGAACAAATGGTTAGGACATTCTTTATCCATGAGATTGTTCAAGATGTGTTTGAAGCTGTGCTTTAAATCTGTTAACATGGTGCAAATTTTTGTATGTACACACAGTAGGTTTTATTTTTAAATAGCATTTAATACAGATTTAGATTAATCAGGTCTATTTGAGAATCTAGCCATGACCAGTTTAAATTATATATCTATTTTAGACTCTGTACCAAATGGAAAATAGAAAACTTGGCTTGAATTACATTCAATTTGGTGTGTAGATAGACACTGGTTTTACTACTAAATAAGCACAAACGGATCTAAGCTAACAGGAATTGGATATACAGACCTGTTTCACAAAAAGAAATCTCTTAAATAAGAGAGTATACGCTATGCAGAACATTGATGTGATCAGGGTGGAATCAGAGGGGTGTGTCTTCACGTGCTGATGTACCATTGCCTCTTTTTCTTGTTGCTATGGTTATGTAGCATATCCATGTATACACACATATACTTGTACACCTTGTGTGTACTTCTCCCCACACCCCATGGCTAAGAGTGGGGCTAACAACAGGGTATCCTCATCAAAGGTAAGAAGCTAAAAAGTTATATTTGAAAAAAAAAAAGTTGTTTTGATACACTGGAGATAAATTACTGAGGTGCTTTTGGAATGACCACCCCGGAGATTTCCTGGAGTGCATCACCTTGCTTGCAGCCAGGAACAGCTGTTTCCTGAGATCCTACTAATTAAGTAATTAGGGAGCCAAGTCAGACTCTGCTCTTGCCAATGTAAAGGTGTGTGAATGCAACTATCCACTTAAGATGGGCATGATTTGTATGGTGTCATCCTAACTTTATCCAAATGCACAGTTTATTATTTTACATTTAAGATGGCTGGAACTGGTGTGGTGCAGAACCAAACCATGGTGAGGGGAAGCAGTAAAGCGGATGATCCTTGGGCTTCACAGCTGAAATGACTTGTTTTGAACTGTGGCAAAGCTAGATCAGCTGGAAATCTCATTCTGTTCCTGTTCAGTAGGGGGGGAATGTCATCGGGGCCAATAATCTCTCCTTCAAATTGAAATCAGGTGTTCTACAGGGAAGAGACATTACAGAGAACTGAGGCATGCGGTGATCAGTTTCTTGCCAAGCATCGAGTCAAATTAAAGGGCTGGAGGGAAGAAATATTTTGAAAACAGGTTTTAAAACAGCCATCAGAGCAGATTCTTATATGGCTCACAAGTACCATTAAATACTTTGCTTCCCCTTTACACTTTAGAGACATGAAAAAGCAGTTAAGTACTTGAGTTGAGCAAGGACACACAAGAAGGCGAGGAAGGGTGCAGGTTTCTGTATTATATCCCAGAACTTCTTTTTGTTTATTCATACAGCGCATGAATTATTACTAAGACTAAATAGTTAATGAGGGTTGATTCTCACGCCGAGAAGGAGGAGGACGCGGGGGGGGGGAGGCGCTCCCGCAGCCGCATCTCGCACCCACCCGGGGTGGTTCATTCGGGGAGATTCACCCCTCGGGGGAGCAGGGAAGGGTGTGCTCAGCTCCCAGCCGAGCCGTGCGGGGCGCGGGGGGCAGAGGGGCGTGCGGGGCTCGCAGCGCGGCCGTGGCCGGGCGGCGGCGCTGAAGAGGCCCGGGGGGGCCGCGCGTCACGGCGGGGGGCGGGCGGGGAGCCCCCGCTGCGGGGGCGTCGGGGCCGCGCCTGGGCAGCGGGCGGAGCCGCCGCCGCCTTCCCTCCTGCTCCTGCCGCCGGAGCCGCTCCGCGCCTCGGAGGCTGCGCTCGGCTGCGCTGGGCTCGGCTCCGCGGCGCTCGGTGCGGCCCCGCAGCCGCCGCCGGCAGGGAGGGAGCGAGCGAGCGAGGCGGACGCCGCCGCCCGCGCCGCGCCCATGGGTCCCCTCCTGCTCCTCTGGGCGTGTGCGGCCGCCGCCGGGGCAGGTGAGGGGCCGCGCCGGGGCTGCGGGGCCGGGGGTCCCTTGCGGCGCTGGAGTCCGTCCCGGGGGTGAGGGCGAGGGCCGGGGCCGCCGTCCGGAGCGCGCTGGCAGCGGGAGGAAACTTTGAGGGGAGGCGGCGGGGACCGGGAGCCGCCCCGGCTGCGGCCGCGCATCCCGCAGGGGATCCGCCGGGCGCTGACCCCCGGCGGGGCGGCCGCGGGAAAGTTTTGCGAGAGCGGCGTGCGGGCTGCGCCCCGCGGAGACGGGCGGCGGGCAGAGCGGGGGTCCGGGCGAGGGGCGGCCGCGGGGGTCTGTCCGGGTGGCTCTGCCCGCGGTGCCGGGCGGGACGGATGCGGTACGGGCGGGATGCGGCTGCAGGTGCGTTATTCCAGCCGGTGCCGCGCCCGCCCCGTTTTCTCTACAGTGTTGCACGACCCAAGTACCGCTTCTTGTTTCTTGCGGAGGCTTTGTTCTCTTTCCCCGGGTACCGCTCCTCCTCGGTTGGAGCTGATGAAGGGGACGTTTCTCCCTGGTGCTTGTAGCTCTATTCCCAAGGAAATTACCCGGCACAATTATCAGAAGTGCAAAGCAATTCACGTTTTATAATTAAATTCATATAGTAATTATTACCTCGTTAAAATCTGCAGAGAGATGCGACACAGAAATAGTTGAAAGAAAATATCACCCGTCCCTTTTGTAGTGGTGTTACCCCTGATAGTGCATACGGAGATTTTAAATGGTCAGTAGGACCCAAAACTCTACTACTCTGAAAGTTCTTTGTATGCAACAATTGCCACTGAAGTTGTGAGAGGAAAGAGCAAAATGCCTCTTCTCTAGCCTCCTCTTTACCATTTGAATGATTGCACATGGGTACGTGGAAATGGCTTGATTGTGTTGAGTGTGCTTTAAGTAAAAGTTTTTCCATCCCCAAATGGCACGTTACACACGTCGAGGAGATTATAAATGTGCTGCATATGTTGCATGGCTGCACATTAGCTAGATGGAGCGTGGCGTGATTGCTGGTGCTTGGGTGTAGGTGATAAAGGCACAAGCAGAGAATACAAGCTGTCGGAGCTGTAAGGCAGAATTAATTTCTTTTAGGGATTTCCTAGTGACATCATTCATAATTATATGGCTTAATCCTCTAATCTACTGTAGAGCCTTCAGTTCACATTGGGCCGAATCCACCAAGTCCTGAGATGATTTTTACTCCCGCCCACCTGACTGAATCATTTGGGGTGTTGCTTGTGTAAGCCACTGATTTAAGGGGAATGGCCCAATTACTTTGAATAGGAATTGAAAGCAACATCAGCCAGAATTGGGCCCAGGCATTGCACAGTTCTCCAGTGAGAGCAGATGACTTGATGCTTAATTTTTACTTCAGAAAGAAACAGTATTTGCAGCTGCTTGTTCCACTGAGGAGAGACAGCATAAAATACCAGATGCAAGTGCAGTTGATATGCCTGTGGTTTCTTTCTGATAGACTGGTGGAGACCACAGGGAAAAAGGAGACTTGGTTGTCATACTGAAGCTGCTGATTTGTTGTTTATTAATTATTAACTACACTTTTGAGTGCCTGCTGCAGTTTGAAGAGCCAGCTCAGGAAAATGACTAGGTATTTAAAGCAGTGTAGGATCTTGCTAAATAGTTACTGTGACATTGGAAACACTCTGCTTTTGAAAGTATTTTAAAAGCTGGAAGGGGGCACACTGAAGCTGTCACACAAGATCCTTCATTGGCATAAATCGAAGCCTGTGCAGCTACAGTGATGTATACTTGTTGAGCCTTGGGTATTCAGGCTGGAATAAACTGTTTTAATAGAGCAGTGGAGCTGCTGTGATTTATGGGAGTGCCTATACTTGCTTGATGTGGTTTCTGTCCTCACCCTGTTGATGACTGCGACAGAGCTTTCACTTACTTTAATGGGGTTAAGATTTGTCTTACTGGACATACCTTGTCCTTTCTGTTGAGCAAGTTTTAGTACCTATTTGACCTCGTTTCATATAAGTAGGTTATTGCTGATCTGATTTGAATAGATGTAGCCCTTTCAAATGAGGAACAGCGTACTCTCTTCCTCACAGAGACAGCAAACACTGTCTTTCCTGATAGGTAGGTTCACACAATTTACATTGTGCTGCTTTTCTCGTGAAAACCTTAGAAGAAATAATAATACCTTTCTGGTTTTGATGCTGGTGTTTATTCCAGAAGGGGAAGTTGTTCTTGGTCTGTCAGCGTGTTCAGTGTCAGTTGTGGTTGTTCACTGCCAAGTGTCTGGGGTGTAAGTCAAAGATAGTACTATAAACTTGATGATGTTGCTGGTTATCTGGGAAGTTTTTACCTTTGGAGAAGTTTATCTGGGTTCTGTAATTCTAATTTTCTACAAAATGTGTTTATCCCCATATCCTTATGAAAGCACTGTGTATGTATGGATGTGTCTGCACTCTTGGAGCTTCAGTTCCATCAGACACCTCTAGATCTTAATTTTCCTTGTAGAGTAAGGTTGCTAGAGACCTAAAGTGTTCAGTATTTTTTACTACTCTGTCCCTTGTGGAGTAGAATCCTCTGCATTAGCACAACACGTTTTTCCAACAAATTTTAATCCTTGAGGAAAGGAGGAAGTGCTGTAGTACAGATGATTTATGAGTAGTATGTGTAACGTGTTTGTTCTGTACACCTCGGTAATTTCTCAGAACCTTTCAAAGAATCAAACTAGAGTATTTGCTGCTTAACTGATCCAGAAGTGCAGTCCTGGAATAACAAATCAATCAATTTAAAGCTGAATGTAAGTCCACTCAGTGGAAATCAATCTGGACGTGCTTTACAGGTAATGTCCTTGCTCCATGGAAGTCAGTGGGACTTTTACCATTGACTTCAGCTGTGTCAGGATTTCATTCTTGAAGCCTGTTTCCATTACTAATGACGTTAGTGAAAAATTTCATTAGGAAAGTGTTTGGATCCCACACAAGATATTTGACCTATGTCTCAGGCACAGGTCTCCTGTCACACTTATTGCTGTGTTGAGAGAGACACGGAGGTCAGGCTGGCCTCTCCCCATCCCTAGAAGAAGGACATATGTTTAATGAACTTGGTGTGCTGTAACTATCAAGTTGCCCTTAGCTTTTCAACATAGAAGTTTCAAACTGCTTGAGTCTGTCTTTTCTGTCAATCCCATCAGGTCTCTACTGGATCGAGGAGTGCTCGTTTTTTTCCTGAGCATAAACCTTTTCTAAATTTTAGGTTTAGATTTGTGCTTCTTCTGTAGGTGCTTCTGCAGCCCAGAGATGCTACTGCTGGTTTAGATGAATGAATGTCTGTTTGTAGGTGGCTTTGGCGCACTTTGTAGGTGCCAACTGTGCTGAAATACAGAGGTGCCCTTCTAAAGCAGTATCAAACAATTTTGTAAGTCACCCCAGGCTCTTAGATTACAGGATGGTGTTCTTTGCCCTACTACCCTATCTCCTCCAGGGTCCTTTTGTCCAGTTGGGAAGATGGATTGCATGTACACTATGAGCTGTGGGCCTGATTGGTTGGTCACAGCATAAAATGTGAGAGGAATTCTCAGTCCTCGCGTCTCCCTGGAAATAGTGTGGCCAATAGACGAATGCTGCAAATCTCTCTCATCAGTTTGCATAGGTGGTTATGCTTTCCTTATTTATTGCTCTTTAACCTTATGAAGATACTGGATTAACGTATCAGTTTTAGAATGTTTTAACGTCTGTGTAGGAAAATCTCTGAAAAGGAAATAGTTTAATTGAAAGAACTGGAATAGAATATCTTCTCTTTCCTGCAGCAGAGGTACTGTCTTATAAGTAATTACTGTATACAGTGTGTGTGTGAGTGGGAAGGTACTAGAAATGTCTGTGCTAGATATTCTTCTCCATTCTTTTCATTACCTGATTTGAAATAAAAATTGATCTCTCTGCCTCCAACAGCTGTAGGGTTTGGAATGGATCCTGACTTACAGATTGATATCATCACAGAACTGGATCTTGTGAACACAACCTTTGGGATAACACAGGTTTCAGGACTACACAATGCCAGCAAAGCATTTTTATTCCAAGGTAAGAGAAACATCCTCAATTCTCTTATCTCACTTCTATCTGCATGAAATCATAAAAGCTTTGATGCTTAAGTGATTCCCTGTAATGGTGGTCTTACTTAACTGTTGCTTTCTTTAATTTTTATTTTTTGGGAATAGTTCTTGTTACTTTCCTGAAATGCAGATGACATTGTTTTGTGTGTGCTGTCAGGTAGTGGAGGTTAGAGATATTTAGGGAAGTATTTCTGGGTAGGTTTTCAATACTCCCCAATATTTATTTCTAACTAAATATGTGAAAGTGGTTCCAAGGGATGGACTCTGTTGTGTTCTTTCTCTCTGTGATTATACAAATGCAGAGACACACACAACTAAAGCTCTGTAACTATGAGAAAGCATTTAATGTGTTGACACTGATTAGTAACATAGCAAGTCTTTCATCGACTTTGTGAAAGCTGCTAAATTGGGAAAATAGAACAGTACTGTGTTTAGCTGCCCAAGCTGAGTACCAGGGACAGGATAAGTCACTTTGAATTATGATTCCCCCCCCTTCATTCAGTATTCTAAGATCATTTTGTGAAGTGTTTTAAAATGATGTCTTTTTTTTGTATTTTTTTACTGAGTGAAATTCTGGATGTAGTTTTATAATGTATTTTAAGTAAGGCCTAGATTAAGAGACAATGTCCTGTGGGGTGAAAGCACTGAGTTGCTACAATATGCTTATTAGGCAAGAAAGACATTTATGTCATTTAAGATTAACATGTGAATTAAAGCACAATTGGGAACATTTTTATTGTGGAGACTTCCTATATTTGTTTTTTCTTTACTGTGCTTTACTCAGTGTTGAATTGTGCATATTAGTGTCTCACTTTTTCATGTCTGTCCTCTGTTGCTGTTTTTAGAGGCAAATGATTATGATCCCATTCAGCTTTAGTTCTGGATTTGCAGTGCTACTGACTTTATTGTAAATAATAAAGGAAGGGAGTCTGTAATCTTAGTTCATTCTTTATCTGGCCAAGGCCATCTTAGGAGTCAGAGCTGATGTAGGGTGTTGACCTTGACTGGATGCCAGGCACCCACCAAATCTGCTCTATCACTCCCCTCTGCAACTGGACAGGGGAGAGAAAATATAGCAAAAGGTTCATGAGTTGAGATACAGGCAGGGAGAAATCACTCAGTGATTACTGTCATGGGCAAAACAGAGTGAGCCTGGGGATATTAATTGAATTTATTACTAACAAAATCAAAGCAGGATAATGAGAAGTAAAAACAGACCTTAAAGATGCCTTCCCCCTACCCCTCCCTCCTTCCCAGCTTTACCTCTCCACCCCAGTGGTGCAGGGAAACAGGGAATGGGGGTTACAGTCAGTTCCTCACAGGTTGTTTGTGCTGCTGCTCAGGGAGAGGAGGGTCCTTCTCCTGCTCCTCGTGGGGTCTGTCCCATGGGAGACGGTTCTCCACGAACCTCTCCAGCGTGAGTCCACCCCACAAGCAACAGTTCTCCCCAAACTGCTGTGAAGTGGGTCACTTTCCCACAGGGTCAGTCCTTCAGGCACAGGCTGCTCCAACGTGGGTACCCCCCACGGGGCCACACATCCTACCAGGAAACCTGCTCCAGTGTGGGCTCCTCTCTCCATGGATCCACAGGGCCCTGCCAGGACCTGCTCCAGCACAAGCTTCCCAGAGGTTCACAACTCTCTTTTGGGCATCCACCTGCTCCGGTGTGGGGCTCCTCCAGGGGCTGCAGGAGGATCTCTGCTCCCCCATGGACCCCCATGTGCTGCAGGGCACGACTGCCTCACCACGGGCTGCAGGGGAATCTCAGCTCTGGTGCCTGGAGCACCTCCTGCCCCTCCTTCTGCACTGACCGTGGTGCCAGAGCTGTTCTTCTCACATATTTCCACTCCTCTCTTCTCTGACCACAATTACATCTGTGCAATAACTTTTTTTTTTTTCATTCTTAAATATGTTATTACAGACCTGTTACTGTCATTGCTGACTGGCCCATTCTCAGAGAAGCCACCCTTGTAGTCCCCTCACCACCAAAACCTGGCCACACAAACCCAATATGGACATGGAGACCACCTCAGGATTTGTTTCCAGTCTTTTATGATACAACAAGTAGCATGATTTTCACTGATTTCCAAATTAATGTCCAGAAATGCAGCATTAATTTATTAATTTAAAGATATCAATTGTGTTTTCTTCAGATACCTTGACTTCAGGTTTGTGTGTTATGGACAAAGAGTATTGAAGTACAACCATTCCTCCAAGGGCTGCAGTGCCCCAAATATATGAATAATTCTAATTGCTATTCCGTGCAGCTTATTGCAACCACACTGGTGAACTGTCGTGGTGAGTTTTCACAGGCTGGTGGTCAAAGCTGTAGGGGAGAAGTCTGAGATGTTTGTCAGAGAATGGATTGAGACCATTGCTGAAAGGTTAATGGTGAAGATGTTATGGATATTCTATTCTTTTTTCCTTGGAGGAATACACCTGTAATTTAGGAACTTAGGCAGGACTAGTGTAAAAAAGGTAGAACGTATGAAATTTGTGTGAACTGAAAGATAAATGTTCTTGGGAAGCAATAAACAAAAATTCACTGTATGAAGTGAATAAACAATTTGAACGCTGTAGTTAGGTACATAAAGCTTTTTTTTACCATTCCCACAACAGAAATTGTTTTTGCTAATGCACACAGGAATAACCCTGTGCTTGAATATCACCTCTAAGTGTAAAACTTTCTGGAAGGTGGCTCGGGAAGATTACTTTCTTCAGTAAAGCTCATCAGCCCTTGGGTCAGGAGAAGATTGTCAGATGGGATGGAAGTCTGAGGATGCCCTGTTGTCTGCTTCCCTTCTTGTTCATATCTGTTATTTGTTAAATGTCAGCAGCTGAATGAATTCCCTTTTACTGACAGAGGTGACTTACTTTACAACTACAGTCTGGCTGTGTACCAGGTCCCTTGGCTGGAACCAGGAGATACTTAATTTTGATTTTTTTTATCTTGCCATGCAGTAAAACCAATATAGAACTTGGGGCAATGCATGGACAACTGCTGTGTCTAAGATAGAAGTAGTAGTTTCTGCCTCAGAGATTCACAAGAAAAACTTCACCAACGTGAAGCAAGGCTGAAAGTTAGTGGTTAGTTTCAAAATTACTTTATCCTACTGGACTAGCTATTCCAGCCTCCAAGATGTGGTCTTTTCAGCACAGCTTTGCTTTGGTTAGTCCTTCCCATGTGTGAGTAGTCACTCACACATGCCTTGCTGCATCCCACTGCTCCAGGATTGCCTTTCAGGCTCTGGCAGGGGAGAGCCTGTTTCACCTCGCAGGATGTTTGCTGAACATGGAGCCACATTAGAAGACCTCTTTCCAGGCTTTCACCGCTGAGGATTCCCTAGTTTAGGACATAAGAAAAGTTTGTGAGTATGTTCTTTGGCATGTGGTTTTTCATAGGGATGGTTTTGCCTGCTGCCTTTGACAGCAGTGTATTGGGGCTTGGAGCTTCCATAAAGGTTCCCTGTGGATCATTTTCTGTCTTGTAAGTTGTATTTTCTACAATGGCTGTAATGGAGCTGTTCAAACTGAGAGTGTTCTTTTGTGTGTCCCAGCAAGTTTACATTTTTTAAGGTAGAGGAATGGTAATTTTTCCCCAGCCTGGACAGTTATGTGTCCAAGGGTAGTGAAAATATGGATTGTTTGCCTAAACAAGATTCCTTTTCTGTGAATTAAACTATTTGAAACAGAAAGCTTTATGAGTTTTGAGCATTTTTTCTGTTGCATTGAGGTGAAAAGAGGAAATGAAGGAGTGGGGTGATTTGAAGACACGCACAAGAGAAAGGGAAACTATTATTTTTAATTAGATATTTGATCAGTGGTGTTAGCTCTCTTACAGTAAGTGACACACTGTTTGTTACAGAGTTTCTGGGGAGTGATGTCATGATTTAATTTATCCTAGAGAAAACATAGATTCTTTTCCCTGGAGAGTTTGCAATTTCAGTCTGATGCAATTTTAGTCCAACACATTGCAGCGAAGCTGGTATCCTGATTTTTTAATAATATTGATAGTAACAACCAAAACTCAGTTTTCTGTGAGAAGCAGCTCTGCAAGCAAAGAAATGCATTAAATTCTGTTGCAAATTATGTGACAGCGTGGTAGAAACAAAGTGCCAATCGAGAGATGTGGGTTGCCTTTGGGCAAGCAAATCTGTTCCTAATTCAGAAAAGCATAGAAACCTATAATTAAGTGTAGTCAACTGAGCGGTCCTATTGGGCATGGACTTCGATTATTAGAGTATTTCAGCAAGATTTTTTATTGATCAGTTCCATTGTTTGTATGTTTTAGTTTCATTCTCTGTGAAATGGGGATGAGAAAATAAAAAATGCGGTGTAAGTATTGACAGTGTGAATTAGAAGAAATGTAGATATCTAACTCATAATTGCAATTCTGCAAACAGTCTGATTGTTAAGATCCCTGACATTGTGGGGACTTTATAATTTATTAATTTGTCAACACTAGAGTGGGGAAAAATGTCTTTGTGGGTTGTTCTGGCATGAAGGGACAAAGGAGGGTGAGTGGAGGTTCTTGGCTAGAGTGCTCTTGGGGAATGGGGCACCAAAGATCCTGATGTCTGACCCACATCTCCTCACCTCCAACCAGGAGTCCAAAGAATTGAAGGAAACAGTTTGGGGGGCGGGTGGGAAATAAACCTAAAAAAAGTATTGAAAATGTTAATTGTTCACCTAATATGTTACGGTAACATCTTACAAACATTGAATGAAACACATTTGTAAATATGTCTCACATCTGTAAATTTGTATCTTACAAACATGAAAAAATGAACAGGATCAGAATCCCAGAACGGTGTTTTAGTGTAAATTTTAGTACATCAAGAAACAGGGAGCTATGGCTCCCTTGATAGTGCTTCATCCTGTTCTGTTTCAGATAGCAGGGAAGCAGGGCTTGTTTTGACCCTGACTTGGCAGGATCTTGAGTTCAGTGGTAGAGAAAAATTCTCATGGTAAATAAGGCAAGAGGAGGTGCTTCAGTGGCCATCCTATTTCTAGGTAGACTGAGCCCAATTTTTAGCCTAGCTGTTAAATTATGTGATTAATAACCAGTCTAACTTTTGTTCTATGCTCAGTTCTCATTGGGGAAGTAAAATTGTATTCCTTTTACAAACTGTCAGCTATGCCTCTTTCTTTTTAATTCTTCTCACAACATCTCTTTTGTGCTAACAGAGACTTAAAGCCTTTACTTATAAAACAGTTCCCCTCTAGAAGTTTATTAAGGCTTTGCTGTTTCCTTTCCTAGCAATCTGGCAGTATTTTTCAACTTGGCCTTTAAATTAGGAATGGTCTTTTTACTATGTATGCTATGTTTAGCACTCAGTAAAAGAAACCACTAAGTACTGTTAAAAGTCTAAAGATGTATAGTCCTTTCTTCCTTGACCGTTTTTTGACTTACATTAAACAACCAGTAGATTTGTAAGAGAAACACCTGGCCTGGAGCTCCTGCAGCACAGGGTTCAGTCATGCTCCTTATTCCCACTTCGTACAAGTGTCTGCTGAGTTTTTTTCTGTGCAGCCATGGCTCCAACAGGAAAGGCGAAAGAATAACAAGTATCTTAAAGCACAGAGAAAGGCAATGTTTTTGTGAGAAAGAGAGTGAAACTTGTTGAGTTCCTGAAACAAAAGGACTGTCCTGCTTCAGGCCAAAGAGAGATCAAAGCTGCAGTGCTAAGGCAGGTAGAGGTGCCTCCCAGAAGACTCTCTTGAGTTTCTAGATGAAGTGCAACCCTCTCTGTTGGTGTTTTCTTTCAATGTTTTACGAATCCTGACTTTTTTTCCTCACTTAGAGAGTAGAAGTGTTTCCAGACCTCACTCCAGGAGTCTGAGTCCTAGAAGTCAGGTTTTGCAGTGCCGAACTGAAGGGAGTTTTGATTGCTGGCAAGCTTTGAGATTGGTGGATAAGGACAACTGCATAAGTTGATCTTGTCATCAAGAGTGGGCACATACCCTTTATATCAGGAACTCTGGCTCTGCTTCTGGTAAGACAGTCTTCAGGATACACTTGCGATGTGGTTGGGGAAGGAGCTCAGCACTGAGCTGTGCTCAGTAAATTCACAGGCCAGGTGAGGAGGCTGCTGTGTTTGTTCATCCGTGCGTGAACATCATCTCACCCGAATCTCACTGACCTGTGCGCTGTGGCCGAGGTTGTAATCCACTTCAAGTGTTAAACTCAGTTGTGCCAGCATAACGTGTAAGGTGTGTGAGCTGCAGAGCTTCAAAAAGAGCCAGGACTGAATGAGAGGGAGCAGATAACGGCTCAGGGAAGAAACATATGATTACTCTTCTGGGGGTGGGTGGTGGGAGGTCTGCAGTGAGTAGGAGAGATAAACTTTAATTTTAGACTTCAGGCTTTAGTCCTTCTTTACATGAGATAATGACACAAGAGTCATTGCTTTCTGTGGGATCTCTCCTGCTATGTTTATAGCAAATATTAAGTATCAGCGATGTCATTTTTACAGAACAGAAATCTTACAGTAGCAAAAAAATTAGGAAGGCACAACATGAGTTGCTGGAAATCTTAGTTCTGCCTTCTGTGGTTGTAGAAGAGAGTAGCTCTAGTATCTTCTCCATGCCTGGTGGTATCTGAATATTCCATCTTGCTGGGATGCTGGAGTTTTTGGGGCACACCTCCTGAGGCTGTCGGTGCCCCACTGCTCCCTATTCTTTGGGACAATTCCTTCTGAAATACCCTTTTCCTGAGGTGCTGCCAGCCAGGCTGTTCCCTGAGGTGGGGCTGTGGGAAGTGGCCAGAACCAGCAGCACCACCCCTGACAGAGGTGCCCTGCACCTCACCACAATACACAGGTTTATCTTTGTGGAAACTCTGCAAACTCCTTGAACTCGTGAGCTTTTATTTTATATTTTAATGGTCAGAGGGTGGTATTTTGCCTGTGCTGTGTCATGCTGTGTAGGCCTGCTCTGGTTCCCACATGGGCAGGTGAATTTGGGGTTTTGCCCCATGATGCCTGCGGGATGCCTATCCTGGGTTTCTGGGTGCTCATGAGGAAGAGGCAGCTGCTGTCAGATAGAACCCTTTGTATGTGTTGGTAAAAACAGCATCAACATCTGAGATGTGGGTCAGCCTCTCGCCCCTGTCGTGTTGCAACATTCAGGTGTTGCTGCTTCCTCAGTCCTAAGTTTTGTCCGTTCTCCTTCTCTTTCCACTGAGATCCCACTCTCACCAGGGCATGGTAGAATTGGTGGTTTACTAAAACCTGATCTGCTTTCAGGGCTTAGTGGCTCCAAAGGCAGCCACAGGCAGCTCTGCTCACCTCAGTGTTGGCAGCACGGAGATGGCAGGGGCCAGGCCAGTGTGTGATTGTGCTTGCAGTGGAAATTTGTGGAATTGTGAGAGATAGGGCCCATCCCATCCCTTGGAGAGCGGGATGCTCATCTGCCCTCTGTGCTCATCCCTTGAATGTCCCCCTGCTTTTCCAAGCTCCAGGCTGGCCCTTAGGAGGTGTGGCAGCTGCCCACCATCCTAGAGTGTTGCCAGAGAGTTCCCTCAGAGCTGTTAGCCCTTTGTCAGCACTCCTAAAATAAAAGTTTAAATAGGATCCCAACAGCTGGGCTGGCTGCACCCAGGAGGATGGAGGAAACTGTGACTTCCCTGACGGAGGTGGTTTCTGGGCTTGTGTCCATCAGCAGGTCTTGACGTCTTTTTGGGATCTGGAGTGCTTGTCCTGATTTCCCCCCATCATTCCCAGACCTCTATAGAAGCTGGAAATGAGAGGGAAATAAAGCTGGAAGTTTAGGGGCAAGGACTGAGTGTGTGACAATGATGAGTGGTCTCCCCTGGGAGCCAGGCAGTGACTTGGGCTGATGCTGGGCAAGGGTGTGGAAGCAGCTGGATGAGATGAACTGTGACAGGCAGGGCAAGAAAATGGCCTCAGGTGGGCATGTGGAGGGGAGAGGAGAGAAAAAGCTGTGTTGAGGAGCTGGAGGCCAAGAAGGAGACAGGTGATGGCCAGACAGGGAAGCTGTGACAGGGATGGTACAAGGACTCTGACCTGGGGGGGAGTGAGGTGCAGGGATGGAGAGCACAGTAAGGGGAGCTGTACACAGCAGCTGGGAGAAGCAGCATGAAGAGAGAGGCAAAGGGCTGTGGCCTGGGTAGAAAACCCAAGGACTGCAGTCTTGGACTAGGAGAGTAGGACTGGTTAAAGGTTTGCTTATGGTAGAGGCAGCACCAGGGCAGCATGATAGGGAAAAGCACAGAAAGTTCAGATTTGGTATTGCTGTGAAGTACCCGTGGTATGTGCTAATATTTAACAAATGTTTTTGGAGGATGAAACTTGGATAATGTGTTTTTTTTTTTTTTTTTTTTTATTAGCCATTTAGAACCTTCACTTTGCTGTGCTTTGGTTGTTCACCTGTAAAGTTGAGGTACTAATGCCCTTTCCTCCAACAATCATGGTATGAAGAATTCATTAATACTTGTAGAGGACTCGAATACTACGCTGCAATAATTAACTTGATCATGGTGTGTTCTGCCTTCAGAGAAGGATTTGACTACGGCAGGTTTACTGTTCAAGGTGAGCCTTGAACAATAAAAATAAAGCAAAACTTAAGATCCTTGTTTGTTAAATAGTTTTGTTCTTCCCTTTGTGCACTGATTGTGAGAAAGGAGCCCTCTGGAAAGAGGTGTGTGATCCTGTAATTAAGAAAGATTTTGGAATATGCATCCCCAGAGGGTTCTCTGTGCTACTTGAATTCTAACAAGTGCCTAACTTATAAATTATATATATTTTTAATATAGCTAATGTTTTAATGTGTTTTGTATACACAATGTAATTTTCTTTTGCAATGAAAAAGTCTTCAGTGTGGGTTTTTTTCTTTGCAAAACTGACCACTTTCAGAACAGAGAAATGATCTGAAATTAAATACAATGAAGTAGGAGGGGATGAATGAGGTGAATCATCTTCAATGGAGAAAATTAAAGATCACCCGAGACATAATTATTAAACAATGCTTTGAGGCTTTGAAGATACATAAACTACTGTTAACTTTGTCAGTTCCCGGAGGTAGTTTTTAAAATACTCATATATACCCATCCTATCTTGGCTGTTTCTTGTTTAATGTTTCAATTATGTTAGAAACCTGTTTAGGAGTAAAATATATCCAGCATATTGATATGAAGGTATTACTTGTAAATAATTGCAGAGTTTCTTGCTCTATATTCTCTTGTTTAAAACACCCCTACCCCTCCTTCCAAGTAAGTGTAGACTAAAATAGAACCATAGTCACATTAAACAACAGTGACCAATTTCTGCTTTCCTTCTTTTTTTCCCCCATCCTGAATGCTGTCATGCTGCCTTCTCTTACTTGACATTTTTTGGATTTCCCATCATGTCTGTAATGATTAGGAAAGAATTCTGAGCACACATTGCCTCTGTCCTTGACAGTTATTTTTGCTTTCCTGGGAGACAATAATTGTGCTACTTGTCTATCTCCATTTGCCATGAGTGTAAGTACAGAGGGGAAGTGGGATAAGCACTTCAGTACTTTTGTAGTATGCTAAAAGCCTTGAATGCTTCTGGCAGCCTGTTGACAAAGTCCTGTCGTGAAGAGAAGCAGAAAGGAAAGCAGAAAGAAAAGAAAGTTCTCTGCTCTTCAGTGGGCTGAGAGGGGCCTGTAGGAATTAGTTTCTGATACTGCTGGTAGGTGTTGTGTTCCACACCATGTGAGCATCTAGGTCCTTACAATGAATGTAGTTCAACTTAGATCAAAGTAAGAATAACAGTCTGAGTTTCTTGTATCTTCATCAAAACAGAAATACAACAAAAATGGTCTTTTCCTGCAAAGATTTTGGCAAACAGATACTCTTAAGTCATTTCATACTGCAAGTAATCAGGTTTTATTAACTACTTGTTTAGTAAACAAGTATTAAACTAGAGTAAGAGTATTGTTCTATAACAAAGTCAGTACCTGAGTTGTGCTGCCTTGAGGCAAATCCCTCCGAGTGTCCCTGGGTAGAGAATCCTGCCCAAGCTCAGGGCAAGTCCCTGCACCTGATATTGCAGGTCTGGGTTAAAAGAGAGCAGAATTGGAGCATTAGTGGGCACTGCTGAGTTAAAACTGCTTAAACAACAGGAGAAGGGAAAAGCAATGCTCAAGAATTGGGCTCTCACTGTAGGCAATGGAACAGGATGGTCCATTATGGTGCATTTTGACCCCAAGAACAATCTCTTAATTCTTAAGCCAATTTTAGTAGAAATACATTAATATCCATTTGAGAAGAGCATTTACACTTGGCCTACTTAATGACATTACTTCTAAACAGAGCAAATCTTTTGCCTAAAAGGAAGTAATTTGAAATTACTATCACGCAAATTTAAACACATGAAATGATTTTTTTTTAAAGATTTTGTACCTTTAAAAAGTACACATAGGCAGGTATAACCAGACCTAATGCAAGAGGCAGGGATGGACCATTTCCTGTGGTGAAACCCCTGCTGTCTTGAACTATCTGTCAAGAATAAAAATTAGATGCTACTTGAGACCTCAACCTATTTCTTCTATGCCAAACTCTAGATTAGTCCTACCACCTGCAGTGTGGGTGTAGAAATGAAAAAAGGGGGACGTTTTTTCTCTTATTTTTTATTTTCGCCACATAAGTGGTATGAAGAATTCATGTCATACTGTGCTGGTTTATGGCATTATGTCATGTGATTGCCCTGCCTTTTGTGGCCTTTTCAGTGATAACAGTACAGAACATTAGATTTTCTCTTTTTTAAATGGAATGGACAAAAAAATTGGTTTTGGCACCTGATGTCCACTATAACATTGAGCCAAATCCTTAGTTGTGTAGGCTGCTAAACCAGCAAAGTTCTGTAATTCTGACAAGAGGGATCTGTGAATCAGTATTTTGGAGCAATAAGTACTATAGCTCAGAACTGCTTTTGCTTCTTAAAAATGTCTCATTGCAGTTTTTCTGTCCTTCATCCTACGTCCTTTGTGGTAACATTTCTTACAGAGTTACAGCTGAGTTTGCTGTGGGTCCCCTGTGCTATAAATAGGAAAAATAGTATAGGATCACTACAGCTGCAGGGATTATTTTAGAGAGTCTGTCTTTCCCTTGCACATGTGGGTGACTCCTCCCTCTGAAGCTGTGAGTTTTCCATTTGGCATAAGTGGGCTTACTTCTAAAACAGTTAAATTTGTGTTGTAAAGCTTATTTCTGTGTTGTGTAGCCTCCTTCTTTTACTTGTTCTTTTAATTTTTAAAAAATCTTTTGTAAACTGGAACAGAGCAAAGATATTCTGAGAGCAAAACATGTATAAAACTGGATCTTGTAGTTTAAATACTCATTGCTTCTATGATGAAAGACTGTCTACAGATGGCATTCAGACTTTCCTCTGCTTCTCTCTCTCCACTTCAGCTCATTGTGAATAACAATGTTGAAATTTTAAAGCCTCTTCTTGGGGACTGGGGAAAATAACAAAGCCAAGATGTGTGGGAGGAGAGTGGGGTTTGTGTGTTTATGTGTCGTGATTTCTCTTGGTCTGTGGAGGTCTCTACGGATGTTCATCGTGTTGTTTGGAAAATAAAGTAGCACAGCCTTAAAGCATGATATTTATAGAATAATTTGGTAAATGCTGGTGATTTGGAAACCATGTACTACACTTACCCCAAGTCTTCCTTTTAAGGGAGTCTGCTGACAAGTTGTGGTAGGAGGACTCTGCAGTATTAGTTACAGTAATCTTGTTGGGGAAGTGGGCAAAGTAATTTAGGTTTACTTCACTGTAACTAATTATGAAGCCAGAAAAAAATAATCTCTCTTTTATAATACTATTGCCCACATATTTAAGTCATGCCCTCTACTTTAGCTTTTTTTCTTTGATGCTGGCACTGCTTTTAGTGTTTTTTGATGTCTTGCGAGTACCAGCTTTCAGGTGGGATATTTCTAGCTTCATGACATCCTAATCGTTTCAAAATGCAACCATTAAAAAAAAAAAGTAAACATTATTACTGGTGTTACTGCTAACAGCAAGAAATGCAAAAAAGGGGGGGGACACATGTGGCAGTTCTATTTAAATAAAAGCTTATTTTCAGAAACAAAGGCTTGTGGAGAAAGGGGGAGCTCTTAGTACCCGAAGCACGTTTGCTGTTACGGATGAACCCACAGCAATGGATGCTATCAAAGTTGTCATATTTTATTCATGAGTTGTGGTATGCTTGGACGAAATAAGAAAAGCAATGCTCCAAATCATAATTATGGTGTAAAAAAATAAAACAGTTATTATTGTGACACTTTAAAAAAAATTCTTAAGTATCTCAAATAATTAATATAAAACTTGTGGATAATGACTAATGTTAGCTGTATTTATGGGTCTTTGTTGGGGGGTGTTGAGAAACACTTCACCAATAGCATTTATACTTTTTTGGGGAGAAAATATAAATGTGTGCTTATGTGTGTTCCAAGAAACAAAGACAACTGGAATATTGAATATAAACATAAAGAGGTTGACAGCAGAAATTATACTTCAATAGAGAAGGGCTCTGACAAATGTATTATGCCTCATGCTATTATCATGCAGTTAATAAATAAAACAGACACCCAGGATTTAATTTGCTTTAGCAATAACATGGAAGTGATTTTTCTCCTCAGGGAAAGAAAACAGAAGGGAGAATTATTTCATGAAACATGTATTGTTTAATGCTTATATAAATCATATATAGAGAATTAAAAAAAAAAGGATTTTAGTAATACATGAACTAAATGCTTTAAAAGTAATTAAAGAATTATTTAGACTGTCAAGTCATTGGGAGTTTTTGAACCAAGAGAGCACTTCAGCATATGCTTACTTTGGACTTTATGGATAATTTCGTTGCCTTTAGTTGGATTATTCATGTGATGAAATGACTGGAAATTAAAACCTTTGTGTAGGTGTAGCCAGCTCTGTGAGCTGCATTAGGCGTAGTAACCTCTCTCTGCAAGTGAAGAAAGTGAGTCAAAGATTTCTGTTTTGCTGAAACTTCCCTGTTAATGAACTATTTAAATAGTATTTTGATTTACACACTCAAGAATCCAGGTTTTCACCAGGGAGGCAGATTCTGATTTCTATGTCCTTGCTGAAGTTGGACTGGGATTTTCAACAGAGTCAAAGTAATTTAGGAATTCAGCTTCTCTCCTGCTTCACTGGGATCAGGTACTTAAAATTTCCTTGAAATGGATTACTTGTTTACTCTATCTGTCATATTAATGTTGAGCTTAGGATTTCTACATCACTTTAGAAGTACTTGTGATTAATATTTATTTTTAATACTGTTCCCATAAAGTATGAGCAGTATTATTACCTGGAAGAAGGAAGAATGCTAAATGAGAAATCAGAATTATTACATATTGCCTAAGAATATAAATGGATCAGTCTCTCTGCATGCTCTGTTGAAAAAGCTTATATTTTATTTCTAGATTACAAACAGACTTAGAGTTATAGTGGGAGAAAACAAGTCCAGACTTACACTTAGTGGTAAAACGTAGCTTCTGTGTCTGATTTTTTGTTCTAAGTAACCTTCTGCTACCATCTTAAGTCTCCTTTAAACAAATGCAGCTGAAGAACATGTTTTGTCAAGCTCAGTATATATTATAATTTTTAAAAAGCGATTTCTAATGGTTTTTTTTGTGTCTGTGACATAGAGCATACCTGAAAATGTTTTGTAGAAGGGGAGGAAAGAAATTGTTTCGCTTGCTTTTGCATGGAGCCATATTTTTGAGGGGCTCATTATTCCCTCTGACATTAGCATTTAATATACCCTTGAAATAGATCCCTGAAGTGGACAGTACTCCTGAAAAACAGATAATACATTGGGAATGATTCTTAGAAATGCTTTTTCCCAATGTTGTGTACATTGCCACTGGCCCTATTCAAAGCGTTGCTGGTGTAGTCCATGTTCTTTCTGTTAAAATGTTTTTATTTTCCAAATCTGCAAACAGCAGTCTTCATAGGCACAGTGATGTGATACCTTATCTAATGTAGGTAAACAGTGGAAAAGATGATATAATCAGTGACTCCTGAACTAATTAACTAACAACACATGTAATTTGATTAACTCATATGATTTAAGAGCAGATTATGTGCTTTTAGTGATAGTGAACTCCTGGAGCATTTCAACGAAGCATTTAGTTTAAGGGATCAGCCACTTGTAAATAGTCTTGATTTCAGTATGAATCCTTTGAGGAAACAACGGAGCCTACTTGAGAAGACGAGCTCAGCTGCCGCTTAAAATATTTGGAAAAAGTTCAAGTGGCTTCCTTCAGTAACAGGTGATGTGCAGCCTTAGCAAGGCAATCACTGTTGAGCTCACCAGGAAGGTTGTTCCAAAGCCATTTGGCTTACTGCAGTTTTCTGACTTTGCTCCATAATGGCCAAATGGTTTGATTGGCAGAGTCAGTTGCTGTGCTGTGCATGTACCCAGGGCTGCTGCTCATCCTTCTGCTGCTGGAGGGATCACTCCAGTGCTTTCCTTGGTCATTTTGTCCAGGTGGGTGGAAAACACAAGAAAGGGCCCTGGAGGTAGGAAACCTGTATGAATTTTTTTGATATAGGCTTTCTGCCACCATGGTTTCTCTGCCACTTCAGGCACCTTTTGCTGACTGGGGAAGCAGAGGTGGCCGCCTTCTCTTTTGGCATGTATTCATTTCCAAGTCTTGTGCCGTGTCTGCTGCTCTGTTTGTTCCAGAGTTCTCAATTTCCAGAATTCAGTTTGAAATGCTGATAAAGCAAACAAAGGACTTAGACTCTCTGACAACTACTTAATTAGCATGAGTGTGGTCACTCTAGCTGGTGCTCAAGTCAAGCCAATTTTCAAGAAGTGAAGAGTCTGACATTAGCTAAATTATTGGTTGAGGAGAAACTGTGATTTGATAAGTGTTCTGCTTGATTTCTTTAGTGGCTTAAAGTTCTCCTGCCCCAGCATCTGGAGTTTTAGGATTGGGTTTGTAATAGCTTCCTGAAAGGATTAAAATATATATATATATTACAAAATATGAATACATAATATTTTAAATGCTAGATTAATTTTGTTGTGAGAGACCTATTTGGAAACGAGTTTCCAAACGTGTATCAAAATGACAGCAATATATGAGCATGTATAGCCAGGGTAGTTTTGCATCACGCAAAAGGAGAATTTCCATTGAATTACACTTCTGTAGTGGAACTGCTTTTGCTGTATAGTCATGGGAACTTACCTTTGTGACATTAGCTGTTCACCCTGGTAATTGCTCCATCCTCTAATTTAATGAAAACCCATTAAACCGAAACAATAATTAAAATGAGACATCATCTCTGTAGGAGGCTTGCATATTAAAATCACCAAGCATTTCACTGCAGACGGATCTTATTCCTGAGAAACAGTGTTTGGAGCAACATGTAAAAAGTGATTTACTATGAATAATCATAATTTAGAAAGCTGTGCTGTTGAACATGATTTCATACTGTTTATTACTGACTCTGAGTGGATCTAGCGAGGCAAAAACATTTACAGTGTCTTTTCATGCCGGTGAGAATACATAGAAGCAGTGATGTGCTTGAGAGAAAACATCACGCCCTCTTTGGTCCTGCCTGGTAGCATAGTTTTTAAGAGAAGGGTGAGCTGTTTTCTGACCCCTCTCTCTGGGTTACTGGCAGGGAGGACAGGTGGTCCTGGTCCCAGCTGTTCCAGTGCAGGGGCCCCAGAGAGCAACACAGTGCCAGCCCAGCATCTTAACATAAATTTGCATTTATTTTCCCTTGGCAGTACCCCACAACTTGCTAAAACCCATCCTGGTGTGGAAGCAGTGTAGGCAAGTGGATCTCTGCAGCACAGTGGGCTGTCTCAAGCCTTAGTGCTGATTGAGCTCCCAAAGTGCTCTGAGGGATATTCATGGCTCTGTGCCCGTTCCTGGGACAGGAGCATGTTACAAAGTCTTTTATTTTGTTTGCATATAAGGAGAAATTGATGTGAATTTTGTCCCCACAGCTTAAAATAAAAAACTAGTGGTGTCTGCAGGTAACTACATTTTGCCCTTGCTAGGTGGGGAGGGACACTGAAGCATTTCACTGCCAAACAGGGAAATAATTCTTTTTGGAGAAGATCCCCATTGTTAGTGTTAGCATCCTTTTGGGGACTTTTGGATCTGTTAGTGACTTGTGTGGACTGAGGTGTGCTCTTAGAAGAGTAGGAAAGAGTGGGAGTGGTCACCTGTCACCAGTAGTGTTTTGGGCTGGTTTTTTTTTTTAACCAGTTCTTCTGAAGATGTTTTGTGGGACCAATGTGCAGAAAAGGAGGCAATGCACTGGATCTCACTTGAACTCAGACTTTGAGGAAGCGCCTGCAGTGAACAAGAAGGCTTTCGCGATTCTGTTTCGTGTTAGGAACTGTCTACACTCAGAGTTGCTAGTGTTGGATCCTCCTCCTAATCTTGGTTTCATTTTTGAAAAGCTGATGACTTAAAAAAAGTGGGGCTCTGGCGTGATTTTTTTTGTTTGTTTGTTTTGCTTTTTAAGTATAGATTTTGGTTTTATTGGATTTTACCCATAGCAAGGTAAAAGCCAATTGGATGTAATATTCAATTCTTTAATTGCTGTAGCTTAAATCCAGATTGTCTGTTGTTGCAGAGTTAATTTCTACTTGCTTGTCCAGAGTGACTGTTCAAAGGCTCTCCTGAAAGCATGTTGAAGCAAATAGCTTTAAAATGACTGAAGTTACCAATAAAGCAATGTGTTCCGCAGTATATTTTCTGCCAGAGGAAGTAAAAAGTATTCCAGCAGGCTAGTGAATGATAAAAATGTATCTGTAGCTTTAGAAAATGAGTTGATTCTGAATGAAATTTTAGTATTTTTCCTCTAATGGGGGCATCTATTATAAAAAAAATATTTCCTGGATGGACTGGGATTCAGCTTTTAACAACTGGTACATGTCTTTCATCGCTTAAAATTCCAGCCCAAATGGTCACGTATTTCCCTCTGTACCATTGTTGTCAAAGTAAGTTTGGCAAGACCTTTGCCTTCTTTTCTTTCTCCAGCTCATTTTGCCTGCTTCTGTGTGGTGGCAATTTTCTTACAGTTTCTAACGGAGCTGACTCCCAGCTTCTCCCACTTTCTTATTAGGGGCCTCTAAAGTGTTCTGGGTTACAAACTGCAGAAGCCTGAGGTTTTAATTTTTAGTTGCTGGAGCTGGTGATGGATAGTGCATTGAATCCCCACAGGAAGATGTGACTTGAGGGCCTAAATCAGGTTGGGTAAGGACTGATGCTAATCCTGAGTTATTACACCTAATTCCATTTGGATGGAGGGTTAGTGTGTACCAAAATACCCCATACGTATGAAATGTACAGGTAAAGCTTGGCCTGACCTTGTTGGCCCCAGAGCAGCGTTGCCTTTCATTTGGACTGGTTTCATGCTGAAGTTAAAACACACCTTTCTGAAATAAAAATTTGAGACTTATTTTGAAGGTGCTGATAGTGACTACTGTGAGCAGTTGTGGGTAAAATTTCTCTGGGTGGCCGGGGCTGTAAGAGCTGCAGCTGGGCAGGGGGCCGAGCTCTTCTCTGCAGAGTCTGGCCAGGGTTGTGCTGCGGGCGCTGAGCCCTGCGTGAGTGTAGCCCTGGGAGCTGCTTCCTCTTGTAGCTCTTTTTGGCTTGGTAGGGCTGTGCTAGTCAGGGGCTGAATGAGCTCACCTGGGACAAGGCATCCAGGAGAAGGCAAAGTGGCATCCCTGGGGGTGGGGGAGATGGTGCCAGGCAAGGAAATGTGGGATGGTGGTGACTAAATGGATATGGTAGGTTGTCCTGCCAAACCGCACTGTTGGTTTGCATTTGGCACTTCTTCCTTAGACATTCAGGAAGGGTGTTGAGGGGCTGGAGCAGGTCCAGAGAAGAGCAACGAGGCTGGTGAAGGGACTTGAGCACAAGTCCTGTGAGGAGAGGCTGAGGGAGCTGGGGTTGTTCAGCCTGGAGAAGAGGAGGCTCAGGGGAGAGCTCCTCACTCTCTGCAACTCCCTGACAGGAGGGTGTAGCCAGGTGGGGGTTGGTCTCTTCTCCCAGGCAGCAATCAGCGAGACAAGAGGTCTTAAGCTCTGCCAGGGGAGGTTTAGGTTGGATATTAGGAAGAAATTTTTTACAGAGAGAGTGATCAGACATTGCAATGGGCTGCCCAGGGAGGGGGTGGATTCACCTTGCCTGAAAGTTTCTAAAATGCAACTGGATGTGGCACTTAGTGCCATGGTCTCGGAACCACGGTGGGGTTGGATCAAGGATTGGACTTGATGATCTTGGAGGTCTTTTCCAACCTGGTTGATTCTATTCTATGCATCTTAAAAAAAAGGAATTTAAATCAAGCAACAAATACGCTCCCTCTGACATAGGTGTGTCTTGTGCTTTTCTGTTTTGCTGAAGGTAGAAAGTTGCTTCTGCTTGATGCTCTGAGATGATTTGTGTCTCTTGGACTTTCAAATAACTGAGTATGCTTGCTTTCTTTCCTTGTTTAATTTTAGAAACACTCTGGTATATCTTAAAAAACTTGCCAGACAGTCAGTATTTCAAATTAGGAAAATATAATCACATAGAAGGACATATGAAAGTCATATCTGTGTTTATTTATTTTGCTGAGATTGCATTATCATTCAAGCATGAAGCGATGTTTCAGTGAAGATTGCTGTATAAACCTATATTGTTCTATATAATGTAGGAAATACGACATTTCATTACAAGCAGACAGTTATTTTTATCGAGAGCATAAAAAGTATTTTACCTTTCAGGCACCTGTGGTGAGGGGGTGTATGTATTCTCAATTTTTCTTTTTCTTTTTTTTTTTTTTTTTTTGAAGTGTGAAAATCAACCTGAAAATAGAAAGCTCTTATTCTAAATGGATTGTACTCCCAGTCCATTTGTATGGTATTTTCTGCAGAAATCAAGCAAAACACAAAGAGATGATGTTCCCAGGGATTGTGTGGTGTGAGGAGGGACGCTGCTAGAGAGGGGCAGTGTGGGAGGTGTCCCTGGGGGACAGGAGCTGTGTTGGCTGGGCCGTGTCCTCAACAGGCCTCTTGAGCAATGGTTCTTTCCCAGCATTTGGGTCCCAGGTTGGAAGCCCAGGTTTGTGCTCAGCACCCCTGTCCTGTGCCCTCTGGTATCCCCCCACAGCCTTGGTGGGCTTCCCAGCTTACAAATCCAGTTGCAGGCTCTTGGGTTCCATTTGCCATCTTGCCACAGAACTGGTGGGAAAGTCCTCTTGATGTTGGGTTATGAGAAGTGGCATTTCTGTAGACACTTCTGCATCTGCAAGTAAATTTTTTGCCTGGCTTGCAGTAGGGATGTTCCAAGCCACTGGTAATGGGCGGAACTACTCAAAATAAAATAGCACTGTACTTGGAAGTGTGTTAATTTCTAAAAGCCTGGTTATATAACTTCCTTAGTGCCAATTATATTAGCACAGTGTTGCAAAGCACTATATGAATTGTGTTATCTAGTAGTTTGAACCCAACACTCTGGAATTTCAGAACTTTGGATCTTACTGCTTTTAATCAACAGAGAACCAGTATCAGTGTTGCATGTGGTTTTGGTGTAGTTCTGACTATGAAGTCACATTGAGTATGGTAGAGTATGGCACAATATTTCAAAGTATGTTTCTAACTGACATATGGACTGTGTTGATTAACCATTCCTGATTCTGACCAAGGAGCCCTATATTTTTGTATAAAATTTGATAAACATAGAAATAAAATTTATAGAAGTTTGATATTTGTATAAAATTTGATGGATAGATGGTGGGATGTGGCTTTATATCTGGGCCTTCCTATAATGAAGAAACGTTGTACATTGCAGGGTTTGACTGAAGTTTTAACATATGTGTTCCACTGACAGCACTGCCTATGCTTTCATGTGAAAGAATTTTTGAAAGCTTAGTTAAGTCATATTTTATTTCTGGTAATTGTGACAACTTTAAGAAAAAAAATTGTCAGATATGAAGGTTTTTAACCTTCAAACGGTGATAATTATCTTCATCTGTCAAGTCTTGAACATTGTATCTGAGTCTCACTTGGAACTTAGTACCAGTGGATTGTCTGTCTCTGTAGATAGCAAACTGGGTATTGGTGAATTTATGGGTGTATGGGATACACAGTTTTGTGTCTCCTGTATCAGCTTTGTAAAAGGAAACTACACAGTATTTATGACCAGTAATAACATCTGCTAGGTGAAGATAACGATACAGATAACAAAATCTAATAGATAAAGACAAAATCTAGTCTTCTGTGCTGGATTGTTTATTCTTCCATTCCACTATATGATGGCAGGGGAAACAATTTCTGTTCTTTGAAGCTTTACCCTCTGCTACGATAAAAGTCGCGTTGGACAGACAAATAGTTTGTTGTGGTAAAGTGGGGACTGTATTTATTTATCAGGGTAATTTAAGCCCCTGGGAAATATTTTTAAATGATGACTAAGTGATTTTTGATGTCTTATCTGCAGTATTTTTCAGAGATGAGCCTTTCAGAGTGCAGGTGTATTATGGATTCTGAGTGTGTAAACTCATTTGGAGGGTCTTAAGCTGTACAGGAAAAATTGAGACACCCAATTACAAAACATGCTTGAATACTTTTTCCTTGGAGTTTGGTTTCAGTCCATGGCATTCCCTCAGTAGTTGTGTGTCTGAGATTTTAGGTTGTTTTTCAAGCCAGCCTCTCCTCCTTTGCAGAAAGCCTGCAAAGCCTCATTTAATGACACAATGGGGTCCTTTTTAGTTTGGGTGGTTTTTTTTTCTTTTTTTATCCTGCAGTGAAATTCTGAATTGTAAATCTCATCACTCCTTTGTGTGTTACATCATGCTTGCTGGGCTGTATTCTCAGGATTCAGCAGAGTTATATGGTTTTTTTGCCAGCTGAGAATTTTTGCTGGCATTTTTTGGCTCCAAAGTAAACCTTTGGAAAGGATGCACACAGGGTTTCTAATTGGTTGTGACATCCAGAAACCGCAAGTGGCTCAGGTCTTGCAAACGTGTGACAAAGGCCCAGCATGAGAGAGACATGGCGAGGGGTGGGAAGGTGAATTGCCCTGATTTCTCCCTTTCTGTTGTTAATTGTCTTTGGTAGTGATGATGTATGGCAAATGAAAGGATGAGGTAAAAATGAATGTGGAGGAGACATGCATTTAAACCTTTGAAGATGAAATATGAGAAGGCAATGATGCTGCTTGGACATGAGCAGGATTAGCGAGACTGAAATGTTTCTGAATCTGCCTGGTCAGGTTGTGGTTTAATAAATATTGTATGAGCTGTCACACTCTGCTTGTTTAAACTGAGAAATCCCTGGAACAGCAGCGGATTGCAAGCGTGTCTTGTATTTATTTCTCAGGCAGGAGCGCAGCCGTAGAGCATTATTAGCAATAATACATCTCTGCCTTACACTGTGCAAGGACAGGTTCCCTGTGATGTATGATGGAGAGGTGGAAACCAAGTCAGTGGTAAAAACTGAAATTGGAGCTTGGTGAATTGTGTTGGGAGAGGCAGTGCCTGAGATTTCTCAGAATTTAGGAGCCTATTTATCTGCCTGCAGCACACCTTATTTACAGCAACTTAATCTGCTCGCAGCAGACACAAATGGCTCAGCATCCCGTCAAAAAATCCATCAGAAAATCAGTAGCTGACCAGTTGTGAACTTGTCCAAGTGACAAGTGGGCATGCTGACAGAGATGGCATTTGGGTTTTTTCTTGGAAAAAGTGCGGTGGTGGAACATGGTAGATGACTCTCAAAAATGAAAAATATTGATGTGAAAATGAAAAATGTAATCTAAATCTTTCTGACTTGGCATTTTTACTGTAATGTTATTTTCCTTTTTTTTTTTTTTTTTTAAATAAAATTCTTAGATGTAGAAAGAGAAATCCACGCAGCACCTCATGTGAGTGAGAAGTTAATTCAGCTCTTCCGGAATAAAAGTGAGTTCACGTTTCTGGCCACTCTGCAACAAAAGGCATCGACTTCTGGAGTTATACTGTCCATCCGAGAGTTAGAGCACAGGTAAGAGGAAATTGTTTCTCTCTTGTAGCAGTAGCAACATAAAAGATCCTGAGCACTCTGGTCTACTTGGGCAATGTGTTGAAATGGTGGATGTAAAATCTGACGTGTAAGGTAGAGCATTTCTTCGTAGTTTGCGATGTGCTTTTTTTCTAGTTGATTTTTTTTTTAATAGGAGGAATTCATTATATATGTATCCTGGCCTGTAAAATAACTTAAACAGAAAGATCAAAACCAATGTAGTATAGATACTTTGGAAGTTACAAACCTTGTAATACAATTTTCCTGACTAGTTTATCATATGTGCTTTGGAGTTTACTTTTTCGTAACAGTTAAACTTGCATGTGTTTCTTGCTTCACTGTGTTTTATAACATTATGAAAGAATATGTTTTCTTGGAGATTCAGCAATTAAGCTATTAAGCTACTTGTGCTTCCCTATGTATACACATACTGTATTTGTTTTCTTCCCAACATAAGACATTATATTCCTTTTTCATGTATGTCTTTTTTTCCCCTTTTTTTTCTGGTTGCCAGTGTAGGAGGCAAAAAAGAGGTCTCTTTGATTAGCTATTATAGTGGCAGACTTCTGTTTGTTTAAAAAAAAAAAAAAGAGTACACTTGGTATTGTGGTCCATAATACAATTCCAATGATGTTTTGATGTTTCAAAGTGTGTTGCATCAAATAGCCTCTTACGTGTAACTTTGTGAATGCTTTTTGAATAATATCTTAGGTCTTGAAGGACCTTTGTGTCTAGTCTGACACATAAAAGACTAGTTCTAGTCTTTTCTGTTGCAATACAAGTAATAGGATATTCTTTTGTTGCTCCCATTTCAAATCTAATACCAGATGATCTGCAGCACTTCTTGTATGAAAAAAAAATCTTATTGGTATTTGTCTTAATCATGTACATGATACTCAACTCTTGGCCCAATTTCTTACCTTTTTTTGAGGAAGTATATGAAGGAGAAGGCAGTGGCTTTATTATGACCAAACGGTCAATGATGGCTTTTGCCAGTGCAACAGCAGAGATGTCCAGACTAGGATGGCTAAGGGGAGGACTCTGCTGTTTCCCTATTCTATCACCATACTTTTCTGTCACCTCTACTTTCTTATTGGTCTTTCTTTTACTTTATTCCTTCTTGCATTTTTCAGGCCATTGTTTCAGTCTAGAAGAATATCACTGTACGTTACAGAGGGATCCCTCCCTCCATCTCTTCCTGTTTTCCTTCTCTTACTCTATCATTCCTTTTGTCTTTAATTTTCAATTCCCCCAAGCTTTTCCAGGCCATTGTAGCTCTCTGAAGTCGTGGTTAACAGGATCAGTTTGCCATGTTAAAGGTTTGTTTATTTATTTATTTATTTGAGAAACAGGATGTTGAGTGCAGCCATTGAACAGACAAACAGTCATATGCCTGCACTTAGCAAAATCCAAGGTCAAACTAGACAGGCAGTGATGATTATACAGAGCAAGGCACATGGATTTTTAGATATGGCATCTACTGAATGCAGCTACAAGTCCTCTATCTTGACAGGCAGGGGCTTGTAGAGAGATGTGCTATGCAGGAGTAATCTTGGTTGAACAAAATACACTGCTGTTGCCCTCTCTGACACTGAGGTTATCTATAATATTTAAAATTATGACATCTGCTTAAAAATATATGCAGTTGAAGGATTGTGTGCTGGTCTCGTTTAAACCTTTGTAGCTCTCTATAGTAACTGAGGAAGTTTGTCTGTAGTTTGATGTAAGAGTCAAAACAGGCATGTCCAGTGTTACTCATGACTGCTGTTACTTTCTGAGTGTCTGGATACTGTAATTATCCTTCTTTTTTTGGACTCATTGTGTAATCACTTGAAGTCGTTGTTTCTCAGGTTGTTACTCAGACCTTGGTAAAGATAGTGCTTTCAAACCATTAGGTCTACGATGACAGAAATTAATTAAGTGGGTGACAATGGAGAAAATATTTTTCAACATAGATGAGGAGAAGAGAACAAAGATTTGGGGCACTGCTGAAGAGGACTCTGCTTACATTAGAACTTTCACCTTGGTATTTTGTGATGTTTCTCTAACTGCTCAAGTCATTCTATAGGTTTGCATGGGAACTGAAATGGGTGCAGACCCTTGTCACACGAAACCTTTTATGAACTGTTGCTCCTACTAAGCTTCTGATAATTATCACGGTTCTGTTCTGGTGACATCCTTTTTTTGGTCAAGCCTTTTCAACTTCCCCTGTGTCTATGAAAATGCAAAGAGAATAATAAGGAGCATCTTTATGTTTGATCATGATTAAGATGTATGGGAACAAGTATAAGGGTACATTTGTTACTTAACCAGTATAGTTCTTACTTAACCAGTATAGGCTATGGAAAAACCAATAACTCTTCTCAATTTCTTCTCTTTCCACGAAATAGGAGATATTATAGTTAAGGGCATAATGTTTTTTAACT
Organism: Pipra filicauda; assembly: GCF_003945595.2. NCBI lineage: Eukaryota > Metazoa > Chordata > Aves > Passeriformes > Pipridae > Pipra > Pipra filicauda. The sequence goes on from NW_024104598.1 coordinate 1,979,000, forward strand.
TACCTGCAAAAGCGGCCAAAGTTTAAGGCTTCAGATCATGCAGGAAGTCAACAACATCTGAATTAAAGGAGCTGTGTTAGCTGTTGGTACCAGAGTTCATATCTCTAGGGGAAGTGTCTTTTTTGATTGTGCACAGATTTAATAGATGAGAAATAGGTGTCATTACAGGCAATGAGAAGGTGTGTGTATATGTAGACATATACACTTGTGTATATGTTCTAAATTACATAGGGCACCATAACAGCATAGGTAGTTACCTCATGGCAAACTGTCTTTTGATGTAGTGGAGATGATTGTCCTATGGTGGTGTTACATGGTCTAAATTTCACTTCTCTAGTAAGTTTTAGTGGGATTTTATTTTCCAATGGAATGGAACTCTTAAACTGAAGATATTAAAATAAGATTAACACAATTTTTCTTGAAGTGATTTAGATATGCTATTTTGTGTAATTCTAAAGGGATATTTCACGGCAATTAGAGATTTGCTGTTAATTTATATCATCATTTGATGGACAGGATTTATACTACGATGATGGCAAATGCATCTTTGTTAATATTTTGTTGAGTCGGTTTAATAATGATAGAGACTTTGTTTTCATGATTCAAATGTATTAAGATACAGCTTGGAAAATAGAAAGCTTAATTAACACAGATAAAGTCTAATTGAAGAGTCTGAGAGTTTGTGCACACTGTGCACATAGTTATCTGGGAAACAGTGGTGAAGCAGAAGATTATATTTTTGTTCCTAAATTATAGGTAATGAAATGTAATATAGGATGGACAAACATGTTACTTAGGGATGCAGAAGATGGAAACTGTTTTCTTGATTGGGGAATTATGCTAGCTGATTCTTCCTAGATGAACTTTCTGAGCTATTTTGCTCACAACCTTTGACTCTTCAGAGCACCGAAACACTTGGAAAAGGCCATCAAGATATTTAAAATCCTACATAATGAATCCTTATTTCAAAAGTGATTTAATACAGTTTCATCTGAAGTTGTCTGCCTGCTCCCTACCTGCTCTGGCCTTGCATGGTCCAGAGCCCAAGAACATAAATTTGATGGAGTCAGTATTGCCTTTCAGCTGTTTAATCGCTGGGTTTGAGATATATTGATGGCTCTTTTCCACTGCTGGCCAAGATCAGTAGCTGGAGAAATATATCAAGGATGTTCAGGTACCCATGTGTTATCATTCTTTCTGAAGAGTGTTTAAAAACGTGAGACCCCACCATGGTAGGACTAAGGAGCAAGTCATAAGATGAATGTTGTGAAGATTTTCTTACAGGGAGCACTAAAAACTTTATTTATTTATTTATTTAATATGCTTATAACCTATATCCATGCCAAATATTTGGAAACCTGTTGGAAACCTGTTAAGCTGATTGTACTGCTATGGTGAAATGGAGTTGTCAAGTGGAAAATCTGGCCCTCCACTATGTAGCAGCAAGCTGTGTTGATATAAATATTCAGGGGGAGAGTCTGATAAATGTGTCAGGCTCATAGTGAAAGATTTTTATTCCTTGCAAGTTAGTTTTGGGTGGGGAGGGCAAACAGGCATCTAGTACACTGCTGAATAGTTCCCCCCAGGTGACACCATGAACGGCTTCTGGGACTGCTGAGGAGTAGATAGGAAGCTGTGTGTTCATAAATAACAGCTGGAAGGCTACCAGGCCATTATATGTTTAATTAAAAACACAAAGGGGTAATAAGCTGGTTAAATTAATCACTGAAACCTAACTGATGAAAGGAAGCCTATGCAAGTGACTTCTGACCCTAGTTGTAAACCTGAAAAATTGGATTTACTCCCTGCTATGTTTTAGATTATTCTCTGCAAGATGGGTATACGTATATTGGATTCTGAGATGCCCAGTATTCAAAAAGGGAAGGAAAAACTCTGCGAATGTCTCCATTAACCTTTTTCTTTTAGGGTAAAGGGCACATCTTCATGAATATTTATATGTAGAATTGCTAAACTGGAAAGCTGTAAAGAGAATATAAAGATCCAGCCCTACTTCCATCCCTCTGAATGAGGTGATGTGAAATATGTGAGATATCTACAGCTTTTTTTCCTTCTGAAAAGGTTTTTAGAGATGCAAATGCGAATAGAATTGTACCCACCTGCTTCTGTGCTTGGGGTTAAAGTATGCAAAAGAGTAAAGTGAAGAAGAAGTGTTACACAAATCTTCTGCTGATTTAAGCATTGTGAAGGAGGAGTTACTACTCGAGGAGCTACCTTCCATCCTGTGGCTCCCTGCTGAGAGCAGGTGTTTTATGTACACTAGGTTGACAATTGTTATCTCTCTGAAACATTAACATGCTGCTCATAACCAGCTGTTGGAACACATTGATTGGACCACGTTGGCAATTGGAGAAGAATGGCTGACAGTTTGAAACTCTTTAAAACCGAGTTTGGACAGTGCAGAAATGTTATGGTCAGCCAGCAGCAGGATGTGTGGGTCCCCCAGGAGTCTTCTCCACCAGGCTGAGTTATTCTGTTTGATTGTTTTATGGCCCTCTGATACAGGCAAAGAACCAGAATGTCTCAAGCTTACACTAAATGCAGCTCTCTGAAAACTGTCCGCTGAATTTGGGCTGCTCGTTAAGAATGTAACTCTCCCAGTTAATAACACACTTAGGTGTTCGCAACATGTTAATAATGTTCATTTGCTTGGTTGCTGATAGGCTGGGTGATGTGTCTGGTTTTTTTTGGGCTTTCGTTTGCAGTTTTGTAAGGATGCCTGTGTGCTTTCTTCGCCCCAGGCACTGCCTTCAGAAAGGGAGGACGTGGCAGAGCCTGCCCTAATGACCACTGGCTGCGGAAAGCTGCCAGAGCTCGTGGCAGCGGGGCAGGGAAGGTGGAGGCTGCATGAGACTGAGGGCATCCAGAGGGAGCAGACACATGGCAGGGCCTTGAGAGAGGGGAAAGTAAAAGATTTGTTTTCTGATAATCGAGGAGAAATGTGTGTGTTGTCTGCAAAATCGGATTCGTTACCGGGTGTGCAACAAGCCAATAATTACACGCTCCAGAGATATATTGATTATTTATTTCAGATTTGGGCAAACCTTGGGTGCTTGGTAGTTTCCCACAAATCAAGCGCACCAACAGGACTTTCCACACTGTTATTTATACACAGAAGGTCAGAGTTAGTAACTTTCCAAGTACAACCCCTCCATTATGATTGATTAGTAGTTTCCATACAAGTTATTTAATCACAGCTAAATTCTATATATGCCCAAGGGAAGGGGCTTCACCTGGGCAGGGGTCTTTTTGACCTATAGGTGTGATTTTTTTAATATTATAATGAAGACAGTTCAGCTAAGGGACACATGGACCTTGAGTTTTTTACCAGGTTGGTAATGCATACATAGACATACAAAACCATCTTCATTTACTACATCCTTTTGCTTAACAAGTTTCATGATGTTCTTGACCAAGGGATACTAACTGCTCCATTGATTGTATCCTTTCTTGCTAATTAGGAAAGTCTTAATCAGCCAACTTAAAGTAGATAAAGAACATCCAGACCTAAGATAATTTTTGACATTTCGCAGCATGTGGAATTTATCATAATGCAAGAAATCACTGAAAAGCTGCTGAATCCGAAAGTGAGATTGGAGGGAAGAACCTTTCTTCTAAGGACACAGCAATCAGGGGAATTTGTTTTCAAATACTGTAGTTTTACTCAGGTGGCAGACCTCATTAGTTTAAAAAGCTGTTATCCTCTTTTGTTTTGCTAAAATCCGGTATTTAGAGACTGTGGATTTGGGGATCCCCCGAGCTGAACTCTTGCTGCAATGATGAGCTTGAGGGAGGGAGGGACTGGACTGGGGCTGTGCCTTGCTTTGGTTACAGCTCTGCTGGGGGCTGTCTGGTCACACTCACAGCTCTAGGCTTCAGCATACCCACAATGATCCCTGAGCTAATGCCAACTCGGAGTGCCAGGTTAGCCTTAAAAAATGGACAGCCCCCATTCAGAAAGTCCTCAGATAAAAATGTTTTGTGGATTGCAAATGGTCCACTGGGGAAACAAATCTTTGGCCAAGGGTTGTGCATGGTGAGCCCTTCAAGGACAACTGCAGAGTATTGTGGATCGTGTTCCTTGCTAGAGTGATAGTGTGAGTACCAGCTGACTTGGTATTGGAGTGGTGATATGTAGAGAAATGAATATTTTCATGTTACCTTTCAATAAAGTTAGTGTTTACTGGTTTGTGTTTTTTTTAATTATGATTTTTTTTTTTCTTTTGAGGCACAGTTAAGGAGTCATGACTTCACCTTAGTTCAGATGATACTCTTCTCTGTCCTGCTGGCTGTGCTAGCTCTGAAGCTTGCTAAGATGCTGTACTATTTTTAGGTGCAGTGTGGTATTACCTACTTGGTTTACTAGGAATAGGAGAGAGACCGGTTTTTTTCCGATAGTAGGCAGGTTGCAGCCATGGTGAAGATAGGTTTTTAGACATATGAAATGGATACAAAAATGCTTAGGGTCAATCCTTACTAGACATGCCATGAAAATGAGTAGCTGCTTTGTACCAGCTCTGATTCCAGCTGTCTTTTACCTGGCAGGCAAATGTTGGGGTTACTTTTTTCTTGATATGATCAAAGAAGAAAGTAAATTTTTATTTGGATGACCTTTGCCTAGTTGCAGGTACAGAAGCACATCATAAATGCTTAATGCCTTGCAGCTTGCATGCCCTGCTGCAGTGTAGAAGATGTGTAGAACAAAAGACAATGTCAATAAATATTCTATACTAATAGAAGATGTCAGCGTGGGTGTGTTTATTGCTAAATGTTTCAAGCTACGCTGGTATAACATGATTCCTGTTGTCCTCAGAGTGGTCTGAATGGAAAAATAAAGTCATTTAATTGATCGAATTTAGTTCCTCTTGCTTGAAAGGATACAAATATTCGAAAGCATCCTATCTAGGTAGCCAATAACAGAGTGAAGTTGTGGTTTGAAAGAGTTTAGTGTTACATTTTGGCTATGTTGGATTTGCTTGTATAGAAGGAATTCTTTTGAACTAGAACAGGTGATGATAGTCTTTGTACAATATACAGGACTCAGCTTTTGCGTTTTCTCTTGTAGAAAGTTAAATCTGATTTTTCAGCAAGATACCTTCATTGTTACAGGTGATCCTTCTACTCACGACACCTTTTGTGCTACCTGATGTCAGTCTGATTTAGCTCCTGAGCTGTGATGGTATCAGGACAATCTCTGCCGCAGTAGTAAGTCTTTAATGCTGCACAAGTGAAGATTTGCCATGCGTAGTTTTGCTATGCAGCCTCTCAGTCTGTCTGTATTTAAACTAGCTGTAAAAAGTAGCTTTGAATGGCTTGTAAGTATGCATGTTAAGGGAACTTTCCTGTCCTGCCATCCAGGAGCCACTCTGGTGGTTACAGTCCCATCATCTGAGACTTTCACTGTTGGGACCAAACCCCCCTCACTGTGGGTGGCTCCAATGAGCTGATGGGTGCTCTGCTTGGCTTCTTACACACACAACACTCACACAAGGTTTCCCTACCAGCTCGACCTCAGGTTTCCCGTAGCAGTGTCTCAGACATCTGATCCTTAAAATAATTTAATCATGTTGTGACAACAGAACAGATCGAGTTGGGTTCCTCCGAGGAGAGATCCTGAACAAAGGGGTTTTATACTCTCACAGTCCAAGTGGGTGAAAGTCTGGGGCCATCAGTTCCTGCTGTGTCTCTGAGTGTTCGGTCACCTGGCTGGTGCCACAGGTCCCGGTGCCCTTTGTTGAGCGAAGAGTTGGCAGTTCATGGCCTCTTGTCTCGGGCTCCCTCCACTCAGAGCTCAGCCTGCACCCCGAGCCCCCTGCACTAAATGTATTCCTCAGCATGTGTGTGTTGAGCGAGACTAGGGCCGTGCGCTTGAGTGTGTTAAGAGCACTCCTTCCAAATCCAGTGTTTCAGAGTGTGTGATGCTTGAGAGCTCGGCATCTTGCCCTGTCACTTTATAGTAAGTAGGGTACAAGAACAGTGCCTGTGGAAGCGACTGAAATATTTGCCTTGACAGCTGTAACTTGTTCTAGTTTTGCATCCATACAGAGCTGTGGTGGCAACTGCAAAGTGAGTGTTTCCTTTTGTTTGAAGAGGTGTGTCTTCAGTTTCAGAGGCACTGCTTTTTCTTGCTATGGCTTTATTGACGGGGGCAGTGATCTTGGGCGGATCCCTGCCAGCTTATCCTGCAACGTAGTGCCCAATGCCTGCTCTTGGCCCGACTTGCTTTCCACTGAAGACTGTTAAAACAAGATCTCTGTTGCTTTTATGTTGCTGCCCAGGCTGAGCCACTTGGCAGCACAGCCAAAATAGGCACAGGCTCAGTTGGTGGTAAGGAACAGCAAAAGGCCAAAAGTGTAATGATCTGTGATTCATCACAGATTCTCTGTAGACTGAAAATCCTGAAATCTCTGTGATAATGGATGCAAATTCATTGCCTGTCTCTAAATACATCAAGAAGTGTTTCTACAAAGATGCTAAAGCAGAGTCTTGCCTGAAGCCATTTCTGTCATTAAACATCATTAAATGGCACAACGCTCTTGTGAGTTGAAAAAGCTATGTGCACAAACAAGTCCTGATTTGTGCAGAAGCTTCCTGAACTTCTAGCTGATTACATCAAATGGACTAATCTCTGGACTTTCCTTGAATTTGCTTTGTTATTAGAAAAAAATAAGAAATTGTGCATTGACTGGACTCACAGAATTTTCCAGAAGCTTCTGTTCAGTACCAGCCTGATTCTTATTATGGCAGTGATTTTTTTTTTCCCAGCATTTGGGAGACCCGACATCGAAGTGTTGCTGCAGCATGTGCAAGGTGAATGGGGCTTCCGTCCTTGAACTCCTGTGGTTTTGTGACCTTCTCCCACACAATGTTAAGCAGATGCACAATGTTTTGACTAGATGGCAACCCCAAGTTTGTACATATTTGCAGGGATGCCATCTGTGCCTGCTGCTTTGCCCTGGGACATCTGTTCAGTAGCTCTAAGAGCATCTGCTCTAAGTGCTGGTGCTGTTCCTTGAAAGAGGCTGTGGGGCTTCGTTTGGCACTTGATCAGGGATGACGGAAGTTGTGAAGTCAGAATGATAACTCTGCTTTTTTTATGTTTGAATGTGATAAGCAGGAAGATTGCCAGAATTGGATGCAAAAAGTAGTTTTGCGTTAGTTCTTAGAGCTCTTATTGGAGCATTTAATCTGCATTGTGCTTACCTGATGATGTGCTGCTGAATTCATTGGTGGCTATTTTAATGTTTAGAATGGAACAATGTAGTGTTTACCACAGCAGGAGATCACTTCTGTGGGGGGAGATGATGAGTAGGTGAATATGTTTCTTTAATGCAAATGGTGGACTAAGGCAACTCACCTTACAGAAATACTTTTCTGCTTCAGGTGTCTTACACCTTCTTATTTAATGTTGATAGTGACTTTTCCAATTTTTTTGGTCATTACATCCACAGCAGGTGTTCCCAACTGAAAGTATACTCTAGGAACCTTGCTCGTCTGATCTGGAAGTGAAATGAGTGATCAAATGCACAGTTAAATATTCACTATGGTGGAGACCAAAAGAAATGGGGAAGAAAAAAACATCTTTAAACATAACTGAGTCAAGCTTTATTCTCTCCTAACAATATTTGTGTGTGAGTTACATAGGGGTTGCAAAAACTGTCAAAAAGAATTTCAAAGCATCTTGAGTTGGTTGTGAAATAATACTGTCCTTCTGTAAAGCACATTGCCTTAAAATCTCCCGGCTTTTTTTTGATGTGCATAAAATCAGCCTGAATTTAGCAACATATTTTTCTCTTATACATTGGAATTTGAATGAGAGACTGTGGACAGACCTATTAAAAGCATTTGAATTCTATAACTGTGCAAAAGAAGCCAGCAGTAAATTACATGCTTAGCAAATAGGGAAGTCCTACTAGTGGGAGAATTTCAACCAAGGTCATATAGTACTGCTGTTCCATAAACAGCAAGCTTTCTTAATATATGTGTTCTCAGAATTTAATCTGTCAAAATACCTGTTACCTTTGATCATGCCTTTTTTTGAAAAAAAGAAAAAAATATTATTGAGAAATGATGAATAAAACAAGAACCCATCACTTGGTGCTAAGAAGTTGCCAAGTAGATTAATGTCTTGCACCTTTCTTTCTTGAAAAAGAAAGAGGGGGGTAGCAGGGGGCTAATTGTAGGACAAGCTGACACAGACTTCATGCAGAAGCAGAGATAGTTGTAATACTCAGGGATCTCTCCTGGGCTTTTGATGTGGATCTCATGGCAGCATTGGAAGTTCACATGTGTCTACTGATGACGCATTTATTCAGAGAGTCCCAGATGATGTTCTATTCCTGTGTTTTCTTTTAGCTCCTCACAAAATGCTGGAAAGTACCTACAAAATACCAGTTAGAGATCAGTTAATTTTCCTGCGTCTTGTGTGGTAGCTTCTATTCATTTCCCCTCTTTCCAGTTTTACCTGTTGTTTTATAGCAGATAAAAACTTGTGCAATGGCATTTCAAGTCAAAGATGAGATGGATATTAAAATCCATTTATTTTCTCTGGCTTTGCTAATTATTTTCTCACAGATTGACGATTTCTTGCCTGAGTGTGTTTTTTCACTCATTTATCTTCCATTCCACAATTTGCAAATTAGAACTTGGACACAGAGTTCTAATTTCCAGGAGTGAATGGCCTTTGTGTCATTGATTTTGAAGAGCCTTTCTTTCCCTCAGAGTCTGGTGGGAGGAGGAAAGAAAGGATGATGTTTGCTACTGAGAAAAGCTGTTTGCACATGACTTCTATTTTGGTAGAGAAAAGACAACTACATCTTCCACACTGTGAACATCGTGAAATGTGTGTGTAATCAAGGTCTCCACGTGAATTTGTGCATTTTAAAAAGAAAAATCAACGCAAGAGTGTTGGTTCACATTACCTTGTGTTTTTTAAATACTTGAGATATGGTTGAGATATGTTGAGGTAATCCAGATAGTTTTTGCTGTTGGGATTTTGTAGACTGGTGTTTGTCTGAGGGTAACTGCCTGTGATTTGCACTTGTTGAAGGGTGGTGAAAAATAGGTGCAGAATTTGTCTGCTGTCATCCTCCTTTCCTGCCACTGAAGAGGTAAAACATGGTGTTTTATACAGTCCTGTGGCACTTAATGCATTAGGTGTACATATATAAAAATATTAGCACTAGCTATCACAGTAAAGTCTAACTAATCATTTCTGTGTTGTATAAATTAGTCAGGAGACTGACAACAAGTTCGATGCCTAAGCAACAAGCTGTTTTCAATCCTGAATTAACTATTGACACTAAAGCTTGTCAGATGAGAAGCTATGTTGCTTTGCAATTCCCTATGCTGTACAAATAACAGAGCACAGATGTGATTAAGTGCAGTATCTGACTGACCTTTCCAGGGTGGGACTGTTGCTTTTACATTAGCAAACAAATCATTATGAGGTAAGTGATTAGCTCTGTGGCTATTGGAGATTGTGAAGGATGACCACAGGAAGCAATTTGCTTCCTGCAACAGGAGCTCATCTTGTTTTTAGGCTCTTAAGCTTCTGCGATCAACCATATAAATATATCTATATATATTTATGCAAATACTTTGTGTATGAAAGGGATACTTGAATGTTATGTAGCTCTCCCTCATTTTTTCTTTTTTAAGTTTTTTGTCTTTTGTGCTTTTACAGCAGATGGCAAGTACAAATTGTTTAAGTATAACATCACTGACAGTGCTTGTCCTAGTGCTTTTCTGGCTTGGGAACGCCAGCAGCAGCATCTTGTGACCTGTTACTGAGCATCAGAATAAAATAATAAAAAAAATTCTCCAGATTTCTTGTGAACGTAATTTGGATATTTTAATGGGCGATGGCTGTAGTTAATCAACATTCTGCTCTACTCTTTAGAAAACTCCTGTTTATCTGCCTTCCTTGTGCCATTATGTGCATGAAACAGGCCAGTTCCTTCACAACACCAGCCTTCCTGATTTTATTCCACTCTGTACTGCCTGTATTTTATTTGTACCTATGCCTGCTGTGTTTTTATTCAGTTTTGGTTTTGCCTTTACCTCCTTGTGTTTTCTACTTTGCCTCTTGAGTTTTTCATTCAGGTGACCTGATAACGCTCATATGTTGCACTAAAAACAGGATGACAAGGCACTGGCAGGATTGAGTTTCACATTTGGTGAAGACTTACTGTCTTTGTGTTCCCCTTCCCCATCTGTTGGGATCTTTTGCACGTGTTTCCAGCTAGTGTTTTATCTCATAAGTAAGTTCCTTCCAAAGAACTCTGTTTTTCAGTTCCAAAAAGCCTCAACTTCACTGGTAAGGTCTGATCTTGAAGAAGAGCACAGACTCCGTGTAACTCCTGTGCACACAGGCTGCTGGGGTCTGTGCAGTGTAAGAGGCTTGTGGGGAAAATGAAAATCAGCACTTGGATATTTGTTATTTTGTGTTGCATTTGTTTTTTGGAAGTGGATTCCATAACTGTAATTTTTTCCTCCCTACCCCAAACTAGCACCTATCTTTCAACTGCCATGTTAAATTGGTGTTGCCCAGCAGGGAAAACATGACACTATATCTGGACAATCTAACATCTTCACTTGCTTGTAGAGTTATTTCTACTATAAATGGAGGTACACCCTCTTTCTATATCCAGAGCTTCATTTTAGCAGGAAAAAGATTTGTAAATACTTGGTGAGGTCCAAGAGAAGCCTTCGCTATTTACACGGTCAGTGTGCCCTGGAAAGGCTAAATTCATCCTAGAAAAAGACTTGGCTCCCCCCACATCTGTGTGAAGCCAGTTTGTCAGCTGTTCTTGAGTGTGATAACTGTCTGAAGGTTTTGATTGTTGGACTGTTTATGCCAAGTGTTGAGATGCCTAATCCAGCCAGGAGGTTCTGCTGTTCCACTGTAAAGCCAAACGATCATGGCAGTAACAATAAAAGTCAGAAAATGAGTGAAGCACAACTGGGTGTAGGGGAGTCCTGAAAGTAAACAGTTGTTTGGTTTTTTCAAACTAGATTTGCAAGTAGTAAATACAAATGTAATGATTACCCAGTGGTTTCTTAACTTAATGACTTTTTGTTTGTTTGTGGTTCTTTATGTATGTATGTACAGTTTATGTATGTATGTATGTACAGTTCTTTATTTTTCAATTTCCTACAAATCTTGCACTCATATAAAATATCTTGATGAAAAGTATAAGGCTTGGTTTCTTGTAGTTGAACATGTTCTGTGGGTAAAAATACTTCAATTTCCTGGGCTAACAAATGGTACTTTGAGCTGTTTTCATGTAGTTGCTGGTTTCGTACTGCTTGGAATGCATAGTCTTGTCTCTCTACTACTTTGAAAAAAATCAATTCGTAGCTAATCCATGCTGAGTAACCTCTTTAGACTGTGGCCTTCTGTGTGGTGTTTGCTTAAAGATGAATTAAGAAGAAAGTGACAAAAACAGTGATTATATAAAAAAAATTGCAACTGATTCTTCTTTATGTTTTAAATACAGCTATTTTGAACTGGAGAGCAGTGGCCTGAGGGATGAGATCAGGTATCACTACAGGTTTAATGGGAAGTCAAGAACAGAGGTGTTCCCGTACCGCCTGGCAGATGGACAGTGGCATAAGATTGCTGTGTCACTTAGTGCATCCCATCTTCTGCTCCACGTGGACTGCAACAGGTAAGAAAGTAGGTCCAGTAACTTATATTTCTTTAAAAAATAATCTCTACTTACACACAGGAATAAAATTGGAAAAGGAGGTTTTGTTTTTTTCTTTTTTTTAAGTGTCAAATTCAAAAAGCACGCTCAACTGCCGTGGGATAAGAAAAGGAAAACAAAGTATTAAAATGAAACAATTCATTGTGATTATGAACAAATGTGGAAAAGGTTGATTGCTGACTGGGGAGTATTAAATGCATCTCTGTAGTTTAGGCACTGGCTGATGTTACGTTTGCCTGTGATTGCATTTAAGTGTGATGGATTGGCGTGTGGTGAACTGCTTCCCTCAGCATACCTGAAAACTTGAAGAATAAGATAGGTGCATCAGAGGCATTTTAATTTCATTTTACATAATCAGACAATGCACTTTTTACTGATTTTTCTATCTGCTGCCTCACTTGGAAACTTCTGAGAAACCTGGAAGGTTCTTTTTGCATGTCTGGAAACGGTGCTTTTTATGTTCTGAGGGGTATTCTGTCTGTCATTGCACTTTTCCTTTAAAAGTTGTGAAGATTGTGAGATGGCATAATGCCAGGACTTCAAGGAACGAAAAACAGCAAACCTAGCATCTCTGCTCCCTAGAATCCATCTTGCCTTTGGACTTGATCTCACAATGTATTGTAGACTTCAAACTTAGTGGTTGATGAGCAGAGATCTTGATATTGGCATTTTCAAAATGGTCTTTAGGACCGAGGAAAACAAACCATTACTTTTGTTTTTTATTGCACTGAAAATAATAAAAAAATATCCTTTGCATTCAGTGAGAGGATCAGCATGTGCATTTTGGAATTGGGGCACTTCAATGGGCAGGCTGATGGTAGCAGATATTTTTATCTGAAGTCTTCATTTTTTTCAGACAGGCAGAATAAAGTTGGATGAGTATTATAGGAGTAGGCGGTTATTGGAACATTTGAAAGAGTTTAAATTTTGACCAAAGTAATTATGAGATACTGTTTTGAGAAGAATGTTACAACCATTTTCTGCATCTTCATTAACTACTGGAAAATCTAATCTGAAGGAATGTTGCTTCTTGGATCCTTTTATTCGGACCTTAGAAGCAATTAAGTACTTTGAGTAATTTTAATTTCATTGAGGCATGAAATCTACAATTTGTGAAGATTGTCCTCATTTCAGTAATTTGATTTGTTTTTCTTACCCTTATTGTATATTTCTTACATTATTTCTTTGCTTACGACTTTATGCTTTTTTGTTAGTTTATTGATATACTGGGTTTTGGGATGGGTTTTTCATTATCTACTATGATGTGTTTTTTATTTTTTCCTTAATTTTTTTTTAATGAACAGCAGATGTGTTTTAGGGAGACCCTTTTTAACAGACTGTTTAACTGGCTGCTTTCTTGCACAGAAATTGAAAAAAAGACAACACAAAACAACTGCCTGGTGCAGAATTCTATCCAGGGACAAGAGGACTGCACAGAGTCATGGTTGTGACATGATTTTCTTTACAGCAACAGGCAGAAATAGATAAATACAGTTATGGAATGAGCTGTGCTGTCATGTCAGGTGACAAATATGTGTAGTCATCTCTGTCAGGGGCTGATCCATCTAACAGTGTCCCTTAAGGTGGTACATCTCAAGGTTGCTCCCAGCATAAATCCATACCTAAAATATCTCTATTTGGCTGTGTATTTGTGGTATTTTATGACAACTCCTATGGAAAAGTAATGAGAATAGTTCTGAAAGCATGACTTGAGGGCAGATCATAGTAGAAGTTTAAATGAGAGGAAAAAAAAGGAAGTCTTTAAGTTCCTGACTCAGCTGTAGCATCACTGTTGAGTTAATTAGAGAGTTTAGTGAATGTTGGTGTTAGTTTCCTTTATTAAATCTTAACCCTTTATATCTTTGCACTCAGAAGGGAGTCAACATCTTGTTCATCTTGGCACTAGCACTTTCTGATGACACTGCAATAAATGGCAGAGCTGTGAAAAAGAAGAGCAAGCCAATGAGGGGATACTTCTGAGCACTACTGAAAACCCTAAGCTTGCTTCACCTTAGTGCTAGGAAAGCTGCTGCTGAAAGTATGCATAGAATCCAGTGTTGAGAGCTGGGGACTCTACATGTAAATGTCACCATGTTGGGCTGGTGCGGTGTCAGTGGCTCTGGGCAGAGTTCAGGATGCCTCATGAGAAGTGATGCTTCCACACAGTTAATTGAACAGGTCACAGGGAAAGAGGATATGACCCGTCTCATCTCCTGCAGAGATTTGGTGCCATCAGAACAAGAATTTAGCTTAATGTGTACCTGTCTAGTTAAAGAAGTTCTCTGCTTTTTGTTTACTGTTCTTTCCCCTGTAAAAAATAAAAACAAAGCAAAAAGGAAAAAAAAATAAAATTGACCAACAAAATGAATCCCTTAGATTTCTACTGCATTTCTTTAAGGTGTTTGCAACATTGCTTCCTTACAGATATACCTGAATTTGGTAAATGCGTTACTCCTTTTGTTTAGGGCTGTGGTAATATGTTATATATTTGGAAGGCTATTGTGAGCGAATCATTTGTGAATGCAGTGTTAGTAAAGTTAAGCTGTATGTGAGAGTGCGTTGAAAGTGTTTGCATTGGGGAAAATGCCACAACCTAGTTTTGCTACAGGATTTGTATTGTGATACTGAAAGCTGGTCTCTGGCCTCCAAAAACCTGCAGTAGATCAGAAAGCATTGGAGATGAAGCTTTGCATTTGTAAACAGATAGTCGAATCTGCTTTTACTCTTCACAGCCTTGTTGCCCACGTTACTCTGATTTGTAAAATTGCTTTGACATTTGATACTTGATTATCTTTTGGATTCAATTCAAAGTCAACTTTGTTTTTCAGACCTGGATAGGTTAGGGCAAAGTACTTGAGAACTGGTAAAAGCCTTTAGTGCTTTTAAGCATCATCTTTAAAACAGTGTAATTGCCTCTGTTCTAATGAGATATAATACCGTGGGGGAAGCATATGTATCAAAGGGGTATATTTGCCCAAGTGCATGTCCTCTTGAAGTCGGCTCCTGCTGCATCTTACTTGCTCCTTCAAGAGCAAGGAGTGAGAATTGTAGCTGAGTTTGATGTTACAGCTTGGAGCTGCTGGCACAGAAATCATAGAATCATATTTTGGGTTGGAAGGGACTTTGGAGAACATCTAGTTTTACTGCCCCTGCCATGGGCAGGGATACCTTCCACTAGACCAGGTTACTCCAAGCCCCATCCAACCTGGCCTTGGACGCTTCCAGGGATGGGGCATCCACAGCTTCTTTGGGCAACCTGTGCCAGTGCCTTTCCCACCCTCACAGGGAAGAATTTCTTCCTAATATTTAATCTAAACCCACCCTCTTTTCAGTTTGAAGCCATTCCACCTTGTCCTATCACTTCATTCCCTTTTTCAAAGTCCTTCTCCAGCTCTCTTGTAGCCCCTTTAGATTCTGGAAAGTAATATAAGGTCACCCCAAAGCCTTCTCTTCTCAAAGCTACACAACCCCAACTCTCTCAGCCTGTCTCCAATGGAGAGAGAAGGAAGGTACCTTAGAGTCCATGCTGAAAACCTGTTGAATGTCAGTGGACTCTTCTCACTGACTTGAAGAGCCTTTGTGCTGGGCCAAGACAGTGACCTCTAGTCAGGGATATGTCTCAGAAAACTGACATAAGAAGCTGTGGGTGTACTTGCTAACATGCTTTTAACTTTCTAGTAAGGTTCTGAAAGCTTAGAAAAATGAAAAGGCTGCATTAATTATAAATGTACTACTGATGCACAAGTAAAACCTATGCTGAAAGTAACATGGAAATTAAATCTCTTGCTGTTGGTGGGATCTGTGCTCTTCTATTCTAGGCAAAAATGGGTTGTCAGGGACCTTCTGGAGAGTGTTGAGATTGAGCTAGAGCAACTTTGTCATTGTCAAAAGGTCCTTAAATAACCTGTGGTACTAAAGGATTAATATATAAACAAATTAACTCTGCTATGCATCTTTCCAGCTTTGGTCTCTGTTCATACTTGCACTGAGATTTTCAACCCCAGGAGACTGTCAACTCCTACAAGATCCGATGTTTGTCTTCTCTGGGAATTAGTTTCAGCTGTAGAGTTTTCAGCAGTAGAGTCTGTAGCATTTCCCATGGTACCCGCCTGTCCCCTGCGATGCTTGTCCCCTTCAACAGTGACAGCACAGAAGTATGTTCCATTCAGTAGTGTTAAGAGTGAGAGGATAGCATGGAGCCTACAGTTTAAGAGATGGTAGGTACTGTATCAAAAAGGATTTATTGGTAATTTATTTACCAAATAGAAATTCCAGGTTGTTCTCATTGTGTTTGATTAATCTGGGGAGGTAAGCTCAAAAGGTGCTTGCATTTTTAAAATTGTTTTATCATCAATCTTATTGCTACAAAGGTACTCACCTTTTCAGACAGTGTCTGTATTCCTTTACTTGAACTCTGTCTGCAGGCAAAGAAGGGAGAAAGGTGCTTTGATGCAAAAATTAATGTTTTTCCAGTGAAAATCTGTGCTGGAGTGCCTTTTGCTGTGAATACAGCCTGTGGTTTTGATGGATACTCTCAGCTGTTTGATGGAGGGGGTTGGTAAGAGCATAAGAGAATAGATTATAAAACTGGAGCAGGCTAGGATGTAGTCTTCAACTGAAAAAACATGTTGTCTGCTTCTTTTATGTTAG
Source organism: Pipra filicauda (assembly GCF_003945595.2). NCBI lineage: Eukaryota > Metazoa > Chordata > Aves > Passeriformes > Pipridae > Pipra > Pipra filicauda. Next base: position 1,995,379 of record NW_024104598.1, read on the forward strand.
AACAGCGCATTAGGGAATAAAAAATGCATGAGCAGTGAGAACTTTTTAATTGGAAAAATAAATAAATTAAAGTAACATCCTCCAAATATGGGAATCCAAGACCTCTGAGTTCTTATAAATAAGGTATTCTGGCTGCCAACCTGAGGTTTTCAACTGATCTAAACAAAGTTCTGCGACTTTAATTAACGTGTAATGAATTTAAAGAAGGTTAAAGGATGTATTTTAAAGAGGGATTTGCTGCTTTAGTTACTGTAAAACACTTTCTCTTGAGAGATAAAATGGTGTGGTGGCAGTGTTATGCAGCTAGGTAATTTCCTCTCACTATTTGAATATGGTTTTGTGACCTAGATTGCTTCTCTGCTCTTTAAGCTGTAGCAGAAGCTGTCAGAGAAATGGTTACTTGGATAGAGTGCTATAATTGTGCATTACAGGTGCACCCAACATCAGATCTGTGGTGTTGTGGATTGGAAGTTAATTTTCACCTGCCGGTTGTCCCTTTTGTTTGACAGAAAGGCTGTAAACTTTTTAGCATAAGAGAGATCTCCAGCTGGCACATCACATCAGCTGCCACCAGGCCTGTATCATTAGAGTTAACTGCAAGGAAATGTTTGGGATAAATTCAGAATTATATTATTTTAAAGAAATTTCTTAATAGCCAGGGGTTTTCACTGAATGGCTAATGCATCAGCAGAATGGTAGTATGGGTGTGACCAAAGGCTGAATCATGATCTGTTTTCACTCAGTCCCTAATTATGATGAGAGTTTATTGTATTTATCCTAAAAAATCAGTTGAACTATTTTGTATACTGTGCTGATGGAACTGGGAGAAGGCATGAGTATTTATGAAAGTGCTGAAAAAGTACTACAGAAAACATATGATAACAATCCATACCTTGAAGGCAGCCTGTACAGGTACTTGTACAGGTACCCGGAGCACTGTGCTCCAGCAGAGAGGCCTCACTTAGCTCCTGCTCAGTGTGGAATCTGCATCTGCCTCGGGTTCCTTTCAGGAGCTGATCCAGGTAAGTAGACCTGCTGATGTCAGTAGAAGCCATTCTCTAGGAGTTTGGTTAAGGGTCTTCAATAGGAGCTTGGGGCAGAGCTCTAGGGACCCATGGAGCCAGTTTGGTAACTGCAAAGCCCAACTACTGCTGAATGTAGACTCAACAGTGGTTTTGTCTTTTTTTTTTTTTTTCCCCCCTCTTAAGTCAGAACTGGGGACTTGTAGTGCTTTCTGGTGAACTGTAAATGTTGATAGATAGGTTGATGCCTCCACGAGGGCGGGAACAATGTGTTATGCTTTACCATTGGCAACTTGCATTCCTTGTGATTTTATTTTCTGGGTATGTCAGAGAGAATGGATGATGGTAGATGAAATAATATTAAATCAAGACGTGCAAGCCTCAAATGATTTAGTAATTTCCCAGAGGGTGTGACTTAGGTTCATTATCGAATTCTCAAATATTTGTATGTTGGTCCAATATACATGTAGACATTTATTTAATATTAAAAGCAATAAACCCTTAAGTTGCTGTTGTTAGTTACAAAAGCAGTCTCTGAAAATTTAGCCTGCATAGTTTCAACTGTATCTGGATATTTTTCTACGATCTTTTTTTTTTTTTTTTCAGGGGAAATCTCCTGTTACTTGGCTCTGTTTTCTTTTTACTTGTTGGAGTGCTGATGGGGGTTATGTGTACAGAGATGTGATCATGGTAATTTGAGAATCAACAAGATAGAGCAAATGTTTTGAGCTTTTTCCTTTCAGATTATAAAAACAATTATCTTGCTCCAGCCAGACGGATTAACCGAGATCCAAGACGTAAATGAACTCTTCCATTTGAAGCGGTTAGCTAAACTCTGGAGTTTAGAACTACAAGTCAGATAGGATAATACTGGAGCTGAACTGAAAAATGCCAGTATAATTCTAGTTAAATACTTTTGTAAAAACATTGGACCTTTGCCAAAGAGCAGGTGAGAACCCCCCTGACCTATTCAACAGCTGACTTGAGATCTGAGTCTCCATATAGCAAATAGTACAGAGTCTTTCCAAACGATCTGAAACCTCCTGAGTGTGGTGGGGAGTAAGAGGGAGATTGAGCAAACAGGACTGCTGAAGTTTGTGCAACCAGCCCGGAGTTTTACGAAGTGGGTTAGTGCTTGAGGTGTCTTTCTTTGGCCATTCAGAACAGCAATAACTTCCAAAAGAGAATTCTTTTTAGAAATCTAATCTTGTCAAAATCCTCAAGTTGGCTGCAGGGAGGTGGAGACTGCTTAACTGCATTTATTACTAACCCCAAACCTGACAGTTCTCATCACTGCACGATTTGGTGACAGGAAACTGAGCACCCTTAGGAGTGGTGGTGCAGGAGCAGTCATGCTTGTTCCTTGGGTGTGGGGAGCTGGAGGCATATGAGGTGCTCACAGGTGGAAGGTGTCAAGGCCTGGAAACACTGTGATGGGACTGTCATGCCTCAGAGGTGTCAGGCAGTGGCATGGGTCTCACTGCAGTGGTGTAGTGTCCTCTCTCACTTCACATGTCATGCAAAGCCACTTGGCATATTTGCAGATGTAGCTGTGTAGGAGAGGTCTAGCCAGGCCTCCATGGTGTTTGGATGGTTCCTGCAGTGTTTAAGGGAGTCAAGTAGGCTCAGCCCTGAGTGTGGGGACAGTGGAGTTTCTGGTTCTGTGCCGTGGGCATGAACTGCTTCGCAAATATGCCAGTTTAGAGAATGGCAAGTCCAGTCTCATGCTTCAGAAGGTGAGGCACTTCTGGGAATTGAGGAATGCTCCATTTCTACACAGATAAGTATTCAGTAAGCTGGTTGAGGTAGTTTTATAGTTTTGGTGGTGTAGGGTTTTTTATGGAAAAAAAAAAATCACATATTGGCCTCTGCTTCCATTTCAAATGTTTTAATGTTATGAAGAATCATTGTTGTGATCTGTATTAGCAATGTAATGGTACATCCAAGGAGCAGTAAGGAGAAAGATGATAGTTTAATCCTCAGTATAGGATCAAGTTAACATGCAATTTCCAGTCCTATAAGTTATTCTTATATCTGAGACCAGTCAGTAAATGAAAAAATCAGCTGAAGCTGCATTACTTAATTAAGCTGCAATTTTAGTGGCATTCTCATCAGCCTGTCAGTAGTGAAAGCAATTAACTAGCACTGTGCCAACTAATGCAACTAGAAGGACTTCCTCAGCCTGAGCTGAATTTCTGATTGTCACACCACCTTAAACTCTGCTGAAAGGTGTTCTGTGCAGCATCGCTTGGGGACAACACTGGCCCCAGTGAAGCCTGAGTGAGAACTCATTGACTTGAGCAGAACCATGCTTTCACCTCCTGAGTGTGTCAGGTGTGAGAAATGTGCTGTCCCTGGAGGGTGCTTTTCTGCCTGTCTGCTGGCAGTTTCCATCTAAACTTAATTTTAGAACCAATATAATGGCTTGTTCTATGTTTACTCTGTGTTTCATACACCTCCTCAGTCATGGCCAATTAGTTATTATGGAGAGAGTGTAATGTTGTCTTTCAAACTCCCAAGACTAAACCAGGCAGTTGAAAAATGCCGTGGGAAAATGGAGATGTGGGTTATCCAATGAACCTGTGGGAACAGCTGAGGAACATGGAATGAGCTGGCCCTCCGTGGGTGAGTCCTCCCTCTCCCAGTGGGTAGTGGGGAGGAGTGGCAGCTCTGGGGAGAGCAGAGTGCGGTTGCCCAGAGCTGAGACAGCACTTCTGGCAGGGCTTTGGCATGAGCGTGGCAGCCGAGGCGAAGTGTGCGATCCTCAGCCTGCAGTTGCCTTCAGTCACTGCAGGAAATTGGCTCTGGAATATGGATGAGGTTATTTTATGATTACATACAAATCATTTAGTGATGACATGAACCCCTTGATGAGATGATCCTACGACGAGATACCCCGTAAAGCAATTAACTTCTCAGCAGATGCGTTTCTGGAGGGGGGGAAGAACCTGTCTAATAGAAAGGTTGCTTGTGGCTGGCTTGATTTTAAATTTGTCTTTTGCAGGAGTGCAGAGAGGAGTCAGAATCAAAAGCTTGATTCTTCTTGCAATTGCACCTGTCTTATTTTACTGGGTAAATTAACTTTGGGGTTGAGAGGAGCATGACACAGGAAAGACAAAGACTGCATATATTTTATGAAGAATATATGTTTGGAAGCTGTAAACTCACTGTGCTTCAGGTTCTGCTGTAACTGCCAGCTGTGAAGACCTGTGTGCTACAGGGACAAGGACTGGCCCATCCCTTTTATAGAGCAGGCAGATGTAATAAAAGCAAAATTTCAGCACTGCCGGTTCTCACTCAACAAATGCCTTGTGACAAACCCCAAAAGCAATCTTAGATTTTTTTTTTATTAATTTATTTTTTCATGAAAAATTGGAGATGATATAAGCCATGTAACCATGGTTTTACCTCTTTGGTGTGGTGGACTTTTATTTTGGGGTTAATTTTGCTGCAAGACCTTAAGTATCAGTGCTTCTTTGTGCCATTACTCTGATGCACATTTTTACCCTTTTGCTTTCTGATGCAAGATAGGCCTATTTGTTTACTACTTGTTTTGCAGAAATTTTAATATAATTTTTAAATCTCATATGTATCTTGCTCTAAGGGCTTCTTGCTTAATTTGTGGGAGAGGAGCTTTTCTTTTTATATCTTGAAAAAATTCATTGAATTAATTTCTTCCTCTTATTTCTAGAATCTGCTTTTAATTGCTGAGAATTGGTTTGCTATTTGGCATCTTGGATGTACTCTGAACATTTGGTTCATCTGAGATGGGCTTTTGGTATGATGTTTGGTATGGTAACAAATGAGTGTGCTGTGCTTTTAGTTTTCTTGTTAACAGATTGCTTTATTCAGTGTTCTGGTCTAGAACCCGAGCTTCAAAGCTGGGTGAGGTTAAAGGTGGTCTTTTAATGACCCTGTGAGTTTTAGATTGTCCTCATTTATAAGTGTGTTTGACTGTAGTGGATACTTGTGTGCATGATAAAAACCCTACAGCTATGTGTTTTATGCTCTGGGAGTCAGACAGTGATACTTACTCACAAGTGGTAAAAAGATGCCAAAGTAACTTTGGAGAGTCAGAAATTTGTTTGAAAAGTGGTATTAGATCCACGTAGCTCTCAACTCTATGTTGAGATGTTTGAAGGTAAGTACCTAAATTCACATTAATCCATAGGAGATGTGCACATTGATTTTTATAAGAAAAGTATGTGTGTGTGTAGATGACATTTACCTCAGCAGTTCAGAGGAAGAATTCTTTTGACCTAGACACCATCTTAAACTCTGCTGAATATGGTAAAAGTTATCACCTCCATCAAAACCAGCAACAAGTACATTTCTTTTGTGCTTCTGCCACCTGTAGATTACATACAAGTTTTATGGGCAATGCCAAGACCAGGAACCACGTGCTGTTCAGCTCAGATTTACCACTTCAAAATGGATTTTTTCCAGACAAATATTTTTAATATTTTTTTAATAGAAACATTATTAAAAGAAAAAGGTTTTTATTGTGTTTTGGTGCTGTTAGGCAACTAAACACCATACAGCTGCTGCCCCTACAGTGGGATAGAGTAGAGGATCAGAAAGATGAAAGGGGGGTTTGGGGAAAGGGAATTGAGATAGACAGTTTAACACATAAAGCAAAGCAAAATAAGGAATTAATTCACATCTCCCATCAGCTGGCAGGTGTTTAGCTGTTTCCTGGAAAAACAAGGCTTTGTCTCACATAGTGGTTATTTGGGAAGACAAATGCCATAACTCCAAATGTCCCCATTCCCTTTCTCCTTTCGCCCAGCTTGTATTGCTAAGTGTGATGTCACATGGAATGGGATATTCCTTGGGTCAGTTGGGGTCTGCTGTCCTGGCTGTGTCCCCTCCCAACTCCTTGTGTACTCTGAGCCCACTCACTGAGGGGGGGGGGTGTGGAGCAGAAAAGGCCTTGACACTGTGTAAGCCCCTCTCAGCATTAGCTGAAACTTGGATTTGTTATCCACAAATCCAAAATATAGCACCATACCAGCTGCTGTGAAGAAAATTAACTCTGTCCTAGCCAAAAGCAGTACAGTTGCCAAAGCTGAGCAACACAATAAATATTTGGGTATCAAACTACCTGTCTTGGTCTTAAAGGTCCCACTCTGGATCCATCACAGGTAAGACAGAGTTGACCTCATAGTTTGCCATAATTCTTTTTCCCTGCAACTCTTGAAAAATCTTAAGCAAACAGCCAAATTTCTGTTTCTGCTTAGAGTCTGACTCAACCTATTTTCTGGTTTTTTTGCACTTTCAGAAGTGCTTTTTTTTAATGAAGATGGGTAAACACTGCAGCCTTGTAGACAGGCTGTTAGCCTAGGGCTTAGACACTCTTAAGGCTGTTATTGTCAGGAACCCTTTGTGTCTGTTTTGTCATTTGCAGAGTAAAGATCGTAATACTGACCTTGTTTGTAAAGTTTTGAAATCTACCTCTGGATCTCCAGCTGAAAGACACTACACAGGCATAGTACTCTGAGAAGGAAGGATTTCTGCCCTTCACTGTTGTCATTCAGTGGGTCCTGTCTTTACTTTGAATCGATAATGGTGATTGGTTTTAGTTTAGTGCTCAAGAAGTACTGCTAAAATTCATTGATAACCTTGTAGGAAACTGAAAAACCTACTGTGTTTTGTGAGGAAAGCCCCACACAGGCAGATAATATCTCTGTGAATTTACCTTTATTCCATTTATATGTGGAGAATAAACCCTCAAACCTGACAGTGAAATGTGCTCTTCTAACCATCTTTACTTGCATTTGTTTAATTTCCTCCTGTGTGTTATAGGGTCTCTGAAGTTAGTTTGAATTTCTTCTGAATGAAAAAAAAGAGATTTTTTTTTATCAGTTATATTTAGATAAATTTTTATTTTTATATTTTTATTTTTTATTTTTATTTTTAAATTTAAATTTGTAGTTGAATCAAAGTGAAAAATAGAGTACATTAACTTAATCTCTGTGATTGTACAGGAAAATCAATGGAATCATTTGGCTGACAGAGCTTGAAGAGAACTGAGCATGCACTCCTGAGTCTTTTACCTAACATCTACTATTACTGGACACCTCCTATTTTTTTTTCTCCCAGAGCTGAACAATAACTTTTGATTAAATAGTTGGCAGTTACTATGTATATTCAGAGATTAATAAGAAATGGTTTCCTTCAAACCCCAAGATTTTAATCTAAATTGCTTTCCTCTGTTAAGTGATTGTGAACTCCTATACTATGACAGAGGAGATAGCACAAAAAAAATCAAAATTTCCCTCAATTTATTTTTATGAAACCAAACACTGGAAACTGAATGAATAATTCAGTTAAAGTTGCTCCAGAACTGAATGCATGTCAAATAATGCATCCTATCTGTAAATACTATCGAGAAAATCCAATCACATTGGTATTGACACATTTTCATAGGGAAGCATATAGAAAATGGGTTGAAAGAGAAATATGTAAAGATATCCTAATATTTATTTTTAAAATGAGTTCTTAATCCTTCTGGAAGAATAGATATAAATACAAATGCCAATATTGTATCCTAAGGCTCAGGACTGATATAATCAGTTTCTTTATGGAGCTGAGATTCAGAAAACATGTTGGACAAACTCTTTGAAGCAGCTGGTTATTTTTATACAATGGGTTGTGTTAGGAGGCCTCTCATTTGAAATTTTAGGTTCACTGAGTTTTTGAAGGTTCACCCAGAGATTAGCAATGGTCAAAGGTGGTCAATACCTCTGCAAATTAGATTAGGAGAAAGACTGATGCAAAACATGGGGGAACATCTTTCTCTCCTCTGACTTTCAGACATTGACAGTGCTATTTCAAAGACTGCCATGAACAGAATTTCTCCATACCCATCATGTATTTAAAGGATCTGAAGATCCAGATGGATGTGTACAGGGTAATGAATGGTTGCAAGAGTGACAGTTTCGAGGATCAGGCTTTGAATTGCAAAAATCTGTTTTGATGATTCACCCTGGTGTCAGGAAGGGCTCCTGTGCAGCTGTTGGAGCGGCCTTCAGAGAGTGATTCATTTACTGTAAGATGAATCACACCCTAGAAACACTTAGGTCTCCTCATTAAATGAGTCTAGAGAACTAGCTCTACTGTAAGCATAAACTTTTGAGACATTTAAAACTGGACGTGATGGACTCAACACCTGTTCTCTACATGGAAATTTATAACTTCAACAGAGTACCTATGGCAGCCATATCAGGAAAAAAAAGCCTGTTCTTGCATTAATAGAGACCAGGGACTGAGAAAGGAAGTTCTTGCCATGCCTCAACGACAAGGATATTTGGGCTGCAGCTGTTAGTTTCTGAAGTGTACTGCTAATAAACCATCCAGCAGCTGTTCTGGCAGTCACACCCACACCACCTGGGCTGCGACTGGGGCCCCTTCACGGTGGGCAGCTCCAGTGAGCTGATGGGTGCCCTGCCTGACTCCCTGCACACACCACACTCACGCAGTCAGACCAGGTTTCCCTACCAGACTGACCCCAGGTTTCCCACAGCAGGGTCACAGAAGTCCAGATCCTTCAAATACTTTAATCTTGGTGCAAAAACTAAATAACAAAATAGCAGCTCAAGCTGGGTGCCTTCGAGGAGGGACCCCAAGCAAAGGAAACTCTGGGCTTTTATACTTTCACAAGTCTAAATCTCTCTGGTTCAAGCCTGATTAATGCAGTTTAGGGCTGTGTGTGTGTTCACAGATTTCACAGAGTATTCTGAGTTGGAAAGGACCCATGAGGATCACTGAGTCCGACTCTTAAATGATTGGCCTGTCCAGGGGTCAAACCCACAACCTTGGTGTTATTAGCACCATGCTCTAACCAAGTGAGCTAATTTCGGGGTTTTCCTATCTAGCCTGCAAATTGGAGAAGGCATGTTCCTATTTTAGTAACCCATTCATATTTTAGACCTGAAAGAATTTGAAAATGTCATGATTTGGTGTGTTGCTTTGTAGTGACTGTTGAATTGCACTCTATTTTATTGTTCAGAATTTTAGGCAGTTGCACCTCCTGATCAGTCTATGTTGGCTGATGTACTCTAATGTGAGCAGACATAAAGTTTATTTTCATGTTCTGCTAAATATTTCAGTAATTTTGAAAATGCTTCTGGCATGGCCAAGACTGTCTGTGTGAAGTAGAGCTGCATCTCCACAAAAGTGGAAATACTCTCCCAGTGTTAACTTCTGGTTTTAAAAGTTATGTGTAAGAAATCATCTTCACTGCAAGAGACAATTCTATGTCATGCTTTTTCCAGAGGGAGTGTGACCCACTGTGTAAGGCAGCTAAGTCTCAGTCATGCTTGGTCTAATGGCTCAGACCTTGGGCAAAGACTCCATCTTTGTGATCTTGGTTAATCAGTCTTTCTGTGTTTCAGTTTACACATGTGTAAAATGAGGATATTTCCCTATTTTACCATCATGTATTATATACATTAAACTGTTGTATATTTACACATTATAAAGATGCTAAAAATAATTTATATTGAATATACAGAAGGGAACTGTCTCCTTGTCCAACAGAGCTTGATTTCTGGACAACTTGTTCTTCTGTGCAGAGAAGGATGTGTGTATATGTATTAGCATGCAAATATTTTAGATGTGCCTCCTTTCAGGAATCCACTGATTATTTTATAGATTTTCTATTTTCTGCATATTGTCTTCATTATGGCAGAGACGCCTGTTCGGATTGAGTCCTTGAGAAAGGTGTTCCCGAGGACCGCACAGGAATATTTAAATAAAGTGTGCAGATAGGGTAGAGATGTGGATACAAAACACAAGAATATCATGGGTATTTGTCTACCAACGGATGTTTTTCTCACTACATTTTGGTAAAAGGATGAGAGGTTAGTGAATGTATTCTGAGCATGAACATTTCAAGACAGTAGGATTGGTTCATTGTTATTACTCCAGTTTTATGGTTTAGCTTCTTTAAAATATATCAGCATAAAGTAGGGGCAAATCAAGCTTTCTCTAGGGAAGTGAATGCAGCAATCATAAATCTGAAAGTCTGAAGTATGTAGTAGAGCTTCCATTAACCTGGAGACCTGGGTCTCCTCATGTTGGAGGGGCTATTCAGTCTGCAGTAGTTTTAGTGACCACAGTTCCCTGGAGTCCTCTTTCTGAGCATTCCTTTTCTTGTGAAGTGTATTGCACATTTCTCTGTGTCGGTATCAAAACCAAATGTATTGAAAACTGTTCTCCAAGGAGCTCTAGACCAGCACTTCATACACTGGAAGTGTATAATTTAGCCATTCATATGCCAAATACAAAGTATTGGTCAAGCGGGTGTAAAGCCAGAGAAGGTGACACACCTCAGCCCAGAAAGCCAAGCAAGGGAAAGTAAGTGATGTGGAAGCTTAATGTAGCTGTAAAAAAGAGGATTCTTTTGTTTCTATTCAGCAAAAATATTTTTTCAGCCTGAAAACTACTTTCCTTCCAAAGAAAACCAATACCGGAAGGGAAGCAGAGCAAGGGTTTTTCCCACTTCACAAGCAATAATTATAAGTGAACCTCACCTTTAAGTAGTAACTTTTCTAATTGCACTTTGAAATATGTTACAGAATGTTCATGCTTTATGGGTTTGTCTAAGTGTGGAAACCCCCGGAAAAACCACCTGAATGACCACTAATATTTGATAGATTTGCGATGTACATGCATGAGTAGTGCTAACTTACGGGTGAAACCCTATTCCCAATTACTAATGCACATGCCATTGTAATTATTTTGTATTGACAGGCTGTCTTCAATATCCAGGAAGTCCTTCTCTTCCTCAAAAACCTGTTCTAGGAATAAAGCACCGCTTACCGTGTTTCTGTGATTTAAACAAGAGCTTGGCAGGCAGGAGATGGGTCCAGTTCCTGGCTCTGCTCCAACTGTGCCTCAGTCAGCTCTGCTGGCTATCAGCTGCTATTGTGTGTAGCTGGTGAAGCCCTGTTTGCTGAGGTTTGAAAAAGTTTCATCCGTGTAGTTCTAGTATGATTTTGTTTAGCTGTTTTACAGCTCTTTAGCGTCTTCCAGTCTTACTGGAATTTTAATTCTTTTTCATTGAAGAAACAGTATATGGTAAATCATGTTCCTTGTGAGTTTTTGTTTATTTGTTTTCTTTGGTTTTGATTTGTATTTTTTTGGGTGATGTGCTTTATGACCTTTTCATTTCCCAATAGTATAGAGGGGCTGATAGGATTAGCAATAAGCTGTGTGTATGCTTGCTGGGGCTTTTTTTTATTTATTTTTGCTAGTGTTTAAACAGTGTACAGTAATAAAGTAAGTTCACATTGTTTGCAAACCAGATACTGGCAACCAAAACATGTTTTGACATAGGAAGATAATCAAGGACTGATTTACATCTCATACCTTCTCTTGAATCCTGAGCCTGTTACTCCATGGGCAGATCTTATGAGAAGAAAACAAACCAGTCTTTCAGACATATGTGGAATAAGGCACAAACCAAGCATTAATTAATCCCTTAATTTGAGGTAAATACCTGTTTCAGAAATGGAATTCAAATTAGGGTAGAACAGTAGAGGAATATGGGGAATCCTGAGCTTTTGTGTCCTGTGAATGGCACTTTCTTAAGAGCCTCTGGAAAGAAGGTTGATAGAGCCCTTTCCACATAGGTTGAAAGACTGTTAAAAAATCAGAAAAGACAAGATAAGCTGCTTCAGTCTCTGATTTGTCTTCCTTACTTGCTGTTGTTGAACTGTCATATAACAATGTCAGTTAGGTTTTGATTTTTTTTTTTAATATGCAATTGCACAGAGATACTGTAGAGTATCTTCATCAACTTTAACTAGGTCAGGTGAATAAAAGTCAAATATTCTTCAATAAGTAGTGTTGTTGAACCAGGTCAGCACTGGGATTTTATCTGTTAGCAGAAACTGTTCTTTCATGAATATTGACTAGTCTTTAGGAGATGAGAAATTTCCCATTTCATTATTAACCAAAATCCTGAATAAAGTTGTGTTATATATGCAAAGATAAATTCCTAATATGAAAGTGGAATTCAGTGCACGTGCTCTCAAGGAGCATATCAATTTTTGGTTCCTCGTTCAGAATTTTGCAGCAGTTTTGCATCTCAGTAGATTTTGCATGAGGTATGGCAGAAGGGATCTATTTACACTTTAAAATATTGATAGAGATGGTACATGCAAAATTCCTATAATAAACTTGAGCAATAAAATTATGAGTATTAGAAGAAGTCTTCTGAGTCCTGTATTTGCATTCTTAAGTTGTAATTTTCATATAACTATTTTGTTTTAGGTTTAAGATTTTCCTTGTTTTTTCTCTTTTAAAAAATAGTATGTTTGCTTTTAGTTTTATAGATTGCTTCCATTTGGTTTTGACAAACGGTTTACTGCTTTTCTTGATAAGCAAAAGTGGGTGGAATATATGACTCTTTGTACTTTGACATAAAGAACTTTATCAACCTTTCTGGAAGTTCTTTAGTACTGGGATGTTATTCTAGGCCTCTGCAAATATGTGAATTTTCCAATAACGTGGTATGGTGGGTTTGACCCCGGCTGGACACCAAGTGCCCATTGCAGCTGTTTTATCACTCCCCTCCTCAACTGGACAGGGGAGAAAAAAGTGTAATGAGAGGCTTGTGGAGCGAGATAAGGGCAGGGAGAGATCAGTCACAGGCAAAAAAGACTTGACTTGGGGAGATTAGTTGCATTTCTTACCAATTAAAGTAGAGTAGAGTAATGAGAAATAGAATACCTACCATTCACTGCCGCAGTCCAAAGGGATCTTGCTCCTTCGCAATTCACCTCTCTCTTCTTCCTGTGCTTGTCTTCATTCCTGATTTTTCTCTACCTCCTCCCCTCAAATGACACAGGGGGATGGGGAATGTGCCTGCAGGGGCACAGCTGCCTCCCCATGGTCTTTACCACAGGTTGCAGCCCCTCCTCCCCCTCCTTCTACACTGTCCTGGGTATCTCATGTGTTCTCACTCCTCTTTCTGGATGTAACTGCTCTTGCGCAGTAACTTTTCCTCCTTCTCAAATATGTTATCCCAGAGGCATTACCACCATTCCTGATGGGCTCGGCCTTGGCCAGTGGCGGGTCCATCCTGGAGCCAGCTGACTTTGACTCTGTTGGACATGAGGAAAGCTTCTGGCAGCTTCTCACAGAAGCCACCCCTGCTAACAGAACCTTGCAATGCAAACCCAATACTCGTGGCAACTTCCAGTGTGAAAAATGAATGATTACACTGGTGAACCTGTGCTAGAAACACTCAGAGTGGAATTGGGAAGATAACTGTGCAATGAGTTGGGTTGATTGTGTTTTTCTTTGGTGTTTGTTTTTCATGTTTGTTTTAAAGCCGTAGCTTTAAAGAAAACTAATTTCACCACAGATAATTTCACCTCTTTAAGCTGAAGGTCTTGATGTGTTCAGAGTCTTTTCTGTTGGCTGTCACGCTGGTGTGATTACACAGCAATACATACTCCCTGCGAGCTGGATAGTAATGGAAACAGATTTCATCATCCTCTCAATAATCCTGATTAAGCATGCTGGTTTTGTTATGGAGCAGTGAGTTCATGGCTCCCTCCGATGTGACATGGCAATATGAGAATCCAAGGTCAGTAACTCTGGCCTTGAATTTTTCATGTTCTGAAATGATGATATCATTGTAGTGGTCTGTGTTCCTGGAAGAGTTGTTATGGAAACTTCATTGCAGCTTTTCTAAAAATAAACAAACCCCCAAGCAAAAGCTTTTTCAAACTCCAAATACTTCATTGATTTAAAAATTCTGTCTTACAACAGTTTTTCGCGAATTAATTTCCAAAATTTGGTATGCAGAGTGCTGCAGTCGTGCAAGTTTATGCAATACATAAAGGTTGCTTATGGAGCTTGTATTACTTGCTGCTATTGTTGGATACCATGCATATATAGAGGTCCCATCCTGTGCCAGACCTGTGCTGGTGACAGACACAAGCTGGATGGGCAGTGGTGGCACCACACGTGAGTGCCCAGGCTGAGTGAATTCTATGAGGAGAGAAAGGTCCATGCGCAAGGATGCATAACACAAATCCAGAAGAAAAGGAAGCCATGGGAGTAGTGTAGTAGTGTGGAATAAAGTTCCTTTGTGAAGTCCATTCAGAATTCTAACCAGCCTGAAATTCCCAAAGGGTTGTTGGATCTGGTTGGATCTTCTGTATGATTGTATGTTTTCTCCAGGGTGGATGGTTGAGTTTGAAGGACATCCCTAGACTAGGATGGTCCTATTTTATTATTTTCCCTACTATGGTGGGTGCTTTTAAAGTTCTAATATACCTTCTTCATCACTATCAATGATATGTATTGTGTTTGATATTAGGGTTTAATGTTGGTTTTTTTTTTTTGATTCTACTTTCCATCTTTTATTGTTAACTGATTCTGAAAGTTTTCAGAGGAAAAAGAAAATTAAATGGCAAAATTCAAAATAATGGCAATGTATTCCCTCTACAGGATTTATGAACGTGTCATTGATCCCCCAGAAACGAATTTGACACCTGAAAGCAGTTTATGGCTCGGACAGAGAAACAGGAAACATGGTTTCTTTAAGGTAAGCAGTTATGAAATGACATGTGAAGAAGAAAAGTAATAGTCAACAAGATACTTCCACTTAGTTATCTCACACTCATGAAATATGAACTGTAGAAACAGCGGACAGTTGGTAAACAGCTTGTTTACAAAGTAAAAGTTTCTGATATTTATTCCAGTTTCGGATTAGAAGCCACAGTACAAGTGTTTATGTGTGAAAGGAGTCTACAGTGCAGCAATAGGCCAATCTGCCTATCGTCAATCTGGGCATGGATTTGTTGCCAAGGTGATTTACCACCCACTCGGTTTCCCTTTGAAGCTGTCAGTTCCTAAGACAATTTTACAAGTTGCCTTTTTCTGAGGACCTCTCCTCAAAGTCCCCAGATTTTAACAAGCTAGGACAATTATTTTATGCTAAAATTATTTCAGCATAGCAACTAACAATTTTAATTGTGAGACAGAGGTAAAAGCTAACTTTTAAGTTAAATGATGGTCCGAGAGTTGCTCTGAACCTGGACTACATTTCATCCTCCAGCAGCTGAGCTGTCACTGGGAAGTGGAATTGATAGCATTATTTTATTCTACAGCTGTTGGTTTTTTACCTCAGCTGCTTCCCACTATTCCACAGATGGTAAACATATGTTTATAGCTACATGGGGAAAGGAAGAAGTTATATTGGAGTCGCCTATCTGAAATTCTTATTTTATGCAGGGAGTCAGAGCCTCAGAACTCTGGAATATTATATATTTGCAAATTAATATTTCTACGTGTTAACACTTTGGAAACAGCAGGGTAGCTAATGATATGCTAATGAACTGACAATTTTTATTGATCATAATGAAAGCCGACAAGTGCCTTACTTTGCTTTATGCATGCCTGAATATTTTACCAACTTTCTTCAGGGCAGAAATATAATTGGTTGTGGTTTTTTTAATCCTGCTTGCGAGTTTCAAAAGTCTTAATTTTTTTACTTAGTCATTGCAAAAACTTGGGATTTTGCCAGTTTGTAAAGAGTACACATCTCTTTCCATATATTTACATGCTCAGCAGGACCTCCCTTTCTTTTTCAGAGCAATTTGTTTCACTGTTTTAGCATATAAAAAAATAGATATATTTTCCTTAATGTGTAAACAGAGATCTGCAGGGAAATAAGAGCATTAAAAAAGAATTAGCATTTTTGTGTGTGTGCTGGAACCATAAAACTGTGTGTAAGAAAAAGCACTGGATGCTGTTCTGAGTATCATCTTCGACATTCCAAAAGTTTTCTTTCTTTCTTTAATGATAGTTAATTAATTGTCATTTCTCTTCATAAATGAGTAGCATTAAAGCACATTTTGGTCATAATCTCACGCCTATATTAGATTGTAATTCTTCAGTATATCGGAAGAGGCAGGAGGGATATGATATTCCTAAGTCACTGTGACCAGCTGCTGCAATTTTTCATATTTATGCTTTTGTTCCACATCCTTATTTACAGTGATTATTCCACAAGTAGTCCTGCTGTGCCTGTGGCCTTGCTGGGGACTGAAGTGCTCTATGGTGTAATCAAGGGAATTGAAGTCTCACCCCTTGCTACTGGTATCTCTTACTGGTTGTAACTTATCTGCTACGACCAAGCACTTGGAGTTCAGACAAGATAGTGTGGTTGTAGCACAGCAGTGGTGGGAACAAATGTGGAGCTGACTTAAGATAGCATTGTCTGTTTGGTTTGAAGGCAATCTCATGAGTTACTTCCACTGAAAACTACGTGCTGACACTTCAGGTTTGTTTGTGTGGCTCTGTCCTGGTTCTGACCAGGACAGGGTTAATTTTTGCAGTAGCCAGGAGGGAGCATGGCCAGGACATGGAGGTTATTTTGTACCACCTCACATCATTGACAGGGGTAGGGGAAAGGGACTCCTTGAGGAGAAGGGCTTCCTTCTGGTTGAAGAAACGTGGTGGAAGGAGCCTTCCAGTGTTGTCTATTATCGTGAATGTTTGTCCATGTGAATAATTTCTTATACCCTTTGCTATCAAAATTGTTGCTGTTACTGCTCATTTTCTTATCTCATTGCTGTTCCCAGTAAATTTTTCTGGTCTCAACTCGTGATCTTCACTTTCTGTGCCTTCAGTTCTCAACTCCATCCTGCTGCAGTGGGAATGGGGAGAGAAAGGGGGATCCGTGGTTTGGGAGAATCTCAGTGGGGGCACTGAATTGGGGAATACCATTCACAACAGCCTTAATTTATCCACCCCTTATTCTATACCATTTATGTCATGGCCAGATCCTACACCTTCCAACTACATATACATATATATGAATATATATATATATACACATATATATGTACACAAGCTCAGGTCTCATTTCCGTAGTCAACGGCCATCCCTCTAAGATGTCTGTTGAGTTCATTTAGTCCATGACTGTGGGTTCTACCCATCCTAGATGTCTTCCAGGGCAGGAGGGCTGGTGTGCTGTTGGCTGGTTGCCAGCTGCATCAGCAGCTCACGACTGGTGTCTCTGGAGTGATCCACACTCACTGTCCATGGTAGTTATGGAATTCAGTGGACGTGTCCTTCAGCAACAACCTCCATGTCCTAGCCATGACCCCTCCTGGCTACTGCAAAAATTAACCCTGTCCTGGTCAGAGCCAGGACAGTGTCCCAAACACAAGATTTGTTTTAGGGCTAGAGAATACTATTATAATCAGATTAGGAAACCCGAGTAGATGCAACTGAAAGAAAAAAGAGTGTTGCCACACATCCAGGGAACTCTCTCTCTGGAATGGATCTGATTGCTGTCAGGATCAGAATTATCTGCAAAATTTTGTTTTATTGCTGGGGAGAACCCTTCTCCCTAGGGGTCCCTCCACAGAGCTACTGCAGAAATGAGCTTATTAATGCATTGCTGACAGAGTGATTCATGTAGAAAGACAGTAATTTTCATAACTGCTAGAGCAGGCTCTATTGATCCTGCATATTGTGTCTGGGGGTTGTATACTAGGTGCTTGAGAAGCATATTGGTAATTTTACTGCACACCATCATATGTATATCTCATATATATATATATATATATAATCTCGTATGACTCTATAATAATTTTGTACTCAGAGCTGTATGGACTGAGGTGCAGACTAAATACCATGCTGAGGGCAGCTGTACAGGTGCCTGGCAAGGGGCATGTCTGCACTGTGTGGAGTAGCATAGTGCTCATCGAGTGGAAATCTGGTGGTGTTGGCATGGCTTTGCTTAGGCACATGAGTTTCAGGCATTTCTGCTGGTGTTCCACGCACAGCCTTTCCCCAGCCCTGGCCGATGCAACGGGCACAGCTGTGTGGCTCCCATTATCTCTGTGGGAGAAGGAGGTTTTAAAGAGGGTGAAAGGCAATGGGGGAAATGAAAATGCAGAAGTGGAGAGCTCATGGAATATATGAGCCTTTTCACAGAATGTGAGAGGAGGGTTCTATTTAGTAGAGACAGAAGTGCCATAATCTGGACTGTTGTATTACATTCTCATGGGATGGGCTTGATACTTAATGCTGCAGACCTGAATTTCATCCTGTAGCAGGTAATCTGCCTGCACAGATGAAGGCTCTTCATGCCAGCGAGTCCTGATGCTGAACTGAAGCTTTGATTGTCATTAACCAAATGTTTTTAATGATAGTATAAAGGTGATGCCTGCTTGGGAGGGAAAAACTAGAAAGATTTTGGCTGCTGACATCTCCCTGTCAAGGCCAAATCCAAGCTCTCAGTAACCTAGACTTAATGTTCAAGCAGGAATAATCTGAGTTTGTTCATGTTTGTTACAATAATTATGGCTGTAATAAGTGTTTGCCTATAATGAAGTCTTTCTATTAAAAAAATACATCATCAAAATTTCTGCCATTTCAAAGTTCTCTTCTATACTTGATCATATTAATTCTGTTCATGTGGTTATAGACTTTTAAAAGACATCTATGTTAGTGAACTGAAGTTCATATTCATATGTTTTTCTATGGTAATATGCTTTTACGTGGCCAGAAATTGAGACAAATAAAGTAGTTGTGTTTCCTCTTCAGGCTGTATTTAAATGCAAATCTATCCAAAAGATAATTGAGCGGTGTGACTCTCATGCAACAAACATATTTGAAGCTTAAGATGCACTTAAAAAAAAAAAAGGCTGAAGAAAATACCTTATCACTTCTCTCTGGATGGTGCCTTGTTAGCTGAGTGATATGGTCTGGTGAAACTTTGTAATCTCATTTTCTCTTGGTTGAGCTTTTCACTGGAGAGGCTTAAGAGTTGAAATATATTTTATGCCTCACCTTTTAATTTCTCACTGATGACTACTGACAGAAAGTATGGAAAATGGCTTTCAGGATGTTCCATTTCCAGTGACAGTATTACTTCTCATTGCTTATGGTTTCATTATTCTCATAGATGAAAAGGTTAATAAATGTATATATTTATGCAAGAAAGACAGTGTGATCTGATTATGTCTACTAATATTTTCAGTTAATATTTGATCATGAAACAGTAAGCAGGAAACAGAGCTTGCTGATTACCTTCTGCTCTTTTAACAGATGACCGTATAAATGTTAAATCATATGTTACTTGCTGTACTTACCAGGCTTCAAGGGCTATCTGAGGCCTTTAGTTTATTTATGGGTGGACTTCAAGGGCCTGTGAGCAAGTGACTACGTCCTTGGTCTGCAAAACTCACTCTTTGGCATTTTAACTGAAAATTAAAGCATAGTCTTGCAAATCAGTAATTTATTTAGATAATAACTGCTGCCTTGATAAATTTCTTTTCAGATTAAAAAAATTCTTCAGTGTCTGGGAGGAGATAGAGCTGTGTCACAACATCTGATTAACAGGCAGGGGTAGTGCAACTATCAGCTCTAGAGGTCCCTTGTTTTCCCTTTCTCCTCTCCCTTAGTGACCATGACATTATTAAAGCTAGTAGATCTTGTGAAGTGAGTACATTGCACAGTTGAAGATGTAGCAAAAGCTTTGTCCTGACCTTAAGAGAGCAAACACAACCTTCAGCATTTTCTGGACTATCTGAAGGATCTAGGGTTCTTCAGGGCCCAGGTGTGCAGGGATACTGGCCCATCTGCCACTTCCATCGGGGGTATCTTTGCAGATCGGGGACAAGAGAGGATGCAACCAACACTGGACCTTTTGGTCCTGCCTCTCTCCTGTCCTGCCCAGGTTGGTTTAGGATCATCATACAACCTGCATTGATTGGCTCTGACCCTCTGCCAGTCCTGTGCAGGGCATCTTTCTATCTGTCAGAGCTAGAGAGAGGATTTCATTCTGACTGATGGCATTATTACATGAACTGCCTGTTGAGACACAGAGCTAGTAGGCTAAATGAAAGCAAACAATGGAAGTGTAAACTGTTACTTACATCTGGTACTATATACTTGTCTTTTCACAGTGTTTGATTTCACAGTCTTATTTGGCTAAATCACTAAAGAGTTTTACTGTAGAATTTCTTTTTTTTCTTTTTTTTGTCTTTTCGAAAAGTGTGTCATCGGCTTGAGCAATGGTTATTATTTTACTGCTTTTTTTCACCAGTCTCACCCCATTTTAAGACATTTAAGCAGCTTATATTTGGTGATTACAAAAGACAAAGCCGTATTATTTCTGCGTTCTATGAAAATAAAAATCCAAACATGCTGATAGGAGGAGTTGTTACATTTTGTCCATCTTCAGTTATTTTCCTCACAAGAAGAGTGAGCTGGTAATTTTTTCATATCCACTGAAGAAATGACTTGTGAAACAGCTTCTACAGATTTAAGTCAATGTTTGTAGTCTGTGTTACCAGTTTTCTCTTCTTTTACAAAGGGTGTTATTCAAGATGTGAAAGTCATCTTTATACCTAATGGATATATAACGCAGTGTCCTAATCTGAATCGCAGTAAGTAGCAATTTCTTTATTTTCTCTATCTTAGATTTTTCATATAGATTGTTTTCTTGTTTTAAAAATAATATTTTCGGGCTTGTCATTTTTTTGCGTGTGCTCACTTCCAGAAGGCAGAACTTCTGTGTAAACAGATTGCATTTTATGTTCAGATAAATCAAATATGATAGGCTGTTGGTTATTTATGGGTTATTGTGTCTTTCCTTCTCTTCCTTGCTGTTTCTTTTTACTCTTCCTCTATTGAGCATGCCCGACCTGCAGTGATTTCTTAAGTCTGGTGCAAGGAATCATGGATTTGCAAGAACTTCTGGCAAAAATGACTGCAAAAGTAGGTACCTAAGCTTTTTTGTTAGTTGCCCATTTCCTTCTGTGCTAAAATGAAAGTATTTATTCCTTATGCAGCTATTCTACATTTTCATGGCAGAGCCATTTTTTTTCTCCCTGTCTGCAGTAGACTTATGGATATAGATCCATGGATGTCCCTTAAGCTTAATAGAGTTTCTGTTGTCTACTTTATTATTTGTAAGATAGTGACAAAAAAATGCCCAGATGTCTACTTTTTTTTTGTAAGAAACCCTAACCTTATTTCCCTTTTCATGCTGAGGGATAAATGCAGAAACAAGAGTGAAATTCCTCAATAGTTTCCTCACCACGTGATGCTATCCGAGGGGATGTGTTTGTTTGTGGGAAGTCTTCAGGACTGGTATAGTGTCCTTCCTGGCAACTGGAATGAGGCCCCAAAATGAAAATGCCTGTGAACCTGCTGGCTGTGCTGATCTTGACATCACCTTTGATCAGTGGTTTTTATCAGTGTGAAAGTTAATCCAGCTCCAGGTGATGTGGTGTGTGCTTAGATTTTGGGGATTGTTCTTCCCCCTCCCCCCCCTTTTTTTTTTCTTTCTTATTTTTCCCCCCTGTTTTGGATCATGAATTGGATGAATGGGGACGTATAATGCTGGGGGGGGTTTTTTGTTTGCTTGTTTTGGATTTTGGAGATTTCCTTTAGGCTCTGCTCCTACAATACACAGTCAACCTCTGTGTGAGCCAGGGCCCTTCAGCTAAGGCTGTGGTGAAGTTTTGGGGTGGGAAACTGTTTTAGAGGTGACTGAACCTCTAATGTGTGTTAAAGGACAATCTAAACATTTTTGGAGGTTAATGTTGGTGAACCATCTGGTTTGTGGTAAAGGACAATTAATTGTCTCTTCTGAAACAGCATTTATGTGTTAATTACTTACAGATTTAAGTGAAAATTCAACAACCTGTGGGTGCATTTAATCTCAGTGTAGTAACTGAAGAGGAATTTCAGAAATAGGATTTGCATAGTAGTGCTGCTTGTGTAAAAACATTATACTTTTTACTGTGCTGCCTGTAAGAGTTCTTTCCCTTCCCAACAGGAAAGGGGAAACTGTTTTTTAGAGAATGTGAGCATTATCCTGACAATCCACTTACTCAGCTGACATGCTTTGGACAGGCTGGCTCCAAATGCAAAATGTGAAGCTTTTAGTTCAGTTTTCTGCTTGTGCTGTGAAAGAGAGGCAATTATTTTGAGCCCTGCTGGTGGTATGAGCAAGTTCCAATTATGCACTGTACTGAGGAACTTGCTTCCTCTGATGTTAATTATATTTTTGCTTGCTAGTACTTTATGAGGGGAAGCAAATAACACAGTATTTGTACTGCAAAGACTGTGCTTTCATAAAGTGGTGCTGGGATAATCCTTCATTGCAAGTTCTGTTGTAGTAGTCTACTGACTGTCTCATTGCAGTTGTTACAGAAATACTGTTGTCCAGGTAAAAAATGCATGCAGCAGGAAAGGAGGTTAATTTGGTAGACAAATGCAAGTTAAAAATTGAGGGTCTGGAGGGAAGCATTAAGGTTTGTGCATTAGGCCTTTTAAGTCCTAACCAGAATAGCCACAAGTGGTACTAATGTAGATACAAGTATATTGTATGGGATGATGTATATCAAGGCAAAGAGCAAGGCTTTGAAGGGCTGAGAGCTGCCTGCAGAGATCCCGTTTAGCAGGGCAGGTGGTCAGAGTATGGCTTGCTAATGAACATGAGCAAGGATCCCTAGCACCTGGTCCTGCAGCAGGAGATGCAGAGCATGAACAACAAGATGACCTTTGGAAAAAGTGGTTTGATGTCTAGTTGTTGCTTTTAGGTTCCACTATATCTAGGATTTCAGTCTGTGTTTGGTTACAGCTGTATCACAGCCCTGAGTAGACCAAGGAGTGGTGGAATGAATGTTTGTGTGCAGTTTATATACATTAAAACTGTGAAGACCCAGAGCTGGTCTTGCCTGGGAAGAAAACACCCAACTAGTGTTTCAGGCTCTGATAATTTTAGTAGTTGTGCAAATTGTGCAGTATGAAGGCAGGAAAGGGGAGTACCCTCCTGCCTGGGCTTTACCTCAGGGTCCCCTGAGTCCAGTGCTGGCTCAGGATGGGACATGGGGAGCTGTGTAAGGGGCCCAGCAGAGCATAGCAGGTTATCATGGAGTGCTGAGTACAGGAGCATTTGATCGTGACCTGTAACAATCTAACCACACTTTTGTCCTCTTCCTACCCATGTTTTGTGAAGACGTAGCTTTTAAAGATGAATAAATGCTAGCTTTTAAAACCTATTTTATTTTTGTCATGATTTGAATCAATTCTGAATCTCTCCAGTATATATGTCCAATTGATTTAATCTTTTGTCCTTAAATTGAGTCACACCGTATGTCACGGTATTAGAATCTGGCTAAAATGTTAATTTGCTGCAGGAGAAAAGGATTGTGCTATATTGCAGCATTCCCAACTGCCGTGCTAGAGTACTGTTAGTTCCTCTTTAAATGTAATGGCTAAAATAATTCAGGCAGCTTTAACAATCTGCTGAAATCAGTCCAGGCATCTCCTGCCTTTCTTTGAGTGGAATATAATTTCTTTTGGTAAATTATGGGCCCACACTAGGATGTGCTTTGTATTCAGGTGTTACATGAAGACTTCAAGCACAAAACTTTCTGCTGAGCCTTTGCTTGGTTGAGGTCAGAAAGGTTGAAGCTTGACTTTGATTAAAATCAAGAAAAATCGAGTACTTGAGTTCACTGATAGACTAGTTAATCTGGTTTGTTTACATCATGGGTGTATATGCCAGGAACACTTTTATGAATAACAAAATTTTCCTTATAAATTTTGATGACTTGGGGGTTTTTTTGGTATTTTTTGTTATTTGTTTTGTCAGAAACAATATGGTGGGGTTTTTTTTGTGTGGTTTTTTTTTTTTTTTTTTTTTTTTTGTTTGTTTTGTTTTTTGTTTGTTGGTTTGGTTTTTTGTTTTGTTTTTTGTTTTTTAACACAAGCCTGTCATCTTTCAGTTATTTGTATGGGCAGGGGAGAAGCCAGGAAAGAATACACATATTTATTTCTAAGCCTATATTTCTACATTTGTTTACTTATTTTTAGTATTAGAAAATGGTAAAGCAATTTTGAATGCTCTTAGGGATTAGAGATCATGATACTGGGTACAAGGTGGTTCCTCTCTGGGGGATGTTAAGGTGGTCCTTTGTATGAAAGGGAGGTCTGTGCTGTGGCTGAGGAGAGTATGGTTCAAAAAACCTTGTCCTTTGCTGCTGCTGCTACAAGAATGAGCATTGTCCCCATTTGTTATTGCATAGTATCTCACCAGTAAACACAGCAATTTCTAGCCTACAGTTGCAATACTTGGAAAAGATGCATCAGGTTTAGCTTCTTGATGTGCATTTTAAGTTGTTGGAATTGAGGAGGTAATGGGAACAGCTAGGAGTGTTAAGTGCCACTAGGGTTTACTCCAGGAGCATGACTTCTCCCTGATCATGTACTACACTGAATTAAAATGCTTTCTTTCCCCCTCAGATATCAGTTGCTGTTATAAGGTTAAAAACATTAGTCTAGCTGATGCTTAACAGTGATGAGATGGGGAAGTCAGTCTGCCAGTCTTCCTGCTTTTTTACCTGTGATCAGATTGATGAGTGATTAAAAATTTAAAAGAAAAAGAAAATTGTCTTTTTGTACTTCTGGTAATGTCCAGACATTCCTGAGGGGTTTAGTTGCTCTACAAGAGACTGTTGCATGAGTCATAAACTGTTGTCAATTAGCATGGGTAGTTCCATCAAAGTCTGAGGAATAGGGTTAGTCTACACCTTCTGATATCCTGGGTTAGTGTTTCAAAAGTTGTAGGCAAACTTGGCATGGCTAAAAATAGCTATACTGTTTTTGCTTTTTTAAATAATGTGTTTGAATTGCATAAATCTCATCAAGTTACTTTAATTTATAGTTAAATTATGCAGAAACAAGACTGAGTCAATTGGAAGACTGTCACTGTGAGAAGACTTGTCAAGTAAATGGATTGATCTATAGAGACAAAGACTCATGGGTTGAAGATGATCACTGCAGGAACTGCACATGCAAAGTAAGAATTTCTGGAGTTTCAAGAACAGGACCTAATAAAAATGTGAAAATGG
This sequence comes from Pipra filicauda, assembly GCF_003945595.2. Lineage (NCBI taxonomy): Eukaryota > Metazoa > Chordata > Aves > Passeriformes > Pipridae > Pipra > Pipra filicauda. The sequence goes on from NW_024104598.1 coordinate 2,020,310, forward strand.
CCTTTGAATACATTATGTTAACTCTGAGAATTATTATGTTTTTAGTATGCATCTAGGGGCAGTATGGACAATAGAGAGGAGAATGATAAAATAAATAAAATTTTGACATTGCGTATTTGCAGGCTTCATAAATAAAATCTACTTTCCCTCGACAGTGCTTTCTTATTTGTTTTAATTATAGCAGTGAGGACTTTATGGTTTTGGGGTGAACAGGTGGCATTGCTTGTGTTTGGAATTGTTTTCACTGCAGTAGCTTTTTCAAAAAGGAAGCATTATCTTAATAGTATTCATAGATGCTTAGTCGCATCTTGCATGGTAAAAACTTGCAGATTCTGTTTTCAGCATTTATCAGTCAGAAAAATAAAAGGAACAGAAAGAGAATTAGTATGTAAAACTTGTATCTTTGAAATTATTTGATAAATATCTGAAGAGAGCCTTTGTTTGCTCAGGAAAATAGAAACCTGATTGTTAAAAATCTCAAAGATGATTGGAACAGCATACAGAAAGTAGTGCTTGTGTTCTTATAAACAGGGACTTATGCTTTCCACTTAATGCATTTTGCTCAGGGAATGGGGGGTAAAACCAGTAATATGTATCGAAATAGGGCAGTTCAGCTTCAGATGCACTTTGTAGTTGGATGAGGTTAGATCTGTTAGTGAAGGATGGGTTTGTAATCCAAAATGCTATTTTCATTTACTTAAATAGTCTTTATTTGTGTTTTGTGTGAAATACTCACTAACTGCAGTGGTAGTAGTAGAATTTTGTCTTAAAAACCTTTGCTTAGAGTGGAGTTGTGGAGTGCCGAAGGATGTCCTGTCCCCCTCTTGAGTGTCCTCCTGATGCTCTCCCAGTGCATGTGGAAAGTCAGTGCTGCAAAGTGTGCAAGGGTAAGTACATCACACAGACCTCCCAGTTTCACCTTCCATTTAAGCAGAGTTAAACCTGTCCTGACAGCAGGCACATTCTGTAATGACTTTCAGAGGTCCTGGTAATTCAAGTGACACGAGTCACAGTGGCAGACTTGATTTAAGATGAAAATAAATAATTGCTGAGAAATGAAACAAGTATTGCAAATTTCTGAGGTACTCTTTTTACCTATTGTCACTGGAAAATTATTCATCTGTTTTGGGGCTGGGAACCCTGTTGATGCAGAGGAGCATCAAGCGTATGGTCTGAACTTTCTGTTGTGATGAATAATGAACTGAGCTGTTACCTTTTTGCCTGTCTTTTATTTCAGGTTGAAAGGTTGTTCTTTAAAACAAACATGACAGAATATCAGACGCTGGGTTAAGATCACTGTGTGGAGTGATAGTTTGCTGTAATTAATTTAAAAATAAATAAATGAGAAGAAAGAAAAATTAAGTAAATTTTGTGATCAGTGTTATTGTTAGCTTTCAGTTTCTTCTTCTGGTAATGAAAGCTGTCAATTAATGTTCATCAAATTCAATATTTGTTGCCTCAATAGTAGTACAAGGAACAAAGACAATTTTTATGTGAAAATTTGAGCTGTATACTGATGCCAGTCATACCTTGAGAAATTATCTTTCCCCTGATTTGTTCTGGAAGACTGGTGAACTTCATGCATGAGTTTTTCAATAATTTATTAAGACAGGGATGTTGAATAATTTTAAGATTTATTAGGAAAACAATAACACTTTTTTGGCATTCTGTCACCCTTCTTCAGTTGTGGAATTCATTAGTTCCATGCACAAATATCCTTTAGCTGTGGTCTTGCACTTGTTCTTCTTTACTTATGTAATCTCATTTCTCTCAGCTATATGTCAGCATGAATATTCTGCATACTGAAAGAGTACATGAGCAGAGTGCTTGAGTGGTAAAGTGGCCATGCTGGCCTATTTTTTTTGTGTCTCAAAATGTTTTTGTTTGTGACATAGAGTCTAGAAAGTTCTTTCCTGAAACTGGGTTCTCCTCTTGGCGTGTGTGTGCAAAGCAGCCAGAATCTGACACAAAGGAATTGTAAGGCACAAAATCCTAGGTTCAATGTATATCCCCCTGAGTAAACTGTGTTCCTGTTATTTGTAATGGGAAGAGGAACAATCAAACTTGCCTTTTGTCAGTGATTGGCACAAACTTGGCTTGTTATTCTGACAAGAACTCAGCATGTCAGTCAATGGGAAGGGACGTGTGGAAGCTGATTGAAATGGATTGTAAATGCGAGCTCCTTGACAAAATGATGTGCTAGGACCACAGTTAGTCACTTTTGGGGAGATAGTAGTAATTGCAGAGGTTTTCCAAAGAGCTGCACTGCAGGTGTTATTTCCTCACTGCTTTTTCTATTTAGCTCTGATAGAATCATCAGCTGTAATTTGCCGTCTCCAGGGATTATTGAATGGCTGGATTATTGAACACATTTCTGTCTCAGCTAAGGGTTAATGAACAAAGTAGCTCTAATGTCTGATATGTTAAGGGGTTTAGGTGGTTCAGTTTTGATCCCTGCCATCTTAGCCTTTCAAATAATATTTGACAAAAGACTATAATTTTGTTTAAAATATCACTTTTTCTGAGTTGTACATGAACTTGCTTTCTGGTGTCTCCATTCTTTTGCTAAAAACATTCATTTCAGGAGAAGAGACAGAAAGAAAAAGGAAATTTCTCTATTTATATCCTCCCAAAAATAGTTACTGGGATTCCTAATTTAAATGAAGCCTCCTGATCTGAAGTGTTCTTTCGAAGTGAGATCACAAGAAGTCAGGCATAAAAACTAGAGCAGCTTTCAAAAAACAAAGAAAAGTAGGATACCAGAAGGAAGAAGCCTGTTTTTCAAATGCTTTGGTGGTGATGAAAACTGGGTTCTCCTGAAAATTAGGAGGTGGTTTTTTTTTTTTTTTTTTTTTTTAAAGAAATGAGCATTTTCACGAAAAGTCGTTAGAAGAAGATCTAGCAGTCTTTTCTGCTTAAAATTTGGGAATCAAATTGGCTATGGCAGTTGCTGCTGTGGAATAAATACTCCTACTGCTATCAGCTGTAAGGAGGACACACATGCACCTGTGAGTGCTTCCCTTACCTTGGTATTCAGGAGAGAAATTGAGGTAGAGCAGTCCTAGGTAGTCTGAATCTTTTGAGAACAGAGTACTCTGAACCCTGGCATTGTGCATGTGGCTTGCCTCGGGAAACTTTAAGAGCTCTGCTCAGTTGTAACGTAGGATTCAAACCTTTTAGCTTTCCTTTCAGTGCCATAGGTCAAACTGTTACTGGTCAAGTACAGAAAGAGCTGAATCTCCACAACAAAAAGTTATTTTATCAGTGTTTAGCACTGACCTGGCCAGAAATGCAGGGTGCTTTTATAATGGATACTTGTGTGAGATCATAACAGTCCAGCTGTTCTCTTTAATTAATGGATTTACAGTTCGTCTCTGGAAGTGAAATTTAGATATGTAGTTGCAAGGGGACTGTGATAGTTGTGGTAATACTTGACAAAGCTCTATGCTACTGTGGCCCTGCTTGAGGTTGCCTTCTCCATGGTGGCAGTATTCTCACTTTGCCTTGAAATGAATGAGGAATGCTCACAAGTTCTAGTCTGTTGATTCATTTGTGGAGCTGCTTATTTTGGCAGAAGGATCAAAACTTCAGACAAAAATTTTTTAGTAGGAGCTTTCAGTTTCCTGGGAAATCTGCTTATTTCATGTGTGCTTGAGGAATATTTTTCTGAAATAGATTTTCGTAGTTTGTTGATTCAGTACAGTCATTCACTGCATCTAATCCATTTTTGCAGTGCTCCAGCAAGTTGAAGAGTTCACCTTTGTGTCCACAAAAAAATATGAAGGCTTAATTGAAATCTATGCTTATATTATTCTCTCGATGAACTGTACACTAATAAATGTCTCCAATTCTTGAAGTGACTCACAAAGACCTCTAATAACACAAATACTGTAGCTAGTCTACAGAATGTCAGTAGTTAAAATATTTGCCATTGAATGATAAGGAATTTAGTCCAGGACATGTTGTTTATGCTCTTATTCCCTCTCTTTAGTTTGGGTAAAAATGTTGCTTTCTCTTAAAAACTAATTATTTGTTTGCCGCTTTGCTTGTGATTATATATAATACTGACTTCTGATGAAAGCAAAATGCATCATAGTTTTAATGTATTCATATTTTTTCAATGAATACTGGTTTTACTTTTGTGTTATGCCTTACATTTGTTTACTGCTTAAATACTGATTTAATTTAATTTTAATCTGCCTCCTTCCTCTCTCCAATTACAGCAAAGTGTATCTATGGAGGCAAAGTGCTAGCAGAAGGTCAACGAGTATTAACCAAGAGCTGCAGGGAATGTCGAGTAAGTTTCAGTTGTATGAATTTTTCCTGATTTTAAATGTATCTGTGGTGTTCAGAAGTAACAGTGAAAAGCTAGTGCATTTCTTTAGGCTCCCTTCATGCAAATGTGACATCTGTTGTCTTGAAAAGGTGACCTTGAAGTCAGTGAAAGCCAAAAATACAAAAACAAGGCAGGAATATTACCCTTGCAGGATGGGAAAAACAGGGGCAAAATGACTTGGAAGGATGTTTTCTCTTTTCTCTCTGCTTTCATGAGCTCTAGAAAAAAATAGCGGCATCTTAAGCCAATTACTAATTTCAGCCAAATTGCTAAAAGCAATTCAAGCAACCTGGTTTATATTGTTTGAGTTACTCTATACTTCCCCTAGTATTATTTAAACTCCATATAGGTCTCCTAATTGTCAAGGTACATTACTGAGTATTGGGCTGGACTGGGGTCTTCCTTGGCAAATTCACTTAGGCAACTACAGTCGGTACTTAAGAGCTCAGGTAAACAGGCTGTGTTAGAACCACTCAGGGAGTGTTGGTGAATGTGAGAGTATTGGAAAAGATTACGGTGATCTGGTTATTGTTGTGCTTGTAGTTGAGTGTAGAGAGCAGCAATTTTATGTTCACTAATGGAAATGGACAATAACTGGTTGCAGATGTTGTGAAAACAGCTTGTTGTGCAGAATTACTTTGCTGTTGTTACTGTGTATCTGTAGAGGGGTGCTCAGCACTGCATATACAAATATGTGGGCAAGGTCATTGCCTTGGAAGATAGACTGAGTTGCCTGTTATTTATAATATGACATAGAATGCTTATTTGAGAGGGGAAAATGAGAACGGGGGATTTTCACGTTAAAGTGAAACCAGAGAGAGTGATCTGAACTAGGTCTGTAGAACTTCTCTGTGCTATAAATTAGAGTGCTATATTCATCATTATGAGTATGATAATATGTTCATGAAGAATAAAAGCAAATACTGACCATCAAATACCTATCATTAGACATGAGTGAAATAATGAAAAGAGCTTTTGAATTTTGCTTATTGTTAAAGGAAAATGATATGGCAGTGCTAATTACAGTAACATTGCAGTTGGTATTTACATCTTAATGGAGAGTATTGATAAGTATTTGAAATGACATCTGTGAATGCCACACCATAAAAAAATAATGCATCCATGCCTTCAAAAAACACCCCAACAAGGTATTTCTACAGCTGTGCCTCAAGTAGATGTTACACCTCACTATTCTGGAGAGAGTTTTTTAAGTGCGTGCTTATGTGGGGTGCTGTGTCCATATAGGAAGTTCATTCAATATGTCTTCAGCATTTTGACCTCCTAAATCTGTAAACAAAACACCTCCTTATTTTCTACCTCAATTAGGAATGCTCACTAGATGAAGGATGAATGGTGATGAGTCAAATGGCTGTGTCATTGTTTTCTGTCCTGTGCGGACAAGGTGTTGTATGAATAAAGGAAAGGCTTTGTGATAGGGAGGACTATAACAAATTTAACATGGTTTAATTTTCCAGACTTGAATAACAGACATCAGGTGTCAAAAGCTGATGATCCATGAAGGAACGCAGTGGAGGGTACACATCAACTGTGAATTTAATAGTGTTGATAAAGGTGACTTAAAAATCTTTGTGTCTCTAAAAGAGGATATATTTGTAGATGGGATAATGTCAAAAAGATTAAGTTGAAATTTCACGTTTCAATTTTTATTTGAAGATAGATATTTTATTCTTTGCATAGGTACTGATCCAAGCTTAAGAGGCTTTTAACTTTTGTATTTTTTCCATCTAACTAAAATAATAATGCTGCTGATGGATCCAGCTAGATCAAAGATTTTCTTTATCAGGCTGTGAGATAGTCTTTTAATTTCTGAAAACTAATCCAGACTAAAAATATTTATGATGCACATCCTCTTAACCGTAAGCACAGATGTTACTGTTGAACAGCCATTCCCAGCTGGAATCCTGCCCATAAACACTCTCTAGATGAATCTACAATGACAAAATGAGTGCACAGGTATTTCTAAGAATCACAAAATGGTTCAGGTTGGAAGAGACCTCTGGAGGTCGTCTCGTCCAACTCCCCTGCCTGAGCAGGCCTGCATGGAGCCGAGGGCCTGGGACTGTGTCTAGATGGCTTTTGAACGTCTCCAAGGATGGAGAGTCCACAGCTTCCCAGGGCAGCCTGTGCTGGTGACTGGTCACCCTCACACTGAGAAAGTGTTTCCTGATGTTCAGATGGACCCTCCTGTGTTTCACTTTGTGCCCATGGCCTCTGGTCTTGTCACTGGGCACCACTGAAAAGGGCCTGGCACCCTCCCTGTGGGTATTTATGTGCAGCTGTAAATACCAATTTATTGCTGTAACAATTTATTGCTGCTGTTTCCAGTAAATTGTTGTTATCTCAACACATGATCTTTACTTTTTTTGCCTCCAGTTCTCCTCTCCAGCCTGCCATGGGGGAGGGAGAGGGGGAGGAGGAAGTGAGCAAGCAGAACGTGATTTCAGTGGGAGCACCGAATTGGAGGATACCATTCCTAAACCACGACAAACTGTTACTGATCAGTCTTTCAGGAGAAAGTTCCAAATAGCAGCCTTAGTTGTCACTCCAAGAACAACACTGTTCCTTATCTTTACAAAAATCTTTTTAGTCAAGCTTCCTGGAGGTCAGTGAACCCCTGTCCGTCTTTCTAGCATTTGTATGGCTCCCAGCATTAATGGAGAGGAGTTTGGTTTTGTACCCTTTGCCGTCAAACATGTCTGGTTACGAACAGGCAGCTGATCAGCTGTAAATTCCCAGTCCAACAAAAGTTATAGAAATCTTCTGATGCCTTTAAATAAACCACATCACCATACTGGTGAATCTCACAAACACCAAAAAAAATAAATAAATAAGCCAACCCAAATGCGGAAAGGTGCCATTTTCTAAAGCACATACACACTTGTGTTTTCTGGCCTCCGCACCACAAGAGAGAAATGGAACAGCTGGAGAGACATCAGACATGGGCCATGAGGATAAATAAGGCACTGGAGCATCTCTTACCAGAGGAAAGACTGAGAGAGCTGGGACTATTTAACCTGGAGAGGAAGAGGCTCAGAGGGGGTCCCAGCCATGCCCCTTCCTGGCTCCTGCAAAAATTAACCCTGTTCTGGCTAGAACCATGATACAGTTAAATCAAGACAGGAAAACCCCCCACCAAAATAGCCTTATCTGACTCTTGCTATTATTTCTCAAAGCCTATCATCTGAGATAAGCTGTTAGTGGTTCAGATTTTCACTGCATGTCACTGATTAGGCTTACAGCCAATCCTTATTTTATGTACTTGCCTTTGTAATTACAATAAATTTAATTATCTTATTGTAAATGTTTGATTCCAGATCTTATTCTTTGTGGATTGTATGTTACAGTTGAAGTTTGATGTATTTATTCCAGAAAAAAAGTCTTTTTGACATCTTTTTCTGTCCAGATTTTATCACTACGTATGTGAATTGAGTATAAAAAGGAGTAATTTTTCTAAGGCTGCCTGAAGCAATAATTCTGAAGTGTGAACTGTTCTTATCTCAGTGAATGAAGTCTGAAATCTAATGATAATTCTTATAATTGGATCTGTACTAGTATATAACAAATTGATTTTAACCCAAAGAACACTCAACATGGATATATTTTAATTGTTTTAAAAATTAATTATAAATAAGGTTGATTTGTTTTCCCAAGATGCAAATTCTGCAGAAAATAGGAAAATTAAGGAAATAAAATCTTCATGTCAGTAAATAATGGAATTCCCAATTTTTGTTCTTCTATCTCCTTATGAGTCACTAAAGAAGCTGTGAGCTTGGATTAAATTTGTCTGTAGCTTTTTGACTCATCCTGATCACTCATTTCACTTTTGTGCCGTTTCCTGCCATATTTTTGACCAGATTTATTGTCAGTCAATGCTCTTTGTCCGTATGTTGACATACTGTACTCCTCCTGCTGTAATTGTCCTGTCTGAGCTTAAATAGGCAATGAGTTATATATCTAAAGCCAGGGCTTTTCTAGCTGGTAGCTTGATAACATGATAGTAAATGATGGCTCAGCGTGTCTGGTTCTTTTATCATCTTTGTTGCTGCAATTGCACAGGCAACCATGGGGGGATTCCTCCCTTTCCCTTACGGAAGTGGGATCAGAAGAAGACCTAATACCTCCATTAACTTCACTGTTCTTGTGTGGGCACTTGCTTCAGCGATGCGTTGCTGTATGTGATACTGCAGGGAGCTGCTTTTTTTTCTTACCAAAAGAATCACAAATCCTGATGCCTGGGGGGTGTTTTAGCATTATTTTTCATGACAGCAACTGATGCAACTTGCCAGTAAAGACAATTGGAAAGTGAGAGAAATGACTTGGCCCTGCTTTTAGCCTTGAGATTGTAACCTCGAGGGCAGCGACTGGCAGTGATTGCAGAATGGTCAGCTTTGCATTCCCTGGGTCTGCTGCACTTCTCAGCTCTAAATTCTGCTATCTGCTGGATGCCCTGGGCATCATTTGTGCCTTGTAGACTCAGCAGGCATTTCCCAACTGTGTAGGGCAGCTTGATGCTGTGAGAGCTACCTCTGGAGCCTGACGGAATGTAGCTGAACCAGAGTGGCATGACTGGTGAGGCTGATTACCAACAAAGGTTTTGCCTGTACTGATTCTGACACCTGAGCCAGTCTTTTGGCATCAATGTGCTACACTGTCTTGTAGATATGAAAGCAAACTTCTGCACAGGGGTGTTTCTTCATACTGGGTATGCTCATGGGTATTGTCAATATCCTCTGTTCAAAGTCCTCAGATTATGAGAATAGTGACCTTAATAAAATTTTGTCTTTTTTTTGGTGTTGGTTTTCCTTTGCTTTCTTAGCCCTAGATGTTTTTGGATATTTTTAAACTTTTCTCTGCAATCGTGATAGCTGCAAAATGTTATTTCTTTGTTTGAAAAAAGCAGAAATTCTTACTCCACCATCTGAGATGTCATGAGAAGTATTTTGGGAGGAGTGAGGAGTGGGGACTAGATTAATGTTAAAAAGGTATATTGGCAACGTAGCAGCCTGCCTGCTTTCTTAGTGGAGTTTCACGGCTTGGAAAATGGGATTACTCAGGTGTGGACAGTCCTGTGGGGTAGTTACTGCAGTTCCTACTGAGTAAAAATTCCAGTTGTTAATCTCTGCTCTTGCCAGTCCTCAGTGATGGCATAGCTGCAGAAGGGATGCTGAAGAAATAAATTACGGTGTGAGAAGGGCTGGAGGGGGGATAAGGTAAAAGAGGAGGCTATTTGGGGACAAGATTTTAAGAAACAACTAACTGAAGAGCCAGAGAGGTGTTTGGTCTGGAGATATAGTGAACCTGATTTGCTGGATGGGAAGGAGTTGGAGTAAAATTTGGTGTAAATTCTCTGCAGAAAGGCTTAATGTCTATGATTTTAGAAAATTTCTACCAGCTACTAGACTTCCTATCACAGTCTTATTCTAAATCAAAATCGTAGAAACTTCTTGAGCTTGATTTTTTTACAGCAGTTTCTAGAGGGCTACCTCAAGATGAGCTTTCCTCTTTGAAGGGCCTAATTTTGGAAATGAGGTGATCGGTAACTGTAAAAAACAAACCATTGTAATTGGACACAGGAGAACAACACATGACACTTGAAAACACTGGTCTTGCTATGTATGTTTGAGTTGAACAACTTATCAGTGAAGTAGACTGTAAAATAAGGGGAGGCAAACTCAGACTTGCATGAAGCAGGAAGACTGTCTTTAAGAAACACTGGAGTGCAATTCTTTAATTCCTTCAAATACTTGTAAAGAAGACAACTGTACTTTCAGACTACATATTTGGTAAAACTAGAATAGAATTTCGAGCTGAAGTGCCTTTTCTTTTCTTTTGTTTCGACACTGGGCAGAGAAATGCACAAGTAGATTACTTTAAATTTGATGTTACAGTGGAACAAATGAATTTAAGTTGCTTCTTGCTAGTTTACTGGAGATTGTTGTTACTAAAGATTACCAGTTTTAATGTGATCCTTGCCATTGCATGTGGTTTCCAAATGTAATTTTTAAAAAAATGTTGTTTATTTTCAGAATGGAGTTTTGGTAAAAGTGACAGAGACTTGTCCACCTTTGAACTGCTCAGAAGATGATCACGTTCTTCCAGAGAACCAGTGTTGCAGTGTTTGTAGAGGTAAGCCAGAGACTATGCATGCTTGGAAGGAATGTAAGTTGCTGATTCAAGAGGGGGACTAATTCCTTTTTAATGAGATATTATGTGATAGGAGATAAAAGCCTGAGTCTAAAACCAGTCTATGATACTCCTTTGGTTAGAAGACTTACCAGATACAAAGCTGCAATTGCTCTGAGTTAGAGAGGAGGAAGGAGAAAAGGAAGATTTGGGGGAGAAAGGGCACAGTATCTCTTAAGAATTCCCATTTCAAGGATCTTATGTTTGAAAAAGAAATATATTTTGTTGCTTAAACTTGCAACTGCAGTAAATGTACGTGATTTTGGAAATGTGGCTTTTTTAAGCTCTTTATTTTAAAATCACGAAAATAGTGTTAATATTCCGGTTTGATGGATATTACGAGGTTGATCTGAGCACTCTCAGGCCTAATTTATGAATTAAGCTGGACAATAAAATAATGCTAATACAAAATAAAGATTAAAAAATTAACCTTATTGCTCTGAACCCCATTTTTCCTCCTTCCAGTGGGGTGCTGAGATGCAGGTTCTTCTTGCTTGTTCCTTCTCAGCCCTGTGAGTCCTGGTTGTATGCTGGACCAGACTGAACAAGCCACAGCTAAAATCTTAGTTGAGGAAATCCCCTTAAATGAGGAAAATGCAAGTATCACAGGGCTAGGGAACTTGGACAAGCTTTCTTCTTAAAAGGTGTTCTAATCAGTGAACTATGGGGTTGAATAATCATTCCCTGTGTGTGTCTGTACTGTACCTCTGCTTCTTGTCTCTCCCTCAGAGCTGAGTCTCAGCTGGGCTTAAGGAGAGCCTGGTCTCTCAGAGCAGGACTCACCTGTCAGCCTTTTAGTGATGCACCTCACAAATCTAAAGCAAGAGTTGTTCCAGATCAGCATTAGACATTTCCAGGCTTAGATGGTTATTGAGGACCCCTGGAATACTTGTGTTGCCTGCATATAAATTCCTCCAGTGCCATCGCAGGTGCTGGGGCTCTGAACCTCTCCTTTCGGCAGTAAATGTTAATCAATCAACATGCATAGTTAAATACTTACTGAGACCTTGAACTTAGAAACACATGCACGTGGTTGCAGGGACCAGCATGTTTGAGACTGTTTGCTGGGTTATGGTCTAATATACACATGAATGTTTTAAAGTGGTTTCTAGAAACATCTGTAACTATTTAAGCAAGCAGTAAATGTTGCTTCTCTGTCCCTCAAAGGGCTGGATGTCTTAATGATACTTCTTAACAGATGGCCCAGTTTGATGTAGTGCAGTACTGAAAAAATCGTATTCATTACTTTAAAGCATTAGAAATCTGAAAGCTTCAAAGTTGATGAAAGATAAGTTCTGTAATTATTCAATTCCATAATATTGTTAATGATAGGTACTCTTTTTAGAAATTCATCTCCAAACTGGCCTTATTATTTATAATATAGCATGAATGGGATATAATATATATGTATGTGATCATCTCTAGAAACAAAGGAAGGAACTGTACTTTCCCTTCCTATGAATTCTGACACATGGTGCTTTCAGTTTGATATATTAAACTTCCACTTCAGTTCTGCTTTAGCTGACTGCTAAAACAGTACCACCTCCTTTTGTGTTTCGTCTTTGCTCTTTAAAATTCTTTTGAAAATGATGCCTAAAGATATGATTAATTTTGTCAACTTTACAAAGGCATAAATTGAATTTAGCACTCCTAAATTGCTTTTTATATCTTGCAGTAGAATATATGCTGCTTGACACTTTTGCTTCAGTTGCATGCAAACTAAAGTGGTAATATATAATTTTATCATATGTAGATTGCTGGTGTTAAAAATGGATATTTATTAAGAATTCCATATTTGGTATGAGTTTTGTCAAGCAAACAGGTACCCTCTGATACGCCAGGCAGGCCATAGTTTCTGGTCTTGGCCTGTGCCAACATGTCCTTTACTGGGAAAGGATAGAGTACTTGTCTTGTTTGCAGAAATGACCTCTTTCAGAGCCTATATTGAGCTTTTATTGTCTAAGCCAAAATAATAAGGAAAGAAATATTGTAATAATTGTAGCCCTAAATAATCAGAATGTTTGTTGGAAGACCACATGGATTGTTTGCATATCATGTGCAAATTTCACATTTTAGGTATGATGGTGGCAGAGAATTTGTTGCATTAGCCCTTAGCTAAGCCTTAGTTTATTCAAGAGAATATTTAGTAAACATTTACTAGCAATGTTGAATGAGAACAATATTTCTGTGCATGTTAGTGACTGGTGGGTTCTGGGCCTTGTGTCAGGTTGTGTTGTCTTTAGTATATGTAGCTGTGGAAAAAGATGTCCTCTCCTCAATTTCATGTTCTTTAGAATTATAGAATACATTTGCTGAATTGGGCAACGGTGAGAGGTTTGCAGCTTTTGCTTTTCTAGCTGCAGCAAAGGAATTTCCATTAAATGAAAGGGTGAGTGTGAGGGAATTAACAGAAAGAAAAAACCACAGAGAAACACAAAAACTTCATGATGCTGTGGGATGAGACTGTTTCTTCTCCAGGGATCTCTGTAGTACTTACCACAAAAATAGATAAGTGCCTAAAATAAAATAGGGTATGCAAGGTAAAAACGAAATCTGTGGTGTTTATGGAGATGGAAATTCTCAGTGAGCAACGAACAGAGTTGAATCCTGTAATGTATGTAGCTGGTGGGCTTTCTAGCTAGTCATCATGGTTTGTAAATGGTAAGAAAAGCAGTCAGCCAATAATGCCTACTCTCAGGTTTGCCACATGAGTTTATAGTACAGCAAAAGCTAATAATGTATTGCTGAAAGCCAATCTCTGGATTTCAGTAAAATGATTGTGTAAGGTGTACAGCAAGGTGAGCGTAGGATGGAAGAACTCAACTCTGTTTCAAAATGACAGTTTATTTTTGTGATTTGATGTACCTGCATGCAAAAATGGACCTCACCGGATCTGTATGTGACATCTATCCTTGAATATTATGTAGAGTATACCTAGTTTTTCCCTTTATCTGTGTGCTTAATGTGAATGTCTGCTTAAGCTATGTGGCTACTTTATACTTTTCGGCAGGACCGTGTGGTGTTATTAACCTGTCATTTAGGCTTACAGAATTTTTAGTTAATTTTCAAGTTTTACAAAGAATCATTGTGTCATAAAATGTATTTTTTACTACTTTTTTGAGAATCACTCATTTTTCTTACAGCATACCTGCTACGTTTTTTATAGCCCAGGGACAAATCTAATACAAAAAATAGTGTCATAAAAGTGTTTTATTGTTCCCTGTAGCTGTTTTTCTCCTTACCAAAGACAGTGTATAATTTTGAAAGAGTGGATTTTTTTTTTCTCATTTGAATGAGTGATTCAAATAAAATTTCATGAGAGAATTTTGATGTTGTTATGCTCACAATTTTAAATACACAAGAATAGCCTTAACAGCCCTTGCAGCTGCAGATGTGCTCTTCTTAAAAGAAAGATTGTGATGATATGATGAAGTAGTGAGAGTGGTTTTGTTTCTAGAGAAAATAATTTTTATTTGCTGTCCTGCAATATGATTGGACTGATGGATTTAGATGCTGATGCTGGTTAGCAGGAAATGGAGGATCTTACTGATGAGGTGAAGTGTGCATTTTACGTCAGGAAACAGCATTTAAATCTAAAAATGGGGCTTCAGCCACTCTTATTTTTACTACTTTGTTTTGTTTTGGGGAGGTTTTTCTTCTTTCAGTTAGAGAGTGAGAAGGCTCTTCAGTTAGCATGTTTCTCATCTCTCCCTGTCTAGCTGTGAAACTGAGTTTTGATTCTTCAGAAATTGAATTTTTTCCATTTACTGCTGGGAGGTAGGAGTTATTTCAAGGCTTTAGATTTATTAAGATTTAATGGAGGTTGATAAATATGAATTAGTTTATTTCTAAACATAGTTGTAGCATTACTGAGGATTTAAAAGGGCTTTATATCTGAAAAAAAAAAAAAGAAATCTTTATAAACTTGTTAGGCTGTGTAGCTACCATTATTCTCTTGCACACAAATAAGCACTATGTAATAAGTTCTGCATTCATGTAGCAGCTTGAAAGAATTTATGAAGTTACTGTTTTATGTCAGACCACTGAGTTCTGGGACGACAATCTCTGAGGGTGTAAAAGCTCTTGTTCAAAGTGCTTCATTGCTCATGACTCATTAAAAACAGATTCAGATCATGGAAAGGCATAATTGGTAATGCAAATTTTATGACTCCTCCTATGACTTCTCCCCCAGATTTACCTTATGTATTTGTCCTAACTGTAGGGTTAAATCATAAGAGTAGTAAAGATTTTGAGGTTGAAATTACCTCGGACTTCTTGAACATTGCTAATGGTCTTTAACAAAAGCATTATCCATGTTTTTTTTAGAAGCCTCTCAACGTGAAAGAGTGAAATGTGAAGGATAGCTTCTTGAACAGCAAGAGAACAGGGGTTTTACGGGTTTTTTTGATGTGAACAGCTAAGGATGTTGTAAGAAGTATAGAAAACATTACAGGTGTTATAAGGAAACCCTCAGATATAAAGAGAGGCACGCTAGTGTTGCCCGTAGAAAAAGTAGGAAGAGGTTTGGTTCTAAGATGTATTGATTCCAGCTACAGTCTTGAATGAATTCTTGCATTCCACAATCAATAGTTAAGCTAAATTATCAAGTATGTTAAGTATGTAAAAACCTGGATGACAGCACAAAACAGCTTAGCATGCTGCTGTGCAAAAGCATGTTCGGGGAACTGCAAATTGAAGATGTTGCTTGACAAAATAAGAGTGTCCCAAAATGGAATAAATGTTTAATTTTAGACAATCTGACTTGGGACCACTAAGCCCTAGCCAGTTGTGCAGTTCCTGATGCTGCAGAAGTGATAGTGTTATGTCTGCTAGCATGTGTCTGGATCTTTTCCTAATTGTCTTAGTAGATTTATTAGTAGTCTCTCTGTGGTCAGAATGAAGAAGTAGAAAGATACCCCTATGTTCTTAAGAAATGATGGAGCAAACATTTCAGCAGCCTTGATAAAGGAAGAGAATAATGTTATCAGGAGTTTTTGGAGAAGGAACAGAGGTCATCAGGCCCGTCAAAAATGTAAACACACTCTTCAATATTTAATTCCCCTGATAGTATCAAATTGTATTTTGAATATCTTGAACGACTTTGAAGGGATGTTGTGCACATTTGTGACGGTGTATGTATGTGTGGGGAAAATGGTTTCTGGCATCTGTTCTGAATGTGTTCATCTGTAATTTGAATTCATGCTTGCCTTGTCATCTGTGTTGGCCTGAAATTAGTTAAGATTATCTGAACTATTTAAGATTTTCTGTGGTTCAGTCAAATCCTCTCCAGTTGCCTGCTTGCTCAGATTTGATGATTCCATTTTAAGCCATTTCTTATATTTAGAGAGGAGCTGACTGTCTCAAATTTTGCTGAATATTCTGAATTAATTGTTATTGGAATGCATGCCCTCTGCTAGCTGCCACCAGGGCTGAAATTTAGAGATCCCACTGCAGTATCAGTGGGGGGGTTTGGCATTGGGGTAGGTATCTTTAAGGAATCCTATAAATCCATTTCACACCAAAGAATTAGTAAAAATCAGATATTTGCCTCCAGAACTCCTGGCTGGGGAGAATGGAGACCAATTTCTAAGAAATCCAAGAACCACGCTTCCTTGGTATGCTCCTCATGGCTTTTTTAAATGTGCATTTTCACTGCAAAAAGAAGTGCTTGGAAAAACCTCTGATCCAAGCAATGTTATGCTTACTCTGCCAGAGGCACAGTGAACCCTTACTCTTCCGTACTATCAAGTACATTTTTTTTCCTCCTGGTTAACCTTAAATTACAGTTGTTTTATAAAAGCTTGGTAATATACAGTGTTATAGCACCATGCATGCTCTTAACAGGAATGGCTTCCACTATCCACTTACAGAGATATCGAACAAGCTTTGAGATGCTATGGAAAATTAAAGTGGAGACCTTCTAGACAGTGTATTTGAAAGACAGGAAACAGTTTTTCACAGGTCTTTTATAATAATAAATACTGAGGCAGTCTAGAGATGTAGTAGATGATGTGCATTAGGAAATCCTTGTGCATTTCCTAATGACAAGAGAAAAATTAAATGGCCTTTAGAGCCTTTAATTACTCAAGTTACAGAACTGGAGTGTTATTTTTTCCTTCTATGCTCTTTTAACAACCTTCAAGCTTGAAAACCTGAGTCTGATTCTCAATGGAGACAGTTCATATTTGAGTTGATAACAAGGGAACAACAGCAAAGCAGGTTTTTACAGAGAATTTTTGAAAAATAGGGGACAGCTCTAGCTGGGGTAGTCACCTACTGAGAAATTTCAGAGATGGCAAGTAAGTACTGAAGAATTCAGTGATGTGATATTGAAAACAAATCACTGGCTTGTGCTTGGGAGAATGTGCTGTTAGAAAAGAGTGGTTGGTCTGGGACTTATGATGAAAGTTAACAGTGAGAAGCCATTGCTTTGGCTAATTCTAAGTCTTAAATTTGCCATGAGCTGATCATAAGGTAAAAATGTTGACTCACTGGGATACAAAGAGCCTAGAAACAAAGGTTTTTGGTGCACAAAGTTGTATCAGCACTCTTGTATCTAAAACATGCTGGGAAAGATGAAATATTTTTTAGAGGTCTGGATGAGAGGGGAATAGAAATAAATATAAACAAAATACCCCAAGAGTAACAATCCACACTGAATTAAAATGTGATATTTTTTAGTCCCTAGCTTAACACACTGATACGTTACAGAGGTTCTGACCCAATAATAATCAAATATAAAACTAATACTGTGGGTGAGTTCAAAGGAGAATTATTATTCTAAAGAAGCCAGTAACAGACTAGGATGTCACAGTCTTAGGGGAAACGGTGACAAAGAAAATGTTATAAAACTTGTTGTCTCTTGGATGTTATCTAGAATGCCAACAGAATAGTAATCCTGCTTGGGGAGCATAAATTAGATGCTGAGAAGATAAGTTTGAGGAGATGGGTTCCAGTGTTCAGTTTCAATTATAGTTATAAAGGCAAAAATGAGAAGTCAAATACTGTGATTGTGTAAATGGCTAAAGGCAGTGTATTGGCACCCTATTTTACCAGAATAAAAAGCACCCAGGCTTGACAAGGCTGTATCTGGAATACTTGAGTGGTTTTTACCAGACTGTGAAATGAGTGAAGACTAGAAGGGAAATCTGAAGTTTTCATTAAGAGAATTGGTTCTTTTTCACAAGTTGGATTACAATGAAAGAACAAGCTTAACTGAGCACAGGGAAGATTCCTTGGTTGTTAGTAAAATTAATTTGAAGTTTAAGTGTAGAGTTGGATGTTGACACATCCAACATGAGGAGGTGTCCTTCTTGCTAACAAGCACTGAGATTTTTTAGAAATTACCTCAAAACTCAGCATTAGATGATCAGACTCACGAAGCTGGAGTGCACTAAAGTGACACAAACCTGCATGTTAAATTAGTAGGTGACTAAAGTGCATGTTTAAAAACAAATAAAAATAGAATGTCAAAGCACAGGATGTGAACAAAGACTTGCATTTAGATCTTAGGTTGTGGTTTTCTTAGTTGTCTTTAGAGGTTGTTAGGAAAGTTTACAATCAATGAACTAGAATTCTTAGTTGGCTCCTTTATGACCAGGCAGAACTGGCAGAAACTGGTTTTGTATTCATATAAGCTCAAGTTGGAATACAAGGAGGTGATGGTATGTCTGGGTTTCTGCTTTCCCTCCTTCCAGGAGAGAAAATCCAGACAAAACAGAAATTGCCAAAATGACTGCTTATATATCTCAGTCAAATAGAAATTGGCTCTTGGATATTAATAGAGAAAGCCCATAAAACATACACCAATGGAGGAAAAAAAATTCTGTTGTCAAATTCTGTAAGTTATCTCTTAACAGTACTTCCAGTGGAGTGCCTTTAAAGAGATAAAGTTGCAATTACTTTCACTTTAGACTTCAACAGAGAAAGATGTTGACACGTCTTTGAGGTATATTGAAAATTGGAAAGAAAGAACTTCATCCAGTTGTGCCTTTAGAGAAGGAAGTGACAAAGTTCATCCTATTTTTAGAAACGACTTTGTATGGAATAAAAGAAACTGTTCACAAAGAAACTACTGAGAATTCGTGTGAAGGAAAAAAAAGAGATTAATAAAAAATGTCCTCTATAAAACACGATCCATGGAATAATTATAAACGGTAGAAACAATTGAGCTGTTTTTTGATGACAGAATTACAAGACAGTGTCTGGGGTTGCTTTGACTACAGGTGCAGTTTTGTGCAGTGCCTCATTTTGGTCTCTGTGTGGTTATGCATAATAAGAGAATTTTGAAGGATTTTTTTTTTTTGTTTTATATTTCACTTTATTGTCTTTTTGGTGTAAGTTAGTCTTGCACTTTTTGACAATCAGAGGCTTATGCTACATGGGTTCAATAGAACACCAATGAATTGTCGTTGTTTCCTGCTTTGGGGTTGTCTTTTCTCCTAACTTAAAGTAGTCATACAAATACCTTTTTGAATAAAATGGTTTTTCTGAGAATGAATTGATGGAGAAACCCAAAAATCCTATGTGCACCAACTAGGTTTGTAGAGAGAATTTCTGGAATGTAGCATGATGAAGTTTGAGTGATACAGTCAATGCAAATATCTGAATATCTGAAATAAACACATTTTAATACCATATTGTATGTTCCTTGTATTTCAGGCCATAACTTCTGTGCAGAGGGGCACAGATGTGGTGAAAATTCGGAGTGCAAAAACTGGAACACAAAAGCTACTTGTGAATGCAAGAATGGTTATCTCTCTGTCCAAGGAGACTCTGCATATTGTGAAGGTAAACAAAATATTCAGACCTGCCCCCTGAACAGCCTATTCAGAAATATCATTTGAAATAAATTGCACATGAATGAATTTCTTTGCAAAGTTCAGTTTCATGATGGTGAATAAGACAAGGACCCTTCCCGTGTTCATAAATAGAGATTGAAGGTTACAAGTGGTGCTGGACCATCTGGATTACCTGTCTATGGGAATAATTCATTGTTGCAGTTGTGCCTTGGCACACCCTGGTCATGCTGAGTTGAAAAGTGCTGTTTTTCGGACAATAGCACCTACCTTCTAAAATCTTTTTCAGAGAACAGCGTCTTTATAAAATACATTAATTTAGGAAGTGGGAATTCTTCAGGCATTTGTGAGAAAGGTAAGAGTGAAGGAGTACTGAGGCTCGAATATAAAAATGACGACCTGCAGTCCTCCCTGAAGTACTTCTGTGGGACAGGTACTTAACTGAAATGGTTTTCCTATGATACATAAGAGACCTTTTGTAAGAAAAGTGTGGCTGAGGTAGTTCTGTTCATGTGTTGTTCCATCACAGGAATGAATGCAATGGGGTATTATTCTCCTTTTGGATTCTCAGTGTTTTCTAGAACTTGTTATTCATAACTGTGATGCACTTATTAAAAAATAAATTGATGATTCAGTATATACCACATTCCTTCCTGTCTTTGCATTATGTTTTTTTTTTTTTTTTTAAATACTCTTGCATGTCAGGCTGCAGTATTTAATCTTTTGACCATTATAGGAAGTTTTCAAACTACTTTGTAAAAAATATTTCCCTGGATTGTTTTTCCAATAGTACTGGTGATGGAAGGGAGATGGCATTTTTGACAAGGTGTTAAAATATACCATAAGAATTGGAAGACAGGATGGAAGAATAAAAAAAGATGTGCATGGACTGTGCTGAAATGATCCTGCATTCATAAAAAGATTTTTTAGTGTATGCAAGAGAACAGGATGGCTTTATATAGCAATTTATAAATGTGTTCAGTAAACTCCAGCTATAAATCTTACAGTTTTAAGTCAATTCTCTACAAACAAAAATTTGAATGGTCCTATATATGCACTTCCAGTGACTGGGAAAACAGTTCCTGCATGTGTTTTTAAAGGTAGGCAGCAGATATATTGTGTATAGAGAGAAACTTTTTTGTACAAAAAACTGTGGGAACCTCTGCTCTATGTGTACTACAAGGACTTCTCAGAGATCAGAAGACAGTAGGAAGGCTGTTTATGAGCTATGATACATAACACAGTATTAGTTCTTTTTTTTTTCTGTTTTAAATAGCGTCAGTGCTTAGTACTTTTATTTACCTAGTATCAGACTGTCCCTTTTTTAATTCTGTGGAAAAAAATTTAAACATCTTGACCCAAACAATTTTGGAGATACTGGCAGTACATTAGTGGGAGTGATGGTGAAAGAAGGAACTTTTTAAAGAAATTAGTAGGAATTACAACATACCTGGTCTATGTTGCATTAAATTTCAGAAGAGTAAATCAAATCCCTGACTTCTGTGCATGTGGATGAAACATGAGGCAACAGAACAAACACAGCTGCTTTTGCTGCCTGAGACCATGGGATAGATGAGTGTTGCTTTCTGCATTTTATGAAATTATAAATTTGCTAGATGGAGTGCAGTTCTTAGGAGGTAATGCAGAGAAGAGAGGCCTTGAGCAAGGGGAGCTACAGACTGACAAATTGATTAGCCAAGAGGTGACTCCTTTCAGCTCTATAAAGACCTTCCTTTCACTCCTCAGAACAACTCTCTGCAAAATTTCTCTCTATGCCTCTCTAACCTCCTTCCTCTCATCTCTGTGTTCAATCTGCTAAGTAGGATCATTTTGTGGTTGGCTGTACTATAGTCTCAAATGCATGGTGAAGCTGTGACTTAAATAAATGAGGCTAAAGGCATGGATCTGAAGGTACAGTTGCCAGGATGTTGATAAGGTATAGGGGTGGGTTTTTTCTTTTACTCTTTTGGATTTCTGTGTGTTCTGTATAAGAATCAAATACCCAAAACACCTGAACAAGACGAAGGAAGGAAGGAAGATCTCATGCTCAGTTGTAGTTTAGATTTGTCTCTGTCATTCCTAAGCCTTCAAACTTAAGACATGTAAGATTACTGTTTCCTTGGAGGTGGCAAGGTTAAACTATTTCATACTCATGATATGTGCTGGCAAGTGACACCTTAGTTTGGAGTACTCCAGATCATTGACTTGGAACTTTCCAGATTTCTCATCTCTTCCAGTATGTGAAGTACTTGTGGATGTGAATTCTGACGTAGATTTACCTATGGTTTTACTGTTATTTCTACTTGCACTTATTTACACAGTTTTATCCTGCTGGAGCTTACAGCATGAATTTCATTTTGTAAGATCTCTGAAGTATGGTGAGTCTGCTTTGCTTTTTGACAAGTATGTCTCTTTTTTTAACATTCCGTATTCACATTAGCAGTACAATGGAAAAAAGAATAAAAAAGTTTCTAACTTTTATCAGAGAATTTACATCAGCATATTTGTACAATAAATAATACAAACCTGAGAGGCTTTTACTATTCATTTCCAGTAACTACTTTTCAAGTAGTTAGCAGCTTCTCACATCAAGATGTACATACGGGATAACCACTCACTGTATGCATTCCACTTTTGAAATAACAGAGATGTGTTCAGGAAAGATAGAAGTTTCTGAAAACAAACAAGTAAACGGAGCTTGTAATGAATGAAGGAGATAAGTGGAGATTCTCTATGTTCTGTAAAAGCAATGCACTTTACTTAAAAGTCGGGGTTTTTTTGACATTTGCCTTCTTTTCTTGCATATATGAGAGATAATTAGAGTATTCATCTTTTGAAGAGAGATTTATAGAGATATTTTTATTAATCATGTTGCCTGACAGTTGTGGATACTTAGGCACAAGTGTTGAACCAGTGTCCATTTATCTCTGTCACATATGCATGGATGAATTCTGGGAACTGTGCAAGTCCAAGATCTGCAGGACTCAAACAGTCAAGTTGTAGCAGTCTGTGCACACTTGCAGCTGTGACTTCTTGGAACGTGACATCTAGACTCCTGTGCTGAGCACTGAAAGTTCCACGTGTGACTGTTAGTTGTGGGGCAGCAGTTCATGGCAAAACCAGGACTAAAATGGGGAATTCTGACGTGCCAGACCACCGTGCAGACATCTCCTGTAGGCATCCAGTTTCCCTTCTACATGTGGCACTGGAAGACAGACCAGTTAAAGCTTTTTATCTCACTTGCTTGACAATAAAATTCTAAGGTCACTACTTTTCTTCTTTTTTTTTTTTTCTTTTTTATTTTTTCGTCTAAGTACTTCGACTTAGAGCTCTGAAAGGCAGTTGTCTCAATGTTCTTGTAAAGCAAGAGATACCATTCTTAGTTATCTTAAGTTTGTAGAGCAATATAATTTCCCAACACTCATTGGTTGACTCCTGCACAAGGCTATCAAACTCTCAACATGACAGATCATTAACTTGGAATCTCAGGATTTTGCTGCTACTTTAAAAATAAAACAATGTTTCATTTACTTGTGATTTATAAATATCTTCCACACACACATACACACTGGTCTTTATTGCTTTCAGTTTCTTTTCCTTTGAACTTGATGTCAGATGTAGCCAGAAAATCCTTTACAGAAACATAGATATATAAATATATTGAAAAAATGTGTTCTGAACGTACAATAGTGTAGGTTTGGTCAGAAAATGTTTGTTTTCTGAAAGTCACATAGAAAAAATAATTGCAACACAAAGAGGCAGAAAGTTGGAGTTTTTTCCATTGTTGGAGAAATTGGGAAAAATTAACCTTTTTAGATTAATGATTTAGTTCCAAGTGCAAAGACATCTCCATCAGCATGCTTTAATTGAAAAAAAAAAAACCAACAAAAAATCCAAACCAATCAAAACCAGAAGTTTACTTCTGTTGCAAAACACAGAGGAACAAAAAAATCTTTCATCATACAGTGTGGCTTCTGTTACGGTTCTGAAGATGAGAGCTCCATAAAGCTTACCTCTGATATTTAATCCTTTGACTCATCACATCCTGTACATAAATAACTGTTCAGTGGCAGAACTTTTCACGAACCATTTGAACTGAAAAAGAATAAACCCAGTCCTGCATATGGCCCTCAGAGTACAAATCTGCTGGCAATCCACTGAGTTTCTGCAGCTGGTGTTTTTCTTGCTCTATAAAATAAGGTGAATTTTGTTGAATTTTCCCCTCCTCCTCTGCAGTGATTTCATTGCAGCTGTTCTAATTTCACCACCTTGTGGCTTGGGAGGTGACATTAACATTATGTGGTACCATATAAACCTTCTGTGTGGCAGTGATGTACAACTGTGATTTTGGATGGTGTCCATTGGCTTGACTTCTGGGTCAGCTTTTAATGATAATCCTTCTGTTTGTGGTACTCTCAAAAAACCTGCATCCCAAGACGTCTGTCTCCTGCAGAAGTTATTCACTGTGTGCTGTAATGGACTCATGTTCTGTGCTGTACAGGTGTACATATACACGAGCTGTAGGTAGTGGGTGCTTCAGGTAATTCCATGAAGTTAAGGGGATGGGACAAATGTTGATGGTAAATGGACTGAATTTTTCTCTATGCTGAAACCATAAAAAGAGGAGGGCAGGAGAAGAATCTAAAAATGTTATGGCCAAAATCATCATCTCTGCCTTAAAGACTACCTTGATGGCTGTTCAATGAAACACTAAGTCCTCACGTGGAGGCTTACAAAACAAAACCCCAAACCACCCCTCCATGCCAAAAAACCCAGACAACCCCTCCACCCCTGCCTTTTATAAACACATGATGACACATTGCTTTTTTAAAAGTTCACATTCTTTAAAGACACTTGTTAACCTACTTTTTAAAACTTCAATTACCTGACAGTGTCAAACTTAAACTTCTGCTATGTATATAATCCTATTTATCAGAGAAAGTGCCTTCTCTTGGGGGTATAATACAAATAAATTTGTCTTGCCTACTGTTTTCATAAAGAAAGATGTTTTATTTAAAATTATATTCTTAACCATTACATGAACTCAAATTCATCTTTTTTAACATTATCAAAAGGCAGGCACTTGTCAGTCAAAGTCCTGCATCTGTGGGTATATGGACTTCAATAAATGAGGCTGCAGATTTCTTCTGCTGTGAGCTGCTCTTGGAGGAAACTGAGTTAAAAACAAAATAGACCTTTCTCCTGCCAAGTGAATGCATAAGTTCAAAGGCAGAGATGATATTCTTGCCAGTGGACAGAAAGATTTCAAGGAAAATATTAAAATTTTTTTATACTAAGAAGATTCAAGAGTTTGTTGGAAGATGTTTATGCCTTATATGGTGCTAGATATATTATTTCTGTTATCAAAACCGCTTTTATATTTACAAGTTAATTAGTTTAAATTCATATTCCAACTACAGAACCCTGGAAAGTGGAATTATCTGCCATCCCCTCGAGTAACTTTAGTTCTTTTGGTGTAATGTCATGCTGAGATTTATATGAAAATAAATTCTAATTTCTAATAAGGTAACCATATGTTTCGGAGTTGTTATAATAAAGTGCCATAAATAATTATGGCTCCTAAGGAATTCAGCCTTGCAACTGTCAGTTCTTATGTTAGCAACTTGCATTTGAACAAATTACAATCATTGCTATTCAGGAAAAAAAAGCATCTTCACCCCTTCAGAATGGCAGTGAAAATCCTGCTCTGAGGCTGTTGAGATTTTTGTTCACGTGGAGAGATGGAGGATGTTGTGTCCCCAGCTCAACAAATGCTCTTACATGCATTCTTCTGCATTGCATGGGATATAATTTGATAGGTGGGTTAATGAAAAGCCCAGTGCCATGTTGTTGGCTACTAATTGTAGTAGAATCTGTCTTAAAAGGTGACTAATAAGTCAGGAGAAAAGAAAAAGCTGTTGCATGTTCCTTCTGGGCCAGAGTAATTATCATTACACTGTAATGACCCTTTGTCGTGTGCAGAGAGGGAGCTTCAGACAAAGTTTATTAGAGAACACTCCTGTTGAGTCATGAGGTGCAGAAAGGACTTGCTTTCTAAACTCTGTTTCAGAGAGGAGTCCAGGGGCAGCCCCTGAAAGGGAGAAGTTTGTGCAATGAATGGTGATGTGCATGTACTACACCTTATCAGCAGAAAGAGCTCTTACTGGTCTTTACTCATTAAGCCCTTGTATCTGATCCTGATATTTCCAAAATTCTTTCTTCCAATTATGACATGGCATAGCTCATGTCACAGTTGTGCTGGCATCAATGAAAAGGAAAAACGTGAAAGAGCTTTTCATGGAGCTGTGGCGGTTTATACCAGATCAGTGTTTGCATCAAACGTTTGGCAGCAAAGCAAAGAAAAAATCAGAATTGTTCTTTTAGTGGTCATCAGAAGTTTGCTTGTGTTTGAGCTGAAAAATACTGAGAAATGTTTGTATATAATGAGGAGGTTTTGCTTGGACTTGGATGGAAGCCACTTACCAATACTTTTATACAAGTTGCTAAAAACTGCACATATCTCTTAAATCTTAGAGGTTAAGGTGCTGAAGTTTTGCCTTTTTAAAAACCTGGAGCATAACTGGAATAGTTAAAAAATGACGTCTGTGTGTATGTATGTATGATGGATGTGTGTGTTTATGCATATATGCAAAATGGAGCTTTCCCATTGCAGCACAACAGCCTTTAGTTACCCAGGATCCTAGAGAATAGCAACTTTCTCAGGGGCCTGTGGAGTTCAAAAGGGGGTTGATGTAGGGAACCTCCAGTTAACTTCCAACCTAAATTTTTTTTGTGGTTCTGTCATCTCTTATCCTGTGCTGTGTATTGTGTCAAGAGCACTGGAGGGACATTGGATGCTGTTGACCCTCTATGGTTGCCTTTTGCAGTGCTTGGGTATGCAGAGAGGGAAATTACTTTGCATAGTCTTGAAATGAGAAAAAAATAATGTCATTTAAATGCTGGCGCCTACAAACATTTTTTCAGCTGCTTGGAAGAAATGTGATGTGCAGGTTTGATGCTCAATCTGTCTCCTTGTTGCTATTAAAGAATGATTTGTGGGCATGGAGCTCGTTTTCCAAGTGGAAGCTCTCAGGGCCAGTTTGTAGATAAGATGTTTACTGAGTAAAAATGTACGTTGTAAATGGTACTCTCTAGCTGCTTCAAGGTCTGTGCTGGCAGTGGTAGAACCAATTTTGAGGCTGTCTAAATGTAACTGTTAGGGTGGCACGAGTAGGTCAGAGGAGGGAAGCATGTGCACTTGTCCTACAGCAAGAGCTGTTACAGACGGAAATGAACACCCCCCTCAATTTTGAAAACTCAGGAAAAAACCTGATTTGCAAGAGAACCCTTACGAAGGACTTGGAGGACTCAGATCTCAGCCTAGAGTGTAGAGACCTGAGGTAATGGATGCAGTGAAGAAAGTGTAGAAACTCATTTTGTTCAGGTTTGTATATAGATGTCAAGGGTCCTGGGAGAAAATAGCATTAAACTCCCCAGGAACTGTCCTCATTGCCATGGCCTCTCAAAGAATCTTCTTTAAAATGCTTTTAAGCACTTTTAGCTGCTTCAGTGCAAGTTGTCTGTGGCTCTGGTGCTTCTTGAGCAGATGCTGAGCCATAAGTGGGTAGTGACCCTGTGGAACATGGTGGCACTTTGCCTGGCTGTGAAGGCACAGCACCCACCTTGGGAGAAGGTAACAGAGATGAGTGTTGCTACAAAACAGGTGAAAATGAAAGGTTAGAGCTTTGGGGAGCCAGGAGACTTATGGTGCCCAGAGGCTGTAATATAAAGCACAAATACAGCAGCTTTACTGCATCCAGAAAAGGACATCTAGCAGATATTCTGTGTTGACCAGCTTGATTAATCTTAAAGGATTTGCTCTACCTAAAGTTAGTTGCGAAAGAAAATTGAAAAAAGAGCAACAAACCAAACCACCTCTCCTTTCTCCCTACAATTGTTAATTTTTTTTTTTGAAACTGCTGAAGGAAATTAAGTTTTTGTCCTTCAGTACAAAAAAAACCCTCCAAACAACAAAGAAAACACCAAAACTAAATGGAAAATATAATTTGGCTTGTCATAAAAATATTTTAAAAAATTATTTTTAATGGAAAATGTGTTTTGCCTGTGGTAGTAGCATAGCTGGAGGCTGCTCTAGTAAATATTATCTATTGTCTTTTCCCTTATATGAATATATTTTGTTTCCAGTAGATGGAAAAGTGAAATTGGTTCTAAAAGTACAAGAGTCTCTAAAGCCATGACAAATGTCAGTTTATACCAACATGTTTTTCCCTGCAAGATTTAGTAAGTGACTTACTGATACAGTTCTGGGTATTCAAAGTTAATGTGCATGTAAAAAACAAAGCACAGAAGTTAAGAAATTATTGGAAAAAGGCATTATTGCTAACCCCAGGCTTTGCTATGTGGTTTGCTCTCCACTTTTCCTTTACAATTTCAGCATGCATATTTTGCATCCTTTTCCAGCATTTCTCCTTATGGCTTCTGTTCAGATTAATTTGGAATTGAGCTGGATGCTGATGGTACAGGCTATGCCTGTATTAACTGCAATCCATTCTGAATTTATTAAAAGACATTAAGCTTTTGACATTATCCAGATGTAGTACAGTTACACTGGTATATAACAATTTTAATGTATTTAGACAAATTTAGACAACAAATTTAATATATATAGGCATATTTCTTTTTTATATTTGTATCAAGTTTTATTTTCAAATAAAAATTCCGTTCCTTGTGTTTTTTCAATGCAATTCATTTATGGAAACACATTTATAGATTTATTTAAGCAAAGGAGTAACATAATAATTATTTATTGTGTTGCATGAGGAGCTATATTTGAACTGAAACTAAAAATAAGACTGCTTTTTTCAATTGCATTGTTCTATCAAGAAGAGGAAGCTCCACCTGGGCCTTAATATCTTTAGGATATACCCATTTAGTGGTGTATGTCCGTGCAGGTTTCTCTTGATAAGGAACAGCACAATAATACCACTAAATAAGCTGAAGTAAGTGTAGAAAAGTAATCAAACTGCTTACATAGCAAGAAATCAGTTGGGTTTTTTTTTCTGATTTTATTTACTAAATGTTATTGACAGCTAAGGAAAGACATTTTATAAAATATTCATGTACATATTTAATTTTTAGAAAGAGAATTCCTCTTACTCTGAAAGATTTTTGACAGACAAATCAATTTTGTTTAGGTAGGTAGCTGCCTCTAAAAAAATCTCTCAAAAAGTGCTTTTTTTCTAATACATCTACCTCTATTTAATAATCTACTTCTTTGTACCTGAATCTTTTTGGAGGTTGGGGAAAAGAGTTCTAAAAAAAGTTAGAGTGAAACTTTGATTCCAGTAATGGAAATTAGTGCAAAGATATGTTCAGCATCTACAAAGATAACTCTTACATTGATGTTAGTTTCCTATTGATTTGCTGACTCTTACAATATTTTTAGTGTTCATTTCTTTTTAAAAAAAATATCTTCCCATTTTTCCAGTTAGTGCACCTGTTCTTCATGTCTAAAGGGTAAATTTCAAAATACCCCTTGGGTATTCTAGAAATTTTTTCACTGTCTGTCCTTATAATTTTCTTTTCATTTTTTCTTTTCATTTCTAAATTTGACATCTTATTTTTTCTTCCTGCTGTGGATAGTTTCTGATTAATTGCATTTTATTAACCTATTTTTTTTATTGGTTCTGTTGAAGATGTTTGCTGTGTTTATGTCTTGTCCTGAACTCACTCACTGAGGCTGTATGTGCCTCATATACGTGAGGTGATAACATGTCCCTATGGGGATCACTGTGTTTAATAGTGGAAAATTATTTTCTGTCCACTTACAGGCTTAAGAAAGTGCTTGAAAATTATTAGGATGAAATTAGCAGTGCACACTCCTTTTTGTCTCTTGTCTTTCCTTAGGATTGATAACCTCTCAGCTTTATTTTATTATTTTGTTTCCCCTAATCCTATGACTCATATTTTCCCTTCTAACTTTCACCAGAGAATGTGTCTGTTCGTATTGGTAGCTATTAGTGCTGAGATAATTATACGAACACATGGCAGCATTTTCAGACATGAATGTGAGTTAGTGGTAGCTCCGAGACATGCTGTGTTTTGCAAAAAAAGGGAGAATACCTAATTTGCAAAGAATTTGCACTGGAAAATTCTTGGTTGCCTCGGGGCTGTCTCTAGGCGTAGGCAAAGCAGGCAGTTTCCTGGGGCACCAGACTCCACCACAGGCAGGTTGGCCACGTGCTTACTCTGCTTTCCATGTGTTGGAGCCCAAGAAACAAAGCTTAGTGGTGCTCCTGCTGCCTGGGGGACAGGTTATAAACTGAGACCTATCCTCATGGTGGATAGGTGTTCAAGAAGTAGCTGTTGCCATTCCCGCTTTTTCTGTTCTCAGCAGCAGATCACTCAGGTTTTTGTTTCCTAACTTTTGAGTCCCCCCTCCCCAAGGCAGTAAAACACAGTTTTGTGCAGAGTTGATTCAGTGCCATCTGTTGTTAGTTGGCTTATGTGGAGATGCCACGGCAGCCTGAGTTTGTTGCTGATGCATTCCCATTTCCAGGAGTAGGAATGATCCTAGTTATGTTCTCGGCACAAAGCTCTTCCTTACCACTAGAATACAGGCATTGTTTTCCACTGCGAGTTTCTTAGGCGAGAGGAATTTTGCAGTGCTTACATGGACTTTTATTGTCACTTGACTGACAAAATGGAAAATCAGGCAAGCATGTGGAAAGGTAAAGATCACTGCTAGATATTAGAATCTGTGTGACCAACAATTAGGCTGGTTCAGACTCTTAAGATTCTAGTCTTGGAGATGGCAGGTTCATGCACGTGAGTTATTTTTCAGTTAAGCACCCTGTTTCCCTTGAATTATATAATGTCTGTTTAAGAACCACTATGTTGGTCATGAAACATTTCCTCCATGTACTTGGGCACAAGTGACATTAACCTTTGAAGGTCAGGCCTCCTGCTCTGTTCTGGAGCTTGTTTTAACCCATTACCCCTTCGGTGACTCTATTTGCTTTTCGGCTTTCAGTCTAGTTAGCTGAATCAGTGCTATTGTGAAAAGGTCAGTGGCAATCTGAAGTGCATTCAGTTTGTGTAAGGCACAATTTCCAGTCGTTCTTTTCTATAGGAATCAATTCAGTGCCTGGCACTGCCACTGTGTGTGGTTTTCATCCAGTAATTTTTTCTTGTACAAACAATAATATCAAATTTGTCTAAAACATGACCTGCCTTTGTGGCTGATAGGGCAGCTGATGCTTGACAGCACTGGAGCTGCAGTGCCCCAACATCCTTTTTAGTGATTAACACCTTGCTAATTCTATATAAAAGGCTACAAAAAATTGTTATAAAGATGTACAGCTTTTCCCATACACTATTTTGGTTGTCAGGAATACTTGGGTTTGTGTTTTGGGTACACTAGGAAATTTTCAACTCAGTCTGAGAGCTAACAAATTGTGTCAGTTTTTTCTTGGTTAGTATTGACATTATTGGATATTCAATAATGTGCAACAGATGATGAATGTGGAGGCGAACCGAACCATCCTCTCTCATTAGACATTTGGAAACAAATGAATTTTGGTTTCAGATGACTAGAATTCTTTCTTTCTTATTTAACACAATATAAGTACCTGCAGCTCAGTTACATCTATTTTGCAATTCACATAAATCTTGAAATGAATTAATGAGGAACATGGAGAAGAGGACAGATCTTGGACAGGGAATCTAATCAATGTGAATTCCCCTGAGCTGTATCTGTTTTGTGCTAGGCTCCCATTGATTTTGTAAACATTTTAGTGTTAGCCATAATCCCCTTTGAATATAAATCATTCCCCAGTATTTTCTCCTGTATTTTAATTAATTCTGAACTGACTGACTTGAGAACTCTTCCTTCAGTCTTGTCATTAAACCAGAGAAATTCTCCCTTGTTTTCTTCACTGCCTTAATCTGACCCCTGTGAAATCAGTAGGCATTTAGAATTCTCAAGAACTGGTGAAGCTGAGAAAACCTGAGACAACCAAAATGTGTCAAAGTTAGAAACTGCAAGAAAATCAGAAATCTTGAGGGAAAAGCAACTGATTTTGTAGTAAATTATTTTCTTTATTTTAACTTGCATGAGTTCCTGTTACAGTTGATAACGTCCTTTCCTTCAGAAGAAAAAGGAGACTGAGATGGTCCTTCTGAGACTGGAGAGTTGGGACAGGGGCATTATACCCTCATTTTGATTTAAGGATACAGGGTCATGAGCTGTCTATTCCCTTTTAAACTGAATTAGTTGAAAAAAAAATTGAATCTATAACCTGGTTGATTGGTACACAATTTCTTTGACTTCAGTCTTGGAAAAGAACATTACTTAAATTGAAGAGATGATAGTGAAATGATTTTGTTGTGACATAAAAAGTATCCTATAACTAGCATAAAAGCTGGCACTGTTATTCCTTGAAAAATACGTGTGTAGCAGTAGGAGGTATTTTGGCCTGTAGATTGAAAGACTGTATCATCATTTAAACTGGAGCTACAGGGGATAAACTGAGTTAGGGCTCTCTTAAGTGCAGCAGCATCAGACACTATTCCTTGATATTCCTGGTTGAGGCGGGGGAGGAATTTTGTTTGAAATTGTCAGTTGTATGTCTTATCACAGATTGGTTTTATTCTGTGGAGCAGATGAGATTGTTACTTGATTATATGAACAAAAAAAAAATGCTTTGCTTCTTGAAAAGAACTGAGAATATATTTTTGTTGCAGTTGTTTAACCAACAGCAGGACTGAGCGGCTGTGTAATGTTCAGCTGAATTGCAGGAGTAATATGATAGTTTGGTAGGCATATAGACATGAAATAGCCTGTTCATTTTATATATATATATATATATATTAGCTTCAGTCCATGTCCTTGTGGTGCACACCTAAAGTTCCAGTGTTTTGTTTTTCCTAGTTTTACAGTTAGCCTTCCTTTAGAGATGTCATTGCAAGTTTTAGGGTGGCTACAGGATGCCTTTGTAGTTTTGGGGGGGTTTTCTTCCTCCTGATTAGATATATCAGTAAGTGCATGTATATATGCTTATAGCTGGTTTTATTTCTGCAGTGTCTAGGACATATATTTTTGGACACAGGCTATCACTGTAATAGGTGTTCTTCAGATGTATGATTAAAATAGGATTTATTTTTCAGGAGACTTTTTAACCTAAGCATAAGACAAGAGGCCACGTTTTAGGTGGGAATAAAACATGGTTTGAAGCTGAAATCCAAGAACAGTTTCCTTTTTGCTGAAGTAAAATCCTTCACTTTTTTCACTGAATACTCTCTGTTTTAAAATTTATTTTTGCAAACCTAGGTTAATTCTGTTGACATACATTGATTGTGGTGATGCAAGTAAAGCAGAGGCATCTCTCTTTGCAAAGTTGAATGTTGTGGTAAGTTCTTAATTCATTGAGAGCTGCCAGCCTCTACAACAGACCTTTCCTCCAGCTGAAGATCAGATATCTGGAAGGGTTTCCTCTCTGCCCTGCTCCCACAGGGCTGGCAGTCACTTGAAGGCAGCAGTGGCTCATTGCCATCCCAGGGAGAGCTGCAGGGTGGCACCTGTCAGGAGATAACAATAGGAAACCACACACAGCTGGAAAATGCAAAAATGTGGAATTGCTTGAGGTACACCTTAAGCTGAACTATTTTTTCAGGGCTTTTGGCATTGTGGAAAAGGATTATTCCAAGGAAGTTTTGAAGGGAATGATGTTCTTGGGGTGAAGATTGCAGAGCTAGTCTTGAGTGCAATGTGAGAGAATACGTGACTGTACTTGTTTGTTTTGTCTGTTGGGTTTTTTTTTTTAAGTAATGAAAACTGTAAGAGTTGACTGAGGTGATCTGAATCTAGTTGGGAGTCAACCTCTTGGCAGAAATAAGTGATTATTGGTAACATGGGAAGAATACCTGCTAGCCCTTGAAATAGAAGACAAACATGATAGACAATGGCAAATCAGTCATGGAAAGTCTAGAGAAGGTGTGATTAAATCTTTTTTTTGAATCTCAGTAACATGAACTTGGATTCACACATTGAGTTGTGTAGCTTCACATGACAGAACTGAAAGAAAGTGCTGAGAGTGAGGCTGCTAAATGCCTTTCCCTGTGGTGGTTCTCCCCACTTGGCCACTGAGGAAGAATCTAGAGCTTGGAAGCTCTTCCCTTCACACTTGTGCTGATCCCTGAGACAAGATGTAGCATTGATTAGCATTGAGAAGACATCTCTGCAGCACCCAGCTCCTTGCTTTCTCAGCATTTTTGGGCCCTGGTGTCCAGTCAGTAGGCTGGGCTGTGGTTGGCTTTGTTGCTCATGAGGTGGCTGTGATGATTGTGTGCTGATGTGATAGCACATGATGGATCAAGTATGACTGACTAAAAGTTTTAAAACATTTTTTCTGTGAGTATTTAGCACTGTAGTGCAAGAGAACCACAGAGCAGAGTCCTCAATACAGAGTGAGGCAGGGATATGCTTGGGTTGCAGCTGTGAGGAATTGAGCTGAGCAGTGCCCAAAGAGTTTAGATCAATTTTGTCTCAACTGCAGTGTTATGTTCTCATGTTCCTGTGCTTTTAGAAACCAACTCTTTTAATTTACTTTTGCTTGACTTTGGTTTTATTTTTTTTTCATTTTATTTAGTTTGTTTTTATTTTTTTTTTTTTTAAATCTGGGTTACTTTGAAAAAAATGTTTGGTTTACTTAAATTTTTTTTTGTTTTACTTTCTAAAATTTTTTTGTTTACCTTTTAAAAATTTGTTTTACTTCTGAAAAATGTTATTTTATTTTTTCTTTAATTTTACTTCACTGTATTTTACTTTATTATTTACTCTATTTTCCTTCATTATTGAGCTATTTAACTATTTTACTGTTTTATTTTACTGTTTTATTTTATTCTTTTATTTTACGTTTACTTTTTTTTTTGCCTTTCAAATTTGTTCTTTAATTTTGCTTTATTTCTTCTTATTTTTTTCACCTTACTTTATTTTACTGTTTTGCACGAGGAAAAACACGTGGAGAAATGGAGCTGAGGGAAGAGCAGAACTCACTCCTGCTACAAACCTGAGAAAGAGAGCCCAGAGAGCCAGGTCATGAATGGTGCCTTGGTGATGCAAGAGCAGAGGCAGGAACTGAGTCTTGAGGGCCCCAACAGTCACAGCAATAATACAAGTGGTAAAATAACTTTGTATCTAACCTAACTGTACTGCAGTAGGTGGATCTCTGCATTACTGTGCTGCACAGTTTAGTATTTTTTTTCTGGATAGGATTTTTCAGTGGTTGTAATTCTTGGAAATCAAACCTGTTCCTTACAGAATAAGCTGAGGCATTGCTTCTTTTTGATGTTCTCTATCTTTAAATTGCAATTTTATCATCTTACTCTTCTTATTAATTGGAATAGATTCAAATTTCGGTACCAAGATTCTTTCTGAAGTGGACAAGATGGAAGGGTTTGAGTCCTTTAAATAGCCGATCTACCTTTTGTTTTTCAAGCTTTCTAAATCAACATGTGCATAGATAGCAAGCAAGTGACCTAAAGGTGAATATTTCACAATGCATTGATTGTCTGAGACAGCAGTTGGACCTGATGATCTTAAAGGTCTTTTCCTACCTAAATGATTCTGTGATTAATATTTAACCATTGAGGTTGGCTTGAGTGACATGTGAATAGTGAGATGTAAGGGTGAGGATAAATGCTAGAGTATGATCAATCATTATGTTCTTCACAGTTTGTGTTGTGTGTTTCCATTTAATAACTACAAGTATCTCTCACCAGGTTTCATGCATTTCTCTCCATCACCTTTTTACCCCCATAAAAGAATGAGTGATGTTTATTCATTACCTCAAAGTCACTTTGCTGTGATGAGGAGCAATTTTGAAGGATGTTAATAATGTGAAGGTACCAGAAAAATTGTTCTAAGCTTTGATTATGTGAGTTGCTTGTTTATGAAAGGAAGCATCGTCCATGGCTGCGTGCATCCTCATACATATTTATACACCAGTGTATTTTAGATGTTAGCTACATCTGTACCTTTAGGCTGTTGTTTTGTCTGTTGTAATCATGTTGCAATAATTAAAACATCAGAGGAAGAAACAAACAAAACCTCATTTTAGTGTAATAGAGCTGATGATGCCTGACAGATAGAAGTAATTAATTTTTTGCATTTAAAGCATACAATAGGAATGCTATCAAGACTGCACTAACCAAACTGTGTGTTGAGGAGGCACTAAGTACACGTGAACTGTGTGGAATGTACTGATACAGGACATATTTGGATTTCTTTGTTTGTTCCTTTCCAGTGTTTTGTTGTACTAAGAGGCTGCATTATTTGAGCAAAGCCTGGTTACTCATGCTCTGCTTTCTAAATTCTCATTTGCTGCGAATGGTATCTTTCCTTTCAAAAGATGCCAGTCATATTTTTTGCTAAATGTCTCATCAAAGTTGATGCAAACTCCAGGCCCTCACTGTGGGTTTGACTCTTGTTACTGTTCAGATAGTTTAGCTCTGTAGACTCTCCCTCACTTTTACTTTCTCAATAGGCTTCTTGATTTTTGCTGAGATTTGAGAACTTTGCTGTATTCTGTGATCAGCAAATGTTTTCTCAGAAGCTTAGACCAGCAGTTTTAGTTACTGGCCCTAGAACTATAAAGTGAATAGTTAAATATTCTGATTTCAACTGTGCTTGCCTTGCTGTCTCTAGGAGGGTATGTTGTGGTGGGAGAGATGAAGAGCTATTTACAAGTGGTTTAAACTGAATACAGATACTTTCCCAAGCTTTTTATCATTTTTTCCATTATCTGTGCACTGACATTATTTTTCTAATGTCTTATTTTTCCAAGTAACTGAAAAGGCTTCCTGGTCTCCCCGTGGACTTCCTAAATTCCACTTCCAGTGGAACTAGAACTCAGTGTGGTCCCACAAAAGCAGCAGATAATTGCTGGGGTGCAGCATTGTTGTGTTGCCGCAGTTCCCTACATCCTGGATCCCAAGAATGCGTCTCCCAGGGTACCAGGAGTCAAATTCAAAAAGCAGTAATGATCCAGAGACTTGCCCATTGCCATAGGGACAGGAACAATGCTCACAACCAACAGATAAAAAGGTGCCTCTGCTGTTTGCAAAGCAAATGAAATAAATTATACGGTCTCACAAAAGAAAACTGTACTTAAGAGTATAATTGGCCACTGCAGACATCTTTTTTTACCTGACAAAAAATTAAGCAAACATCCCATGAGCTATTTGGTTTGATTAAAAAAACCCAGCATGGCTCTTTTGAGTCAGTAAGGCAGACTTGAATTGAGTTACCTGAGGTTTATTGTGACACTTGAAATGACAGTAATCTGTACGTCTCAGGGGTCATTGAATGCTGGTTTGAACTTAAAAGTCACATGAGAGACTGCTTTTAAGGTCAGCAAATGAGTTTTTTATTGGAAATGCAATATATAAGAGGAAACTATTATTAAAATCATAACAGGACTTCTTTAATGACAGTTTCCTGATGGGACAATTGGAACTAAGTAATTCTCAGTTATGTTTTATGTTCCTTTCTCTCATCATCATGTGTGTAATTCTAGTGTTTTGAAATGTGGATCTGGATTAAAAAAAACCACAAACTTCTATAAAAGTGTTTTTAGGATCCTCAGCTAAGCAGTCTCTCTGTTTCTGTTTCTTGAGGGGATAAAAGAGCTCACGGCCCTCTTGGGACCAAATATTTTGTATCCTGCACTGTACAGTGTAGTTAAGTAAGAATACGCTATATGAGGATGAGAAAATAGTTGAGGTTTTTCTTGTGTACAAAAGAGGCATGAAAACAAGCACAGTGTAAAGAAAATATACAGTTCTTCTGTCAGAGACCAGCTGTCAGTTCTTTTCCATTGCCTTGGCAAGTGCCTTGACCTTTGGCCTTCCAAGGGAAATTTCACTATCTCCCGATGAATCTTTTTATGAGCAAACATAAGACGTTTCATATTTCACCTGCAGACGAGTTTGCCCTGTTGGGATGGTGGCCAGGAAATGACAGTGTGAATCCTTTAAAGTGAAGGAGTGATCTGGGTACTCAGTGTGTCAGAACATATTTAATGGTTGGGCTGTTGCAGAGGGAAGAAGCTGTTTCTTTCTCCACCGTCTTTTGGAACAAAAGAGCAAAAAAAACAAAGATAAAAAGAAGGTTGTCACTTTTTGAGAGAGAAAGAGAGAGGATGAACCCCTAAAGATTCTTCAGCTCTTAATCTTCAGTTTAAATCCTTAGATTCTCATGACTTTAGTGGGTATTTTAAGGGCTTAAGTAGGAATTAGGAACCTACATTCTTTGGCCCTTTGTGCCTGTGTTCTCAGGAAAATGTGAGGTGGAGGTAAGTGTCTCCTGTCAGGTGGAGGGACACCTCTAAGCCTGGAGGAGAGGTGGGATTTGAGCTGAACTGTTGCTATTGCATTTTTTTTGTCAGCTAACATAGGCAGGTTTCTGCTCAGCAGGCTCAGTGGTGTGAACCCCATGCTGTGGGTTGCCTTGCTCTTTTACATGGACCCTTGGCATCTATTTTGGATTTTGGTCTAGGAGCTAGACACCTGTACATTTTAGGGAGCTAGTAACAGTTACGTGGGAGTTGTGACCTCTAAAATAGCTGTTGGACCCAAGCTTTTATGTCTACCTCTATGTTTTTGGACTAAATTTTAACAGTTGGAAAGATTGTATGCATATGAGATGAGCTGTCCTTCTTAATACCCGAAGGTGTAAACACTTTCAATAATTATTTAAAGATATCACAGTGTGTCACTCCTCTTGCCCAGCTCATCACAAAGAACAAAACATGGGTACTAGCTTAGGAGTTTAGAGAAGTGAATAAGTGTCTATATCCTTAAAGATGAGGGAGCTAAGTTGAAGTGAGCCAAGCATTTTCTGAGGTATGTTGTCTACTGAGCAGGTTACTCAATCCAGCAATAAGATTAAATGTATGTATCAATAAATTCAATGGATGTGATTTGTATTTGTGCTTATATTATGAGCTGATGCACAGACAATTTTCTCCCTGACATTCTCAAAGTTACAGCATAATTTTTAGTAGAATTTTGTGTAACATTTGGATCAATTTTAAGGGCAGGTGAGAGACCTCCAGTTTATATTTGAGTGATGAATGACTGATCACCATTGAAAGGTTGCTCATGTATTAGTAACATCCTTGAAAACCTTGTAACTTATAATTTTTTCTGATATTAGCGAAAGAAGATGGTAATAGGAAATAAATACATAAAGCTCAGGTGTGTTCTTTTTGTGAAAGTTAAGGAAATGCCCTGTGCAACACTTGACTACTGTCCTCAATCTTTGGACTTAATTGCTCATAGAAAGCCCCAATGAGAAAAAACAGAAGTTAAAACCAGTGAGAGAAAACTAGACATTTGTATCTATGGGTGTCCTGGCATTTTTTGTCTGAAAAGGCAATGTTTTAATTACCTGCATGGATAGTATGGTGGTGGGTAGATGAGTATTCTGCTTGGTGGTATTAGAACCAGCAAACAATAGAAAGTAGAAACATCGCATCCAAAGAGGAGACACTGGAATGTGGTGTTATGTTAAAAAGAAAATTTCTTTATTTCATCAGTCTTCTATAACATTCACCTGGTTTATGGCTCATGGTTCATTTACTGTCTTCATTAAAGACTGACTAGATTGATATCCTAACCTGAAAAAGTATTCCAAAAGTAAAATTGAAAATTGTTTGGCTCAGAGAGTTTATAAGCTTGGTTGTTTGAGTTCCTTTATTCCCTTTGAGAATAGAATACTCTTTTCTTGTTGGCAAGTTTCAAGAGCTGGATTTAGAAGTGCCATTCGTTACCACCTACAGAGATCCAAGGTCTTTCAGAAGTCCTTCCAGTTTTTTGTGGATTATGTGAAACAGAGTATTGGGGACAATTTTGCAGCACAGTGTTGTTGTCTGTACCGTGTTTTACCCATTAAAACAATGTCTATGCAGAACCATCACCAGTACCTAAGAGTTTGTACCTGTTCTCACAAATTAGCAAATACTCTGCTACTTGTGTGGCCTCACC
Source organism: Pipra filicauda (assembly GCF_003945595.2). Taxonomy (NCBI): domain Eukaryota; kingdom Metazoa; phylum Chordata; class Aves; order Passeriformes; family Pipridae; genus Pipra; species Pipra filicauda. The sequence continues at coordinate 2,059,715 of NW_024104598.1, forward strand.
TGCATAATGACATCTGAGCCCTGTGAAAATGCCAGTAGATGTTCCACCTGCACATCAAAGATCTCTTGGTGTTGAAGTCAGGTCCTGAGGAACTGAATACAGTTCCTCAAAAGGCTTTTTGTGGATCTTCTTCAAGGGGAATTTAAAGAAAGAATTTTGCATGGAAGGGAAAAAGACTGTGAGTATTTAATGTTATATAAATGCACTGTTTTTTCAGGTCAATGCTGCTGCTTCCACTTTTGCTTTTCCTTTAGTGTGTTCTGGTTAAACTTTCATGAGTTGTACAAGATTTCAAGAGCTGGTTGTGAGTATGATTTTTCCCTGTTTAGGGCTCAAATGCTCAGATGCACTGGCATAGCCATGTAGCTGTGACAATGAGCAATAACATTAATCAGTCTCACTTGTCATTTCCTTCCTATATTTTTATATCTTTACGTAATACTTTTACAGTAAAAACCAGTGCCGAAAGGCAGAAAACTGATCTGGGAGATCATTTTACTTGCTCAGCAATTGAATATCTTAACAAAATGATTCCTGACAGATATTTGTCTAACACTGTCTTAAAAACCCCCTGGAGCTGGAAACTCTACAACTTCCACTTGGAAAGTTATTCCAGTGCTTTGTTGCTTTTATCATGAGAAGACCTTTTCTAATACCTAATAGAAAAAAAAAAAAGAAAAAAAAAAGGAGTTCTAGAGAGTCACTGTAATATCTGAGGGTTCAATGACTCAGTATCACATTGCAAAATTAGCGAAGCTCCAGTGTGAAAGAAGTATAAAACATATAAATCTTTTTGCTCTGCCCTGCATTGCAACACATCACTTAGAGCATTTCCTCTAGATTGGGACAGATTTGGATTTGCTGGAAGAAGTCCAAGGAATAAGCAGATGTTAAACTAACATGATCTTCATTCACAGGGCTGGTGGTGTTAGGCTATTGAGGAGAAGGACACATCATAACAGTCTTCAAACTCATAAAAGGCTGCTGCAGAGAAGCATGAAATAGTGCCTTTTAACCCTTGTGTTCGATGTGTTGGGTGTTTTTGTTTTGTTAGCTGTTGGCTGGAAAAACAACCAATTTATCAATTTCATTTTTTGCTCCCACCCAGTATCAGTGGAGTTTATTATTTCTGTGTGGGTGTATAACCTTGCCCTTTTGAAATTCAATTCTGTTTTTAAAGAATTGTTTCTTCAATTTGTCAAGACACTTTCAAATTCTTACATTCACCAACATTTTTGTAATTCCTGCCCGGTTAGCACTGTTAGCAGATTTTATCTGTATACTCTTTATTTCATCATCCAGGTGAAAGCACTGAATAATATCAGTCGGGACAAACCCTGTGGAAATAGTGCTTAATGATATTAATTTTGATTAGTAAAACAAATACATTCTTGACATGCAGTTCAGAAATTCTTTTAGAACACAATGTATGTCACCAAATCTCCTTAGATTCGTAGCTGATCTGTTAGTGTCTTGAAATAACTCTGGGGTCTTCAGTGACTAAGGAAAGAGGAAAAGGGCTAAAATGTCCTTTATCCCGTAATGAATAAAATAAATACTGCTCTAGGGCTTCCCAAAACTGTTCATTCTCACCCCAAAATATTTTTCATATATTTTTGTATATATTTGTATATATTTTGTATTGACTGTGTCCATAGCTATGTAAATGCTCCTGCTGATGGTGTTATGAAGGTGTCACTGAATCATTGCTCCAGTGCTTGACTCCTGTGTCCCAGTTTAGCCAGCTAAGGAACCTCAGTTTGGCTTTAGTCTTGTGAATAGTCCTGTTGAGTTAGCTGGAAGTACTCAGGTGCTTCAAGTTGAAAACCTGGTGAAGTGCTTTGCTAGTCTGTAGCTTTGCACTTTCGTGGCAGTTAAACACTTTGAAGATATTTCTATTGATTGAAGATATTATCATCAAAATTTTGAGATTGGTGGTATCATGACTTTCTGAACTTCTGGCATTAGAAAACTCTTTTTTTACATGAAACTCTAAATAGCTTGGAACTCCTACTAGCTGCTGTGGCTCTTACTATGAAACCTCCTTTAGCAGTGGTACAGAGAAAACCAGGGCCATTTTCATTCTATGAAGAAGCTTAATTTACTTCACATGTGCTCTTTCAGTCATTGTTGAACTATGTTGTATTTGTCACCAGCATTGTAACATTTTAGATTAAACAGGTTCACACCTGTGAGCATTTTGGGATTTAAAGTATTGTGTCAAAAAGGAATTAAAGCAAATTGATTACAGATATTGCTGAAGACGGTTAAAGATCCTTCTGCATATTAAAGCCTGACTGGTTTGGACTGTCAGTAATGGCTGTCAGTCTTGGAGGGAATCCTTATGGCAGCTGGTTTGTATTTGGAGCTGCCCTTCACTACATTGTTAAAATAATAATAAAAAACCCTCTTACATCTTCTATGCAAGCAAGTGCTTCTTATTGTAGATGCCAGACACTTATAATAATGTATGAGACAGCACAATTGCAAGTTAATCAGAAGTTGGACTGCATGTGAGAAAAATAATTGTTCTGAATGCCTAAAAACCACTTGATATAAATGTTTTTTTTGGTGTTCACCATCTTGTGTGGCTTAAGCTTTTTCCATTTATAAATGAAAGGAAAATATTGGTGACTGCTTGATTCAAGAGTTGCATACTAAAATATGATTGAAAGAAAACATTTTATTTAATTGTGGGGTTTTGACTGTAATAAGAGAGTAAGTCAACACATTAGTTGCATATATTAATCATCTTTCATGTATGGTACCTGTTAATAGCAAGTGTCTAATAGAATGTCAAACTGTGGTATTAAGTGAAGTTGAAGACCCAGGGAAGAAAAAAGACTAAGAAATATTTTACTCATTATAAATGAATGTTATTCCTGAATGCATGGTAGACAAATTATTGTTTCACCTTTTCAAAACAAACAAGCAAAAATTTAATCTAAAATGAAGTGGAAGGCGGGGATTGCTAATAATGTTTAATCCCTTGGGTCCCAGTTTGTCTTTGTTATTAAGGGCATAAGTCTGCACAGCGTTTCCAGGCAAGGTTTTAAAGCTAAGGTAGAAGAGGGGAGAAAGAAAAAAAGCTTAATAAAGTGTTAGCATGACAATAAGTGAGTTTGCTAGGAAGACAAAAGTTGAATGTCAGTCAGTGACATTCATAAATTGCAAGTTAAAAGCACTGGAAGCTTTTCTGATATCAGAAAAAGAAGGTAATTGGTGTCTGCCATTGTCAGCATTATTACTTATCTTCAGTATTTTCCCTTTTGTTGGTTGAGATGATCTGTGTAATTTCTTTCTCCTGTAGCCTTGAGAATGGAGAACAGAAGGAAAGCCAGAAAAGCAAGGGAAGGGAAGCTTTCTTAGAGTGATATGTTTCAACCCTCTCCCCTCCTCCCCTGCCAGTCGTGGTATATAATAATACAATAATGTAAGTCATCCAAAAATGGTAGTTGAGATAGAATGCACTCAAAAATAATGCATTATATAAAGTTATTTTTCAGAATAACATGAGTTTTGAATTACTTCTTCTGAAAAGTTGACTTAATCACTATGTGCAGTCTGCTGTGGAAAAGAGCTGAGCTAAGGCATGTGCACTATTGGTCAATTCGACATCCAAAGCTCTAATTCCAGTATTTTTGTTTTTTTCACAGCATAAAAATGTTCTTACATGCTCAGAGATCTATAGCTGATATTTTCCTTTTTCTTTTCCTTTTTCTGTCCCCTGATAATTAGATTGGATTAGGCTATTTCTGGATGTAAAAATTCTAAATTGCAGAAAGAATTCTTGGTACTAGCACATATTTTTCAATTTAAGCTGCATTTGCAGCTAGGGAGGTCCATGCCCCCTCCTGGCTGTTTTCTTAGGGAGTGTAAGGCTCAGTGTCTTGGCCAGAAGAGGGGTTTGACCATGTCATTGTGGCCCATTTTTACTCAGCTTTTGACACTGAAGTGACATTCAAGGTTACTCTGACTTCTTTCCAAAAAGCATCGAATTGTCCCACAGTTGTGCCATTCTAGATGTGAAGGTGGATATAGAAGTGGAGGGTGATTGGTATAAGTTTAAAACATGCATTCTGCTGTGTTATGTACTCACAGCTGGGTTTAATATAGATGTTTTTCAGTAAAGAAATAGGAGTTAGTGGAGGCCTGATTCTGGAGTTCAGAGCTGCTTATCTGGTTTAAGAATTACTTTTCTGTTGCACCCTTGCAAAATTATTTTGTTTCTCCAGGGAAGGCGTGTTGTTTCTCAGGAGAACACTGTACCCCAGGTGCTGCTGTGGTTGCCATGGCACTTTGCTAGCAAGCAACCTCTTAAATATGTTGCTGCTGGCAAAGAAATGGTGTCTTTTTGATCGCTTTGCCAGATGCTCATTTTATAGAATGTTCTACACAGAACGGTTTGATTTTTGGGATAAAATGTCCTATTTTTTGGGATGAAATGTCCTTAGTTTTGAATAGATAAGTTTCTGAGCTAGTGTCACTTTTTTATTCTTCTTGGTTTTTTGTGGTTTTTTTTGGTTGCTTTGTTTTTTTTTTAATAACAATAACAATAATAATAAAACACCCTCCCATCTTCTTTACCCCATCTTCTTTTTATAAGCTGTGTTAGTAGCTGATATGCAGGTTTGTTTGAGACAAGCTGGCTTTGGTTCCATAATCTCACTGAGAAATGAATTTTCAAAAATGTGCTTTGCTTGTTGAGAATACCTGCTTAAATTTTGTTTGCAATCTGTCCTCTTTTTCCTTGTCAGGTTCTGGGATGTAAAGCAGAACAGCCTGTGTGCTTGTGTGTGTGTGGAGAGGGTGGGTAGGAGGATGAGTGAGCTACTTGCTGTTTAATAACTGAGGGATGTGGTTTTTGTTTTTTTTTATGTTCTGAGCAGCCCAAAGAGAGTTGTGGGGTTTTTTGTTTGGTGGTTTTTGTTTGGTTGGGTTTGTTGTTTGTTTGTTTTGCTTGTTTTATTTGGCTTTGTTTTAAAAGTTTTTTCTTCAGACGAGTCATGGCTGTAATGTGTCTTCATGAGCAAAGAAAAAGATATGAGAGTGTCTTTTGAAAATGAGGATATTGGTATTCTTCACACCAAAGCATCCAAGGTAATAGAATACAAATGAAAGGACTTAAGGCTAAACTGTACCTTTTGGCACTTGTCTGAACAAGAAGTGCTGCTTAAACTGAACAGCTAAGGATTATCACAGAAGGTGTCGTGGCCCAGGAACCTCTCCCTCCCCCTGAGACCCTTGTTCCTGTGTTGCAGGGTTTTGCAAGCAGCAGGGAAGTGGCGACACGCTCACAGTGAATTGTGAGGGCTGTGCTGGCTCTGTGGAAAGCTGGAAAAGCCATTGTCTCTGGGCATTCTCCACATTTCTGGTCCACCTGCTCTGGGTGGGAAGGTGTTGGCATCTATTGCATGAGTGGATTTATTATGACATATAGCATAAGTAGGAGTCACAGTCAAGCCCTTAAGCAAGGTTTGCTTTAGCTACTCACAGTTTTATTTTTTTTTAATGAAGGCTGTAGCGAAAACTTATTCAGAAGGTTATTCTAATCGTGTTCCGCAATATGAAAATAAAAGTGTAATTTCAAACAAATGACTTGCCAGACATTGAATGCCTAGTGAGGTTGTGCTGGTCCCCAGTGCAGGGGGGTCATCAAATCAAATATTGTGGCTGAATTTTGGAAGTGCTTGGATAATTTTATGACCGATAGCAGCATTTGTAGTTATGAAAGGTAAGGTAAAGATCATCAGCTCTCATGCTTCAAGGCATAAGGTAATCACTGCAGTGTTACAGGAGGGATATTTCCCTGCTAAAGCAGCATTACACAGTTGGTTATGTACATTATGAGGTGTGTTCTTTCCTTTGATATAAGCCATTAGCCAAAAAGGTGACACTTGATGTCTGAACAGGTTGCTAAGACAAACCTTATATCAGCTGTCAAGGGGATATATGTCTCTGTGTGAAAGAGGTGCATCACATAATCCAAGCTGTTGCTTGCAGGAATGTACGTCACTAAAAATAATATAAAGGCGAGGGGTTCCCATTTTGGGCTCAGTAACTCTTCAGCTGCTGTGAGAGGCTTATTGGTCCTATATATGTGAATGATTGTTTGCTCTTTGCTTAATTGGTGCTCTCTTCTGCCTGGCTCCTGCTTGGAACCAACTTCAGACCACAGTCTGCAGGTGTGCATTTTATGGTTTCACAGTAGTTGGCAAGAGTAAAAGCTATGTTCTGACTCTCTGCAGTCAGTGACAGGGTTGTCAGGCACTGCTGGGTCCTGCCCAAGGTATTCTCTGCCCTGATGGGTTAGACCTGGCTTCCAGATGGCCACTTAATACTTCTGTGTGCTGTCCTTATTTAGAGCTAGCCATGAGAAGAAGCTAAGCATAGTGAGCTTATGTATAATAGTAAAATATATATATATATATATATATATATTCCCAGTCTTTGTTTAACTAGGCTGGAAAGGCCAAGGTTTCATTGCTTCTTGTCATGAAGGTTACTTTCCCATTCTTGTAATCCCCCTAGAAACCATTTTCTGGACATACTTACAGGTTTTGTTTTGAAAGCAGGTGATCAGGAATCACCAGGCTGTTTCATATGAGATCCAGGTAGTCCTCTGAGTTGACCGAAAATGTCTGACCCTCCCAGCAATTCATGACACATTTTCACAGCTGCAACAAATTGGTACCTCTTAATCGTTCTGTCCACCAGCCTTCTTCTCCTCCATTTCTTAAATTTGATGAACTTCCAGTTTAAAGGAGAAATCCTTGTCCTTTTTTTGTCTTGTAATGATGCATTTTCTGCTTTTAAATTTGATCCCATTCAGTTTTCTAGCTCACAAGGTCATCTCATTCTCGTGTGTGATGATCTTGTCCTCTTCCATGCTAATAGCTGTGTCACCTTTGCATTTCATGATCTAATCCTTGAACCAAGGTTGCTAATGAATATATTAAGCAGGGTAAATACCAAGACTGGTCCCTGAGAAACATTATGAGTAACATTTCTCCATCTTGAGAACTGTTCTTTTTCAGTACAGACTCTTGTATTGCCTCCCATAGACAGTTTTCTATCCACAGTATGATGTATTCTTATATTATTCCTTTTTGTCTGCCTTTTAAATAATGGTTTCTTAGAGGACACTGTCAGATGCTTAATTTAAACACAGATGTATTAGTTGCACTGTATTGCCCTTGTCTAAGTAGTCAGCTGTCTTACTAAGAAACCCATTACTTCTCTTGGGTGATCTATTAGCAATGAGAATATATTTCTTTTTATCCTATTTCAAGTCTACCTCTATGCCCTCGATTACTGCCTCCTCCAGAGTCTGCTGTATTCAGTGTCAAATCACATGAATATGTGTTTATCACTTCTCCTTTCTTGGAATGCAGCTCCTATATTTAGTATTCCCCAGTGTTACTTTTGCTTTAGCAGTGATGATCAGGGACACAAAAGGACAAAGTTTTCAAGTGAAGGTTTGTGAAACTAAATGGTATAATGGGAAAATATCAGTTCCCATTAGTTCATAAATTTAATTAAAAAACTTGCCACTGAATTTTATATTCTCATCTTCTAGTTCTTTCAGTATGCTCGAAATGTTCCTGCTGTGGTGGCATTATTCTTATGAGAAAATGGAACATTTGCCCAGGTTTTGGGGGTACACAGAGATAGCTTTTCATTGAATCCATGTGCAAATAAGAATCCTTAACCAGTTCTTCTCTTTATTTTAATCCTTCTCTCCTACTTGGGTGAAATGAACCTTTCACTGTTCAGTTTGTTTTCCTTTGAAAGATTGAGCTCAGGTACTATTTTTACTGTGTGGTTAATTTAGGACACGTGACTTACCTTGTTAATTAATCTGTCTTTTTCCATCCTGGTAACTTTTTTGCTTACTCCTGATATCTTCTTTGAAGTGCTTCTTATCCTTCCTATGTTTTTTTTTTTTCTATTTCGTTCCAAATAGTTTCAACTTTTTATTGAAGTTATATCTCTGTATTCTTGAGCTCAATGCAGTCCTGTCAGTTGTGTTAACTTTCTTAGGCACTAAGTGTTGGCTCTGCTGAAACTCAGACCTCCCTTGTAGACTTATTTTTATATATCCTCATATATCAATTAACTTGTCAGAAGATGGGTTGGTACACAGTAATTTGATCAATAGTTTAGCCAGCTTTTCTGTACAGTTATTGCTGCTTTTCAATTCTTCACCCTGATGTTGTCCCCAGTGAGGCTCAGCTGTGATTAGAGGTAAAGAACAAGCCTGAAGACTTCACATTGTGGGTTAAAACGTTGTAAACTGTCACTAAAAAAACAAATCAGTAAAGATGAGGTTTTCAGTCTTTTCTTGTCTTTTGATTCATTTTCAGTCAATAGGATGTGATGACAGGATTACTCCAGGCTTCATATGCATTGTATATTTTCTGTTTTCTGCTCTTTATTTCTGGAGATTGATGGATATCTGATGTTATATCTTTTAATAAGGTATTTTCATTGATTTAGGACTGTCTTAATTTTGGTTTCAGATTTATAACTGTAGTTAATCAAATTCTGTTGTATCTTAATTAACTTAAAAATAATCTTTAGTAATGAGATTATGAATGTTTAAAATTTGGACATTCAGAGGAACCTCTCTCGTTGAACTGCCTGTAGTTTTAAAGGAAAACATTATATGTACAGTGGGCACGCTTTTTACTACTGAAACATATAATGAAAAATGAGATAACAAGTGAAGTGAGGAGAAACAATATATTTGATGCACTGCTATAAGCAGAAAAAAAATTATAATGGGGTCTTTTTGTGTAATTATTGTATCCACAATCAAATTATTTCACTTGTTACAATTCTGTCCCTTCTGTGGAAGGCCATGCCTAGCCAGGGATTAACAACTCTGTGGCCGTGCTGCATAATTCTTTTTGTTTCCTGTTGTAAAACATGCCAAAAGCCAGTGAAGTCACAGTTTGAAAATGAGTTGTAAATTGCTGTAATACAAGAATGGCAAAAAGAACGAAACCCCCTGCTTCTTATTAACATCTTAAATTAATTGTCTGGCTAAGAGAGCTCATTCCCAGGACCAGAACAGCTCTTCTTCTCATGGGCCAGGCATTGCATTCTGGTGATTCAACCTACTGATTCATTCAAGATACCTTTTACCTGTATTTTTGGAAGTTTTCTCTGTGAATTCTGACCCAGACTTTCCTGGCTGAGATTGTGAAATGTGACAACTTCCCAGGCGCATGTACAAAGGTGGTTTGTGTTCGGCATAAGTCGTGTTTTGAAGACTGAATTAGTGACAAACTCTACATCTTAAAACATATTCTGAAATGAAATACATAATAAAGTAAGTGTACCAGAGAAATACCTGATATAGGAATTGCCCAAGTGCCCTACATTTGGTGTGCTTGAGGGAGTTTAAACAGTTGCATTCTAGGCATTAAATTTAGAGAGTCTTATGTTTTTAAGCAATACTCTTAGCTATAGATTGGACTAGAAAGAGAAGAATATAGGGCCAACATTACCTGTGCAGGTAGACTCTGGTTGAAGGGAAGAAAGGGACAATTCAATATTCATAAAAGATTGTCTTTAAGGGAAATTATTGTTAAATTTAGTAAAAGCCCACTGATTTTGCAAGCAATGGAGGGATCAGAGGGACTAGAATGCTGGGTAAGCCTGTGGGTCCTCCAGAAAAATCTGCTCTTGGCAGAGGAATAATAATGAAACAGTCACCTGAATAATGTGTGCTTCTAAAAGGTTATAATTTGGTGTCATGAGAAGGCCAAACTCCCACTTCTAGTAACGGTGGTTACAAATTATTTTTTAGAATTTGAATTACTTTTGTTTACTTGTGCAAAACCTGTTGTGACTCCTTATATTTGCATAGAAATTAATATCTCTGAAAAAGGTATCAGAAAATGTGTCTCAAGTTCTTACTTTCAAAGTTATTCCACAGAAGCAAAAGCCAGTGTTTCAGCTGCTTACAGAGTAATTAACAGGTGTTCAGATGTTATGAAATGTATAGAAGTGGGATGAAGAAATGCAAATGTTTGGGGGGTGCTACAAAGCAAACAAACAAAAAATTCCCAAGGTAGTAAATTCACCACCTCAAACAGGAAGACCTTTTGATATTGTCCCTATTTATGCTTCTCCAGACTGTGGCTGGGATGGTCTCCTGGTGGGAAAGACCCGTGTTCAAACCTCTCCACATCCTCTTCTGTGTGTGGCACTTGTTCCCTTGCGAGGCTGAAAGGTGTTATTTTGGAAATGTCACACTCTTCAAAATGTATTTTATTTATTTATATTAACTCAGCTATATTTGATCTATATTAACGAATACTTTCTGGTAAGTTGAGACTGTATTTTTGTCATATCTTTTACTTAAAATTTACTTAAAATAAAATAAGTCATCCATCTCTGCTAAAAATGTCCCAAAACCCCAGTAAATGGTTTCTAGTACTGAACTTCTTTGCTCTTTTTGATTTGTGAGCAAGTAACTCAAATTCTGTAAACTCTGTGTTCCTGAAAAGCTGCCTGTTCTGCATTCCCCATCTCCTGCTTTTCTTGTATCAGGAAATTTATCTGCTTTCATTCCTTAGGGAGGAGCTCCAAATTTTGTCTGTAGTCTTTGGAAAGCTCTCTAAAATATTTAGGACTCTGAAAATGACTAACAGTCTCTCTGTTCCTAACAGGACAAACTGGGGATATCAGCTTGGTAGAGAATAAATATAGTACTTTTTCATTGTACCTGTATTTAGCCTGTATACACTTTTTTTTTAAATTTCCCTTTTTTTTTTTTTTATGGGTACCTTCAGGATAACTAACAGGTAAGAAGAAACAGGTCTAGTATAATGATCATTTCCCACTTTCTTGCCACAGCTATAATAACACGTGCTACAGTATACTGTGAACCTTACAGCCTCTGGAAAAAAGCTATGGAAATAAAAAGATGGAGAAATACAGCAAAATACTGCTGCTACCTGGCCCCTGTCAATTGTGAATAGTGGCATTTACTTTAAAGAATTGCAGCTTTATTAAGATCTAAGATTAAATCTGCCTATCAGCTTAAAAATTTGAGAACTTGCCAGCTCTGAAGAGAAAAATTCCCCTCATCTCTCTTTGCCACTGACAAAAAGCAATCATGGCAGTGAATGAGTGTGAAGGACTGGACAATGTTAAATCTTTTAGTCTTGACCTCCCTCTTTTTCTGTAAATGAGCCTGTTTTTTTCTTTCAGAGACTTATGGTCAAAATGGCATCTGAACACTGAGGCAAATATACTTTACCAAGTGACTGTTCAGTGCATGTGGAATAGTTTCACAGTGTAAAAACCACTTGTTAACATGCTTTCATAAGCTGTCATTTCCTCTCAGAGATTGCAGGAAGAGTATCTGAGCTCTAGGTTTGCACAGGCACTGCACGGGAGCAGTGAGAGTCTGATGTTAAAAACTGCTTTTACAGTCCGTGGTGGTAGCCTAGGCTCTTGTCAGAAATCAGGGGAGGCTTACAAACTGATTTCTGAAGCAACTATGTGATTCTAGGTGTAGGTTGCCTTTTCTCTCTCTCAAATTTAGAAGGAGTTAGTCTCATTTTCTCCTCAGTTGTGTGAGACACCACATGGAGTTGGGCTGTTCCTGGTGGTTTCCAAAGGAATCCAATGGTCTGCAGCCCCCTGCCATCATGACCCCCCTGCTCTTCAATGCTGAGAAGATAGGGATGTGACTGATGAGGTGAGGGATGAGAAAGAGCAGATATAGCCATGTTCCTCCTCTCAGGCTGAACAGAACATCACAGCCAAGTTCTGCTGGTGAAACCTGCTGAGTTCAGATTCAGCTGCTCACCATGACTTGCAGTCTGGACACTCTGTCATATCCATATCCAGGAGGGCCTCTGCTATGGGAATGACAGAATTCTTTAGCACAAAACTTATGTTTACAATTTGCAAGGCAAAACTGTATTAAAGTGGCATATGAACCTGTGTCTCTGCACTGTGGTGATCAACCTAGAAGGAATGGCAGTCAAATTGCCAGCTCTCTTATTTATTGTGGGAATGGGGGGTTGACTCCTGTGGATTTGTTATGACACTTTGTTGTATGTTCCTTTGTTTTTTACTGTCTTTGCTGTTTGGGGCAAAGAGGAGGCTCATAGCAGTGAACTAAATACTCTTTGAATTGTGTAACTTTCTAACTACATGAGGTGATTTTATGTTTCATAGTATAACTAAGATATCAAAACCCAGACTGTCCCCTTCATGACTTAATACACTGCAGCTGATAGTTGTTCGTGTACAATGCTGTGCTAACATCCCTAGTGGGATGGATAGTCCAGTCCAACTGGATGGAAGATGCCAGGCTGGAGAGCTTGTCTCCTCCTAAAGGACAGTTAGCTTTGGTCTGCAGCCATCTGTGTAGTTTCTTCCTACTTTCAGACACAAAAATTCTTACAATTACCTCTGCTGAAACTAATAGAATTATATCTGTCCAAAAGTGCTTTTGAGTTAAGAAATGTCTTCTGTGGTTTATGGTTAATTCAGAAGTGTAGCAGTCAGAGAGAGTATTCTTTCAAGGCACGATACACGTTTCTTCATATTGTACGTCAGATTGCATCAATAGCTACTGTCAAACCAATTCTTTTATGCCTTCAAGATGTCTGGACCTTTTGGGTGGGTTGTAAGGCATCAACCACCAGTATTTATTTACACGGACGCTGGATAAAATGGCAGATGGAAGCAGCATTGATGAATTGCAACACGGCAAAAATACAAACCACTGAGATTTGTACTCAAAAATATGAACAGTTTTGCCATCAGAGAAAACAGCAGAACTCAAAAAAAGTGAGAGATGCTGTGAGTAGAGGAAAAAATTATTTTCTCAAGGTAGTAATAAGCTGGCTATACCTAAGGGAAATGCAGTAAGGAATAAGATTCACTTTAGTCACCTTGGAGACAAGCTCTTCATCTGTCAGTAGATACTTAAATTATTATTAAAATATTTTATTATTACTATATCAACAACATGATTAATCAGTGTTTTAATACATGGTGCTACAACACACTACTTTTCTGACATAGAACCAAATACAGATTTAGCATATGGATACCCTGGATGTGCTCTTAGTATTTACTAGCCAAGTCTTAAGAACTGCCTGTGCCTGTATGAAGATGGATGCTTTTGTATTTTTATCTGCCTTGTGTTAATGCCTTTTTTTGTGTTACTGATTCCTGAACAAGCTGCAGTATGGCATGTCCCTTTAATTATATGCCTGTGCTTAGGATGCCCAGATAGAGACTTCAGGGTTTTAAAGTGTGAAAGAATCCCTTTTATTTAAGATGAACACAGCGTGCACAGGGAACAGAGCCCCTCCCAGATCTGCATGGGGGAACTGGGGATTGTTTTAATTTATGTATGTATGGATACATGTGTGAATACCAGTTTTTTAAATAGTACAGATGTCAGCTCTCTGGTTTTTTTTATCCCCTGAAAATTTGGCATGGAAATATTCTAGTGCACCTCATGAGCTGAGTCTTTTCCTTGAGCCAAAGCAAATACCCTGTACCCATCATCCATGATGATGTGTCTTCCTTGTATTTTAAGAAATAGCAGATTTATGGGGCATTTATCAGAATACAAGAATTTAGTACTTATTTGAAAACAGCAAGAAGATTTGTATAACCTAGAATCAGTGCAAATTATGTGCTATGTAATTGTATCTACGAGAAATTAATATCAGTCTTCCTTTGTTTACGAGGTTTTTATGGCCCTGTGTAAGCCTCAAAATAATTTAACCACAGTCATTTCACTATTCCTGTATAGTTTTCTTCCTTCACGCTTTCTCTAAAACTGTTTTAACAGCATCTGGTTCTGGGATAGTTTTCCAAGGTCAAAGCAGCATATGATTTTACCGTTCTAAAATCATTGTGATGATTCAGAAGCAGAGTTCAGAGCATGTGACATGTTGGGTTAGAAAATTTAAAATTAATAAATAGAAAGCTGCTCAGAAAGAACTGTAAAAATGATGAAGGGCTTGTAGGAACTGATTTATGAGGCAAGACCAGAAGTTAGATGAGGAGAGCTTGGCTGAAGGGATGGGCTGAATGTGTGTTCAAATATGTGCATGAACAGTCAGAGAGGAACTGAATTCAAGATTTGTGAATTCAAGATTGTGGACTAGACAAAAGAGTTGTTTTAGGGCTTTCAAGATAATAAGAAGGTAGAACTAAGGAACAAATTTGTTACGATTTCTGAAAAACTGGAAGGTAAATAGAAACTGATTGTTAAAGAGAAAATTATTTATATATATGTATATATTCAGCTTTGTTAGACTGTAGGATTGATCAGTCTATTGTGTCAGTAGATTATTTCACTTATTTGTTATTTGGATTTGTGAAAGCACTACAGGAGGACGAAAAGCTGTTCTTTATTTGAAGAAGGTGGATGACTTCTAAAAAAAGTGGTTTTAAATCTTGAATATCAGTGTTTTGTGAGAAAACAGCGTGTGCTCTACGTCTTGTTATTGTGCATTATTAATTTTTCCTTGACATTTATTATACCCAGAAATAGGAATGCAGTCTAGATAAAGTAGTTGCTCCTTTCCTTTGATTTCCTAGCATGTCAAGTGAGTTGCCTCAGAAAGGCTGGCAGTTGTGTTAAATGACGGGTTTATGACTCAATAGGGTTGCAGAACATCACTCACCTTAATGAAAAACAATGCCTAACTAATTAAAATTGCACCTATCAGCTGCTAAAATGACAGTTATTAGCATCATTCTTACAGGAATTAAGTGGAGTGGAAACTTGAAAAATCTTGATTTTGCCTTTCCATCCTAAATGGGTCTCTGATTCTTCATTCTTTAGTACTTAAGACATAACAAATATGGTGATAAAATTGCTTAGATTGCAGATTGCTTTTTCACAGGCTAAAGGAAATAGAATTCCTAGTTTAAAATGAGTAAATTAAGTGGGTTGACCTTGACTATCTGCCAGGTGACCACCAAGCTGCTTTATCACTCCGCTCCTCAACAAGACAGGGAGAGAAAAATATAACAAAAGGCTCACGGGTCAAGATAAGGACAGAGAGAGATCACTCAGCAATTACCATTGTTGGCAAAACAGACTCGACTTGAGGAAATTAATTTAATTTATTGCCAATCAAATCAGAGTAGGATAATGAGAAATAAGAACAAATTTAAAGAAGACCTTCCCCCTACCTCTCTCTTCTTCCCAGGCTCAACTTCACTCCTGATTCTTCTACCTCCTCCACCCAAGCAATACAGGAGGATGTGGAATGGGAGTTATGGGCAGTTCATTATGCCTTGTCTCTGCTGTTCTTTCCTCCTCACACTCTTCCCCTGCTCCAGCATGGGATCCTTTCCACAGCAGAAAGTCCTTCGTGAACCGTTCCAATGTGGGTCCTTCCCACAGGCTGCAGTTCTTTGTGAACTGCCTCAGTGGGGGTCCCTTCTGTGGGGTCACAAGTCCTGCCACCAAACTTGCTCCAGTGGGGGCTCCTTCCATGGGGCCGAAGGTCCCACCAGGAGCTTGTTCTGGTGTTGGCTGTCCATGAGGTCACAGCCTCCTTTGGGCATCCACCTGCTCCAGGGTGGGGCTCCTCCAGGGGCTGCAGGAGGATCTCTGCTCCCCCATGGACCCCCATGGGCTGCAGGGCACGGCTGCCTCACCACGGGCTGCAGGGGAACCTCAGCTCTGGTGCCTGGAGCACCTCCTGCCCCTCCTTCTGCACTGACCGTGGTGCCAGAGCTGTTCCTCTTTCCCAGCTGCTATTGCACAGGGGTTTTTACCCTTTCCTAAATATGTTATCAGGAAGTGCTGCCAGTGTTGCTGACGGGTTCAGATTTGGTCAGTGATGGGTCTGTCCTGGAGCCAGCTGGCATTGGCTCTGTTGGACATGGGGGCAACTTCTGATGTCTTGTCACAGAATCCACCCCTGTAGACCCCCTGCTACCAAGACCTTGTCAGCCAAATCCAATATGGTAAAATGAGAGTTTCTTTTCTGTAGGAAGTCATGTGTTGTAATTGATAATGGCATAAATTCTGCAATTCTTTTTCAACACTTTCTCAGCAGAAGGACATGTTCTAATTATGGTTTTGAGAAGGAAAACTACTTTTGGATTGTGATACGAGGGCTTTGACTGTTGTGGAAATATAATGTCTTTTTTTATACAGTCTTCTCAGTCTTGTGTTACAGCCCATCAGCAGGAGCTTTAGCCTTGTCCACGTTGTTCCCTAACTGTTTTTGTGTATGTATATGCTAACATCTAGGCTCCTGCTTCCCTCTTTAGCTCAGTTTCATCTCTTCTTTTCCCAAACATTAAGGAAATTTCTTTTTCTTCTGTTAACATTGTTACTCTGAACCTATTTTGAGGTGCTCCCTCTGCTTTCCATCAAAGGGCACACGTTAAGGATGGAAATACAGGCAGTGGCTTCTCCCTTCACTTCCTATTCACAGCAATCCTGGAAGTGCTGTTATTCCTCTTGGGAGTAAAGAGGAGGTTTTTGTGGTCAACACCTTCCTGGAGGCCATTTTCTGCTATTGCTGTGCAGGAAAGCAAAGGATATGCAGGGTTAGGAGACATGATCAGAGCAGATTAGGGGAACAGTGTACCTTAACTTGCTAAAGCAAGTGAATTACCCTTGTGAACACCTGTCTGTCTGGGATTCAAGTGTCGTGTAATAATCTGCAGTAGCCAGGTGTGTTGGGGGACCAAGTCCCACCTGTGCCTGCTAGCTCTCTTCTGTTCTTGGCAGCTACAGATGGATCTTCTCTATTATATGCTGGTATAGGCATGTTGATTTGCATTGACATGAGATTTGTAGTCTCAGAATTATTTTCAGTTACAAAAATGAGAACTTTGTGTTAAGAAAAATCTCAGAGACACTTCAAAGTAGGGTCTTTATTATGTAATCTCATGAATTCTATGTGGAGTGGCTTTACTTTGACAATCATCACTTTTCATGTTTTTTGAAGTCTCTAACAGTGGGAGTATGTTTTCATGAAGCAAATAGTGTCCTGTCTGGCTCTACTATGTGGGTGACTTCATGCTGTGTGCTATAATGTGACTAGGTTACACTGCTGTTAAAAAAAAAAAAGAACACTAGCTTGAGGTGTATGTGGAGGGAAGAGAAAGTGTTGGAAACCATTGGAGATGAGGAGTATTTTGCATTGATTTTTGATATTGACTTTCTATCCACAGCTTGCCTAGTTCTGCTGTTTCTATTTTTTTCATTCTTTATTTACAACTAATGTAGAATGACCAATGAAATCAGGCTAGAATTTGCTTCTTAATCTAGATGGTGAAAAGGCATTAGATGGAGATAGAAGTCTCCATTCTTTTACTGATAGTGGAAGCTCATGTTGTTTTCATAATGGTTCTCTCCAGAGGAAAATACATGGTTTCATTGACAGCAATCTAAGAGTTGCTATTTTGCTATTAAATAAAGTTTAATCTAGCTTGAAAATTTGAGTCAGAACACAGCATTTTAAACCAGTAATGCTCCCTCAACCCTCCTCTCCTTTTTCCTCCTTCAGGATGAGATCTTTGTTGATTTATCTCCCTCTGCAGTGTACACGTAAGTGCACGCACACACACATACACATGCAGCAGGTTGGTTCAAAGCCCATTAAGATCATGGTGTCTTTCTGTTGACTAGCACAAGGATACTTTCACCTGATGTATGCTTCTGCCACTCACTACCCTGCTGTGCAGTCCTGTATTTTATGGAGAATTTTGCTGTTTTTTGAGAGTACTGGTAAAAGCCCTTCGTAGTCATGCGGGAATTGGGCCTTACTGCTGATAACATGCTCTGAAATATATGTAATGATGCTGGTAATAAAATAGTAATTCACTATCAGGAATAACTACATAATGCTGCTTCTGTTCCCAACCTCCACTCCCAAAGGTGTGCTGTGTACTGCAAATTAAAATTCTGCTTCTGCAAGAGTCTCAGAAACCTTGCTTGCAGTGAGGCTCTTTGCTGGAGGGCATGTGCCCATTCAAGATCTGCCATTAAAACATCAACCAAGCAACAGACTCACTCACAATTAGCTTTCCTGGCCAGGGAGGACTGGCTCTGCATCTCTCTACTCCGTTCTTCCTTTGTGCTCTGACCACTTGCCTTGGTGGAACTTGAGGGAATCCATGTGAATGTATTCCTCAGGAGCTGACACGGATAAAGGAAAAGTATGTAAAACATCATTGACTCTCTATGATTAATAGGGGATGTAGTAATTTAGATGCAGATTTACTAGAAATATTAAGGACCAGAGTGTTCCCATTTCTTCTTTTTTTTTAACCACAGCTAAACATGTGACTCTCTTATCAAAGGGGAAAGCATTAAATCACCAATTCAATTTCATAGCCAAAAGCAAAGCAGTTAAAGTAACATTCATGCTAAGTGTTGAGGCAGGACTTAAGGTTGCGGGTAAAGAATATTTTTATCATCATCTGTTGGATTCCCTCCCCCCCACCTCCTCTTACTCTTCCTCTTATTTATCTCACCTCAGGTTATGCAGTCTTATTGCAATCTCCAAACCAGAAATGCCTCTTTCAGTAACCAGTACTATAAATCACACCTGATTATCATATTTGCTCGGATGAGAAATGCATCTTGCATTTTTCAGTTATATCAATTAAGGTTATATTTATATTATAATGTATATATTTATAATATCTAAAATTAGGTATTTTTCTTCTGCTGATGTTTCCTTGCTTATTTAGTTTTACATTACAGATTAAATTACATTTAAAAAGGCACAAACAATAAGACTAGATTGTGTAGCAAGGATGTGGAACACAAAAATGTGTTTGGCAAGGCTCTAAGGGATACTCAAGAACTGTTTTGCAATGATCCATAATTTTCTTATCTGAATATGATATTTTTCTCTATCCCTCTGTGGAAACTGATTAACAGGGAATAATCTGGACCCATGAAAATAAAATCAGTAAATCTTCTATCATGTGAAACCACATGGTTTGAATTATGTGGCATTGAAGAGGCATTGCTGCAATTGCTCAGCAGCGGTGATGAGTCTGCCACTTCAAGTTCAGTGTTTCCTCATGGATTTTTCAGCAGAGCTGGATAGAGGAACATGATGTAATGGAAACAGTTGAATAATGAATTGTTGGAAAGATGTTAAGAGAGAACAGTTGGGAAAATGCAAATAGTGTCATGAAGGCCGTAAATAGAGAAAATAGGGCACAGTTGGTGTTTACCAACATGGGACAATATCCTTCCATTATCTGTGTGCCGCACAAATACTCATTGAGTGAAAAAATTACTTCAGTATGAAGTTGTGGAGTATTAATTTTATATGATTTGTGCTACTAATGTATTATATGTCTCATTTACTACAGCAGTATATACTAAAAATCATCATAAAATACTAGCCTAGTAATCTTCCAGGGACTGTAGGGTTTTTTTGGACATAATAAAGACACTACCCCCCAAAAAAACCCAACAAACCATACAGTTTTCACAAGCATTTAATTTTTCAGAGGGTTACAGTGTCCTTCAAAATGCCACAGTAAAATGTTGCTGTGGGCACAGGGATTCTAGATCAATTATATGGGTAGCCTTCTACAATTTATCATTTGAAGATAGCATCTGGGTGGATTTGAAAGAGTAAACCAGTCAATATCACAGGACATAGATAGAAGGAGACAAACTGGGTAAGAGTATTGGGGTAAAAAATAGAACAGTGACGCAAAAATTGTGGATGGAGGTATAAGACAAATGCTGATGGAACCAGGTGTTTAATATAATTGCTCTCAGTATAATGGCATGAAGAAAGAATTGTTTATTTTGATACAGTAATCCATTGTTCACCCTTAGCCATTAGTAAAATCAGATAGAAGGGATTAAAAAGGTAAGGTATTAGCTGAATGAAAATGGATGTAGTTATTTCAATGTATCGTTTTGCTTGGCTAATACAGGTGAATGGAAGATTAGAGAAAAACAACACTTCCCTCACCTCTTCCCACCGTATAAGCATCCACTGGTATCTCTAAGAATGTTTGGAAAGATAATAAATAAGGAGGTGAATCTGTTACAGAAATCTTACATTCCTCTTCCAACAGCAGTCTTTATTTCATCCGTGCTTACTGAGATCCAGAAGGAGTTTCTTTCATAAGTGAAATCAAAGCCAAAGCAAGTCTGGCTTTGGGAGTACACTTACGTAGTTAACTAGGAGCAATCTTTCTTGGGAACAGAGCAGCTCTTTTCATAAGAATGAGGTGATTATATTGCTGTGTTTTCTAATGGGCAGTAATATATTTGTGAGCAGTAGTAGCATAACCTTTTGTTTGTCGTAGACTTATGTAATGGCAACTCTCACAGCCCAGCATGAAGTGGTTAGATTTAGAATAAATTCTCGTGCATTAAGAGCCTTTGAAGAAGAAAAATGGGTGAAAGAGTAGTACTAAGGGAGAGTAGTCCAGTTGGATTTATTATATGTAACTCTTCCTACCCCTTTCCCTGTAGTAATTTGTTGGAGGTTTCCATCATGGGCTCTAGCCAGGGAAAAGCGATTAAGTTCCTCTGTGGCTCAGACAGGCACCACTTCTGTAAGGGAATGGATATTCACATATTTGTTGATCTGTATGGATTCATCAGAGGGACGTGGCACAGATCAGCCCCTTGTCATTGTACTCCAGGTCTTAGAAGGGAGTGATGGTGAACAGTGTCAAATTGCTGACTCCAAACTTTAAAGCTCACGGTTGCCCGGAGATGTGCTGTGCTGACAGACTGTGACAGAGTAACTCACGTTTTACTGTTTGGTTTATCAAACCATTTTTGGTGGAAAGAATTTGTCCCACATATGCCTTGTGATAAGCCCTTTTTTTTACCATCTTCTCCTCAACAACTACAGGATTCCCAAAACATCTCCTGCTTTATGGAAGAATATACAGGATACCTGATGAAGGATGGGAAAAGGCAGTAACTTTTGATGTTTTCAATTTCTGATGAACTGCCAGACATGATTATTGTGGTGAAGTTGAGCAATGTTTTCTTTATTGGGTCCCTATACCCATTTATTATATTTACAAGGATGAACTGTGGGTACCCCAACGTTTTACTTATCATGTAAATTTTTATTTATTCCCAAATTAACACTTGGAGAAAAGCTTTGAGAAAAATTCTTTTCTGAGAAAGATAGCATGTACAAATATCATTATTTCCTAACTTTCAATAAGTGTGGGTGATGAATAAAAGGATTTATAATGTGAAATACTGAACACACGATCTCTAAAAAAAAAGAACAGCAGTTTTTGAGTGGTTTTTAAGATAAAACTAATACAAAAGAACAAGCTAACATCATCATAGGACTTACAGCGACATGGGTTTATTTCTAAGTTCATATTTTTATAAGAGAAGCTTTCAAAATGCTTCATGTTTGAATGGCATTCTCTTTCTGAGTTTGTCTCTTATCTCTTTCTGAATTTAGCTCTTACCTACCCAGTGTCCTTGGCAATGCTGTCAGGACTGTTGCTCTAACTATGGATAGAGTTGGCCCAGATCTCTGCTGGTTCATTACCTAGTCCTGTTGTCAGGGGACACAGCGATAGCTCTGTAACCCATGAAATCTCCTGTGTGCTCACACAGCTTCTCCTGTTGAAGGCTTGCTCCTGCAAAGTTCCAAGACCCAACAACTCCTGTAGGACCAGCACCATTTTATATGGGATTAACTGCATTCTAGATGAAGTGATCTAATTATAATCAGCATAGAATCATAGAGTGGCCTGGGTTGGAAGGGTCCTTAAATATAATTCCAACCCCAATGCCATGGAATGAACACCTTCCACCGGAACACTTCCAGGGATGGGGCATCTACAGCTTCTTTGGGCATGCTGCTCCAGTGCCTCACTACCCTCATAGAAAAGAATTTCTTCCTAGTGTCTAATCTAAACCTACCCTCTGTCAGTTTGAAGCCTCAGAACAAAACAGTTTCTCAGTATTTCTCCCAGGCTACCTATCATTACATCTTACTTTTTACTTTTCAGAGCACTTATCACAGTTTAAGAGGCATAAGTCGTTGTCCTCTTTTTGTTTTTCCTTTTCTTTTTTTTTTTTTTTTTCCTTTCTGATAGACACCAGGTCATTTCCCTGAAATATAAAATTCTTTCTTCAAGTGGCTGCTGGTATTCCTGAGTATGTTAAAATACCTGGAGGTGTCAAAGAACCTCTGCCATAATGTCCATGAGAGGATGTAACGAATGCTCCTCAGAATCCACGGATCCCTTATAGCAGAGTGTCCTCAAAGGCATTGATCTGCCCTGATGAAGTCCAAGAGGCCAGAGAGTAGCTGGAGAGCAGGGATGGTGGCACTGAGTTGGGTAAAAGTCCTGAATCCTGCTGGCCAGGCAGACTGGAACGGAGCAGTGGTTTGCTCGTTACATTGCCTCTGATAAGCCACTGAGAGGAAGAGCAAATTAAGCAGCATCTTGAAAGAATTCAAAGTTCTTACACACACTCAGACACACTCCTTAGTAGCCTGTTCTGCTGCTGTGCATTCTAAATAGAAATATCAGTATATTTTCAAAGTATAATTAGAAAGAAAAAATTAAAAGACTTGGATAATCCCGGATAAAGCAATCTTTTTTAACTTCAGTTAGTTCTAAACATCACAGCAGCTGCTATAATAGTACAAGAAGAATTTTGACTTGTTTTTTTTTTCTAGTTGCTTTGGCGTGTTTGGGCAAATGACTGAGCTGCTGCTGTCAGCCAAAACCTGTTTCCCCAAATGTTTAATTCTGCTTTCTGTGATTATTTTTAATCTGTGTTCTTTAGGCTGCGTTATCATATGTGAGTTCTGGCTGCATATTTTTTAAAATAATTTATTTGCAACTATCAGAGATACCTTATGAATAAGTTATCAACCATCCCTAAGAGCTATAGCTGCAAACATCTTTAAAAAGTAATATTTATAAGTCTGTGAACATTTTCAATTAATATGTTTATCAAATGAATGCACTTAGGGTTAAGAAAACAGCTCCTCTCTGTTAGGAACAAGACCACATTACTTATATTTTCTTTAATGCTAACATGTCAGTGGCAGCTTTTGAACTGATTGAAATGATCCTTTAGGAAAAGTTCAATTTAAATAAACTGTTTTTATCCTAAGAGATCTCAAGGCTCTTTGGGACCATCCCACCAAACCAATGGCACAGACCTTTAATAATGCATCATAAATTGCCAGTGTAGTGATGGAAAGCACAAAGCAGAGTGGAACTGCAAGTTTTCAGTTTTCCTTAGAGAGGAACAGAATTTAGTAGAATAAATAAAACTAAAAACTTCTCACTGAGAGGGACATTAGATAGTCTGGACAGCAAGATTTAAGAATTTGAGTGCTGTCTTTCATGATAGGGTTGTGCTATTTTGAGGAATGATGACCAAAAACGACTATAGATGAAATTCCCTGGCTCCAAAGAATCAGGGAATTGGTCAGATCATTTGAGATTCAGGCTATGAAAATCTCTATTTTTTTAATTTTTGTTTTTTAAGGCAAAAAAATCATAACTTGAAGAGGCTAATGGTTAGTGTGTTATTGTAAGCATTGACAAGGATGGAGAAGGGGATTGTATTGTGCCTAGGCAATATTTTAATGTCTAAGGCTGAACTTCATCAGGGTGGCTTTTAGGAAACAACCACTTTCTTGGGTGGATTGTTTACTACTGTAGCTGAGAAAGAGGTAGCAAAATGTTGTGATCTCTTTTCAAGAATAACCAGTTGCTTTCTTGACTGTGATTGGTAAAAGTGTTTAAGACTATTGAAATAAAGACCAGGAAGGTACCTTCATTTGAATTTTTATTTTTGTCCTTCTCAGGAATGTCATGTTAGTTCAGGGCTGGAAAGTGTGACTTTTCAAGTATGATTTGCATGTGAATGTGTGCTTTTAAGTATTTATTTATTTGTTTAAACTAATAGTTATACAAATTCCATCCCTAAGGGGCAGTTAAATAGACAGAAAGCAGATTTGGAATATTGATACTCTAGTCCTGGTCATAAAGTAGGTATATCAATGTAAAGCACTTTTACACTGTGCCCAGAGGAAGAGGCTGCACCATTTTAATGATGCTCTAAAAGTCAAAATGATATTATTCTATTGATGGTTATTTTATTGCCTATGGATTCCCAGGTGATGCTACACCAGCCCTAATTTATGAAGGCATTTTTTGCTGATTAGTTACTTAATGACATTAGGGTAATATTTCTCAGCCTTGTTGAAAGGGAAAATTTTACTTTTGCTTATCTGCTCTTGTTTTGGGTTCTTTCCCTGCCTCTGAATGGGCAGCAGCTCCATCCTCAAGTCAGAGAGTTGCCTGTGTTTGCATTGCTGCCCTGCCTTGGAGGACATGAATTGCCACGAGGAAACTGGTAAACAGTTGTTGGTAAACAGTTTTAAGGCTCGTCTAAACATTTGCAGCCAGTAATTAGTCTTTTCTTACTCAGGCAACTGGGGGAAGCTGAGCTGCTGCCAGCTCACAGGGAACTGCTGACTGCTGTGTCTAATGCTTTATGGCTCCCTAAGGGTTCTGTTGCACAGAAACCAGCCCTGTGCTAGAGGTAAAAACCAGGTATGGGGTGTCTAAGACATATGAGATATATCAGAAAGAATACAGGCAGTGTGGGGGGTAAAAAGGAAAAACAAAAAGGCAAGTGGAGATGAAGTCAAGTGAGTCTGGCAGTGGAAAGGAGATAAGAGCAGGAGAGGACCAGAATCAGGGAGAATTTGGAGAGCAAGTAAATATAATGACCAGGTTGCTGCTTAGTCAGTGGAGTGAAAAAGGCATGTGTTCATTTTTGCATAAGCATAGGGTGACAGAAATTTTAGGGCCTGTCTTTTGCTCCACCACTGTTGTGCTCCGCTGTTTTGGAAACTTGGTTGATATGATTCCATCAGCTTGTGAACATATTTTAAGATTTGATATTATTTAAATAGTAACACTGGTTGACTTTACATTTTTAAAAATCCAGCTTATTTAGACCAGGGTCTAATACAGTTCAGGCATAGTATTGACTTGAATAAAAAGAGGGAAGGGGAATTCCTTCCCCCCCGCCGCTTTAATAATCATGAATTAGAGATCTTTCTGCAAAGCTGTCTTTTTTGTTTTTTTTTTCCCCCTCCTGTTTTTGATTTTCTGTCTTTATTTCCTTATAGTGTGCCCAAAAATTCTAATTTACTTTGGTAAAATATACTCCCCAACCAGAGGGCAAGTAATTGGGAGAGAGATGCAAAAAGCGGAATTGATTCTGATACAAATACAAAATCTGTTAGTGCTCTGGAACACTTCATGCTTCGTTTCATTTTGTTTTGGTTTGAATGTTACTGTCTTTCAGTAGTTAAACAATGAAGCCCCAAACAAGAGGTGATGATACTACTAAAGAGATTATTGTGGAATTCGTGCAAACATTGGTCTGCAACTCCAGAGGCAGAGAGTGCTTTGTTTCAAGATTGTTCACTCATGGTTATTACAGGACTAAGAGTTTAAAAAATAAGAGGTCCATTTCTCTTTTGGGCAAATGGACAAAACTCCCATTGCCATTAATAGGAACTGTGCCCTCTTTACAGCTGATATTATTTTGGTTTTATGTGACTTATTGGAGTGGACAAATAGTAAAAAGATGCTCTAGTTGAGATTTGGTGTCATTGTCATCTTTCAATATTACAGATATTTAGCAGTAGAATTCACAGTGAGGCTTGAAAAGAGTTTGGGCAGTTTGTAAAGTACATTTGCAGACTAGAAAGCCTCTTTCCTGGGCTATGGGTTGAACATATGGGCTATTGTCTTTCCAGCCCACCTTGTTTTGTTGGTTGGTATGAGCTGATGAGTGCCTGCAGTGGCAAATCACCTGTCGGGTGCTGAGCAGGTGGTTCCACTGAGATATTTTTCTTGTATTTTATCCCAGTGTACTCATAGCATTGCTAAGTGCACTGGCAACTAATAAAAGATAGTACATGTATATTTGCCTATGACTTCACAAACACTATTTACAGCTATAAAGAGTAATGGTGATAACTAATTAGCTGCAGGGTATGTGAGTACTGCAGTAAAGAGAGCTCTGTATAGATAATGAACCCATTAAGGAAACACTTGAACCCAGTAGGACACCCCTCACCAAGCCAACCCACCCTGCAACACAATAGTCCTTGCTGAAAAGCTGGAGCCCAAATGTCTCTGTTGTTGCAAAGTTGAGCTTATGTAGATGGAAGCTGGTGATATGTACATGATCATTATACTGTGTCAAGTCTCATTTTGAAGACCGTAAGTATACCTTTTTAAAAGAAAAACAGACTACTTCACCAGCCTACAGAGAAACATAAATCATATATTTTTGTCACCTCAAAAGACCACTAAAAGATGAGTTTTAATATTTCAAATGCGACAAGCAATCTGTACACATGAATCACAATTTGAGTTCCATTACAGCTGAGCTGATATATACCACTGTGTGCTTTATGGATTTTACTCTAACAATATTAAGTAAAAACCCAAAGCCTTTTGTGATGAATACCTAGCCTTTTACAAGAATTTGTAGAATTGAGGTCCAGAACAACAGTTTTAGTGTAGCCCTACAAGCGTTAATAAGAAAATTCTGTTGCCAGTTTTGACCTCTTAATATTATTCTCTCTAAAGAAAATGTGTGTATTAGTAGAAGGCTAATGTTGCAAAGATAAAAGAAAATGGGAAATGCCGAAAGGGTTTATGGAAAATGCGCCAAAGAAAATGGGCAAAGTTTGAAGGGATGGATCTTTTGTTACTTCTGCTTCCTTTTTTAGGCCTGGGCTTTTTCTTCCTGGACTCTAGAACTTCTGCAGCAACCCAGTACCAGTTTTCCTCAATTCCTCTATTTATAGTCAAGTCACCACTTGAAGTCCTTAGTCTCCTTTTCAGATATTCTCCCATGGCAATATTTTCATATAGGTTGTGAATTTTCTTTTTATCTCTGGGTATTCTTGTATCTTTTGTTACAGCAATCTGGGCCTTTCTTGCAATGAATCAAAGTTCAAATTCCTTCACCTTTGAGATTTTTAATCCTCTCTCTTCTCCTTGGGGGAAGAAAGAGAGGTGTAGTCCAATGAATTCAGTGAGGAAGCTGGAGATGAAGAGTAGTGCATAAGGTTAATTTTCAGGTGAATTTGTTGCTGTTTTGACATTCTTGCTTTCTTTACAGACATCTTTTATTCCTTTTCCTTTTATGCTAGAAAATTATTAGATATGCAAGAACAAAACTCCTCAAAGCTATGCTCCAAAAGCCTATTAAAAATAGTCTGTGAGCAGAACAGTGTGAACACACGTCAACACCTGAGTGTTTCCCAAGTGGCTCGAGCACTCAGTGGTGTGATAACAAGACATGTGGGAGGAATTTTTGTGGCTTTTATCTTTCATATATTGATGCTCCCAACTTTTTAAAATTCATTTAATCAACTGGCACTGCAACTGAAACAACAGAAATGCAGGAACGAGATAGTTTAAGGTGTTTGCAGTGATATACAAAGTATTTTGCCTCCCGGCCATCATTTCTAATTCATCCCAAGTTGGCAGCAGTGAGAAATCACTGCCAACTGACAGCTGTTTGCTGGCCAACATGAAGCAATTTAGCTAGTAGTTCCTGCTGGACAGCTGTCTGTAATGTGGAAAGTGTGAGTGCAGCTGGCATGTGTTTCATTTTCAGAGACTCGAAAATGTGGGTGTATCTCAACTGCAGCCACTTCAGTTGAGGAAGGTTAAGCAGGATACCGGAATTTAGGTAACCAAGAACTCAACATGTGCACAATTAAACTCCCCCACCTTCTGGGACTGAATGCTGACGGTGCTAATGCCTTGTAGCACTTCTGCTGAGTCTCCATAAGCATGGTGTGTTGAGGGAGAAGGGAGTCTGTAGCTTGGGCTCTACAGATGGCTGGGCAGAGACTGCACTGTGGGGTGACCAGCTCACTGCTACTTCAGCCTAGGAGGGTCTTCAGCTGTGTTGTCAATTGATACCTTTCCTGAGTGGGAGCAATCAATACCAAAAAGAAAGTAATAGGGACAAAACAAATGAGTCTGATTCATCTTTCTTTGTGTGGACGTATGTAACACTAGAATTAATACTTTGAAAACCATGAATTACTTCATGTAAAGTCTGTGCTGCTAAGCAGAAAATCTATCCTGCTGAGAGAAAAATAAAGAAAATTCTTCAGTGTAATGTCTGGTTCTGCAAGGAGGGAAGGGGGGAAGATTTTACAGTTTACAATATCACAGAGCTTTGAGATATTTAAACAGGCAAGTAAATGATAGGTTTGAGTCACTCCTGGGAAAACAGTTTTGATTTTTGGATTTGCAGCAGCAATAGAGATTGCTTAGGCAGAGGTATGGGGTCAAGTTTTTGCTGCTCCTTAGTCATCTGTTTTTTCTTTTGACATGATGCAAAACAGGCATAAAATGGGCTTAGGTGACCAGTTCAGTCTTCTGCTTGTGTGAGATGTGGAAGTGGCACAGAGCCCTGTCCAGTAACTCCTGCACAGAAACTCCTGTGTTTCAGGGACAGGGCACTGTCAGAGTACTTGGGTTAATCCAGAGGTCTGGAGCACTCACTGTCCAACTGAGCAGTTGAATCTGCTTCTACATTGTCCTGACAAACATTGCCACGTCAGCACTGCAACTAATACCACGCTGTACAGAGTTACTATGGCATTAAGAGTTAGGATTTTCAGTATGGCATACTTCTGACACTATTTTATGTGTTTGAAAACTGCATCAATTTTTGTTTTTCAACATTGTAGGAAAAAATCCAAACAGATGCGGTACTTTTCCAGAGTTAAAAAAAAAAGTGTTTCAAGAAGAACAGTGTGAAGGAGCCCATTACTATGATACAGGTGTTTTAGCTCTATTTTAAGGAATATTTTTTGCTGAATTTTCCTTGCTCCTTAATGCTGGTGTTTAACCTGATTGCCTTTGGAGTTGTAAATGGAATTTATTTTCTCCAATGTCCTTTCACTGACTGTAACCTTCTTCTTTGGTGGTTCTTCCCTGCAGATATTGATGAGTGTGCTGCCAAGATGCATTACTGTCATGCCAATACCGTGTGTGTTAACTTGCCTGGATCCTATCGCTGTGACTGTGTCGCGGGATATGTCCGTGTGGATGATTTCTCCTGTACAGGTGAGCTCTCGGGTGCAGCAACAGTGCTGTTGTACTCCATGTGCTGTGTGTGTTATTGAGCTTCTGGGTACTCCCTGTTCCATCCCAAATGCCACATACCAGCTGGTCCTTTGCCAGCGTAAAATTTAGGCGCAAGCAGGGAGATAAATGTGGTATGAGGTACCTTTCCTATGTGTGAGCCCTTTGGAATTAACTTGGAAGGTGGCTGAAGAAGGCCTGTGGGGCAGCCACTGAGTGCTGTTGTCAGCCAGGACACGGTTCCTTTGTGCCCCACGTCTGGCTCTGTGCGAGGTGCGGAGGCTGAGATCGGATTGCCCGGGCTGTGGGAAGAAATAACACTTTGTTAGCTGTGGTTTGAGACTGGTCAGTGGGTTGAGACATGAGAAATTATCCAGGAGGAGAAGCTTTCTGGACAGAGCTGAGAGCAATGTGTAAAAGGAAAACTGAAAATGTATAAAGTCCTCCAAACCACTTATTTTTAGGTGGTTTGGAAATTGTTGTTAATGCTGAGAACTAATGTCTCAAAGATTATGACACATGGTTCAGAAAATGGAGCAAGTGTGATAGCATTAGACAATAAATCTTTTTTAATATCTATCAGCAAAATTATCTCTAAAAATTCTTAATGGAAGGTAGGTAAGTCTCGTTTCCATTTAGGGGTTTCTAAGGGACCTTCTCTGGCAGTCTCAGAAAAATATGAGAAGCTGCTGAACTGCTCATCCCAGCTCTACCTATCTTGGATAACATCTTGAATCACAACACTCCAGAAAGACTGATCTTGGGATTATTTTGATGGATTATTTTGATCAGACAAAGGAGGAAAATATCAGGCAGGTTTGTTGAAATGGACATATCAGCTTGGCACAATACCATGTTTAGAATGGTGAGCTTTTTTCTCAAGTGGAAAGATGGCACAGGAGTGTTCCATATGAGAATGATTTCCAGCCTGGAATAACTACATTGTAATGCACGTTATCATTAGGGAAGGTCATAGGAAATGTTGACTTTTATGATGACAACATGTCTTTTAGCTAAGATTATGTAGTTTATAAAATTGTAGGAAAGTCCTCTTGAGAGAGACTGGTACTAAATTGCTGTCAGGAAGCTGATTTTTATTTTGCCCAGAGTCATTATTTCTGTATAATCTGTCTCTTTTGAGTTTTTCTTGATCTTTTATAATATCACATGACAGATGCAGACCTTAAAGCTTCAGACCTTCAATTCTGTTCTAAACATGTCTACTGGGTGAGGTAGAAGCCTTCACAGTGATGGGGAGAGTGTTCCTGCTAATCTGACACTTACTTTTCAATAGATGCACTACTGATTTCCTAATAATCCTTTCTTTCCAGCAAGACACTATCATTAGGCATGCAAAGGGTTTAGAAAGCAAGGTATTTGTGATTTACCAAAAAAGTGTGAAGTAGTAAGATAACTTGCTTGACAGTAATGGGTGAGCATCCAATTAAAATGCATGCACACACACAAAAAAATCAGGAGTAGACTTGGGAATAAATAATAGAATGAGGGAGATAACTATTTCTTGCAGGTTTATTGTCTTGCTAAAAAGACTTCATTTTTGACATCACGGTTAAAAAACCCAGCAAGCATGTAACATAGATCAGGAGGAACTTAGTTCATTGCCTGGTGTATTTAGAAATGATGGTTTGTTATAATAATAACAACTGTAGTTAAGTATTGTGGAATAGAAGCACTAATCCTGTTTTGCATTTTGCATTATGTTTATACAGACTTTAAGCAATAATAGCAAAGATTAAAAAAAAATAAAAAGAAACAGGCAGCAAATATTCAACTAGTTCCCCCTTATACTGAAACCGAGTGTTTAGAAGGCACAAGTGAAATAAATTGTAGCTATTATTCAGTTTTTTAAAATTATTACTCTTTATTCAAACAAAATAAACGAGAAATTTTCTTGTCATTGAACCATACATTTGGAGAGAAATCTGACAGCCTGAGATGGGCTGGTGTTCTGATGACAACTGTGTGTGGGGGGTCAGACTCTGATGGGTTCAGGACAAGGATTAAGAAGTTTCAAATGTATGTGCTTAAGGCACATGCATGGCATTGCATGTATTTTATGCACTGTTGACCTTAAAGCAGAGTTATTCCACAGAGCAGGAGTTATCATGTTTTGGGAAGTCTGAGTCTACTTCATGAAGGCACAAAGTCATCACCCGCTGTTGAGCAGATTCTGTGTGTTGCTGGGCAGGAATGTGCTTGGTGGCCTTGGTGTCTGATCCCCCAGCTCTGGCAGCTTTCAGAAGGTGGAAAGCAGTTGTATGTGGAAGCCGTAAATCAGAAATAATTTTTGAGCTGAATAAAATATTTGATATTGAGGGGTTTATCTTTATAAAAAGAAATGGAGTAACTATTGAAATGCTATGTCAATTTGAATTGAGCAAAATGAAATTCATTCAGATATTCCTGAATGTTAAATACACTGCTTCAGATGCCTTTTCTTAAAACACTGAATCTTTCTAAAATTAAACTAATTTTTGCTGTTTTGACATTGCTGAAACCTTTCTTCCCCAAACAATTTTTGAATAACTGTTCCCAACTGTGAAGTAGGAACTTCTGTGGTTATCAGTAAGAAACTACTGTCTTGGAAGTTGTGCTGATTGCATAGAAAATGCAGTCATAGAGACAGAGTGACTAAAACAATATTCTGGATTAAGTCTCCAATTATGTGAAACTCCTAACTATGATTTCAAATTAAGTAGTGACTATTTCAATAATTTATCAGTGTTCAGTCTCACATAAGCAAAAGACCCGGTGTGTTGAGGTATGTTGTGACAGGTTAGTCAGCCTAGTAATAACTTCAACCTTTATTCACCAACAAAGGTACATCAGTGTTTTTCTGCTTACCTATTTCTAGAGCTCTGTGCTCTGAATGTTAACTAAGTTGTTGAGTGAAAGACAGTTTTATTAAGAAAAGTTACCTTTGAATAGGAACCTGCTTTTCAGTCTGTTCCTGTGACACTGACAGGTTGTTTATCTGTTCTCAAGTAAATCACAGTCTTGTCCATTCCGAAACTGGCAGCAAGATTTGCTGCTCCAGATGTTCTTGTTTGCTGGAATCTACTGATTTAAAGCATTTGATTGACTCTCACAGGTTTTTACCCTGGTTGCTTGTTGTAAAATAAGTTCTCTTGGGTTGCTTTCTTCTGACATAGCAGTTTGGGAGTTTGCTTCAGAGGTGCATTATTTTGTTTTATGCTTTTTGAAGCATTATAGATTACTTAATAAAAATATAATAATTTTATTTTTGATGGGCTGCATCTGTTCTCTGGTATGATTTTCAAAATTCATGTATATGAGTTTTTCTAGTTTGAAACTAGAATATACAGTTTCTATGTCCCACTGTCACTCAATAAAGTATGCAAATGCCTCAATAAAGTATGCAAAACTCACTCAATAAAGTATGCAAAAAAAGTGAGAAACCCTTTCTCCTGCTCTTCCCTTCTTCCCCTCCCCTGTCTGTGAAAGGCAACTCAACTGCAGAAATTTCCTCCTGTGGTTAGAACAAACGTTCAAATTGTTTGCTATCACTAAAATTGATGCCTTTATATTTTTGTGGCTGGAGTTTACCTGTCAGGTTCAAGGTGGTGTAGTTGACCCCGTAATAATACTAATAATGCAGCAAGTTTCACAACAGTGAAGTGGCAATCCCGAAGGGCAGGTTACTGGCCTGTCACATCCAGAATCACTGGCTGTGTTTGTAAAAGACCTGAATAGAAGCTGTCAGGCAGCCCATTGATGATACGGTCACTCTTTGAAAGATAGTGCTCTTTCTGAAATCTAATCTACTGACCCTCTTTCCCACTGTTTCTTTTTGTTGAACTAAATTAGCATTCAAGAAAGCAATAGCATTGTTTTTGGTGTGGCACTTGCACTTTCAAAGTACTGTGCAGGGTCTTGGATGTTCACAGAGGTCAGTAAACAAATGTTACTGCTGTTCTTGTGATGGCCTGGATTTGGGGAATTGATAGACTTGTCTGCTAGCTGAAAACACAAGTCTGTGTCAACAAGCAGTGAAGGTAGGTCTGTGGTAGAATAGTTTTCGGGTATGTTTTGGGGAAGTGGTCTCTTTAGATCTTAGGATATCGTTAGTATCTTGCCTAGCACTACATAATTTTTTATAGTTGGTTGGGGTTCTAAAGGACCTTAAAGATGATCTCGTTCCACTGCTCCTGCCATGGGCAGGGACATGTTCCACTAGACCAGGTTGCTCAGAGCCCCATCCAGCCTGGCCTTGAACACTTCCAGGGATGGGGCATCCACAGCTTCTCTAGGCAACCTGTGCCAGGGCCTCACCACCCTCACAGGGAAGAATTTCCTCCTAATTTCTAATCTAAACCTTCTCTCTTTCCAGTTTTAGGCCATTGCCCTTTTTCTGTCACTACATGTCCTTGTAAAAAGTCCCTTTCCAGCTTTCTTACAGACCCCCCTTAGGTATTAAAAGGCTGCTGGAATGTCATGCCAGAGCCTTCTCTTCCCAAGATGAACAACCTCAACTCTCTCAGCCTGTCTGCATAGGAGAGGTGCTGCAGCCCTCTGAGCATCTCCGCGGCCTCCTCTAAACTCTCCAACATGTCCACTTCCTTCTTATGTTTGGGCCCCAGAGCTGGATGCAGCACTGCAGGTGGGATCTCACCAGAGCAGAGTAGAGGGACAGAAGACAGAATCACCTCCCTCAACCTGCTGGTCACACTGCTTTTGATGTTACTCAGGTTATGGTTGGCTTTCTGGGCTGCCAGTGCACATTGCTGGGTTGTGTTGAGCTTCTCCTCCACCAACACACCCAAATCCTCCTACTGAAGGCTGCCCTCAATCCATTCTTTGCCCAGAGAGAATGTGTTTTTGGAATTGCCCTGACCCAGGTGCAGGACCTTGCACTTGGCCTTGTTGAACTTCATAATGTCCTCAGGTGCCCACATCTCATCCCACCTCTGGCAGGCACCACTCAGCAAAATTACCAAACTTTTCAGAGAAAATTATGAAAATATTAATTGGGTTGGGGTCATAGTTATTGTCAGCATTTAGAAATTAGGTATCAGATGTTCAGCACAATGGGTCTGACTCGGGCCTCGGGCAGATCTGGACCCCCTGACTTTACTTGGCACCAGTATTTATTCCCTGCTTTGGAATCCACCCTGTCCACTACACACTGAAGATACCTATTAACCTTCTAGGAGCTGAATCTTGATCTGTGTGCTTGTCTTCTCACTGCACTTGGAAACTGGTCTTAAGACAACCTGAACAGATGACACTGTGCTTGTGTTAACTCAGCAGGCACAAAGTATTTTTGTGCTGGTCTCTCCTTTCCTGAGATCCTTTATGTCAAGTATAGATAGAGCAGGGCAGGACTTGGCTCCTGGTGTTAAGTAGGACTCTTTTGTTTGAACTGCAGTCAATAGCACCTCCGTTACTAGAACTGTGAAGGGAACTGTCCTTTAGTTCAGGGGGCCTTGAAATGCAGAAACATTCGTTTCAAGTCCCTCAGAGGGCTGTTGGCCAAGTTCAGCAGCAGGTAATCTATGCACCAGTGGGTATTGCCTGCCTCAGAGAGCATTTCTTTGCTCTGCAGGACAAGTCAACAGAAGACTAGAACAGTATTAAATCAATCCAACAAAACAAAAAGGGAGCAATTCCACATCAGTTGACTGACAGTCACCCGAGTTTTGACTCAAACCCCATTAACTCAGGAGAAAGCTTTCAATCACGTTCATTTTGGCTTTAGGTAAGTCCACAGAGAGATAACTAGTGCACTATTGCCACAGGGAAGCTCTGTTTTTAATAATTATAAAGAGGATGATTCTTTTGTATTGTCAGAGAATGCTGTACTAAAATAGATAATGTAGCTTCTCAATGCATCCCCTGAAGCCTGGTAAGTATTTAATTGCTCTTTTGGAAAAGGGAAGCTGAGGCACAGAGAGGTGGAGTGTTTTGCCCAAACTCATGCTGAGACAGTGGCAACATTGGAGAGTCTAGTAAAGAGTCAGAAAAATTAGAAATGGGAAAAACACAGACTTGTAACAACAGTGAACAGTAAGGTTTATTTTTATAGATATTGACATTTTCACAAGAAACAATAGCAGTTCATTGAAGCACAGTGTGCATGGGACCTGAGTAACCACATGGCCCTCATATCACAGATCTTCTTTCTATGCAGTTTTGTAACATCTTTTGTTACTTTGGAGTTGAATTATTCCCCAGTCCTCTAATTTTAAATGCCATGTTACATTCTTTTTTTCCTGACTTCACCCTCATTTTCTGGGTTTACTGGGTTTAACTGCAACATTTTTTACACTCCTTCCTTTAAAAAAATGCCATTAGAAAACTGCATATTATTTGCTCCTAAGTGCTTTCAATCTGAGGAAAAAAATGTACTAAAAATGTAATATTTACGGTGATTTAAATTCCTCACTGGTAAATAGTTTAATTAAACATCTTTGTGCTTTCCTATGCTCTAGGCATGGAAGTGTTGCTAATTTGTCCAGAGCAGTTGGTAATCCTTTCAAGTCCTTTTGACACATTGATTTTCTGTAACTTTATTAATACTAAAATTAATTAAACAGCTGACCGCAAATCATGCTGATGGTTTTATTTCCTGACTTAGGCATAATTAGCATTTTCACATGATTTCTTAGCTGCAGCCTTTTGTGCTGGTGTATATGCTATCACAAAAATTTAGTATTTTAAATTCTTTTGCCTATGCACGTTCATGCTTGTGCATAAACTTAAGCACTAAATTTAGGCTTAAAAATAACAGTATCGATTTAATACTTGTTCAAGATCCATGAATGAAGCTGCCCATCTAAAGAACCAGCAAGGACAAGCACCTTGATAGCATTTGTCCTGAGCTCTCTTATTGCAGGAGTTCTCCTTGATACAAAAGGATTAAATCCATTTTTATGGCCCAAGAATTCTTGATTCCTAAATCTAGAAAATACTAGAAACAGTGAAGTGAGGGATGGAAAGAGAGAGCCACCACACTGATTTCTTAGTGGGAACCTGCAGCAGCTGCAGGATCAGTGTCAGTGGCTGGGAGCAAAAAGCTAATTTGTTTTAGTGATCTGCTTCCACTGTAAGTTTGAGTGCCTTAAAGAGTTCCTTTTGGGAAAGAGTTTACTCAGTTGAGTTCTGATCTTTCTGGAGCTCGAACAGCTAGGGTTTGTCATCTTCTTTGTCCAAACAAGTAAAAAATGTCCCAGTCTGTATTCTGTTTTTAGAACCGTTTGTAACAAACTCTTTGTTCTTCAGACAGGGAATTGAACTCTCCTATAAACCAGGGAAGTAGCTGAATCACAAGGAAGGGCATCAGGCTCACCATTGCCCCTCAAGGCAGGATCCTGAAACATCCTTTGTCTTATCTATTCTTAAAAAAAACCCTAAACAACTTCAGTGAGGGAAATACCTGAATCCCCTTTTTGTGTGTGTGTGTCCCCCCCTTACTCAGCCATTCTAAGAAAGGTTTGCTTAATGGCTCCCTTAAATCTCCCTTGCCACAATTTAGCCTGTCACCTCTTGTCATATTCTCAGTGAACATGGAGAATACTTTGACATTTCTATTTGCAGTGCCTTTTAATATTTGAAATATCTTTTCGTGAATGTGCTTTATTCTCATCTGAAACTCAAAAGCCTATTTTTAGTGGGTTTTCCTCATAACTTCACGTTTTCTCTTCAGAAAATTCTGGGTCTTTGATCCCAGACTTTTGGTGTCTTACAGAAGTTTTTTTCATGTTGAGTTGCCAGATTGTTGTTGTGTGTCCAGGAAGATGCTTTAAAGAATGGTCCCAGGTAAGAGGAGGTGCAGTGTGTGTGAGGTTGGCAAGTCAGACAGATAGATGTGGCCTAAACCTCCCATATTGACTCTCAGAGTCCCAGGTTGTGTTAATGTCTGCCTCCAAAGGCTGGTTAGCCAGGCCCAGTGCTGACCACTCTGGACAGGGGTTCTCTGTTTGCCCTGTTGTGTCCTCTTTTTCTGTCCAAACACATTGTTCAGCGAGACAAAGAGATGTCAGGTGGATGACTAATGACCAGGTACAAACTCTCTATAGAGTTTGCTTTTGCGGCTTGAATAGATTCTGTGGCTTGTCTGATGTGAGTAATAATGAGCATTATTATTCTGGAAAATGTTCGGAAAACAGGCTCAAATGCTCCTCCACCATGCCTGTGTGTATCTGCAGTCTTATGTGACCAAAGACTGTGCAGAGTGTGGCACACACATGTGCTATATTTCTTCCAAAGGAATCCCACACAGAGGAGGAGGAGCCCATTCACATTGGAACATGGGAGTGCCAAAGTCCTCCCACTTCAGTTTAAGGAGCGATGATGATCAGGGATGCAATCACTAGACCTCTAGAAAGGCCGAGGGCTTGCAATGTATTTATTTGGATTTGACAAGTGTATAACTCATGAAAGGCAGTGTGTCATGGTGGATGAAAATAGTCTGCCGAGTCAGAAGTGACACATCTGTGAAATGTGCAGCACTTTGCTGCTCTGCCATTGTCCTTACTCCTTGGATTTATGATTTTCAGAGTAAGGCTTTTACTTCAGAAACAAGGGAATTCTATAAAGCTTTTTAAGCTGAACAGAAAATTTTCCATAAAGTTCATGGTGCTTATGTCTGATGGGCTTTTTTGACAGTGAGGAATATGTATGACAAAGGCTTTAGTAGGTTTTGGTTGTTTTTTTTTCTTTTTCTTCAATCTAAATGTACATTTTATACACAATGCGACAATATATTAACATTTCTCATTTTGTTGTGATCTCATTTTCATACCTGTGCTGAATATTTCATAGTTGTGTTCATATTGATTGGGAGAAAGCTAATATTTTATTAACAGCTATTGATTCTTGAGTGTCTATTACTGTATACAAGTGATCAAAGAATCACCTTCTGAGCAACCTTAGAAACTGAAAAGACCTTAGGACCCTGGTTCGGTGATGGACATCTGTGATTTGTTTGAAGTGGCTGGGGTTTGGTGTAAGCCCTGTTTAGACATGCATTGTAGATCGTCCAACTCTTGCTTTGCTGGCTCTGCATCTTCCCAGATAACTTAAAAAATGCTTTTTTCAGCAGAAATGTGTGTGTTAAGGGATGGGGGATGGGGCAAAGTTTCTACCTCTGAAGGTGTGCAGTGTGATTTGTTCCTTTGGATAGTCTCATTCTGGTCTTGGAGGACCTTTATGTTCTGTCTATGAGCAAGAACATTGAGATATATTATGGGTAATATTGCAGGTGAATGCTAGTGTGTCTGATAACCTAGATAATCCTCAATTCCTAAATTTATTTCTGGATTTGTAAACATAAGTGAATAACCATAAATCTGGTATAGTGTTGCCTTTCTGAAATGTTTGTGAAATAATTTTAAAAGGTGTAGAGCAGCTGACATCGGCAAGCAGACTTGCTTGGCCCTTAAGAAATATAGCCTTTGGGAATAGCACAGGGATGGGGAGAAAAGGAGGTGCTTTGATCTATCACTTTGTAGTTAATATTTTCATGCTTTCTACTGTAGGCTTTTTGCCTCCCAGTATGAAATTTCCTATTTAGTTACATGATTGCGTGTAATAATTGCTCAAACTGGGGATTTTTATGACTCTCACAGAAATAGCTCTTATTCTTCATTGTCAGAGAAGTGGGGCAGAGCTGGGCAGATGAATGACACAGCCTTGCTAATTGTGTTCCCATTAGAATTGTCTATTGCGATTTCTATGTGCTTAGATTTTTTTCTTCTTTTCAGTGTTTACAAATAAAGTTCATTTTTAGAAAATATAGTTCATGCTGCTAGACTGAGATAATCAGGTGTTTTGGGGAAGGCCTTCCTTGTATGCCATATGAGAGCAGAAGAGCTGCCAAGCAAAGGATAAGGAAGTCTATGGAGAGGGAGCTTAATGGCCTGAAAAGGAAAAATATATTTTTCCTATTTATTTATGAAAGAGAAAAGTTTCCATGTTTTCAGGATTCTAGGGATTTGGCTTAGTCTGCTTTGTGCTCCTCATAATGTAGGGTTCTATTTCACAAAATTCAATGTATATAATCTTTCATAGTGCTGAACTACCAACATTTGTCCTTTATGCTAGTTTTTGGCTTGCTTGTTTGTTGTTGTCTATTTTGCTTTCAAAATAGCACAAATGTTGAAAGTGGTATTCTGTGGAACATGTGACATAGCAAATTCTTCTTCAAGCAGTAAATTAAGAATGTGCATATTTAAGGCACCCGTGCTCCACAAACGGGCACAGGAACCCTCTGATCTTTGAGACTTGCTTTCAGATGCATTCCTTGCTATTTATCCAATCCTGAACTATGTCCTGTGTTATAATTAGGCCACAAATGTGGCTTTGCCATAAAGCAAAGACATTCCAAATGTAATCTCATTGCACCACAACGTAAAAAGTTACTTTTTTGAATGTGCCAGTACTGTCTGCTCAGTACAAAGCTCAAGAAATGCTCTACCCTTGTACTTCACTCTGCATGCTTTTAAGAGCCCCACAAACCCTATGATGCATGATGAAAAATTGTCAATTATAAGTGATTTTTAAATAGAAAAAGGTAAATAGTATCTTTCCTGTCTGGATGAGCTTCATAACAGAATGGGGAAAAGCAGGATTACTACCTCATCATCAGTACTCTTTCAGCTTTGGGAACAAGAACTTGCACATGCAGGGTGCTGCAGTGGAGACCCCTTGCAGGCTTCCTGTGGCCCAAGGGAGCAGGGAGTTGTGGGCTGACTGGCACCCCTGTGGGAGTCCCTCTGTGAGCAGCAGGGTGCTGTACCTG
This sequence comes from Pipra filicauda, assembly GCF_003945595.2. NCBI lineage: Eukaryota > Metazoa > Chordata > Aves > Passeriformes > Pipridae > Pipra > Pipra filicauda. The sequence goes on from NW_024104598.1 coordinate 2,099,664, forward strand.
CTCCGAGGTGCTTGGATGGCTCATGGGATGTGTCAGAGCTCCAGCAACAGCACAGGGAGCCTCACATTTCTGAGATTGTGATGAAATCCCAGAGAAAAGGGCATTTATGATCTGAACTGGACTGGTGTGTGCCTTTTGAGGAGCATGGCACTGTGCTGTGGATGTCAATAGATGCAGCGTCTGCCTCCGTGCTGTGGCCCCATCCAGCTTGGGGTGCGGTGTCAGGCACAGAAGTGCATCTTTTCTCTAGGAACCAGGGTAGTTACATGTATTAAACCAACATTCAGTTCCCTGTTTCTCTGCCTGTGTGTTCCACACTTAGGAAACTAGATTTATTCCACTCCTTGGTGAAAGTTCAAAATCCACAGTCCAAGTGACACTTCTCTCCATAGATCTGGGCTCTCTAACTGTTGCAAGCTCAAGATGTATATAGCATTTGGGAATTTAGGTTCCTTTGCACTTTTTTCTTGTTGCTGCTGTTAGAATTGAACCACCGATGGGGATACTTCCAGGGATGGGGCATCCACAACTTGTCTGGGAAACCTGTGCCAGTGCCTCACCACCCTCACAGTAAAGAATTTCTTACTAATACGTAATCTGAACCTTCCCTTTGTCAGTGTGAAGCCAATGCCCCTTGTCCTGTCTCTCCAGGCCCTTGTCAAAAGTCCCTCTCCAATGCTTGTGTAGCCTCTTTAGGTACTGGAAGGGGCTCTGAGATCTCCCTGGAGCCTTCTCTTCTCAGGATGAACAACCTTAATTCTCACAGCCTTTGTAGGAGAGGTGCTGCAGCCCTCTGAGCATCTTTTTGCTCGATGCCTCCTGATATAGAAAAATGCACATCGAATCATGGCAGTGTATCCACCCTTTTGCCTTCAATGATGTCTATATTTGCATGATTCACCCACACTACCTGCCCTTTCTGTGTTAGTCAGGAATCAGCAGGAACAAGAGTATGGAGTGCAGATTCAGTCTCCTCCAGTGTGACCCCTGCCTGGGTGAATTTGAGTCATCATCTTGCTGCTGCACAGACTGGCTTAGCTGGCCTCAGATGAGGGCAAGAAGGCCAACTTCCCATTCTTCCTTCTTCCCACAACCAAACTGAGTGTAAACTTGGTCTTCTATCAGCTGAACTCATGAAGAACAAATAATTAAAGCAGCATAATCAGGAAGGCCCATTGTTATAGGCAGCAATCCTGGATACACTCCTACCTGACCCTTCAGATAGCAGCCTAAAGTCCATATTTTTTTTTCCCCCCAGAAAAAATGAATTGCCTTTTTATTAGAACCTGAAATCTCCACCTGCAGTTGACCCAGTACTTATTCTCTGTCAGCAAAATTGGTTGTTTCAGAGAAAACACAGGCCTCCCTGCAACTATGATAGATCATAGAAGGAATCCCTTTCCTTGGTTCCATCTAATGATCACTTTGTGCCTTGAACCATAAGAATCAATAATTTCATAATTAAATTTTAGCTAGCAAGACTATTCATGTTCATTAAGGGGCTACTATTTTGAATATTATTGGATTTAAACTCAATACCGTCTAAAGTATTTTATCATTTAGATCCATTCTGTAAAATGACTGTTTACATCTGTCCACCCTGATTTTTTTTCCCCATTTAATTTCACCAAGCAAGAGAGCCTTTTTATTAATACTGGGTGAGACAGTATTCTACATTCTGTTACTCATTTTACATACCTTTGTCGTAGCTGCTATTAATTTTCTCATAAGTACTGAATAATTGTAATCTTTAACATCTTTTTATTCTGTTCTAAAGAAAACAAATGGGACCTTACAAGGAAGAAAGTTAAGTAGATACATGAATATTATAGTGATCTTGGAAAAATAATAATTTTTATCACTTTCATGCTCTACAAAGAGGAGGATAATTGCTGCTATCTGTTTAAATCCCTCAAATGCTATTTGTTGGTATAATTTCAATTGGCCACAATACATTCTTTTCAATGTCCTTACTTTCTAAGCTCTAATATGAAAATGTGATTACTTTAGACACAACAAAAGTAAAATTGTGTCTGGAAAAGCAGTCAGGTTATTATGAAATATCTAATCTAATTAGATTAGGTGAACCTAATGTGATTTAAACCAATCTGTTAGATGCAACATGGAATCCTAGAATGGTTTTTGTTGGAAGGGGCCTTAAATATCATCCAGTTCCAACCCCCCTGCCATGGGCATGGGACATGTTCTACTAGACCAGGTTGCTCAAAGCCTCATCCAACCTGGCCTTGGACACTTCCAGGGATGAGGCAGCCACAGCTTCTCTGGGCAACCTGCACCAGTGTTCCTAATATCTAATCTAAATCTACCCTCAGTTAAAGGAGAATAACAGACAAAGGATATTTAACAACAAATACAATAACTGGAGTTCTAAGATATTTCCACTTGAGTACTTCAAGATACTTCAAGAGTATATTAAGTATCTTAGTAATTGTGTGAATCAGTTACCTTATTTTTACAGTAAAGCGCAGATTGTACACAAAATGTGTACAGGGGTTTATACTCTTGTAAATAAATGTCTGTGAACTTATCTTTTTTTGTTTTTTCTTTTTCATTTTCTGTCTGTAATTGTTCCAATGATAACCCTTAAACTGTGTGTAACTGCAAAGGGAGGGCAGGAAAGTTTAGACTTAGTGAAATATCGATTTCAGACATTGTATAATGATGACATCTCCATTTTTTCTGTAGTTTCTTGACATTTATGAATTGGTGCAGACAGTGATGCTCCTGATTCTCCTCCACTTTTTAAATGCTACCTCACCTTTTATAACAACTGGAAAGAATGTGAAAAACTTCATAAGAATTACAATTTTTCTTGGAGAGACATGAACAACTGTGATTGAGATGGAAACACCTGTTAAAAGTCTGTGCGTTGCTAAACGTGCAAGTGAATTTGACTCAGCATTTGAGCTTGAACATAAAAAGAAATTTGAGTAACATCAAGGAAAGTGGTTTTTTTTTCCTCTTTTTTTATTCAGAGGAGCAGTACATTTTGAGTTTACAGTAAGGAGAAGTATGGTTGGAAGATCAGTAGCAGATGGACATTTATGCTTGTATGGGTCATTTCTTCAGTGGGTACTTACATAGTAAAGTAAGCGTGATTTGACCAGAGAAAATGCTGTGTTCATTCTTGCTTTTTTTTGGTTTTGTTTTCATTTATCATATGAAGTATACATTTACATTTGGCTTTACAGAAAATACTGTTAAATATTATATTCTACTTAGTCTCAATTTTCATTTCAGTTTGTGCTTTCTGAGCCCCGATATTAGCTATCTTCCCCCCCCCAGAACTGAGTTACATTTGTTACTCATTAATTTTTTTTTTGTTTGGTTATTTTTCTTCCAGGTAATCTAAAGCTATTAGCATGCTATTATATTATGTTCCATGTCTTTGTCCTCTTGTATCTTTTCTTACTGGCAAGTGAACTAGTCTGTATCTTATGCATGCTGGCTTCTCCTTCTATGTACAGTTGATACAAATCTGTTACAAAGTTTCTTTTTTTATACACGTAATTCAAGACCACCCCATTCTTTATCATCTTTTAGTTCTGTTTTATTTTTATGTTTAGCCCAATGGTTATCATACCAGCATTGACCTAAGATGTGGTGATCCCTTCCAGCCTACACAGAAAATGAGAAAGGCCATCCAAGACTGAGGTAGTAATCCTGCTGTACTTAATAACCATCTTTTGACAGCATTATTATTATTATTATTATTATTATTAAACCTACATTGTACCTTCTCAAGCAAGAAATGGCACCCAGTGAGCATCACAGAATAATAAGTCCTTCTTTTTGAAAGCGTTTTGAAAGTCTTACAACACAATGTCACAGGCTTTAATAATGCCAAGTAAATATTTCAAAGAGAACAAGCCTAAATTGTGAATCTTCCCCAATTGTTCAAAAAACAAATGAAAAATAGGATCATGAGCTAAAATTGTCACTGTTCTTTGTGCTAGAAACAAAGGATGGAAATTATTTTGGGTCTGGAACTAACCATTGATTGACCCAGTCCAAATGTGCCACTTCCCCATGGGGGTTGGTGAAGTTTCAGAGGAACATTGAAGTTTAGAAGGTGCAGCTGACTCTTCACTACAGGCTCATCTTAGGCCATCATCTGTCCATGTTAAACATACCCCACTTGTAAGATATATTTTCCCTTTATTATGCCATGGTTATTTATTCACAGTTTTTGGTGAAAAGGAAAGGAGGGAGCTTCTGAAGCTTATTTCCTTCTTGTATGTTCCCTCATTGTCATTCCCCCAGCAGGGGTCTGCTGAGCTGTGCAGGACTGCTCCCGAAGGCCCACACCGAGACAAAATCCTTGTTGGAATTCTTACATCCAATTATGAGTAGGAATAGGAACTATGCATTTTCATTCAGGTCTCTCATAGGGTTAATAACTATGTTGATGTTTTTTTTCTGTATTACATGGCTGCTTTCCATAAGCTCTATGGAAATACAGCAGTTTTGCCAGTGTTGGTGACAAGACTTGTGACAAGACTTGGTGACAAATCATTCATCTTTCCCAGCATGAATACTTTTTAGGATGCTGAACGTGTATCAATTAGAAAAGCTCTTTCTGGCTGAAAAAGATTACTTTTGTCTCACTACAGAAGAGCTAAAAAACCCAATACTGTATATGTATAATTTTTCAACTATAAGGTTATTCCTGGATGACCTTATCTTGCCTCTAGTTAAATATTTGAAATGCGTGTTTATCTTCCTAATTTTCTAAACTGCATGCGAACCCAGTGATGTGTGCCCCACAAGATGACTTCCTTGGGTTGTAGCAGCATGAGGTATCCCATTGAAATTCAATTTCTGGTTCCAGGCAATTGTTGTGTTACACTAATTTTATTCACCTGGCATTTTCCTCGTGCTGTCACCTAAGGATGCAGGGTCAAATTAGTATCAAAAGAAATCCTTTTTTTCTCCTTCCAAATTAAACTGTTAATATTTAACTATTCAAATTGCTGATAATTTTTAACGTATTAATTGAATGATCTCTTTCTGTGGCATTGGAGTGCTTGTGACTGTTATGCATAAGGATCCTGCTTCAGTTGCTGTAAGATGGAGATTAGATGGAGGGCTCCTAGCTGACATCCATCCCATCTGTATGCATGGGAGCTTGTGGTAGGAGATTTCCTCCGGGGAATTTATCACCATGATGCTGCAGGCCCTGTCTGTGTTCAGGTTTTCTGAGGAATAGTAAAAATCAAAAGCTCCATAGTCTTCTATGGGGAGAAGTTACTTAATTACTCTAATGCTAATTTAGTGCTGATTTCAGCACTTGTGCAGCATAGCTCAGGGATCTGTTGGAAAGGCATGCTCCTCTTTTACCATGACAGTATTTGCTGTTGCTCACAGAGATTTGTCGTATGGCAAAGCAGTGACACACGAGATGCCGATTGTTAATGACCGTGATTGGGTTTGAGCCCCTTAAATGGAAGATGTTAGAAGGACTGAAATTACAGTCTATATCAAAACTATGTGCAAGACATATCACTTCCCTTCCTCCCCCTGCCTGTGGGACTGGGGTGGGCAGTGGAACCAGGAACATTGTCTGTTCTTCTCTGTATAGGGGTGTTCTTCTAGGAAATAGTCGATGAAGACACAAAATGCCTTTGCAGGGGTTAGAGAGTATCTAGAGCAGAAATATTATTTGATGTGTAAAGTACGTCTTCGTGTCTTTCTCTGGTGACCAGTGACAGGACCAGAGGGAATGACATGAAGCTGTCAGGGGAGGTTTAGGTCCTTCACCCAGACAGTGGTCAAGCACTGGAAAAGGCTCCCCAGGGAAGTGGTCACAGCACCAAGCCTGACAGAGTTCAGGAAGTTTTTGGACAATGCTCTCAGGCACATGGTGTGACTCTTGGGGTTGTCCTGTGCAGGGCCAGGAATTGGACTCGATGATCCTTGTAGGTCCCTTCTAACACAGAATATTCTGTGATTCTGTGTTTACTTAATTTGATCTTTTTATTTCTTGGAATTCTGTGGAGCTGATGGCTGAGCATGTACGTCCTGGCACCTTCCTCCAAATAATTTTACAGTGATTGTCTGTCTGGTGCTTAACCTGTGACAGTAAGTTTACATCTGTCACCTTCCCAATTGGCTTTTATCAGATTTGTTTCAGCCATTCCTTGTTTGTAATTATCAGCAACCCTTTTCAAATTGTGTCTTGATGATTTTTGTACATGCAAATTAGCCCCGAAATGTCATAATGTTTTTCTGTCACCCAATAGTAATAAATGTCAGGTTTCTCTTAGATTACAATCTTTTGTTTCAAATGGTTCAAATATTCCAAATTCAGTCTTTTTTCCCATTCTTGTCTGTTGGTAAAAAATTTCATTGTATTAGATGAGTTGTTCTCTGACATAACACCTTGCTGACCATTTCTTTACAAAAGAGGTGGAGAAAGTATCTTAGTCACCAAGTCATATAGTCAGTTAATGAGAGAGAGGGGTGGAACTCTGTGCCAGATGTTCTCACCCCTGGATTGTGCTTTCTTCTTTGAGCATGTTCTGCAGGAAGATCTGTGCTCAGTGTAGCTAACAGCATCATTGCTCCCTGTTCTGAACTGGAATGCTCTATATAATCCTGCTTTTCTTCCCTGAAATAAATGCTGGAATTAAATTTTAAGCAGTACATTAGCATGTGATATGCATAGCCACACATGTTTTGTGAAGGTTATTTCTTGTTAACATGAAATTTGTTCTTTCTGAGTTCACCATTGCTTGATTCTCATTTCTCAAGTTCTCTCTTGTTTGACTTCTGTCTCACTCTTTCTGGGGAAACATTCTGATCCTCCTCTGGAAGTTTAGCGCTTCCTTCATAATTTGTGGTCATTTAGCCCCTCTTTCTCTGTCTCACTGGGTGCATATGTGTGGATTTGTCTCATCAGTACTAGGTACTCAAGCCCAGAATTTCATTGTCCCTTCCTCTGTAAATTGGATTTGCAGACCTTCCTCACACCAGGTGTTGTGCTTTCTTCCTCATTTATCTCCTGCTTTGCCGAGGGCTGAGTGCAGTATCCTGTTAATACAGCAGGGAGATTTTGGGTAACACTCTGTGCATCAGTCACTGGGTAACACAAAAAAGGGAGCCCGAAAATGAATTTGACTTCGTGCCCTGGGGGCTCCTGCCCTGAATCTCCAGTGTCTTTCTCCAATGCTTTCTGTGGTGTTTGATGATTTTAGGGACTTCATCTTACTGCCTCTTTACCCCCAAAATTATGTCATAAGGTTCTTGCATCATCATCAATTTTCTTGGAAAATCCTCTACTTAAATCCCCTTTTAGCTGTGAAAGACTCAGCAATGTACAGCATATAAATTCAGTTTGATCCATCTTTTGTCTCAGCAGTGGGATCTTCATACTGTGCCCTGATTTGCTGATGTAAGAAGGTATAGATGCAGCCAAAGGAACTCAGGTTGTGATGTTGTCAGGTCTCATAAGAAAAGTACTGTCTATTGTGATCACTATTATGGTACAATCTCTCTAGGGAAAAATATAGATGCCCTAGGAAATGATGATGCACTAGTTTCCATTTCTGCTTTCAAATAAAAATTGATTCTGCCTATTGAGAGTATATATATGATGCTGAATTTGCACACTTTGAGGGGTAAAGCAATTTGATCGCTACCTTCCATGTAAAAGTTCCACAGTAGTTTTGTGAGGCTAAAGGAGTAAACTGAAGACTAATACACAGGAGTGACATAAAGAATTAGACTTACTTTTCTTTCTTTTTCCTCTTTTTAAAAAAAAAAATTAGAGTGCTGAGAACCCATTTGTCCTACTTAAACTAATTGGGGGAAGTTAGCTTTTCAGTAGTTTGAGAGAATAAAACATTTACTAATTGAGATGCCTAAATACCTAAAAGTCAGTTTTTAGACATCCATTTTTAAGAATGTCAGTCAGCACTCACAGGCTTTCTTGGGGCAGTTGCAAACAGGGAGGTGTTTTTGTCAGATTCATGTCTTTTCCTGCAGTATGATGTGTGTTTACCCAGGGAAGCAGTTGAGTCACCACCATGGAGGTAAGAGATGGGTAGATGTGGCACTTAGGGACAATGGTTTAGTGGTGGCTTTGGCAGTGCTGGGTTAGTGCTTGAACTCAATGATCTTAGAGGTCTTTGCCAACCTAAATGATTCTATGATTTTGAAAGATTCTGTTTACTTTCAGTAAGAAGCAAAATTCTATCTCAACTCTGCCAAAAGCTTAAAATGTACTGGAGTCTATCCTTTTAGCAGCATTTTCTTACTTAAAAAGTTGTACATAAAACATGAAGGGAAACCTAATGGCTCAATTATGTCTAACTTTGTAAACAGAAAATTGGGAGAAGTATGCTAAATCTTTGTGTCTTCCCTATCACCTGTAATACACACTCCAGCACTCTTAAAGCCTCTTCATTGCATCTCTGATAGGTGCAGAGAATTAATGTATGTCCTGTCCTCATTATATTTGAACTCTGCTACAAAACCTTAACTGTGATTTTATGTGTTCTTGTATCAGCAGACTGACACATCTGTCACACATGCGAGTTCATTTAGAAACAATTCCACCTTACTACATTGCAATAGCACTAACAGATTTTGTGCTAGTTTGAAATGGGGTATATATTGCTTTTTTGCAATTCTTTTTTTGTGTGGAAGTTAAAGCATCATGGAGTGCTGGAAACCAAAACTCTTTAGAACTTTTATCACCAATATAAGTTCATGAAGCCATGATGGAAGTTGGCTAAAAATTTCATCCAAAGGTCTATTTCATACTTTTTGTATTGGTGATTTTGAGATTTCTGCAAAATAAAACTTGCAGGTATTGCTGAAAATACATGAAAGATGAGATTCTGATATCAACTTGATAGAAGTGTGCAGCTTTCACAATTTGATGGATAAAAAGCAGCCTACCCTGTTATACTGCTATATAAAAAAAAATTGGTACATATTACTTTAGGGTTTCTTTTCTGGCCCAGTGCAGGTGCTTGGACCATATTCAGCTTTTTACAACAAAATAAAACTGTATCTTAAGATTTAATGGTAACAAGCATCTCTCCTGAAAACTGTAAATTAGGCAGTGGCAATTGCTAGACAAGGTCTCAGTTATTTCAGATTGTGTCCTTGTGTGTGATTTCTTTATTTTCCTAAGTGAATGTCCTATGATTTATAGAAGCTGAGAACTTCACAGAAGTGGTGTGTTGTTCTTTTCTCTATCAATATTAATGTCATTGCTGCAGTCTAGCTGGAACTGTGTAGCTGCTTTGTTTCAGTGTGGCACATCCCATGTAGTTCAAGGCTTTATTTGCTCTCTGTCTGAAATGATATGCTTTGTTACTATGCTGAGAAAAGCAATAACTACTTAGAGACATTTGGAATAACTGATGGTTTACAAATGTACAAATCAATAGACAAAATTAAGGCGCCTCATGAAAGTCCAGTTGTCTTGATGCTTAATTAGTTTGTGAAAAAGTTAGGGATTGTATTAGAAGTTGAATATCCCATAGTAATAATCAAGATGACCACATTGCTTAGCATGTTCCAATTAAAAAATATTGGTATGTGTTATAATTCAGGCATGTGTGAAGTACTGTGTGTGAGAGAGAGCTCAGAACAGGATGAGATCCCAGCATATGGACCCGTGCTCTGACTCACCATTGCACTTCACAGCCCTACTGTATCTTTTATGAAATCTGGAATTTCTTCTGGATTCCTCAAGTAAATAAATATATAAATAAGTGGATAAGAGAGTGACATGCAGACCAGGTTACTGCATACCTGTAGAAATACAGTGCATAAACTAGTTATTCTGGTTTATAAATCCAGTAGGGAGAAACACCTTTAAGATGTTTTGGTTCTTGCAGATGAGGGTATAGCTATTTGCTTTTCAACACTGCTTTTCCCATGTGCACAGTATTACATTTTTGTTGATTTTGTGAAACATTTCTTGTTCCTCTGAGGCTTTGTCTTAATAATTGATATCCCTTAGTCTTAAAAATGGGCTTACATTGGTGTGTGTTTCATTGCAAAAATTTGAGAGATTAATTCTGAGCTGTAGGAGCAGAAATGAAGCTCCTCTGCACTCCTATGCACCATTAAATTTTAGAATTACCCAGAGTCTGTAAGGTAGTCAATGCACAATCCTTACTAAGTTTTAGTTCTGAAAAATCATCTGGTCTTCATGGAGTTCAGCCTCATTACTGACGACTGAGTGGTGTGGATGTGCCAGCTCTTTGCTCAGTGAGAAGCTTCCCTTGCAGAAGGGTTCATTCTTTGGATGGTATGAATTTGCCAACATAAAGATAGCACAGGAGCGTTTTTTGACAATGAAGTGTGGTTTCTCCCATGTGGAAATTTTTGTTTGCATCTCTAAATATGCAATATGCAGATCTTCAAACTCTTGTAATGAATTTCTTGTCTAGATCCTTTCCGAATTGAATTTAACGCCTTTCTCTACAATTGGGCTCAAAGTTTGCTGGCAAGTTTTAGAATTAAAGATGCACATTGCTAATGACACAAATAACCTGGCTTTCAAAAGCAAGTCCACAAAACTGCAGCAAAGTATCCAGTTGAAATTAAGAGTATGTCAGGTATATTGCCATTTTACTATCAGGCTCTGATAAAGGTCTGTTTTGAAATTTCTGAGTATGTCAATATGGCTAATATTTCACTAGTATATAGGTCATGAAAATTCAATGTAAAAACCATATTTTGACTCTTCATATTAATAATCTAGTAGCTGGTTTTGATAATTGTAATATTCTTTACTAATTTGACATGTCTACTCAATTTAAACACACTTTAAAAGACTAGGGAAATAATATTTAAATGTAAAGAAAAAGCAACAGTGATTCTTGAACTTTTAGGCATTTGACCTAGTTTGTTCAATGTGGTTTTTCTTTAATCTTGGGGAGCTTCTTATCAGGGTGAAATGTGTCTAAACCTAAACCACAGGTTTTCAAGATTTCACTTCTTCAGATTTTCCATTTCTTACTTTGATTTCTTATTTTCTTTTTTATGATCGTGTTCAGAAAACAATAAAACCAAATGTCTGTCTTCCCACTTCCTTACAAACCTTATATAGCCATTTAAGGTATATGTGCAAGTATTTTATAGTGTGCTAGCAGGAGATCCATTTCTTCTTTCTTCTCTAGCAGAAAACAAATGGAATGTTACTGTCGGCAAGGCTACCTATTATTCATCTTGATTTAGTCAAAAATAAACATTTTATTGTAACAATTTAGAATTTCTTGTCACTGCTCGGTGAACTCATCTCATGGAAATTCAAGTGGGTTTTATTGGTAGGTTTTTTTATAAAGTAGTGAGGCAGAACAGAGGATCAGAGTATAAAGTACCTTTCCCTGGTGGGAAAAAAAAAAGGTAGGTACATATACAAATGCTCCAAATTAGCCATTGCCATGCAGAGAAGAGATACTGAAAATGTCACCTCACTGCTCAGCCGTGGTGGAAGATGAGCAGGGTAGTGAGATCCTTTGGGAGCAGTATTGAGAACAAGGTGATAAATATTATTATGCTATTGCATAAATTCATGATGTTCTGGTGTCTTGAATCCTGTGTGTGCTTCTGGTCTGCCCATCTCAGAAACTGAGGGGATGACGTGGAGAACTTCAATGCAAAATGGGACGTGGTGGAGCAGAACTCGTCAGGCTGTGGAAGGTTTTATTGCAAGAGTCAACTGCATGTACATTCGGAATTCTACATTCAAATCAAATTCCACTATTTCTTCCTAATTACCCAAGAGTAGCATGTGTCTACTCTTTTACAATGTAGTCTAAATAATTTCATGTTTAACACCAGAAGCTGTTCATTGTGTCATAAATTACTACAGCATTTTCGTTTCTTATTAAAAGAATGGGAAATGTGGTATTTCTGCCAGGATTTGTATGTTTAAGTGCTCATAAGGATGAAGTTGCAACAGGGAACAGTGGGGTTTCCTGTTCTGCACCCTGTTCCTTCTCCCTGTTTCCTTGTGGAAATGGATAGGGTGAGCTTGGATGCTGAAGTTTGGAATGGACATAGATAAACTTAGTTTCTTTGATTCTCGAGTAAGGGAAAATACAGATTTTATTTTTTACCCAGGGTTTTCTGAATTCCCAGTTAGCTATTATCATTCACCAGCTTACCACCTGCGATGTAATTTGTTGTTTGATGTATGCATCTTGTCTCTAATTGCCCTGGTTTTCTGTGGGAGATTCTTTCTGTGTGTTCAGAATAGTGCTTCCTTTTATTGTCCATTTGAAAGCTATCCCTTTTGTTTTATCACAACTTCTTATGAGCTGAAATCCTGATTCCACTAAGCCCACAATTCTGCCTAAATTCCATTTTTTTTAATGTCTCATTTTTGAAGCCTTAGTTATTTCATAGATACCTGAATCCCAATAACGTGCAACAAAGGGTTGCTGCTTTTAAAATGTATTTGGAGACATGCTTTCTCCTTTCTGAGTTTTCAAAGACCATTGCTTAATGGTTGCCAGATAGCTAATTAATTTTACATTAGGGTATGTATTCTATACAAATGGCATCTGTATTAATAAAAAACGGTAGCCTCTGATGACCTTGCTGTTCTATGAGTTGTCTCTCCATTGTAAGCCTCTTGGTTTATAGAAATGTTGGCTGCATCGGTGGCTCTGCACCCCAGGAGCTGACTGTTATCTCAGCAATTTAGAGAACAACTTAGATTCCTTTTTAATGTTGTAAAAATAAGAATAAATAGAAATAGTCAGAATCTTTGCACAGTATATTCCAAAGATGACTGTTGTATTATTTAAGTATGAAGGCTTTGAGGAGCTAATGGAAGAGAATCTTTACAATAAGAAAATTGTTCCTATCTTGTAAGCAAGTAAGACTTTTCAGTGGGATTTCTCCTGTAATTCCATCCCAGTGTCTGTCTTTTTTTTGAAAAGCATCTTTACTTAAAGACAGTAAAGATAAAAATATCAGCACTCTTGCTTGAAAATAGATCCTGTGTTAAATGTACCTTTTAGAAATGAAAAGTTTGAAATCCATTATGTGCTTTTGAACTGTGCAAGGGAAAGATGTCCTCATGTTCTGACTCTTGACCAAAAGGTTCTTAGCTTTACTATGTATTGGTTGCTGTATATTTCCAACCTATTGTTCTAATTTTCTATTACATTATTTTAGACAAAGCATGCAACAATACAAATTCTAGAGTTTTCCAAGCATGTATAGAAAAGAAAAGAAAAAAAAGAGAGAAAGCTAAAGCGGAGTAGATCCTGTCTTTATAGCCCATACAAACCCAGTAAATCCAATGTTGTTCTCTTTCAACATGGAAAAGCAGAAGCATCCTAGAAGTTCTGTGTGACTTCTGGAAAATGCATTTAAAAAAAATATGCACACAAAAAATAAGCAAAGGCCATCTTCCTCTTGTATGATGAATAAAAAATGATTGTACTAAAAAGACCTCTTTAGTAAAATGCAGGTACTTATAACAGCCAAAACTTCAGGAGTTTAGAACTATGCCATTTTTTGACTGACACTTCTTCTGATGCTAATTGTAAGAGCTGCCTAGAACCTTTCACAAACACTACATTTCATGTACATATGAAGGGAGAAAGTTTGTATTTACCTGTAATTGTATATATATACAGGTTTAGATATTTGTGCATTTGTTTTTATAACTACATGACAAATCCTTTTTTAGTTTACATGCGTCCTGTATTATTTTTATATGGTTGTTTTAACCTACTCTAGTGGGTTTCTGTGGCTGGGTTTTGGTAGCGGGGCAGCTACAGGGGTGGCTTCTGTTAGAAGCTGCCAGAAGCTTCCCCTGTCCCATGGAGCCAGTGCCAGCCAGCTCCAGGATGGACTTCCTGCTGCTGGCCAAGGGCGACCAAATCAGGAGTGATGGTAACGCCTCTGGGATAACATATTTAAGAAGAGAAGGTTGTTGTGCAGAAAGAATTCCAGCCAGGGAAGAGCGGAGTGAGAACGTGGGAACAGCAATGCAGACCCCAAGGGCAGTGCAGAAGGAGGGGCAGGAGGTGCTCCAGGCGTGGGAGCCGAGGCCCTGCAGCCCATGGGGCACAGCAGGGTGGGGCAGCTGTGCCCCTGCAGCCCACGGGGGAGCATCGGGGTGCAGAGACCCCCCTGCAGCCCCTGGGGGAGCATCGGGGTGCAGAGACCCCCCTGCAGCCCACGGGGGAGCATCGGGGTGCAGAGACCCCCCTGCAGCCCATGGGGGAGCCCACGCTGGAGCAGGTGGATGCAGGAAGGAGGCAGTGACCCTGTGGGAGGCCCAAGACGGAGCAGGTCCTGCCAGAGACCTGCAGCCCCTGGAGAGGGAGGCCCAGGCTGGAGCAGGTTTTTCTCGGGTAGGACTGGTGGCCCCTGTGGGGGACCCACGCCGGTACTGCTCATCCGTGAAGGACTGACCCCCATGGAGGAGTGACCCACGGGACAGCAGGTTGGGAAGAGCTGCTGCTCGAGGGATGGACTCACGCTGGAGAGGTCCCTCCAGGGCTGTTTCCCTTGGGAGGGACCCCACGGGAGCAGGGGAAGGACTCCTGTCCCTGAGCAGCGGCAGAAACAACAACTGAGCATAACTCCCATTCCCATCCCCCTGCGCTGTTGGGGGCGGGAGGAGGGAGAACGTGGAAGGAGGGGTGGGGGGAAGGTGTTTTTGAGACTATTTCTCACTCTTTGGCTCTTATCCTGTTAGTAAATTTAAGTGCTATCCCCACATTGAGTCTGTTTTGCCTGTACAGGTAATCAGTCACTGACCTCTACCAGCTCTTAACTCATGAATCCTTAGCTGTTTTTTCTCTCTCCTCTGTCCAGTTACAAAGACAGAGTGAGAGAGTGGCTTTAGTGGGTACCTGGCATCTGGCCAGGGTCAACTCACTACACCTATGAACAGTTTTGCAGTGTGGTGTGGGTGGCTTTATGCAAAATAAATTACTTCAGGCAGACAAAATCTTTGTCTGGCACCTTTCCTTCTGCCCCCAGTGCTTTTCCTCCTGCATTCTTCCTGTTCAATTTATCCCAGAACAGAAGGCATTTTTTTAAGTACCACAAAACAGACGTATTTATGTGATTCCTCAGTGCGATTAGGCTAGGAAAAGGGGGATATGAAGGATTTGGCAGAAATACGTGTACATGAAGGCTGCTGACTTCTTTTTATTCTTTTTTGAATATTCTAATTTATACTTCACACTGAAGTGATCAACGATCAGCAGCTGGAATTCTTAATCATTTGAGATGTGCAGGAGCTGCTACAACCTGGTGTGCATTGACCCCTTTAGCCTTAAATGGATACTTGTGTTTTGAAGGCAGCTAAACGTTTAGTTAAAATTTAAACAAGTGGTTTCACAACTGAAACACATCATGATTAAATGTTGTGCAGTTGCTGAGGGTGCAGCTAAATACAGCTATTAGCAGAGCCTTGACCTTTTATAGCAAGTCTTCTGCTGGCAGGCACGAAGTTTACTTGTGTTCCTGGTCTCCTACTGCCTCAGGTATTATCCTATTGTTGTTTTTACATGTGTCCACAGTAGCTGTTGGCTGCAGATGTTGGGCTGTTTGCCTGGGTGGGGTCTATCTGCCTCAAGCACATGCAGGGGGATGCCCTGTGGTCACAGCTGTCTTGGCAGCCTGGTAATTGTGCTTATTTCAACCATTTCCTATTAATTCCGTGTTCTTGTGACTTCAGCAGAAAATGATCTGTGTTTTCCCATTGTACTGCAACTTGTTTCTTCTCTGGGATTTCAGGAAAAAAGGAGATATTGTGTGTGTCCTGATATCAGTGTGCTTCCAGACCAGATGTGCTTTGGCATAAGGTGGTTTTCCTGCTGTTTATAGGATGCATTGGTGCTTTTTATAATAGGATGTGCAACTAACCATCTCCTTGAAACTATTTTCTGGTGAATTAACTTTGCTTTTTATGTGATTCTTATCTCTCTAAGGCCATGTAGTATTGAAAAGAATTCTGTCACCATCAAGATAAACTTATTTTTATTAGGTTGCTGGTGAACAAAGCAGAGATAACTAATATTTGTCTTCCACCGCTGTGCTTGTGCTGTTTTGTAACACTACCCCCATATAAACATTAGACCTGTAGTGCTCTCATTGTGGACTTCTAAGTTGTTGTACAGAATTGTACAACATAGGTGATGGAGATGTGTTTTTGTAAAAGTAAGACTAATTTCTTACAAGTGCTTTTGGAGGCAGATAGCCATTCTGAGGTGAAGACTAAGGAAAGAATGAACTTCATAGCCATTTGTTCACAAGATGGCCTGACTCAGATGTGAACTCAGAAAATTATCAGAAGATTCTCTTTACTGTTTTGGAAAAGTTCATGAAAACTTTTGGACTTTCGATTCTTCCCTTTTTTTTTTGCAACAGAAAATTGATATCCTTAAATTTTCTATAAAATCTTTAGTATTTAAGGATTTCAGAAGAATGACAAATACTAGAGGAAAAAATAAAATCTTGTAACATCCTTATTTTATAGGGTGGAAAAAAAGAGGCACAATAAACTACCTGGTCTCGTGGCTTTACCACAAAGCATGGAATAGATGCAGCAAGAATCAGAATCCCGAGTAACAGAAATGCTGACGATAATTTACTGAGATTTCATAAAAAAATTAACTTGCCTGTAAGCAAAGAATGGTGCTGCTGTTGTAACTATTCATCTAAAATGGTACCTCATCTAGAAACAGATAATAATCTGGGGGAATGGGAGTTGGGTCAAGGAATTATATCCTACAGTGCTGTCCTTCTCAGTAAGCCTGCCAGTTCTTTTTGTCTTTGATCATGAGCTCATTTTGTGTATATTACATAGGAAATAGAAGTCAGAGAGATGGATGACTTCAATCAAACTTAATAATGACAGTTTAATTCCTGAGCATGGCAGCTTACTTGTTTATATATACATATAGATATACCCACACAGGTATAAAAAAATTAAAGAAGTTACTTTTGTTTTTGTATTTTAGAGCCCTTTGTGCTTCTCATTTTTGGCTACAAGGGAAATTGTCAAAATAAGAAATGACTTGGGCTTTTTGTCTCAGCTCTCTCCTCTTTGGTGCTTTAGTGCTTTGGAATAATGCTATGCAATGTCCTTCTCTGCCAATTTTATTTGCTGTCGAGTCAGTATTTACCATAACATTAAAGCAAAAGCAGGTTCTGTCTGATGTGCTTGAACAGGAATTTTTGAAAAGCAGTGTGTGTAAGAAAGCAAATTTCTTCACAAATTAGTCACGGTCTCCTTTGAATTTAAGCAAAACCAGAGCCCGCTTTCCATTCTCGCTTTCCAGTGTGAACACCCAAGTTTTCCAAAGGATGATCTCTGGAGTGAGGGCACAGGAAACCCAAGGGAACTTGCTACTGACAGAATCTTAAGGATTTTTCATCTGGATGAAAAGATTTTTGTACCTTGACAGAAAATCAATGCTTTCTCATTCTTATTAGGCCTGTAGCAACATCAACTATAGACATCCCTGCACCAGGGAAAACTTCATTTAAAGTTCCCATCATTGCAGCCATATTGCTGCTAAGAAATCTTGGCATTCCTCATGCAGATGAGGTTCCCTTCATCCTTCTTGTGCTAACAGCATCAGGATGTCTCATGAAGGGCAGGTTCCCATGGTCAGATTTGTTGCTAACTCTTTAAATTATATCAGCTTTCAAACAACTGACCTCGGTTTGAAGTATGACTGTGGGAAAACAGCTTTGTCAGTGCCAAATCTTTTCATATTTCCAGCACCTGTACACCTGCAGGAATGGTAAATACAGTGATTTACATTGTCAGAGTCCTAGAACAACACAGCAGACTATCCTCTCTTGTGTATTTTGGCAAAACACATTTGTTACCACTGGGAAATCTTTTGTTTATACTTGAAGTGCTGAGAAGGTAATAGGCTAATTTTGGCAATTGTTTGAGTAGGAACCTTCTTGTGTACACACCTGAGTCTATCACAAAGGCATTCTCATTATAGTTTGAATACTAACACATGAAAGCTAATGACAATTAAAAGTAGGAAGAGGAGGGAGAGATTATGGAGAGGGTGTCTCTTTTAAAAGAAAGCATAATTCAGCTTCTGCTGCCTTCAAAGCACTTCCTTGGAGAGTAGCTTGATGCTTTTTGTGTCTGACCCAGCAGTCTGAGTACCATGAGACTGAAGCAGCAAAGAATCAGGCTGTGGTAGAGTTTCTTAAAAGATGAAGGGGAGAGCAGGCAGCCCTTGAAGAACCCTAGCGTTTAGAATATGTAAGACCTCTGAAAATTGGCAAGAAGCTGAATTACCAAGCAGAGCTAGGGACCAACATAAACTAACAAGTATAAATGCATGCCTGAATTTATCAGCTGAAGCCAGGCACATATGAGAGTGTGTGTGAATTCCTTGCTAAAAGCAGAGAGAGAGAGCGGGTGATATATTGCTTTGATGCTATTTAAGAGAAAATATTCACAATCCATATCATTTTGCTGTCAAATGTATTTGAAAAATAGAAAACATGTTGGATATATGTACTGCAAATAGTTATCAACAGTGTTCCAGAAGTATTTGGTTTAGTGGGTTCCTTAGGATTCATCATTCAAATCCTCCGTGTCTTGAGTTATCTTGAAATTGGCTGTTGTTCTGTAACTGTGGTAGAGCGAGAGCACTGCAGAGGTGAACTGCAGCCTGTCAAAGCCTGTGATGCTGCTGTTCTCAGTGGAGAGACTCTTCCAAAGGGCTTAATTCAGTCTGCAAAAGTGAGTGTTTTGCTGGTGTTTTAGAGGCATTACCTCTCTGTGATCTGTAGAAGGCTAAATTTAGTCCATTGTCCTTTGAATCCCCCTTATGCATCTTTACACCCCTTATACACTTTAGCAAATCCTAATTCCAGGAAGAGGTATCTTTTACCTCCCAGCATATGGATATCAGCCTGATGATTGCAGTTGCATAAATAAAGACTACCAAGAAGGGTTCCAGATCCTGGTTGTTGCCCACTGTATGGTTTTAAGAAAATTCGTTGCATCCTTTTGATTCCACTGAACAAAAATTGTAAAACCACTGGCACAAAAGTGTCAAATATTGAGGTTTTCTTTTTGCAATCCTACTATATGAGGGAAGCTCCTCATAATTGCAGGAAGAAGAGAAAAACTTCAGGGTCAGGTACCTCATCACCTCTAACTGATGCTTTAGGAGAACAGAAAGTAGCAGGAGAGTAAAGTGCAGAGCTGTGGCAATTTTGTCTTGGGGCAGCAGTTAGAGCTGCTGGATGAAAGCAAAATATGGCCCATTTGTCTAGGAGCCTCTTTGAGGCTCGAGGGTGCGATTGGTGCTCTAAAAATGTGGAATGTTACTATGTGCTATTAGAGAAGCAGCGAGCTCAGTAAGTGTTAGAGCAAGCAGTTGTGACAACTGAACTCTGGAGTTACAGGGTGGGCTATTAGGGCCCTTCTTGTGTTCAGTTATCTTGTATTTATGATTATTACTGCTGGTGGTGGACAGTGATGTAAAGGTTAGTCTTCACAGCAGATATTTTTCTCTGATAATCCTCTAAATAGCTTTTTGTCATAGCCATACTTTGCTTCCTCACAGATGCCTTTTTTTTTCTTTCTGTTTTTAAACCTAAATAATCTACTGTTGCCATGCACATGTTTTTAAGTTTCAGAATTGGAGCAAGCCCATAGCTGACTCCCACACCAAGCCCCCAGCGTTCAGCCATTGCAGCAACCTGGTTATTCCACTTGGTTTTCAAATGCCACCTCATCTCCCTGAAAAGCTCACTACATCTCAAAAATTGTTTTCTTTTTTTTTTCCCTCCCCCCACGTAGAGCATGATGAATGTGGCAGTGGCCAGCACAACTGTGATGAGAATGCAATCTGTACTAACACTATCAGGGGACATAGCTGCACCTGCAAACCTGGGTACGTGGGGAACGGGACCATCTGCCGAGGTAAGTCTGTTATTTGAGAGACACCATAAACGTGTCAGGCTTTATTACTGTTTTCTGACAGTCACCTACATGCTGGTAACTTATGATTGCTGGATTCTGCAATGATTTTGCTTTAAGGCTTATCATCTGGCAAATGGAGTATGCGTGGAGATGATGGGAATTGGTTTGTGCATAACTTCTTAGCAGGAAAGAAATATTTTTTGCATGGTAGAGGAAGAGAACTTTTTATTTACTACACTGAATACTGTCATTTGAGCTAGTATAATTCAGCTTTTGGTGTTCATGTTTTATAAACTGTAGATGATATGTGCTGTCACCTTTGGCTTTTAAATTTTAATGACATGCATTTCAAGTTAGGATAATTATCTTTTATGCTAACATCATATGGTTGTTATTTGACTACTTGCATCAGAATCGTGATTTTTTTTACATATAAATCTTTAAATGTGTTTTTTGAAGATTTCTCAGTTATGTAAACAAGAAATATTGATAGCTAGCCATGCTCTTTTTGAAGTGGTAGATTGTTTATTTAGGGTGGTTTTTATGTTTTTCTTTCAGTAGAGAAAGAGAAGCAAATGTCTCATATAAGGACAAAGGAGGGAATATATTAAATAGTTGGATTAGTGAGAGCTGTGTCTTGAAGTACTGTTGAGTTGTAACTCATGCATTTATGAATTACACTTGTCTCATAAAAAGCTATATTTTGTCTTGTCTGGGGTTTCATACTTTCTGACTTTCTAAACAGAATTACAGTAATAGAAAACTAACTTTTAGGGGTTTGTTTTATTTTATTTTTGAAGTGACAACTATTGAAACTGAGGAACATTTTGGATAAAATGTTCTGTACAGTTTGGGGCACAAGAGGCTGGATATTAATTTTTCAGACTGTAGTAAATTGGCCAAGCAATTCCTTAAAGGAAGATTGATGCCATTCCTGTTTCAAGCTAAAGTCCTTCATAAAGATCAGCTTGTCAGCTGCTGAATTAGCCTGTACCGTCAGGCTGGGTTTTCATAGGACTTTCTTTGGGTACTTTCCACCCATGGAAGAGCATCCCTTTATTTAAAACTAAAATGGTTTGTAAGGATTTAGGAAGGAATAGAAAAATGTTGTGAATGTGTTGGGCAAGTTAAACCTCAATCTGTCTGTATTGAAGGTCAACAGCTGATACCAGGGAGAAACTCATTGCAGTATGTTTTCAGTCCTCGATTACAGTAAATGTAAATTGCAGCACAAACAAGTGTAGTTTCAGGGAAGTCTGAGTACTAAATAACCTGACTGTGGCATTATTAATATTAAATAATTAATTTATTGTTAACATTATTTATTAATATTAAAATTTATTTATAAGTATTATTAACAATAATTTGAAACAGTGATATTTGGATAGGTTAATAAAATCTGTGTTTTCACACTGGTTTTCTTCATTTGTGTACCTGGATATTTGGTTTAGTGTGCAAAAAACTCCAAATGGAACTCCTACTGCATATTTATTAACTTAGCAATGTTGTAGCAATGAAATTTCACTGGAGAAATGCAATAATGTTTTTACTCTCAAAGTTCTGTTGAAATCTGAGTTTCTGCAATAAATATTTTTATATATAAAAATATTGCATATTGTATATATGTATATATTTTTAGTATGCCTTGAGTTTCACATGCAAATGTAGTTATAGTTGCCTTTTTGAGGTGGATTTACATGAAAATACAGGAAATTTTGTTCTTATGTTCTGACTGAGAAGCATAAATTAGAAAGAAAACTGGAGATTGTAGGAAGGGGTTTGCAGTCTAATAATTATTAAAGTCACTAGGGATAAGAATAATCCAGCACTGCATGGAGTAGTCATTACTGCAAACTAGGTAGTATTAGAACTCTCTGCATTTTAGTAAATTATAAAACAAACAGTGCAAAGTACTGGTTTGAATTTCTCAGCCTGTGGTTCTGTGGTTACTTGGAGTTTTCACAAACTTTGATGCTAATTAAAGAAATGTTCCTGTTCTGCCCATGGTAATACCAGAAGCACTACTTTTGCATCTTTTTTTTTTACCAAGTTTAACAGTGGTACATTATCAGTTACCTGTCACAGCAGTTTCCTGGGGTTGTGTGCAAGTTTCGAGCTGGCTTCCCACCAAGTCCCCAAAACTCGACAACAAGGACCTGCTTCCCAGAGAGGGAAGAGAAAAGAAATGACTTAAGCAGCCAAAGCTATAGCAGAAATTTATATATATATATATTTTACATATGAGACAGATATATACAATGAGAATACTATACACCACAACTCCAGAAATCCCAAACAGTTCCCCAAAAAGGGAAGAGGGGGAGGGAGAAGGGAGAAGGACAAAAAGGGACAAAGACCGAGCAAGTCAACCAGCCAACCAAAGGCAAACTAGCAAAAATCTCACCACTTCCCTTCGAACAGGCAGGATGGCTGGACACGGCCCAGGGCTCTCCCCTCACGGGTGGCAGATAACAGCAGTCGCTGTAGGCCTCGGCTCCAGATAAGCCAGACTGAGACAGGGACCCACCGTTCTCGAACCTCGCCGGAAAGGAAGAGCGAGGTCCCTCCTGCTGGCTTTATTTATACCTCAAGTTACGTAAAGGAATAGCATGGAATACTTCCGTGATCACTCTCCTAGTTCCTTCCTGGTTACAAGCTGGTCTCCAGGAAGGCCTAGAGTGAAACCATCACAGGTTGGCATAAGGAAAGAGGTGTGAACACGTCAGGACAACTATAAACTGCTTGTATTGGCTTGTAGTATTTTAGGGCTTTATCTTCAGGCAATATAGGTTGGGAAAAACATAGATATAAGTTAAGGTGATATACCATCTGGAGATAAGATAAATGTTTCTATTTTCCTTGAGACATCTGTAAGTGCTTTATAAATGTTTGCATGTTATAGATGTGTACACGCACAAATCAGTTGTTCCCAGCACTACTGGAATAATACATCTCTGTAGTACAATAGGAAATCATATTAGTATTGTCCAGCCAAACCATAAAGAGAAAAATGATGATTTTATGATGAGAGAAAAGGACTGGCTTTGTGCATGATTCTACAGTCTATTTCAACAGTCTATGTTGTAAAAAAGTGAAATCAGAGTAATGATCTTCTTTGGCTTTAGTGAATAACACTGTGATAGTATTTATAAAAAAAACCCACAGAATGCTGTTATTGGTGTTTTAGAAAAGAAAATGTGTAGTTGAATCAAACTGCATTGTGAACTACTGGTAAATATAATGTGATTACTCTGGCAGGAATTTGTGTTGTTTGCAATTTTCTTGAAAAGTATGGAGAAATAAAAGGGACAGAAATAACATGGACATGGATATTATGATTGCTGGGGAATTAGAAATAAAAACAAAACCCAACTGTTGAAGAGGAAACCAAATATTTTTTTTCTGTATAATCTGGTTGTCACATGTTTTGAGTAGCAAATAGTTTTGTGGATGAGGAATTGTGTTAACAGGTTTGTTAAGTTGCTCTTTTCTGTGAATGAAACTTTGAAAAAAATCAAAAGAAGAGTGATTCAGGACACAGAAAAGGTTGTAGGTGGGTAGTGGAAGACATGCCATGCCCTTTTACTTGAATTCTGTAATGAACTTACAGAATCCATAGGTGAGGGTAGAATAAGGACAACCAGAGCAATTTCACTAAATTTCAGGATAGGATTTAATAGTGCAGCATAAAGGCTGCATTTAGAGTAGAAGGGAAAGATGATAAAAATTGGTTTAGCAACAGAATGTTGTAGTTTAAAACAGTCATGGTGGGCAAGGGGCTACCTGGTTTAGCATGGTACTTTGAAGTGTGCCTGTCAGGATGGACCTTGTGGGAAATGAGTGTTTAGTGGCAGTGGTTAGATGAAAGAAGTTTCAGTTTCCTGGGACAACCATGTTTATAAATAACCCATCACTTGTGGACAGGACTGTGTGTGTGAGCGTAAAACTCTGTCATCTACAAAATGAGTAAAACTCACTGTCATGGCTCTAGCTGAAGAACGAGGGATATGGAATGCAGAGATAAATTCTATGTTTTGACTGTGGAGGATCTTGGTCTGTGTACTGTTGCAGTGTTTTTGTGTGTAATCTTGACAGGGATAATCTGGGAGGCTGGAAAACACGTAGAGGGAAAATGTCTTTCTCTGTTTTTTGTCTTGATAAGTTCTAGTTCCAGTTCCACTTGGCAGACTTGCCCCACATGCTGTGGAAGTGACATGTTGAAGTCATACGTGCCATTTGTTTAAAACACAAAAGACTTCGTGCCCCACAGTCTACTCTGCCTTAGTGAGAGGGAGGGCAGAGAACACTTGATTTGGGATGTACAGTCTTACAGCTTAGCAGAGTTTGTTATAGAGATTGTGCCACAGACTGAAGTCAAAGGGAAAAAACCAAGGTATATTGAAACATCATTAGGTTTCCTAAAATGATTGATGACATTTGGGATTAAATGCCTTAAAACAAACAAACCTCCACCCCCCAGATTTTGTCAGGAACAACATGCAAGTTGCGATCAAGGTTTGGTGGCAATTAGATCTTTTCTTTTGTACAAGGAACCCTAGATGTAGTATGCAAGCCTTGTCCTAAGTCTTGGTATTTTGTTCCAAATGTTTGTTTTAAAACATAAATTCTGCCCACAACTGCATTTGTAGACTATCAGAAAAATAGAAATGGCCTTGAGTGTATTCAGATGGTTAACAGGAGCAATTCTTTGGAAATGTAGACAATGTGTGTTTGTTAATCTTTTTCTCGTGTACCTCTGTTGTGGAGAATGAACAAAAGTTTGACACTTAATCAAGTGCAAATTGTTTTCACTGTACTTCTATATTTTACATGTATAATCTGTCTAACAGATATATTTAGTGTGCTATTAATAGCTCAGTGGTGTCTACTGAGGTGTAGATTTATTAGAATGATTAAATGAAGTGGATTTAGTTACAATCATAAACCTTAGAGCAAGTGTGTGCAATATGACTGATGCCTGGGCAGAGAAACACCAGGTATCAAGAAATAAAAATCAAAATAGTGTTTATTCTGATTAATATTCAGGCTGTATAATGGTTTATTTCTGCCAGAATATAGACTGTGATTATTTTTTCCCTGTTGTATTCTTTGCAACATTACACAGGAGGTATTTAAGAGATTACAATCCAGTGTATGGTGGAGTCTTAAAGACAAGGGCCATTATTTTTAAGTGGCTCAGTTCTTCTGGTGTAATCTGGAAGTTTAGTTTCTTAATTGTACTGTGGTTCCCTATATATTTTTGCCTTGCAATGTGTGTTTAGAAGTGTCATTGTTACTGATAGACTTGCTGGTCACTTCAGGAATAACTTATTCAGAACCTTATATAAAAAGCAATCAGATTTCAAACAGGTACTCTTTTATATGGTAATGGGGGTAATCATATGGAGTCTTTATTCATAATACACCTAGAATGTTTACTGACAGCTAGACTATATCTCAGGCTTGACAATTGCTTCTGTTTCATGTCAATCAGTAAGTTGACTTCTTTTACATTGTTTTAATTATAAATTGTAATTGGATGGATGTGTGGTTTTATCCAGTGACAGTCTGAGAGCTCTCTTTCATTGCTGATTTCTTTGTTTCCAAGCAGGTATTTTTTAAAGTATTTCTTAGTCTGAAATATATTTAATAATCTGAAAGATGTGCCCATAAAAGAAGTTATGTTATCTCCCAGTGTGTGGGGAGTATAGTGATGGTGTAGTAAATAGGTGAGTAAAGATAAAGAAGTTTTTGTATTATGAAACTTCACCTGCTGTGAAAAATACTCAAGACTATTTTTAGTAAGAACTAAAGAAGTAAAAAAAAATAATCAGTCTCTCTGCCTATTTCTGTGCTGAGTTGTCTGCTTTTTTGGGTCCCTTTTACACTGACATCAGCAAAGCTAAGGTAGATTAAATGTCAGCAATGGGAGACAGACGTGCTGATATCTTGATATTAAAGCATATCAGATCACTGTAAGGTAACTAACTGCCACTTAGGTTTATGTTTTTTGCATGTATGTGTGTCTGGAGGTGGAGTTGAAAGTCTTTATGAAGCATTGGAGTGAGTTATGAATAATATGTAGGGCAAGATGGAAAGGAAAAAAACATGTCTTTTCCCTATAGCCTTCGATTTTTTTTTTTTTGAAGCTATAAAGCTTTGAATGGTTGATATGCCTTATCACAACTTTAATTGCTGTTTTGGTGCAATATTCACCAGTCTCATGAAAGAATATGTGAGTTTTGAGTCATGCTGAGATTTTCATCTTCATTATTCGCAGTCCTGAGCTTTGTGTAGGTTTTTTATACCTAATGAACAGTGAATAAATCACTGCAAAAGCAGGCGAGTGCATACACTTGCATTTTGCTGTCACTTGGCACATGTGAAAAACACCATGCCAAGTGTAAGAAACTGGATGGTCACACTTTTTGTGTGAGGCATTCCAGATACAACTGATTTAATAATTTTAAACCAGTATATAATTATACAACAGTGCATATACAGAATTCTTGTAGGTTTTTTTCATTCTAAAACTAGTATTGCTGGACACAGAATCAAGACTGATGGAAGCCACTAAATTTTCTATAGTCCTAAATCCATTGTATTAATAAAAATGAAAATGTGAAATTTTAATGTAAGAATCTTTGTATCTTTGTTCATTATTAGATAGCTATCAAGTGTGGTGTGTTCATTATAGGTGCTATATTTGCGTTTGGATTATGAGTTATATAAACTCACTTTGTGAATTATTTGCTAGATTTTAAATTTCAGTTCTGATGTTGTTCTTGGGTTGGTTTTGGACTGTGATGATTTAAAATGATTTTGATGAAATTAGGATGATTTATGATAATTTTTTCTTGCCCTTAAAACATCATCACTTAGATTTTGTCATGTGAGATGTTGAAATGCAGATGTAAGAACCTGGGAAGGAGAGAGGCGTTGGGAGAAGATTTATTAAGATTTATTTTATTTCTCATTATCCTGCTCTGATTTTGTTAGTAATAAATTCAGTTAATATCCCCAAATTGAGCCTGTGTTTTTCCCTGATGGTACCTGGTGAGTGATGTCTCCCTGTCGTTATCTCAACCCATGAACACTTCATTATATTTTCTCTCCCCTGTCCATTTGTGGAGGGGAGCGATTGAGAGGATTTGGTGGGTGTCTGTCAACCCACTGCATTGCATTAAGAGCTAAGCTCTACATATCCACTACTGTGCTGTCCAATTTTACAGCCTCTTTAAGGGCACAGTGTTTCCTGGGGATCGGATCCTGTTCTGCGTGTGAGATTGTTCAAGATGATTTAGAATGCACATCAGTTATGGAAATAGCTCATTTAAAACCCATGATTAATGTAACTTGTCAGAATCCAGATCCTGATCTCTGTGCTGTCACAGATTTTCTCAGTGCTCTAGATTTATAACTAATTTGAAAGGAGTGTAGCAATGATTTGTGCTTGCTAGAGGAGCAGTCCAGTCCAGAGAACTGTTGTACCTGTACAAAAGGAAAGAAGAGCTGTAGTTACCTGAAGTATTTTGAAACCTAATCTGACAGGTCTTTCTGCCTGTATGAGTAGGTGCAAAGGGCTCAGCAGACCTACTCATGAGTGTTTAGGAGAGCTCCTCGGTTCAGATTCTGAGGTGGCTCACTTGCTTATTGTCTCCTATTGCTTTGTTTACATTCCTTGATTTCGAGTCAGCAGTTCACTGTAAGGTCACGGTCCTTTGCAGCATCTACAAAAGAATTACCAGTTGGTGACAAGTTAACAGATATATTCCCCACAATCTCCTGGGCAGTAAAACTGGGTTGTGTGGAAGCATGAGACTATTTCAATAGTTATTTCTTTCTCTTTTAAGAGAGCAGTTAATAAAAGCAACAAATGTGAAGATTTTACTTTATAATTAATGTCTGCTCCATACATTTTACTTATTTTCTACAATGTGTTTGAGATCATCTTAATAACTCCTGTTTGCAGCAGGTATATCACCTCCCAGGTCTCTGTTGCTGAGCATCGAGGAGCCAGTTCAGGGCTTCCTGAAGTCAAGAAGCAGCTTTGTAATACTATTAGAATGGTTCATTTGTGTTATACAAGCTAGTATTTTTTTTTCTTTCTTCCTGTAGTATTGAAATCTAAAATTTGAACAAAAATTGTCAATCATTAGCCCTCAAACACATCCTTCATTGAAAGAACTCATTCACTATGTTCTGCTGCTTTTTTGACAGTGGGACAATAGACATTATGGTCAGTGGTTTGGCCTGCAGTACTGACTGCCCTGAACCTGTGATCCTTATGATGTGTGAAACCCTGTCTGTTTAGAACTGTGACTCTCCTGGCCTGCCCTGGGAGCTTGACATGCAATTATTGGGTATAAAGTACTTATTTTTTGATGGTAGGTGGAAGAAGTCAGTTCAGTAAGAGCATCTTGAAATATATCATTGCACAAAGCTGATTGCAGTGTGGGCTTGGCTCAGAGCAGCCACAGGAGCATAAGAGCAGTAGCAGCGCAGAGTTCTCTCTCTTGTGAAGTCATTTACAGT
This sequence comes from Pipra filicauda, assembly GCF_003945595.2. Classification (NCBI taxonomy): domain Eukaryota; kingdom Metazoa; phylum Chordata; class Aves; order Passeriformes; family Pipridae; genus Pipra; species Pipra filicauda. Next base: position 2,128,135 of record NW_024104598.1, read on the forward strand.
GTGCAACCATTTTAGGATTCATGTATATGGAATGACTACATCAAAAGGCAAGAAGATGCCAAAAAACATGAAATTGTTTCTATTCCCTGTAGAACGTTACCAAACAGCATTGAAAACTGAATATAAGTATCTTGCCGAAATGTAAAATAAGGGCCTTGCAGTTATTGGTTTTGGCAACAGTTTCTGGTAACACTGTGCTATCACCCCAGTGCAGAAGGAAGTAGCTTTTCACACAGCACATAAGTAATTTGAGAGCCCTTGGTCACAGGGTGGTGAGGTTGCCAGGCAGAGTGAAAAAGCTGTTGTATGCCAGAAGAACAGCCTAACCAGTGAGTGCACAATATTTGGTTTGAGAAAGGCGATGGGTAATCTTTAGTTACCAGATCCTTGCTCTGTTCTTACCCTTGATGTTCATTATGGGCTGTATTTGGAGAGAGGATACTGGGCTAATAGGCCCTCTGGAACAACCTAGTTGATTTATTTTTGTATTCTCTGGGCTGGAATTACTATTAGAGCAATCTTTTTTGGGTAAGGATAATATTAGCCAAATATTTATATATGTATGTTGTATTTGTGCAAAGGGGCTGTTCTTTGCAATAGCAGTGGAATAGACACCAACCAGAAAACTGCTCTCAGCCTCCTCTTCCTACTAATTTCCCCCACTACAGCACACCAAGGTAAAACCATTAAGTGATTTGTCAAATGTGACATCCTGATCCAGGATTCAGACTCTGTTCCCAGTCTGATAGGTCTGTTCTTAAACCATTGGGCTGTGATTTCTCCACAGGAACTGTCAAAAATATTTTTAACATACCTGAAGAATCAAACAAAAAGAGTCCAAAATAAAGCATTTGGGGATATGTAAAATTTAGGTTACCTATTCAGTCTTAAGTCACGTGCATACAGTCCTTACTGATAAAACCACAGGTGCTGTGGGGTTTTTGGTACCTCTCCCTTATTCAGTGCACATTGTAGGCACGTAAATCAGTGAAGGAGATGAAGTCCTGCAATTAGGTGTTCTGTGTTTATTATTTTTGTTTTTCACTGTGTGACCCTATTATTGTTAGCTACTGTCCCGGTATCTGTTCTGAATTTAGGATGTTACCAGGTCCCTCGGAAAACAATATATATTTTTTCATCAAATGCTTACAGTGGAGTGAAGACATACTTTAGCTGCCTTTACATCAGCTCTCCAGCTGCAGTGGTTTAGTTGTTCAAGCAGCTGCCCAGGTTCTCAGGCCTGTAGCTCTCTCATCCTTCTGTTTTACCATGATTTTAGGAGTATTAGTCTTTGTGGTCTTGCCATTGGAGGGGGATGTGGGCAAAAGAGGTTCAGTTCCAGGTTCCCAGGTGGGCGTAAGGGGACTGTTTGACTTTCCTCTCTGCAGCTCCCATGGTCCTTATTGCCTTACCATTCCCTCTGTTCCCCAGTTGTATCCTTCCTCTTCCTTTGTCCTCCCCTGGCTCATGCAGCACTGTGAAACATGGTGAATGCTGTAAGAGTATTAAGAGGGTGTGATTAAACATTTACAAACTGTGGTTTTTCTCAAACACGGCAAAAGGCGTATCCTTCAAATCTCTGTGCCAAAGTGGGGACCCTTGGAAAGGGGAGAGTTAAAAAAAAAAACAACAAACAACCGATACTTATTTTGAGAAATAGATGATTTTTTTTCTACAGTGCAGCTTCTGGTAGATACTCATCACAGGAAAAACTTATTACAAATGGTTTACTTGACCACAGTACTGAAAATGGCATTTTCTAGTAATAAAGCTTGCATTGCCCTGTATGTAGGTATGGCTCACTTTGTTTGCATGAGTCACATTGGTTGGCTTACTAGTTTTGGAGGTTGCATTTATTTTTTGAGCACTGGGAATGGCAAATCTGGAAGCCATGCAGGATGTTTGATGGGACAATTTGCATCTTTTTATCTGGAAAGATTCTCCAGTTCAACTGTTTCACAGTGGTGCTGGTGTTTTAGTCTCTGCAGTGTGCTGGAAAGTTGAGGCACCCCTGTGTGTGTATAGAGTTCTTACCTGAAGTGTTCAACGATAAAAATAATAACTGTGTCTATGCTAAGTGAGCATATGCTAAGTACAAGACTAATTGCAAGCTTAAACACTATACTGAGAATGGTACCTGAAAGAAATGTTGAAGTGAAAAAGAATGTATTCTGGAACCTACTAAAAAAAAACCCCAAATGATGCTTTGAAGATTGTATCATCAAAATGAATTATTAGGTGAATTCAGTACACGAACTACAAGAAGAATGTGAATTAAAATAGCTCAGAACACATTATGTGCAGAGGGAATTAGAAGTTAAAGTAAACCAAGTAGAGGTGGGAATTGAAGGTGTCCCTCTTTTCAACGTAATTTAAAATTCAGTCATCCAAGAGTAAAAATGAACAATTTGTATGTCATAAAACCGAAGAGTTTTTATTTAGGTATTCCTGAAGGGCCAGAGCTGTTTCACCTGTGTTGTTATTCTGTCAATAAATACTCAAACAACTTAGTGTGTCACCTTGATAGTGCTTGCAGTTTTCCCTCACTTTTCTTTTTTTTTTTTTTTTTTTTTTTTTGCTTGTGAGTGTAAAGAGGGGAATTGTCAGGCTGGATTTTTGAAGCTGAACTTCAAAACTGACTATTTATTTGAAAGCCAGATGCTACAAAGGCACATCAAGAAGGGATTGAAATTTTAAAATTATGTAAAATTCACAAGTGTGCCTTTTGTTTTTTAAAAAAGTGAAAGCGATGCACATCCATACCTTTGTGCACGTCCATCTTACCTGTCTTCCTCTGCAGTCTGTTAGTTATGTTGAAACCTAAAGGGTATACATATATGCCTCCCATAGATTATGGGATGTGTTTACTGCCACTGATAAACAGGCTGGATAACTGTTCTCAACAGCCACTATTGTACTATTAAAATGTCTCCACCCATTCCCTTGAGCATATGATTTCACAGTGTCTAGTGGCTTTGCAAAGGAGCTGCTGCCAGTGGAAAGCTCTGGCATGGGAAAAAATGGCAGCTGGGTGTGGAGCTGTTAGAACACTTGCAGAGTTCAAGTAGGTAATATCCATTCCCGTGCATTAATTGTAATGGTTTACTGATGCTCATTAATATGCCACTTTTATTACCAAGACACATGGTTGTACTGCTTTCCTGACACCTATTATTTCCTCCCTCTGAACAGAACAAAGGAAACAATAGTCATGTGGTATTGCCATGACATACGTTATTTCCCAATAAAAGATGGAGGTAATCAAATCAGTCCTGCATGCACAGCACAGTATTCCCTTAACCTTCACAGAGAGGCAAGTGAGAAAATTCTCAATGTGCTAATTTTACACCTGACTGAGCAAGGTATGTGTCTAACCAAAAGGAAGTGATTGATTCCAATGAGTCTACTTAAATAATTAGGCACTTGGTTTTTTAGTTTCGTGCTGAATATGCTTTGCTGTGTTTATATCATACAGATATGAACAGGCAGCAAGCATTCATCTTCTACTGGGGTATCAAGGGGAGGTTGAATTTATCATTTCTGAAGAAAGGAGAACTGAGTAGCCAAATCCACCCATCTTTGAATCCTCGTGAAATAGAGTGCGCTTGGAAGAAGATTTAGAAACTAATTTTCAGTGACATCACAGAGAAATAGTTGAAGCCAAAATAAAAATGAATGGGAATCTATAAGTAATTGCCAATGGTTATTGCCAAGTGATTTTCAGTGCTCCGTTATTTATTTATACTTCTACTGTGTAAAAGCATTGGAATTCAGAAATAGCTCAGGTTTTACCCACTCAATATTTCCACCCATTGCATTAAATGTTCATCCAATTAAATAAGTGCCTGCACACAACTGGAGTAGAGAACAGACAATGTACTTCCCAACTTACGGCCACTTACTGTAACCACTAACCCCCAGAATTAGGCATCCTTGCACTTGCTTTTCTGCTCCCATGTTTTCCACAAGTTCACTTGTGGAATGGAAGAGAAAAGGATGGGAAACCTCTTTGGCTTCCCTTGCCACAGTGCTTTTCTTCAGAAAGAAATGGAGCTCTGGGTTTCATTTTTTCTTTTTTTTAGAGTGAGGGCAAGTTAGCCCTTGCGCTTCCACATTCCTGGACAAGTGCTTCAGCAGCTGATAATTGAGGATGGCATATCCCCTTCACCTTGATTTGCATGGACCTGTGTGGCTTTAGACTGGGGGCTCTTCCTGGAAGCCAGTGCTTTTGTGAGACTCCCTGATGGGCTCTGAGGGCACCTGGGCACGAGGCCAGTGGGGCTGGAAGTCTACACAATCTAAGGCACCTTGTTTTCCACTTACTCCAGATGACAACACCTTGTTCTTTGCCAAAAAGTTTATCCATGTCTCAAGGTAACTGGCGAAACTCCAGTGCCTGGCCCTTCTCACAGGCTTGGTGGGTCGGCTGGAGAACTGAGCCAAAGAAGTGTCCTGGTTCTGGCCAGGACAGGGTTAATTTTACAGTAACCAGGAGGGGGCATGACCAGGACCTGGAGGCTATTCTACATTTCCAGGGGACAGGAAAAAATATCCCTTCCAGGTAGCAGGATGGCACAGTCAGGTTTTTTTCAGGGCTTTCCACGGGGGTGAACACTCGCATGTGAAGCAGTCATCTCTTACACACTCACTTATTAATATTGTTGCTGTTACTGTGTGTTTTCTTGTCCCATTGCTGTTTCCAGTAAATTATTCTTAACTCAACCTGTGATATTCACCTTATGTGCCTCAAATTCTCCTTTCCATCCTGCTGCTGGGGAGGAGGAGCGGAGGACAGGGGAGTGAGCAAGCAGTGTGTGGTTTCGAGTCTTTCAGTGGGAACACTAAATTGGGGAATACCATTCCTAAACCTCGACAGGAAGACTGAAGAATAGCATTTTTAGATGTAGATACATAATTCTGTCCACATGGCATTTGAGGTATGCAGGTCCTGTTTTAGAATTTTTCTGTCTGTTTTTTTCCTTTATGTGTTACTTCTCTTACTGTTCCTGTTGGTGTGGTTGTCTACTGGGGAGAGTTACACCTAGTGACATGGTAAGTTATACCTAATGCATGAGATTTGTTGCATGAAAACAATTGTAATTAACTGTGACTGATAAAAGTAGATGTTAGAAATTTGTAAGCAGTGTTTCTTTGTACCTAGTACTTGAAACTGAAGATTGCACATTAAACAGAAATATGATATATATCTTGAAATACAATTTCAGATACTTCTATGATGTGTTTCTAATCTCTGAACTGTGTTCTTTTCTATGTGCTTCAAAGTCTTTTATGTTGCTGTGTTCTAGCAGTTGGTGAGAAATATACTGGCTTTCAGCACAAATAAACTGCACTGTATAATGTGACTAAGCTTAACATTAGCAAACCTGGCATTTTCATCTGGATACAGTTATTTTATTGTTAGTCAAACCATAATGTTCTTTCTGATGCCATGACCCTGATAAACACTGTAAACTGTCATACCAGACAGGTCCAGTAAGATCCCCATCTGCTCCAGATAGCCATGCTAGGTACTTATTAATGAGGTAATACATGAGGGCAGGTAGTCTGTTCTTGCCTCGAAAATTACATTTGGCAAATAATACATCAAACTGCTACAAGAGCTTAAGCTGTTACTTCTCATGAAGTTTTTCAGGTATGGTGAGAAAAAGCATCTTCATTAAAATTTTGTTGATGCCATTTAAAGAATACATGCACTCCTCTGACAGTTCCCACTGTTTATTTGGAGCACACTGCCATGCTGAAATGCTCTGCAGGACTGATCACTCTGACGTGTCGTAGGTTGCATTTGTGTGTCTTGTATTGGCAGCTTCAACATACAGCAAAAGCACCATGTATGTCCACTTAGCTGACTCACTTAAGCACTTCAGTCATCCACAGACTGACTCTGCTGTGTGAGGATGAAAATACTTCTTATTTAAGGGAAATTGTTTTAACCCTATAGTTGGAAACACCCTGATTTATAAAACATGCAGTATGGAGGTTGCTGAAGTTGGTGCCTATGCAGGCAATTATTCACATTTACGTGGATGGTGGCATTTGTTCATGAGGACTGTTGAACACACATTCAGAGGCTTTAATATGCCTTTTTTAGTGTGTGGAGTGATAAATGGCTGTAGATGTGGAAATGTCATAAAAGTACACAATCTTACTAGAAAGGAGGAAAGTAGAAACTTTCATGCAATGATATTTGAATTCCACTTACACTCACCAAAGGGAGAATCATAGAATGGTTTGGGTTGGAAGGGACTTTAAAGATCATCTGTTCCTAACCCCTGCAATGAGCAGGGGCACCTTCCACTAGACGAGGTTGCTCCAAGCCTTGTCCAACCTGGCCTTAAACACTTCCAGGCGTGGGGCATCCGCAGCTGCTCTGGGCAACCTGTTCCAGTGCCTCACTATGCTCCAAGTAAAGGAAAAAAAAAAACAAAACTTTGCTGCCTCCAGTGTTATATCTTACTCCTTGCGCTGTGCTACTCCAAGTATATCTGAAGGTCCATTTTTAGTGTGCATTTAGTAACCTGCAGTCAATATAATACTTCCTGTCATGTTTCTATTATTATTTTTATGAAATTAAGATGCCAGTATAATTGCCAGAGTTATTGTTGAACCCAGCCTACCCGCCTTTTCATGAAAGTCCCCAGTTAAATAATCAACTTTATTCAGTCATGCTAGGTATTTCTCATTAAACCATAATAATTTGAAGTCTTTTCCAGTAAGTCAGGTGAGACTTTCTCTTGAATTTATGATAATTATATTGGTGATAGATCAAATAAAAATATCTTCTGCTAGCAGGGTTATTTGCATTTCACTTGTGATGTCGACTAGCTGACATGAAATCTCTTTTCTTTTTATTGCCTTATTTCAAGGATGCAGGGAAATGAATACTGGGTATAAAATGATGAGAAGACAAATAGATGCTTTAATTTTGAACCAACACAAAGCGTAATGTGATTTTTGTTTTTCAAGCCCAAAGTCAGTGCAGACATTTAGAAGGTTCAAATCTGATCCTCAGCAGTTGTGGATCATATTTATTAATCTCATTATGTAGTTGTGCATTTAAGCAATGCTGAAAGAAGTGTTTATTAATGTTCCTTTTTTTTTTCCACTGAGGCATTTGCTATGCTTGTATAGATATGATATATTGATAACATATTCTATGGAATTTCTGGGTTAGGACAAATTTTCTGAAGCTAACACCAGCTTTTGTGGTGGTGTTTGTGGAATCATGGTATCATTTAGGTTGGAAAACACCCTTAAGAGCATTGAGTCCAACTCTGTGTGGTTGCAGTGATCAGATGAGGGTGATACCACACCTACCTGGCTCGTGAATGTGCCTGTATGGATGGGCTGGTTTTGTGTTCATCCGTCTTTTCCATGTGATCCTTTCCTGCCCAGGTTGTGTGAGTTCTGCACTGCCATGGTGGACTGCTGAACTGCTTGGTCCCCATATGCCTTCATTTAATGGGATCAATATTGAGTTGATAAATAAATAGGGGGAGAGAGAATCGAGCAAGTTCAGACAGACTCAAATCTCATCCGCGCTCAGTGAGTCGATCGGATCGGTCAGGTCAAAATTGTGTCCTCTCCCCTGCGGGAGCCTCAACCCGCACGATTGTTCAATGCTTCTGTACACAGAATGAATGGAGACTATATTTTGTACACATTACTGTCAGTGTCTTAGAACACCAGTTAATAAGGGCAAGGAAACAAGTCTGTTCCTAATGCCTGTCACTGCCTGCAGCCATTGCTGCGCCATGTGGGCTGGGGAGAAGCACAAGAGAGGGTAATTCAAGGAAGCAACATAACTCAATTGTCTGTTTCCCTTCTCATCTCATATTTTCCTTTCTGATTTTAATGACACAGCCGATGGACAGGCTCTAGCCCTTGGAGTTATTTTGGATTGTCTTTGAGTGATTTTTTTTCTTCTTTTTTCTTTCATTTCTTTTTGACTTCCAAATTGCTGCCATTGTTGCCCGTGAGCTGCTGCTGAAAGGGCAGGACCTGTGGACTGTCCTGAGGGTGTCCTTTATATTGGTTCACAGAACAGCCAGCTGAGTTGTACAGCGAAAGCTTTGGGTTTGCTCTGCCACAGAACAAAGTGCATTAACTGTTTCAGTGCATTTTTTTTTAAAGAAGTATATTAAGGTCACTTTTTCTCCCAAATCTCCCAGCTGACAACATAAAATGTTACTTTGCCACTAGGATGGCATTTCTTTTGCTGTCATCCTGTGCTGGGGGTTAGCCAGGCTTTTTAGCTTCTTGAGTGTAGGATACCTCAATGTATTTGGTTTATTGATTTTTGAAAAACACATGGTGTGATATTAAATGAATAGTTAAATACTAAACTGTTAGGAAGAAATGTCCCTTTAGTGTATTTTAGATTAGAATTTGTCAGGACAAATACTTCCCATTTTAAATTCAGCATACCACCACAGACTACGCAGGCAATTATTTTAAAATTTTTTTTTTTCTTTGCTGGTTGATTTAGTGTGAACGAAATCTAGATTGATTTCTAGAATTTATATTGAAACCTAGTCCTAAAGGCAGAAGTCCTCAACTCAGTTCATATATGGTGTAACACTGACAGGAAGCGGGAAACCCACTGTTCCCTTGGCAATGGGCAGGCTGTAAACTCCAGGAGGCCAGTCTTCAATGTCCAGGAACAAACTTGTGAAATATGGTCACTTATTTTTATTATTATTTTTTCTAGGTTGTGTTACTGGGCCAAGGACTACTGGGGTATACGGATTACTTTATTTTTGCAATCTGTTTTACTGTTAGTGTCTTGGTCTTCCAGTCTTCATGAACCTTTGTCTTTCTCATGCATCTTCATCTTTGGCTCGTCACCCTCTTTCCAAGCAAGAAACTTGTGAATATTCTGGTTGGAAACTTACATTCGCCGCAAAAAGTTGGTCGCAGAATGTCTGTTTTACACATTAGAGAAAAATATTTTTCTCTTGTGCTGATTATTTCTTTTCCAACATTAGAAGCATCTCTAATTGTGAACTCTAAATAGGAATAGAAGTGTGGCTATCTTGTACAGTGAGAAAATGTTTAATTTCCAATTAAGTACTGGGGCAGCAATGCCTTGGGGGCAGAAAGGCAAGAGGGGTGAAGAATTCCTTGGTGGTATTTGCTGACTGGGTGATTATTAGCAATAGGAGATAGTGAAACTTAATTAGAGTTTCTGATCTGGAACAGTGTATTAGGTTTAATTATGTCTGGAAGTCTAGTATTTTACACTTTTTCTTTTAATTAAAATGTATGAATGTGAGTAGCAAAGCTTCTAAGTCTTACAGTCTGGGAAGGCCAAGAGCAAGAAATAACTACATTGTCTACATGATGCCATATTAAAAAAAAAGCCCACAAAAAAAACAGTGTTAAAAGCTGAGGAAGCTGGAGTAAAGGTGAACTTAAACATCTGACCTGTAAGAATTGAAATGAATTTTAATAGTGTACAGAGCTGGGCTTCTTGGCACAGCTCCAGCCAATATCTATGTGATCCAATATGTAGCAATTCATCCTAATTTTGAGTTGTCATGGGGTCACTCTGTGCTCTTGATTGTCCCATCTTTGATGTCAAACATAAACACTGAAGATGTGGAGAACATTCAGAATCATACAAATGTGGTCCCTGAGTGTCCTGGGGAAATTCCAGTTGCTATTCAGCATTGATGAGCTGCAGGGACCTATATCTCAACAGTAGATGAAATAATTCATTTGCTAGATTTTCACTGCCTGGTTTCAGGTTTAGGAGTGTTACAAAGATGCCGTGTGAGATAAAGCAGACGATATAAAGCGCACAAATTAAAAGTGAAAGGGATGGAAAGTATAGGGAAATGCACATTTACGGTGATGAAAGTGCCGTTAAAGCTACCCTAATTACTCTTGATAAGAAAATACAGTAATAAAGATGACACACACTACAGTATGAACTTAAGTGATCAGCCTCAGCATTCCTTCTTACATTTTAATCTCTTCTGAAAGAGAGTGATCCACCACTCCAACGTAGCTGATGGTGGTGATAGATGCAGACCATTTCAGCAATTCTCTCTGTTTTGGCAGCTCTACTCACTCATCGGCAGTGCTCAGACTGCTGGGATAGATCTCCCTGCGGTTTGTTTTGTATCTCAGCAGATTTTCCCTCTCAAGTGATGCTTTTGTTTTATGTTGTGAGAGATTGTATTTATTCCTCCTTGGAGTCTGGGTGAAAATGGCACAAATAGCACAAATACAATAAATCCTTGCATAAATGAAGTTCAGCTGGTTCTTTTTTTTGTTTCTGACCTTCAAGTGATAGAAGGTCTTCGTTTAGTACAGGTGAGGATTTTAAGTTGAATGAAGGTACTAATACATCTTCCATTCAGAAAAAAAAGATGCAGAAACAGAGCATGAGGTGGGATGTGAGCATTTTAACTGCATTAGTATACCTTGGGGAGTTGGGTAGGAAGCTGAAGCGTGGAGGAGGAAAGCACATACAAGCTGTAAGGAGGTAATAAGGAATGGCTGATGTGCCTGTGGTTTGTGAGGGGTTTTCTTCAGTTGTGGGAAACACATGGAAAAGATCCATGCACTACTGGGGGAAACTGAAAATCCCCAACACCCAGGTGTATTTTAGAGATCTCTGTGCTGCTGCTGAAGTCTCTGCACTATTATTTTCATTATGTCCCTCTCCCTGGAGTCATGAAATGCCATTCTTAGTTCCAGGTACCTAAGAGTAGTTTAATGGAGGTATATGCTGATAAAATTTGTGTTGGATTAAAAGCCCATGTGTTTCCCTATTTATAGGAACATATAGGAAGAGAATAAATGCCAGAAAACAACAATAAGATCCTCCTGGCAGTAAATTGGTAGTTCTGTTCTGTCCAGGGTCTGTCTATGGGGTTGGTGTAGGCTTGGGTAGCCTGTGCATCTCTGGAGAGCAGGGCAGGCACACGGAAACCAAAGGTGGTTGTTTGGAAGTGCAGGTATTACTTTGTAGATGATTGTTAAAAAATAAGTAGAGCCAAGATTTATAAACCCCAAATTTTAGTGAGAATGACATAAACTGTAACTTTAGGACCTGATTGCTTCCTGTGTTCCTGTTCAGGTCTTGGTTTAAATTGCAGTTGAATATAAAAACTGCAACAAATAACAGTCTGGGTGCTTGTGGAGAAGAAAGGTTAGAAACTCAACTGAATTTATGGTGGTTAGATGTTTATAGAGTGCAGTGGCTTCTACATCCTCCTGTTGCAGCAATCACCTAAAGAATAAGGTCTTGGGGATCACAGAAATTGGAGCTAGAGAAGGTTTTTTAACAAGAGGCTTGCAATTGCTGAAAGCACCTTCATGGATCTCAGCTTTGTTTTAGATTCATTCTTGTCATCTTTACCAGTGTGGAGTAAGTCTTTATGTTGTGTATTGTAATGTATTGTTGTGTATTGTAACCAACTGGAAATAGGGAATAAATTATTATTGCTTGTGTTACATAAGAAAATTATGTTTCATGTACAAAAATTAGTAAAAAAACTTATGAAGGGTTGTGACAGCACCACCCACTGTAGTACAACAGCTGTTTCTTTTTTTTTAAACTCAATCATTGTATCCTACAGTGAGTTAAATGGGTTACAGCAAGGTTAAAACTTTGTCCTCAATAATGTCCATAATTCAAAGCTTTCTGGTATCATAATGCTGGAGAAATGATTCCCATTTATAGCATCTGAGTCTTGGACATGTTTACTGCTCTCTTTTTCATATCAGCAAGTCAGGTGCAGACAAAACATCTGAAGATGTTGTTAGTGAGTTAATAACTACAATCAATGTAAAGATAGATTTAGTAGCTGGAGTTGTAGTGCAGAAATGTATTAAATTTATATTTCCTTGGGTTTTTGTGTTAGTGTTTTTCCTCTTGATTAGAAGTACTGCTCAGTCTGTTCATAGAATAATAGAATGGTTTGGGGTTGAAAGAGACCTTAAAAGATCATCTTTTTGCAACCTCCTGCTGTGGACAGTGACACCTTCCACTAGACCAGGTTGCTCAGAGTTCCATCCAGCCTGGCCTTGAACACCTCCAGGGATGGGACATCCACAGCTGCAATGGGCAATCTGTGCCGGGACCTCACCACCCTCACAGCAAAGAACTTCCTTCTAATATCTAATCTAAACCTGATTGCTTTTAGTTTGAATCCATTCCTCTTTGTCATGTCACTCAATCCTCTTGTAAAAAGTCTCTTTCCATCTTTCTTGTGGACTCCCTTCAGGTACTGGAAGGCGACAACCAGGTTGCCTAAGCCTGCTCTTTTCCAGGCTGAACAATCCCAACTCTCCCAGCCTTTCCTCATAGCAGAGGTGCTCCATCCCTCTCATCAACTTGGTGTCCCTCCTCTGGACTTGCTCCAACAGGTCCACGTCCTTCCTGTGCTGGGGACCCCAGAGTTGGAGGCAGCTCTGCAGGTGGGGTCTCACCAGAGCAGAGGGGCAGAATCCCCTCCCTTGCCCCGCTGCCCACACTGCTTTTGGTGCAGCCCAGGACATGGTTTCTGGGCTGCAATCACACATTGCTGGTCATGTCCAGCCTCTCACCCGCCAGCACCCCCAAGTCCTTCTCCCCAGGGCTGCTCTTGACCTGTTCATCCCCCTGTATCAATACCAGGGGTTGCCCCAACTCAGGTGCAGCACCTTGCACTTGTTCTTGTTAAACCTCATGATATTCCCATGGGCCACTGCTCTGGAATAGTATCCTGGCCCTCTGGATGTCATCCCATCCTTCAGGTGTGTCACCTCAGCTTGGTGTCATCTGCAAACTTGTTGAGAGTGCACTTGATCCCTTCATTTATTTAATTAATGAAGATATTAAATAACACTGGTCACAATATGGACCCCTGAGGGCACCACTTGTCACTGATGTCCCATCAGGACTCTGAGCTGTTGACCACGACCCCCTGGATGTTCCCAGCCAATCGATTCCTTATCCACCTAACAGTCCACCCATCAAATCCATCTCTCTGCAATTTAGAGAGTTTAGGGGTGTTGTAGGGGACTGTGTCAAAGCCTTTACAGAAGTCCAGATAAATGACATCTGTAACCTTTCCCTTGTCCACTGACCCAGTCACTCCACTGTAGAAGGCCACTGGGTTGGTCAGGCAGGACTCACCCTTGGTGAAGCCGTGCTGGCTGTCCCAAATCACCTCCCTGTCCTCCATGTGCCTCAGCACAGCTTCTGGGAGGACCTGTTCCATGACTTTCCCAGCACAGAGGGGAGGCTGACAGGTCCGTAGTTCCCAGGGTCCTCCTTTCTACCCTTCTAAAGGTTGGGTACGATGCTTCCCCTTCTCCAGTCACCTGGGACTTTACTCGACAGCCATGACTTTCCAAATATTGTGTGGAGTGGCTTGGCAACTACATCAGCCCTAAAGCCCTCAGGACTTGGGTGCATTTCATTGGGTCCCATAGACTTATGTACTTTCAGGTTTCTCTGGTGGTCACAAACCCGATCTTCTCTTATAGTAGGAGGGACTTTGTTCCCCCAGTCCCCATCCTGCTGTCCATCCTCTTTAGTGGTGAGGGAAGAGAGGTTGACTCTCTGAAGCAAAAAAGTTGTTGAGTACCTCACCCTTCTCCTCATCTGGAACTTTCAAGTTGAACTACCCCTTTTCTCTCCTGTTTTTGCAATACTTATTTTGCTTAGTTATCAGTTATCATGATTTTACATGTTAGTAGCTGTGTTTATTGGAGATTGTAAAATCCAAATAATAGGAAATTTATTAAATTTCCCTATGAACAGATTTTTGCCTTGAAATTTACTTAGGTATTGCTGTGTTCTGATACACGTGAATTGGAAAGATTGATTTTTGATAGACTGCAGCACTTTTTTGTTGGTGGTAAATTCTATATGGAATTGAAAAAGAATAGTAGACTTCTGTTGTCTATCAGCAGCATGACAGTAATCTTAAAAAGCAATCTCTGCCAACAAATGATGCTGTAGAAAAGAAACTTTGCACTCAATAGGCCTTCTCATTACTGCAACTTCTGCTAAAATAAACAAGTACAGAGAGCTTGGTTAGGAAACCTTGAGTGCTCTTGAACTGAGGCAGAGACTTGCAAAAGTGTACTGCCTTGTTTTGCAGATATATTTATGGCTGCCCTGAATAAAAACTTGGAAATTTGGCATTGGAAAAACACATATGCTCAGTGTCTGCTGCTTATATTTTAGTAGCCTGGTTGGTTCCCAGCAGGTTTTAGAGGCATCTTGATATCTGACATTCGTTACCCTGCGAGCAGTTCTCGTTGGGTCAAGCTTTTTATTGCAGATTTTGGAATGACCATTCAGCGAAGTCTACTGCGCTCTATGAAACTATCGATCCTGTAGATCTAAGCAGTCTCTAAATGCAAAGTGCTTCCTGAGAATGTTGATGCTTCTATGCAGCAAAAAGAAGAGTGTTCTTTCAGCAGTGTTAACTGTGCCAAAGCTGCTATGGGCCTCATTCAGGTTTTGAAATTCAGCAGAAGCCTTTACAATGCATTAATCAGGATGGATCTGGAGCTGTTGCAAGGTGTTACTTGATTAGAGGGTAGTTCTGGGAACTTGGTGTGAAAGCTAGTAGATAGCATGGTAGGTCACCATTCAAAATACCGAAAAGGCCTCCTTAATCTTAACAATTAATGTATTAAGGATGACCTATGGGGGTTTTGTGAAGACTTTCACCCTGAGTTCTCCTCCGGGAAGAATTATATGGTCTTGTGGATTAATGTAATCATCGACTTTAAATACTGTAATAACCTCAGAACTCTTAGAAGCTGATTACAGGGAATTTTTCTGTACAGCTGGGGCTTCTCATTTTGAAGTAACATAGAAAGTGAGGTGGTATTGGTCTATTGCTTTAGGTGAGAGGGAGCTGCTACTGTGAAGCAGCTCAGTGAAAGGTGAGGTGTTTTTACTAAAAGCAAAGAAGCTTTAATACTGTGCAAAAATCATGTAAGATCTCATTGGAGATATTGTATATAGTTCTGTCATGTTTGTTCCGAAAAGATGATTTTGAATGGGAAACATGTTCAGCAATGACTGCAAGGGTGTGTGCAGGAATGCAGAATCTATCTGATAAAAAAGGATTAAAGAGAGTTGCCTTTTTTTAGCATAGCAGTATGAAGCTTATGAAGAGTTATTTGTACCATGTACAAATTCAGTGAGAGATAAACATCAAGGGAGAAGAAGAAAATTGTAAAGGACACTGTAGTTACAAGAGCAAATGATACAAAACTTCAAAGAATAAAACAGCTTGGGAATAAGAAGAGGGTTGCTGACCATTCAAGGTGTAAAGATGCCAGAATTTTGTTAATTACTGATTCCATATACAGTTATTTAATAGACAAATCTGAAGGGGGAAGAGCCCGGGGATGAGAAAGTGCAGAGATGGGCTTCAAGGATTTGGTGATTACCTGTGCTGCCACAGTTGTAGCTGTAGCAGCACTTCTGAGCAAAACTTTACATGTTCTGCTTCACTGTTAGTTGTTCATGCATGAATGGAAGGAGAGGGGTTATCACTAAAAGTCATCATGGTGTTTATGAAAAGATGTTTATGGAAGACTTTTATGGGTAAGGTCCTAGTGCTTTACTACTTCTGTGTGCCCCTGGAAGAGGAGTCGGACATCATCTGCGTGAGGGATTATATCTGCTGACATCTTGCACCAAGCAGCTTCTCTGGCCCACAGGCCCCACCACATCCTCTGGCACCACAGAGGAACAAACCCAGGTGTGGTGGTGTCCTACTTGTTGGTGTCCTTGCTCAGTGGGAGGAGTTGGGATGGTTTGGGGATGGGAACAATGTTTTCCTGTTCATAGGCGCTGTGATTGGATCCACCCCTGCATGTATAAGTTCTCCATGACTCCATGGCATGTCATATTTTCTACTTGATGACAAATGAGGTGGTGGGTGATTGAGCAACCAGACCAAGCCAATGCCAAATATCTGTCAGACCATGAACAAGATTACAAAACGCAGGGAAGAAAGAGTCCTGACACTGATAAATTATGATGTATTTACTAGGTCAAGGTCTTTCACTCAATGAGGAGGTGCAAAAGAAGTGCTTTTTAGCTAAGCTGTCCTATTTTAAGGTGTTTAAAGACATAATAAAGACATGGTTTGCATTTCAATGAAAAGGATCAAAAAGAGAAAATCTCTATGTATGTTTAATACTTGGATTATTGAATAAGAAATCTAACAGTTAATGCACTGAATAAAAAATGAGAGTGAAACTATTTAGGGGAAGAAGTAAATGAAGAGATAAGACCATTTATATCTTATTTCAGGCAGAAGCTAAAAGCTGAGAGACACAGAGGTTTGGTTTCATTGCACAAATAACTGTGTGGCTGAGGCAGCATGAGGACATATGTCACAGAACTCTGGCTCTCTCCTCGGAATGTGTTCCATGTGTTAAGGTAGATGTGATCAATATGATGTTGGTTGTGTTTTGAGATGCTGGTTTATTGTGCTGTTATTGTTTGTGTGTCTGTGGTACCCGATGGATAAGTGAATCCCAGGATGTAAGTAGATACATGAAAAAGCAAGATAAAAATACAAGAAAATGCTTACTGTATGCTTTCATTGAAAGAAAACTCTCAATGAGAAAAGCCTTGCTTATCTACTGATGAAGTTCAGCTGTCACTCACAGCATGATATGCAACAGTTTTGAAAGACAGCAATGAGGAAAAGTGGCCTATTTAACTGAGGAGAGTCTGAAAAGCCAACCAAACAAAACATCCCCTGCACCCTGCCTGTTTGTATCTGAAATACTGATGGATGGGTGAAATTGAGGCTTGTCCATGGCAATGTTTATTCTGAACTGTGTAAAGAGAATCTAAAACCAAAGTCAGTAACCTGACTTGAGTGAGGAAAAATTAAATTCATGTGAAAAAACTTCAGATCTCACCAGCATGTATGCAAATGTTTAGAAATCAATACAGCTCAAGCCAGAACAGTAAATAAAGATGAGCACTGCAGTCAGCTCTTGTATCATTTAAGCATCTGGTCTACTCCAGTCAATGCCAAATTTAGTTCATGTAAAATAGATGTAAATGAATGTCTGTTGCAAAAGAGACTATAAAGTGAATATCTGCTAAATGGAATCTTGCTGCGGCAGAGTGACAAGAAAAGAGATTTCAGAATTGTTGTGCAAAGGTTCTAAAAGCCAACAGCATTTTTTGCAGCTGCAGTTGGGTTAACAGACAGGATTCCGACATCTTTTGGGGAAAAAATGTAGTCAGTGTTCAGGAAAATACATTTTTGGTATTTAAGAGACTGGATAAGCCAGATCTATTAGTATAATTCCAGTCACCATTCTGAATACACACTTTCTCATCCAGAACTGAAAGGACACTAACACAGTATCTATCTTAGAGAAAGATTTTCCTTTCTGCTTCACACAATGTCATGTCAGCTCTAACACGGATCTGGGCAGAAGGGATGTGAGTGCTTGAGTGCATCCTGCTCTCCAGCAGACAGGCAGGCAAGCAGCAGAAGGAGCAGGGCTGAGATAGGAGTCAAGGGGGAATTGTCCAGTACTTGCAAAGACTGTAGAAATTCTTTCCATCCTCTCCTTTCCTCTCCTCTCTTCTCCTTCCTCCTCCACTGACCCTGCAAAGAGGTCACAAGTTTGGAACCGAGTCACAGGTCCTCCCTGCAGTTTCTCCTTGGACCATGAGGGAAAGCCTCATTTAAGCTTCAGATCTGGGCTCGAGAAGATAACAAGCACCCTTTTTGCAGTATTTTATGATAGGAATAATTTCTGAAGGTTAATTGTGGTTTTGTTGTTGCAGTATTTACAAGTTCAGTGGTTTGTGATAATAACCTTTTTAGTCTTCCTCTGGGCAACAGGCTCGTTGGAAGTTGTTCAAGTCTTGTGGGAAACAACAGATCCTGGGAATTACCTATACACTCTTAGCTTCTTCTACTTCCAGGTGTCATCTTCTCAAAAGATTCAAACATAGTCAAGGTTAGACAAACCATGAAAGTGAAATGTAAAAGTTCTTCAGACACTTGTTCAGTAAGGGCACCTTTCAAAAGATAATAGTGTCTCAGTGATTAGACCCTCTTTTATTCCACTTTCATTCCATGACATTTTGTTCCGTTCCAGAGCTTTATGTCCATCTGACTGACTGTCCTTCTGTGTAATTTCTCTACTACTTTGGTAAAGAAAATGTAGCTCCCTAAGAGACTTCAGAGCAGAAAAGGAGTAGGATCCTTGGGGAAAAAAAAAATCAATTTTTGAAGCCTCTTTTTAATAAGCTTATTGATCATCTTGCTCAAAACTTCTGCTGGGGAGCTGATGCCTGTCCTGATGTGTTGCTGGGTGTTTTGGTCTTGCAGAGGAACTGAGGCAATTTCATCAGTGCTCTGGCTGCTTCCCAGTGACTTCTCTCATTTTCAGAGCCGCTGGTAACCTCAATGGAAACACCAATAAGATGATGTGCACTAAATCTGTTGAAACTTCTTTAGTTAATGAATGTCTCAGAGATGCCCTTTCAGCCTCTCTTCAGCTCCTGTGTCTTCCAGGATTGGAATCACTGCTGCTGCCAGGCTTTTAGTCCATTCTTCTGCTGTCAGTATGATTGACTTGTTTGGGCAGCAGCTGTGTCCTGAAGAAAGGAAATCCTTCTTTAAATGAAGAGTCCCTATTAGAAAGCCTTGTCTATTGAAGTAAGGTCAGAAGAGTACGGATAGAGCAGACTGGTTGGAACTTGTTGAGCTCTGATTTTTGACTGCTTTCCTACTTTTAAAAGGTTATAGCAGAAGACCAGCCTAGATCTATACCAGTTTGTACTTTGCTTTACTCTCACTGAGCCTTTTGCTCAGTTTCATTAAAGTTCATCTTGCTGCAAGTGTTGGTTTGTTTTTTTTTCAGTATGTTAGGGACCATTTCATATTATCCAGTACTAAGAATTTGCTGCTGTTTAATTCCTCGGTTTAGTTCTTCTGAGGCTTATGTATTTTCACACTGAGACAATGCATGAGCAGTCAAAGGTATCATGCCCTGGGTTCTCTTCTTCGTGTGACTTCATGTACTCCTGGTTACCAACAGCTATGTGGTATGTGCTGTGGCAGGCAGGTAAGGCTGGTCTAGGTGTGACCTAGGTTTTGTGCAAGCCTTTTTGTCCTCAGTTGTACTGATTCTTGTCTAGTGGCTCATGATTTTTTTTTTTCTCAGTTCTTCTAGGAGAGAATGAGCTGGATTGTGGATTCCTGTAAATAGTATTTAGCCTTTCTCCTTTCAACTTAAATATTTTGTTGTTCATATCTCCCTTCAGACTTAAATTAGAGGTTAGGTTTTGTCCATCAGTGATACATGTACTTGTCAAAGCTTCAGTAGACTTTGGGGGAAAGCTCTGATGCATATTAGAAATATATGATGTTAGCTATTATTGCAGAGCTGTACCACTCAAATTGCCACCCCTTACATCTGTGGCTATCATTAAATGTGCGAAAGGCCAAGCTGTAACTAAACAGGACTGTAACTGTGTTGGGGATGTGCCAGTGGCATAAATGGGGAAGACAACAGCATGTAATAGCCTTCTGGAGTTAAAAGCATTATGCCTTAGACAGATCTGCCAGCTCAGATGCTTATTTGGGAACGCAGTCACTGGGGCTTCAGTTTGGAGCTGATACGTCTTATTTTCACCAGTCCTTCAGAATGTTCTTTTTCAGTTACTTGCAAGTGCATCTTTATGGATGGTTCGTGAATCATAGAATCATAGAATCAGCTGGGTTGGAAGGGACCTCCGAGATCATCAAGTCCAACCCTTGATCCTCTACCACTGTGGTTACTAGGAGTTCATATACATGTAATGTTTTTGCTACAAAATGTCTTGAAGAGCCGTAATCACTAGAGTGAATGATCAACTTGTGTTAGAAGTAACGGGACAGTAACTTTACTCTTAATTTTACAAAAGTCCTTACACAGTCTGTACAGTAAAGAATTACAATTCTGAGCTGAGTCAGGACCATGGGTTTATATCTATTAAGGTCACCTTTTAGTCATCAGAATCTGTTTTCAAACCCTTGTGTGCATCATATGTGTAATGACACGGTGACTTTTTCTTTGGTGCCTTTTCGAAAGATAACAGCTTTTTCTTTTAATTTCTGTACATTTGTAGATGTTGCAGGCTAGTTCTTCCCTGAATGGGGTTCTTCTGCCTTTTGAAGTCAGCAGGCACTTCTCTTTGGATTTTTAAAATTTAAATGTTAAAAGATGTGGCCCGGATTCCTGTGCAACCAACAGTATTCCCTTTTTCTAGTGATTGGTTGTCAATGAGATTTACAACATCTAGGGGTGCTCTGTTTTTTCTGTGTGTGTTTTCAGTTTCTCATTCCTTCCACACCTTCACACATCCCAGCTGTTCTGTTTCCCTTTTTACTTTCTTTGTGTTACTTCCTGGAACTTTTGGAAAAGAGAAATACAATGCATCTCTCTGTTCTCTTGTGCGGCGTTTGAGCAAAGCTCTAAGTTTCCTGCTGGAGATTCTCCCTCCTCTTGAAGCCCAGCTGGCATTCCTTCTCTTCAGAAATAGCTCAAAATATTGTATTCAGAGGCCCTCGGTCCCTTGTCACTCAGATCTGGGGTGCTTTGTCCTATCACATCTAATTTAGTGTGTGTTGTACCAAGCAGTGCTCTATTGAACCCCATCCGTTTCCACACTTTCCAAAGCTGATGGACCCTTTTCAGCAACAGAGAAAAAAGGTGGGATCAGTGCCAGCCAAGGACTTCCACAATCCACTTAGACAGAGGAAAATCTTTCTAATGAGGATTGATTTCTTTTTCATTTAGGTGCATTATTCCTTTTCTGTGCAGTAACTCCCTATCTGCAAGAGAAGTTAGCGGATTCCATATTTGAGATAAAGGTTTGGATTGAATTTGCAGCTCAGTATTGCAGCTCACATGCTGCAATGATATTACTTTGCTGCAGTTATGCTTTTTTATATGAATTGGCAGCAGCTTTTACAGACAGGCTGAACTTCATAGAAACCTAACTTAGAATGCACAGAATGAGAAAAATGCCTCTCTTGTAAGGCTCCTGCTGACCTGATAACAGTCTACAGGAAGACGCCTATATAAACAGAAAGAAAGAAATATCAGAAATAACCTCAAGTTGCTCAGATCTTACTTTCAGCTTTATGAAGCTATTTTTTAATATTATTAATGCTATTTTAATTTTTCCAGCATTTCCAGCCCCATTAATTTAGTTTGCACTTCATTTGGATCAATTATTTGCCTCAGCCCATTTAAAACCAGGGAAAACAACAGGATGGATTTTTAGTGTATTAAAGAACGTGGAGTTCTTCCAAAGGCTCTGATTAGTCCAAAAGGCAAATCTCAGAGGCTGGCCAAGTGGAAACAAAAATTCCATGTTGGATAACTGACCAGTGGATCTATATTCTCACCCTGGTGACTTTTCAAGTCAATTTTTCTACTGATCTTGGCATCAGGGTTTTTCCCCCTTAGTAGGAATATTCTCATGAAGACTCTAAACACAAGTTAATAGTAATAAAACTAGAGCCATAGAATGTTCAGCAAAAACAGATAAAAGGAAAGTAAAAAAAAAACCTGCTCCAAAACTGCAAGGATTTAGAAGGACTTCCTGATGTGATGATGGCAGTGCTGTTAGAAACCAGTTGAGATCACATTCGACTTTCCTTTCATCACTATGCATCTTTACATTTTCTTCTTGGAGATTAAAATACCCAGGGATTAGGACAGTAGAGAAGGCAACCTCTGTAAACCTGACCTGCATGATCTTACCAGGCACATAATCAAGATACTAAGATGTTAGATTTGTGCTTCATTGTGCCCTGCTGTATGTCATAAAAGGGGGTCAAAGCTGTTCTGAATTTTCATGTTTCATTTTTTTCTTTTAAAGAAGTGCTTGCTATAAAAAGCAAATATAAGGCATGAACTTTATAGCAACACTTCTGTAATACAACTGGGTATATGTAGTATTGTTTAGTATTGTATGTTCCTGCCCTCTGCTCGAGAGTATTGACAGCATCAAATTGTAGTTATTAATACAAAGCAATACTTGCTGCAGGCTTACTTGGGTCATGCACATTACTGAAGTACCAAGGTGCAGTATGTGAATTTTAACTGCTAGAGAATGTGATTAAGATATTTCAACTTGGAGAAACGACTTGTATTTGTCTTTGCAGCAAAATTTTTTTTGGGGCTGTTACATTGTGTTATTGCCCTGGGAGGTTTTGCTTTTTCATGAGTGAACAGTATTGCATTTTGCCTGGATGTTTTGAGTGTTTATTGTTCCCAGGGGATGCCTTGTTTATTTGTCTTTCTCCTGATCTGTCACAACATTTTCACTTTGACTCAGATTTCCTACAAGTTTGCACGTGGCAAGTCTTGTAATCTCATTTGCTTACCCAAACTTCATATGCAGCTCTGAGAAACATTCCCTTTTCACTGAAGTACCTCCTCAGTGGCACAGTACAGATAGAGGTAGATGTAAGTTACCATAGAAATTGTATTATGATGCTGGATTTGTTGATTTATTCAGCAACAACAAAATACAAAGCAGCAGGTGGATGACCTAGGCTGAATTCCCTTGAGTATCTAACTGATATAGAAGTATCTTATTCCTTTATATGTCTTTTGGAAACAACAAAAATCAATTCTTTCTTAAGTATGTTCATTCAGCTTCTTAATGTCTTAAATGTGTATTTAAATGCCCTGATACTGGTCAATTAAGTAAATGGGGCTGTGGATCCTGAAAAAGCAGAGCTTTTTCATGGAAATAGCAAAATCCCTGTATTATTTGTGTCTGACACTCCACTCTGAGAAACACACTGTCTTTATCCTGCCCTGTAGCTTTTGATATTCTGCCAACCCCCTAGGGCTGGAGAATTACTGTGCTGGCTAATGTGCCATACAGACCACAATTTAAAAGGTTTGTTTGGGATGGATGTAATTGTCTGTGGCAGTAAGGTACAGTCTGAGGAATCCTGCCCTGCTGCTGACACCAACTATTTTGTGGTTAAATAGATGACTTCAGACTCTGGATTGCCTTTCATAAGGGAAAAAGTACAAGCCCATGAGGCTGTGCAGTTCTGTGCAGCAGATTTCTCTCTGTACAGGTTTGCTGCTGCTGTTCATTACTTTCCTTAAGCCCATTTGGTGCCTGCACAATTATCAGAACTCTGGTCTCGTAATGACGTGTCGTCTCCTGAAATCTTGACATGTCAGCTGCAGTGCACAAGAGTGACACTTATTGTAACTAGAAACTTGCTTTCTGTCCAGTGTATATTTTTATTTCAAGTTTTCTGTTTATATAACAACAGGGCATCGTTATTCTGGCACTATCCAGCAGTGGTAAATTTGTTTGCTATTAGTGACTGATTATGTACACTGTAAGAGATTTATTTTCTTTTTGCTGTGCACTATTATTCATAATGTAGGACACACCTAGTAATTTTACTGGGAGATTTTTTTGGGAAAAAAAAGCAAACAGCAACAACATAACAGTAGTGTGCATAACGTTTCACAGAGCTGTTCAGAGAGCATTTTTTCCCAACAATTTGATTTGTTTTGTCAGTGTACATTAGAGATGACCATTTGATTGATGCTCAGTGAGACCATACTTTTTTATTTTTTTGAGTCAAACCTTATTTAACTCTGTCTTTAAACAGAAATGGCTTCTGTACTCAGGCATTTGTATGAGAACACTTGAAGTTTAGGATTTCAGGACTTTTATTTTCTCTTGACTGACGATGAAGATATTTCAAAAGTTCCTTTACTCTGCTGGAATTTTTATTAGTGAAGCAATACAGTATTTAAATACTTGTGGTGCTGCTGCTTTGCTTTTATTTTCTACCTGGTATCATTAGGCATGTTTTCATCTTCACACATGTGTAACTGGAAACAGTATCACAGAATGGGTAAGGTTGGAAAGCGCCACAGAGGGTCATCTGGTTCAACCTTCAAGCTCAAGCAGAATCATCCCAAGATCATGTGTCACAGGATTGTGTCCAGATGGTTCTGGAATATCTCCAGGTGCTCCCCAGGCGTGTGTTCCAGTGCTTGGTCACTGCACAGGAAAGAAGTTCTTCCTCATATTCAGGTGGAACTTCCTGTGCCACCTCCCTTCAGATACTGATGGACATTGATGATGTCCCCTCTCAGCCATCTCTTCTTGAGGCTGAACAGGCCCAACTCCCTCAGCCTTTCCTCATAAGAGAGATGCTCCAATCCCTTAATCATCTTTGTTCCCCTCCTCTAGACCTGCTCCAGTGGCTCCAAGTCTCTCTTGTCCTGAGCAGCCCAGAATTGGACAGAGCCCTCCAGATGTGGCCGCATCAGGGCTGAGAAGAGGGGCTGGATCACCTCCCCTGACCTGCTGGCAAAGCTCTTCCCAATGCACCCCAGGACACCATTGGCTTTCTTGGCCACAGAAGCACACTACTGGCTAGTGGACAGCTTGTTATCCACTGGGACCTCCAGGTCCTTCTTTGCAGAGCTGCTTTCCAGCAGGTCAGATAAATGTCTTTAAAATAAACATGGATGCCTTCAAAATAAACAAAATTTTTGTATCTGATTCATATATATCTCCACGCTACACATATACATCTTATTCTTGCCTTAAGTAATGTCTTTGGTGTTAAACAAACTGTTATTTAGAATTATGCTTAGTGTACACTTATTTGCAGTAAAATATATGAAGACTAGGTGCTACATGAGAGGATATACTTCAGGGAATTATGTTGCTGATGAATTTGTGACTTGTTTCAAAAAACACATGCTTTGTGTAGCTCATTTACTTATTCTTTAGAGAGGACACTTGTAGAGTCAAAGAATATGTTTTTGGAAACTGTTCTTAGAAGATTTTAGTGAAACCTCTTGAAGCTCCTGCATCAGAGGGCAGGTCAGGAAGGAGTTAAGCTTGTGTTTAATAAAGTTGGGAGCTCATCATCTGCCAGAGCTGCTGTTACCAGATTGCAGAAAGTCTCAGTGTGAGGATATTGGGAACAGAAATGTGCATGTACAGAAAGAGTAACAGTTTTCAGAAATGCCTCACTCCTTTATAAAAGCCCATCACAGCAGGCAACTGGAAAAGCTAACAATTAAATTAATCTTACCTGCTTTCATGTCACAACTTATATAGGGAAGAATTTCCACAAATCAGGTCATATAACTGTGCCTTTGTCTTCTTCCAGAGCACTTCTTGAGCCTTATTGTTTGTAGGATGTCTGCCAGGATCTGCACAGTGGTACGACTGCTGTGTGGCTCTGGTGGGTCCCCACAGTCATTCTGCTCAACTGTGAAACATATGCCCATGGTTTTCCCTGAATTTAGTCAGGGAATATTGTAATTATGTTTCTTCTTCCTAAAACTTTTCAGCATAGAGCAAAATCTAATTTTTTTGACAGGACATGATTAAATGGAATATTTAACCTAGATATAGGAAGGGGGCTAACCTCTGATAAGCCAAAGGCTGAATTTCAGTTTGTGGAAATTTTTTTATATTGCAATTTTATTTGTTTGGGTTTTTTTAAGAAATTTCTTATCTATAAACAGTTTTGTAATCCTTAAGCACTTGTGCATAATCGTGAAATGTATGTAAGAATATATGTGGCATGCACATGAACAAGTCTATTAAGAGCAGTGAAAGCTAAATTTGTTGTTATTCAGGGAAGCAGGATATTAGGAGCAAGTAAAAGGGTGTACTACAACAACAAAAATAAATGCCAGTTCCCCACACAGCATTTATGAGTATGAGGCAGTTTAGTCATGATACCAGAGAACTGATACATCTGTTAAGAGAAATGCATTTTATGCACCATAAAATTAAATGTTGCATTGTTAAGAAATATAGCAAGTATTCCTGCAAGTCAGTTTTTGGAAACTAAACATTGTAACCTGACATCCTAAGAAAGTGGTACTGGAAATCTGTTTTGAAATCATATTCCATTAGGAACATGCACTGTACTTGATGGAAGGATTACAGCTGTCTTTTATGGGGCTTTATTTTTCCTGCATTGAGACTATCATTTGTACCCTTAGCAGACTCAAGCAAAAGAAAGATATTTCATATTTATGTTGAACCATATAATCCTAAATGAATCCAAAGTACTAAAAACATCTATATGGTGTATGTCCCATGGTGCTGCTGAAGTGCTGTTATCAGGTTGGGAAGCAAACAAACACTATCTGGAGTGTTTTGCGTTCATTGGGAAAGAAAATTTTGGCCACCAAACACACCAAGCTTTAAGTACTGTGGTTCTGAAAAGTTCCAGCACCTTTAATAGAATCAT
This sequence comes from Pipra filicauda, assembly GCF_003945595.2. Taxonomy (NCBI): domain Eukaryota; kingdom Metazoa; phylum Chordata; class Aves; order Passeriformes; family Pipridae; genus Pipra; species Pipra filicauda. Next base: position 2,154,435 of record NW_024104598.1, read on the forward strand.
AGAATCATTAAGGCTGGGAAAGACCTCCAAGATCATCCAGTCCAACTGTTAACCCAGCACTGCCAAGCCCATCACTAAACCATGTCCCCAAGTGCCACATCTACAGGTCTCTTAAATCCCTCCAGGGATGGTGACTCCACCACTGCCCTGCGCAGCTTTCTTCACCAAAAGGGTTGTCAAATTTTTCCCAGTATATCCAATCTCAAGGCAAATCAAACCAGTTGTAGAGATTTTTTCATTACTTTGATATCTTGAAGCACACAAGACATTGTACTGTACAGCAAAATACATAATGCACTGATGCAGAATCACTGAAGTCAGATTTGTAACTGAGGTGCCACTGTTCTGTAAAAAGCAACCAAGGATATATGTATCATTTTCCTTTTGCTTTACCATTCCTCAACATGTAACTACTCAGTTCTCTGCAGAAAAAAATAGAGACAGGGAACACGGGGGCAGAAACTCAAGTCAACATTGTGCATGTTTTCTAGGTATTAACTAAAATATTTACATGATTACAAGTGTATGCTAAGACATAAGTCAGCAGTATGGTCTTTTAAACCGTGACAGTGATGTACTCCTTGGAGTCTTGTAGCTCTAAGAATTTAGAGGGTAAATTCTGAGGCACTGTGTAAATTGGTATAGATTTACTAATTGACACTAGCAGAGAGGGTGGCCCCTTGGGTTTCTAAAATGCTCTTGGCTCATTCAAAGATTATACACACAAAGATTATATTTGCTTTTCTGCACTTACTTGTTAAATGCATTCTTTATTAAATTATATTTCTGTAGTTAACTCTGTTCTGTAGAAGTGCCTGGCAGGTTCAGGCTCTTAATGCATCTTCCTCACTGGGGGGTTGTAAGGCTTAATTGTTCATAATGTATAAAAGCTTGAGATGAAAGGATTTATTTAAAAGCAATGTACTATGCTGATTATAAAGCTGATGGTGATGTGTATCACACCTGCTGTCACACCAGCTTGAGCAAAAGCAATCTCTGCCTTTAGACTGAAATTTCTCTGGAACAGTGAGAACAATATCACTTTTCAGTGCTTCCTTCTTCCCTATTGAAAAATCTGGTGTCTTTTTCAAAAATCAAAATATTGAAGTTTATTATCTTTTCTTATGGATAAAACTAATTTGGTGAGATTATGTTAGGTAAATCCAGATATTGAGCTGAACATGTCTTTTGACACTAGGAAAATTAGAATAATTGCTAAAAAGACTTTTTTTTGGAGAAGAATCTGCTATTGTGGTGATATTTTAGCTACTGAAAAACTTTCTGATTTAAAGTGCAGATAAGAGCTGAGATTAATTGTCTCCAGTTATTTGCATTCTCTTTTTGATCCATCAACTCTAAAGGTCAGAGGAAGTGTAGGAGTGCAAAAGTTATCCAGACCTACCTAAGAGAATTCATTATTTAGTGTGGTATGTTTTAGCACTGGGTTTGAACCTCTCCTCCCCCACCTCTCCAACCCCCCTTCATTGTTCTCTTTGTTATTCTTTCTTTGCCTTGTATAAACTTGATCTGAATGAGACAGAATGCCCTGGGGCATTGCTTATGGGATGCAGGGCTTTTCATCTCTTGATTGCCTTCTTGGCAGCATCTTTAGTGAATTCAAACCTTTATCTGTTAGAGACTGCAAGGTAAGGTAGATTCTGTAAATTGAGATTAACTTTGAATTCTGTTCCTTAATGGGGAAATGTCTATATCTAACATGGCATCTTTTTGATAAGGAGTGAGGGCTGGATGAGTATTGTGGGGGAGCTCTGAAGCTTCACCTAACTGAAGTCCTTCCTGTTGTGTAAGCAGAGGACTATGATCTCTGGAACTGACAATTCCCATCCTCCTCGTGTTGGTCAATAGAAAGCAATCAATGCAATTTGAAAAAGGAATTTTATTTCTAGTGGAGTGTCTTGGCAGAATGAGGGAGATTTAAAAGTTGATGAAAAAGTCCATTAGAAAAGGTTTTCAGAGATACCGCTGTAGTTGTTACTTGTATAATATTAAGACAAAGAAAGAACACCTGAATTTTAGTGGGCTTGTTTAAAAAGACACAGCTCAGGGTCTCTTAATGTCTTTGTAAATTATTTGTCTTTACACATCCTTGATCCAGACGTGAAAATCCTATTGTTTTATTTCCCATTTTTGTCTTCTCCCTCCCGGTATTGTCACCTTCAGATAGTTAAATGCTACCAATAATTCCTTTTTTTTTTTTTTTTTTTAGCTATCAAAACAAGTATTTGTTTGCAGTTTCAGTTGTTGCATTTACAATAAGGTACAAGCAACCCTAAAAAAATGTTGCTGAATGCAACTTTTTAGGGGCTATGATGGCACCCAAGCAACATACTTGCTTCCAGCTGTGAAGGAAAATGCTTTCTTAAAGTTTCTCTACAATTTCAAATGACAGTGTTCCTCACATAGAGAATTACCATAAAATAATGTTTTATTAACATTTTAGGCACTTTTTTACAGCTTATTGAACATTCTGGTGTTTTTTGTAACAATGGTTATTTGAGGGTGCTTGGGTAGATTTTCATTTACAATAGAGAGAAAATCTCTCACATTGAAACAGATCGTTTCTCACTGGTAAACAGGCTTGTGTTTTGTTGGTGAAGGTAAAGGGCAAAGCAAGAAGAGTGAATTAAAAGTCTCTACAGCTATTCCATTGGAGGTAACCCAGTTAGTCTTGTGCTGAACGTGTCTACAGAGTGTGTTTGTATTGGTTGGAACACTAGGATGAGAGATCTGTAAAATGTACGTTGCTAGAAAACTGTTTTTATATTGTCTGAATATGCCATATATTGAGGTCAAACAGACCTCAGATTGCATGCACTCTTACTGAATTCAGTTTTTTTCAATTAGTTCAATGAGATTTGAATCAAAGTCTTTCTAAACTTGTGACAATAAATCAGGCAAGGGAAAATGCTTCTTTTGTGCTTATAGAACATGCTTCTTTATCCTTAAGATTTATTAATCATAAGTGATTTCTAAAGAAACTGTGTTCTGTTTGTAAATATAAATTATTCTATACCCGTATGATAAAGTAACTAGGGAGTATAATAAGCACAGTGATTTAATGCAAAGAAAAGCTCCAGTGGTATCATGTGACGTGTTGTTCTCAAAGTAAATTTCAGTTTGGTTTTACAGTTTTAAATGTTGACTTGAATATTGAAAGATGGTGTTCAGTGGGTATATGGAAGAAATAGTCTGCCCTATTTTGTCGTGCTTATTATTAGGTTACTAGAGAGACAGCTGCAGTTGGCTTAAAATGCTGCACTAAAAATATTGAAGAGTCTAGCCTTGAGGAAGCAGAGCAGTAAAATGGCAACAGGAATATTTATTTAGCGTAGAATCATCTGGGGATGTGTGAGATGCTTTCAAAAGTGTAATATATCACAGGACAAATTTTAGTATATTACTTTTGTCTTTTACTGCTTCTATTGATCTATTTCAAATACATTTTTGAAAATTGTCACATGTGTGTCCTCAGAGCCATAAGATAAGCTTGACATCAATAAGGGTTTCATAGATGCCATTTTGCCTATAGAGCAGAATGGACAAGTCCTGCCCATTCAAGATGCTTTCTGAATAAATTTAATTAAATATAGCTTGTTTGTTCATTAGGAAAGATTTTAGGTGAAAATGTATTGATCAAGGTGGATAACTTACACATTCAAAAGTCAGTTGCATTATTGGAGTAGTACAAAGGAAATTATTAGTATTTATCACTATGATTCATTGTGCTAATTTTAAGGAGTTTAGGTTTCATTTTTCAAAAAACTTCAGCATCTCCAGCCAAACAGCACTTGAACCCACCCTGAAAGCACCCAGATGAATGATCTGCTGCTTGCCTACAAATGGCCACAGCTCGATTACATATCAGTCAAGCAAAACACCAAGCACCAAGAGAATTTAACATCATATAACAACAAAATGGGCCCACTGCTAAGAGTTCAGTGCCTTCTGAGAGATATGCCCAGCCTTCCAAATTCACCTAAATCTTACTTTTGTGAGTGCTGTGTGACAGAGTACTGGGTACCTGAGAAGATTCACTGCTACATCAGCTGAAATAGCCTAGTGACAAACTCTAAAATATTAGTTCATCACTTTGATAAATATTATATAGCATGCAAATACATACATAGACACTCAAACTCATGCACATTAGCTGCGTATGCCTGTAGGTTCTTCCTGATGTATTTGTTATACTTTATAATCCTGCTATGGACTTTTCTATTTAGCCCCTTTTTTCCTTCTTTATCCTCACTGTGCCTGCCAGATTTGAAAGAATTCCTTTATGCTTTTCTGGGTGCTTTGAAAAACCCCCGTCTCCAAACCTTAATTTTGAATTCATTGATCTTTGTTCAGACTTAGATCTAATACACTTACACGTTTTGTGCTGCCAGGATTTGGAATTTTGACTACACTAGGCAGCAATTAAACTGATTACGTTTGCAAAGTACCTCTTATTTGTGAAATTTCTAGAAAAATAATTCAGGAGTAATAACTTCACAACCAGCTGATAGAAGACCTGAGATTTATAGGCTCTTCCTGGACTGAATAACCCTCATACATACCACACATAAAAACAGAAGCATAAATTAGGTTGGAAGCCACTCACAAAAGTGGTAACTACCCAGCTAAGGGTTTGTCTTCCAGCCACAGATATGTTCTCATCCTGACTGGAAGACAAACCTGTACTTCCCTTCTTGCTCCGACATGTGGGATGAAAATTTTCCAGGACAGTTCTTTTGCCCAAAGTTCATTCCTGCCAGATTTGTCCTTCTCTGACTCCAGCCAGCTGTAAAAGGACTCCAGTGGCATTTGGCAGACTTTTGTGTGAAATAAGTTGCACCCTGTATCCAGTGGATGTAGTTCACTGAACCAAAAAGAGTTTTGTACTTTTGTACTTTTATAGATGATAGTGTCACACTTGAGTACAGAGAAAAAGAGCAGAACCTCTGCTGCTCCCTTTGCTCCCTCATTTTACTTGTGTGTTTTCTCTTAACTTTGTCAGCTGTCCTCTAAACCCACCTCAGGAACTGGTATCATCCAGTTACTCTGGTATTTGGCTTACATAGTTGGATTGTTATCAACTGTGCCCTTGTGCATACTTGTCTGAGTAAATTCAATCAGCTAATGAAATTGTGGTCTTTCCATCAATTGATTATCAAATTGCTCGTATAGTTACACCAGCCCATCTCTCTTCCGAAGCTGCATATTTTTGTTTACCCAGGCAGTGCCTGACCCCTTCCTTGCCTTTTCTGAGTGTCCCTTTTTTTCACTTTACAGGCATTTAGTATATCTAGAAATAATTTTTAATTTATATCTGATTTATTTGGGAAGGTGACCTTTGTATCTCTTCATAATCAAGTAATATTAATTTAAATTTGTTGGGTAATTACTTGGTTTTGTTTTATTTATTCATTTTCTTTTACTAAAATATTTTTCTATATTCAAGTACAAATGTTTTATAATAACTACTGTATTACACTTGGAAGTGAGAGGCATTTGCTCAGCTTCCATGCTGCAGTACCTGCTTTCCTATAGTAGCACAGCGAGGTAGTGATACCAAAACTGGAATAATGCAGCTTGTGCATGTTCAGGAGTGTGGCATTTTCATGCTGCCCTTTGTGGAGCTCTGCAGTGAGACTCCCCCGTCCCTCCAACATCATCACAAGAATGACATATTCAGACTTAAAATTTTGGCTGTTTCTGTTCTCTACAGATTCATCATCAAGGAGGATGTGCATCAAAACTAGAATTCCTCCTCTGCAGAGAAATTATGTCTTTTTAGGAAAGGTCTTTATATGATAAAGGCTTTTATTCTGCTGGAAAAAAATCTGTTGGCATTACAGAGGTCTGTTCACTTTGGCAGAAACTTCCTGAAATCAATAGATTCTGCTTCCTTTACGTACAGAATACTGAATAAATCTCTTAACAACGGAAATTTGCCTGTGTAGACTTTACCCTAATGGCATCCTCACTTAATTTGCTTGATAAAACCTTTATGGTAAATTCAGTAACCACTCTCCTTTTTAAAGAGGTTTCCAGCCTGCAAATAATTTCAGAGACAGGATCTACTTATGGGAATACATCAGCAATGTTCGATCCAGCCATGATTTATCTTCCTTGTGTTAACTTTGTTTGAGCAGGAGGGAATCTGCAATCAAGGTTTATAACTGCTAGTTCTGTGGTACTGGTGGATTCCCGGCCCCTCCCGATAGATTTTTGATTTTGAGAGGTCTAAACCACGGTGGAAATCTATATCCCAGAGCCCATAAGACATATAACAAAGCACAAGCACCAAAGCAACTAGCTTCAGGAAAGCCCAGGCGCTCCAGTTGATTTCCTGTCCTGTCACTGAGCTCTCCCTGTTAGGTCCTCTTGTCCATAAGGCATGGATACAGAAGGGATGTAAAGATTTCCCTTAATTAATTTCTTCTGCTAATGGTGTAAAGGAAAAATCTCACTGTTGGCAATGAATGAATTTTGATAAAATGTTCTAAAAGGCTTCAGCCAGAGGCCTGACTATGAGAGAAAAGACTTCAAATAAGTGAAGTTTGGTAACATTGCTAGCAATTGAAACTGTCTTCCTATTATTAGAGGTATTGAACATTCTTAAAATTTAGTGTAGTGCTATCAGTACTACAGATAAAACTGTGAACTATTTTTCTAGCACTTAAGGAAAGTAGCCTTTAGACAAATATTTTGATTTTGTAACTATGCTCTGAGATTTGTGGATTTGATGTTCCTATTTCCTACAAGCCTTCAATGCAGGAACGAGAGGGTTTATAGAATAACCATCTGGGGAACAGCAGGATAATGCTGGCACTCTTCCTTGGGGTTTTCTTTTCTTGCATAAAAATATAAGAATGAATCACATCCCCCAAAGCCTGAGCAATGAGGACAAGCATAGTTAGTCTGTATTGTGGAGGATTTTTCAGCATCTACAAAATTTGAACTGGACAGTTTAATTCTTTCCTTCTGCAGCCATTGCTCAGCTTCATCCTCCAACATCTGTGTAGCAAGCTGGTGCCCGGGTGACTCCTGGACAGTACAGAGTCCCTTCTCACAACAACCTGTAGTTCCTCAGGGTGTCCCTGTACCAATATTGTTGTGGTTTTTTCTTTTTTGTTTTCCTCTTTTTTTTGCTGTTAAGTTGCTATGATGTGACATTTCAAAACACTCAACAAGTAAGTGCAAGCACATTTGAGTATGCATATAGGAGGTGTGTTTGGATATGGATATGTAGGAAGGAATAGAAAGATAGAGTTTTAGCCCATGGCAGGCATCCCCCTCTCTCTCTCCCAGATGGGAATGGCACACATGGCTATGCCTGTACATGTCAAGACCTGACTGCTGCACTGACAAAACACAGAAGCCCTAATGGGAAAATCTGTTACATGACCAGCCCTGTCTCATAAGCCTTTCTGTGTTAGAGATTTTAAATGAGAACAGAAGAAAACACCACCTCACTCTGCTGACTTACTAATAGGATTTATTGTAAGAAGCAGACATTTCACATTGGTAAGTTGGTAGCACCCATTATGGTGGCAAAGAAGGTGCATGAATGCTCTAACTGAAGCCCTCTTACCTACCTCTCCCTCTCAGCACTAATAACTTTCAGTGGACACGCATCATTGTTATAGACAATAAGCGTCATCTTTTTTATGCCCTTTATGAATTCCTTTAAGAGTCCCATGTAGTTCTCTCCCAGTACAAAGTGATGTATATTGAGGATGAACCATTCACTTTTGTTGCCATTATCTTTCGGTTTTTCCCCCTCTGCCACAAATTTTAGTTCTTTTGATATTTGCAGAAATGCATTACTGCTTCACAAAAGTCTGCTTATTCTCAATTTCAGACCAGAAAAAAATGCAGATGTAGGATTTAACTTGCATCTTCTCTGAGAATGCTGAAACCAGAGATGAGCTCTGGAAGGAATCCTTTGAGTCTCATCACAGTTTTTTATATATTTTGGAGCTATATTTCATACTTTCAGCTTTCTGCACAATTATGCTTTTCTACAAATATTTATATGTAAAAAATCACAAAATACTACTCTTAAAACATATTTCTCCTTTTCCCATACAGTAGAAATTGGCCGGTTTCAAATTAGAAGCATTTTAGAAGATTCCCATATGGGGTGTGTGCATTGATGAGCAGGAAGTGTTACTGGGCCAGAACTGTGCTTTCTCCACACTGCTGCCTTGCTGCAGTCACAGGAGTGCTTAGGATGTTCTACTCCTGTCTTCTCTAAACCACTGTAGCATTCTTCTCCCCGTGCTATCCTCCACGGAACAGTATGGCATGCTATGAATTATATATTTACAGTAAGGCAGATGTGTCTGTCAGTTCACACAAGAGGTATCATGATGTGCTTTTTTTCCTCTAAGTGGTTAACAATTGCAAAAGGTTCTTTTTATTGCCTAGTACTTTATTCACTTTATTCTTCTTTTAGTGCATTGGAAAATAAATCTTAAACATTTCTTCTGTTATCTAGCACTTCCAGCCTTTTCATAGCGTTTGTAACATCTCTTTGCCAACACTCCATCTGTGATTTTAGCTTGCAGGAAACACTTTGCAAATCTGTTATTAGCTTAGATGCAGAGAGCTGCTGTTTAAATATTAATTGTAACTTCCCTCGTAAATGCAGTCAAACCCACTGAGTAACCTGTGAAGTTCAATAAATATCTGGGGAGGGGGTAGTGTGTTAGGGGTAGGGCCTGCTCTTAGTTGTAGCAAAGGTCTTATTCAAGTTACCAGTACAAAACAGATAAGTGTCCTGATGTCATTTCCTTTCCTCTTCTTACCTCAGTCCTGCTACCTTCACACACACAAGAAAAAGAAATAAAAAAGAGTAACATTCACCTGCATACTTGCACACTCAGTGGACTTTCTACCTAACCAGCTGTGAGCAGGAGGAACAACATCATACAGTGCTCACAAGAAAAAATGAGATCCATCAGTTGTTCCAAATCCTAGTTATTGGTCAAACACACTTCTGAAGTACTTGGGTACTGCTCTGTCAAGAATCACACCTCACTAGAGGCATTATCTTGGGCTTGAGCCTTTCTCTGTTTTCAGTCGCGACCCTCACCATTATTTAATTCCTTAATTCCACAAAAAATAAAATAAAATTCCTCTTAAAAATAAAAATTAAAAAAGCAAAATATTGTGTGTTTGCAGACATTTCAGTGAAGTGTATTGGATAGAAGCGAGGAACAAAGCAGTTGACACCATCTGACCATCCTGTTTTCTCTGGGTTACCAGGGCATTGCAATTGTAAGATGCATATTTGTATAATTGAAAGAAGATCAGCCCCATTAAAATCATATGATGTATTTTTCCCTCTCTTCTTCTGCCAGATGGTTACTAATCTTTTATTGGTGAGGTGGTTTGCCTGCGGTGTAATCTGAGATTTTTCCTCTTGTCCTTTGAGTTACTCCTCTTTGTGTTTGCAGGTGGACTGAATTTTAATATGCTGAATTTTGTTAATTGCTTAGAATTCAGTTGTTTATCTTGTTATCCTGCAGTACATGTTTTTTTAAATGATGTATTACCCACATATTCCTTTTATCTTGCAGCATTCTGTGAAGAAGGATGCAGATATGGTGGAACTTGTATAGCCCCTAACAAATGTGTCTGCCCTTCTGGATTCACAGGAAGTCACTGTGAGAAAGGTAAAGTTTTACTGAAAAACACCTTCTTTGGTAATGAGAAATATGATATACTGAAGAAGTAATTACTTTCCATTCATTCATTCTGCTTGATATTTTCTCTCCATTGAAGATATGACTGTTCCATTTCTGCCATTTCCAAACTGAAAGTTAGTCTTGTTTGAAACTTTCCGTGTTTAATTGTATCAGGGGTTTTATCAGCTTTTGCTTCCTGTGACACTTTTAGTTAATTAGAAGGGATATCAAATGAAAAATATTTACTCCATCTGTTTCCTGTGGTGCAAGCTCCTGCTTTTCCTTCCTTGTTTCCTTCTGCTTTTTCTGAATTTGTTGTGCAAATTAGACAAGAATTCAGATGCTTGCTTTTCACTTCAAGTTATTGAATTCTCAATATTTGATTTGTTTCTAAGTCACAGAGGTTTTTTATAGAATCACAGCCTATTCCAGGGTACTCACTAGTCATGATTAGAGTCTGCCTTTTCCCAGATTTTTCTGTTTCAAGATTTGCTTCTGGCAGCCTCATAGTTCCACCTTTCTCTTCATTTCATAAAGAACTGGTTCCTTCTCTACCTTAAATGGCTCTTATTAGATTCTTTATAGAGGAGATTTGGGATTTTATTTTGGTTGGTATTTATTGATGTTATATGTCACTTAACTAACATTAATCAGAGTTTTTTGCGCTGCATGTTTTGTTAATAAACTGTTTGCACTTGTATTTGCTGTTGGATATGAAGTGGGTTGTTAATGCAAGTTGCATGCTGTAGCATGGATGAGATTATAGCTGATAAATTTTTTAAGAAGAAAAAAAAGAAAGCAAAGAAATAACTGTTAAATCATTGTAATCACTTATAACCCAGAGATTGTGCAGTAATTTGTGTGTTTATTAAAGTCACTTAAGCCCAGTTGTCAACGAGTTTGCTTTAAGTAGCTTCTGAAAACTGCTAAATCCTCTTATGAATGCAGTCAAATCACTGCATAATAAAAGCTCATAGTTTCCAGCACTGTTTATGATTATTTAAGAATGAACTAGAACATTAATATTTTCACATCATCCAGAACAAATTTGAGGACTTGATTTTTTTTTTGCCTATGGCCTTTGGGTTATTTGTTTCAAATAGAAAAAACTCCAGCCATTTGCCATGTTCTAGATAGAAAAGCCTCTTGCCGTCCAGCAGTGAGTAGTGGCAATATAATGGGGAAGTAATACAAGACGTTCCTACCTCAGAGCCCCACCTACCACAGCTCCCCAGCTGCTGATCCTTCCTGCTAGTTACTCTCTCCCATGAGTAATTTGCTCATTCCTTTCCAAAACATCTGCTAGTCAGAGAGATGAGTACACTCAGAGGGATGCAGGATACTTGAGGTGTGTTTTATGTGTGTGAGAATAGTGCTACAAAACCAGTACTTGCACTGCAAAACCAGTACCAGTGTTGCCCAAAGGTGTCCTGCCTACCCAGGACTTGAGCCCAGCTTTCAGCTTCTCTACTTGTGTTTCTTTCACCCAAGAGCCTTAGAACATTCTTTTTTCTTATAGCTGTAGAGGGACTTTCATAACTAGAGCGCAGAGTCTTTAAGCTGTTGAAGTGATGGTTTAAAACTGATAAATGGAGGACATAACCAGTTTTGACTCCTGTGTTTTTCATGCCTTTTGTATTGTTTTGATCTAAAATATGAGTTAGCACACCAAGTAAAGGAAGCATGGCAGGCATGGTACTCTCATTACATCAAGCAATTTAGAGGTAGATGTCAGAAGAAGATAGCTTCTGTGAATAAAATCTATACAACTTGAACCAGAAGTCAGTTTATTTTTTTCTTTGAAGATGTATAGGGTTTACCAGTATGCTGCAAATCAAGATAATGATGGTAACTGAGAAACCTGACGTGCAAGCTGGTTTGAGAATGAATAGGGCTTTGTGTATGAGAATTTGTCACATTTTAGTGGTGTTAGAGGGTTTGAAAACTTCAGCAGGTACAGTCTATGTCACATGAATATTCCAGGGGGTAAGTGCCTATCAGAGCTACGTGAGAACAGCTTCAGCCTTCTGAGGGTGCACGTCCTGGACAAACTAAATGTTGAGAGTAGAAAGGTGATGAACCACTTTCAAAGCAGGGTTTGCTTCCCTTTGCTTCCCTAATTACTCCTGAAGTACGTAATGCTGTCAGGAAGAGGAGGCAGTTCAATAAAGACTTTCCTCACAGTCTCACTGCAGTTTGCTGCAGTGTTTTTAAAGGGCACCTAAGTATTCAAAACCCGTGTCTGTTTTGCTGTTGTCTGTAACATTAGAAATAAACACTTTGTTATATTAAACATATGGTAGCACTGCCTCAACCATTATGACACAGACCAAAGACAATGAAATGGTGGGGCATCACTTCAAATCAAAGCTTAAATGTTCTTGGCAAAACCTTGTCTGGTGGAAGCTCATGGTGAAGTGATGCATATCAGAAGTAAAATGATGTGTTTTGGCAACATATTCAATTTGCCACAGTGCATTTGAAAATGTCCTTCAAACTGACAACACAGCAATTCCTTATACATTATTTGTGAGCTGAAAGGACTTGTCACTGGCTAAAAACAGTACGACCCAAATTGGCTTCATCACCATTTAAAGGGTAAAATGAGCCAGTTATTAGAAATGTTGTTGAAAAGCAGGTGCATTTACTTCTGAATATGAATCATATGTTACTCATCATTTCTGACTGTCTGGTTGAAATGATGGTATTAGGTTAATTAAAAATTCTGAGATATTTGAGAAGGGTAGGATTTATGCTGATAGTTTACTTAGGTGAAATTAAAATGCACATTTAAGGCTTATGTACAAATACATAATTCAGCATGCTGCTAAGAAGAATTACCTCTTGCCAGTTGCTTTGCCTGACATAAGGAATCATCTTAACATTTGTGGACTGTCTTTTCTTTTTGAAGGTGAACTGCAAATTGATATTCAGAGATACTGTCGAGTAATTCCTCTCTCCGTTCATTCTTTATAATGCTGTTTCTTTAAGTGTGTGCTTGGTGCTTCTAACTGCATTTTTGTCATTTTCTATTTAGGATCTGATTCTGTCTCCAAATCAATTCTTTGTTTATTTTGTGTTTTGCTGACCAGGGCTGAAATCTGTGATCTCTGTGATTATTACCATTTGTGATCATATTTAACACAGTTGTGATATTTGTGTTGGAAACTTCTGATGTTAGAATTTTTACTGACATTGCTGTATCATTCCAGCATGTGTGTGCCTGACAGCTGAACTGGAGATAGGCGTCCTTAGCTGTATGTAACACTTGATTTAAGCCTGGGTGCATCCTTTACAGGGATTCCTGTTAAAGGTTTCTGAGAGACATTTTGGTGTGCAGAGAGGAATGCAAATACAGTACTCTGTGAGAATTCCTGGCAGCATGAACTCAAATGCCCTAGTTTTCCATCCATCTCGTAGTTTGGACACCTTTAAAACAGAAAAACTCTGATCATTCATTGAGCTGCTTTTTTTCTGTCTGTGGATGAGCCACAGGTCAGTGGGGTTTTTGTGACGGTTTTTGGACAGGTTCACAGTTATCCTGTATTTCTGGAGCGTTAACCACTGCCACTAATGAAGTGCTGAGGATGAGATAGGCAGGACAATCTATGATATCAAAGGCAGGAGTAAACACAGAATTGAGTGCCTTGAAATTGCAGGCATTCCTTGAACACCTGCCTGCATGTGCTGGAGTTCAGCATGGGACTAAGAAATACCTGTCAACATCTGTACAGCTCTGGGATGGTGACCAGCAGTGGCAGAAATTTCAGCTGTGGGGGTCAGTTACGGTATCTGTCTGTACAAATTATAATTTTGGGTCATGAGCAGGAAAAGTGGAAGGGTTTGAAATAGCGGGTTCCCAACAAGGGGCAAGGAAAGGAAAGTGCAGGATTTTTCCAAAGGCTGTAGGAGGCCTTTTGGCAATGGTGGGGCATTGCCTCCAAAAGGGATTCAACACAATTGCATCACACCTTTTCTCCCCTGGCTCGTGACAGCTGCTGTCTGAACTGGTACACAATGAATGGGAAATATGTTTCTGGTAGATTAGAAGGATGTTGTGTAGGCTGGAGCTCAGGGAGGTGGATATTTTTGTGGTAGCAATACATGTGTATTTACAGTCTTTGTAAAGCAGTGGAAAACAGTTTTCTCATAGAATGATAGAGAGATGTCAAAGAATAACCTGCTGATTATAAACAGTCAGAAGCGAGGGTAAAACATGGCAGCTGAGCATCAGGGTGTGATAATTACTGGAGTTATTTTTTCGTGCTCTTTTGGGCTGTGCCTGCAAAGAATTGTTTAATATTGGGGTGTGTAGCATGGCTGAGAAATGTGCTTTGAATCCCAATAATTACATTGCAAGTGAATAAGTAAATCAAGCCTTGTGGTGTTGCACTAGTTACATGTGGATTGATCACAGATTCCACAGGTGTGTAATGAAATGTTGCTGTGCTTTTATCTTGGATATGTGATGTGTACATCATGGAAATGAGGAGATCTTTAGCTGATTCGTTTCATAATAGTTGGCAGAATCTGGACTTGTTGTCTAAGAAGCTGCATACTTCTTTTTTTTCCCTTCTCTTCCCTTAAGTGGCTTCTTCTGGAATATACTATCTTTTGCAGTCCTTTGGGTAAAACTCCCTACAATCTGTATTACTTCAGACCCTAGAGATGGAAAAAATGTATTTCTGTGTGCCATTTATTTGATTCCTAAGCTGGATCAGTCTTTAGGCATGTATCTATCAAAGTCAAGGAACGTGGTTTAAAAAATGAGCAAATAAAAACCAAAGCAAAGCAGAGAAAGATTTTTCAGTGAGTACAGTAAGCTAAATGCCAAAACTCCCTACCTTTCTCTATCTAAAATCTTTCATAAAATAAGAACTGAGCTTTATTTTGGGAAATAAACCAGCTGTGCAGCTGTGGGCTCAAGGCTTTGCATGAGATTCTTTCTAAAGTCTCTAATTTCAAGGTGAGGCAAAGCCAGTATAGTGCAAGATAAGAGGGGTGAAGCGAATGATGCTTAGCTTATTACAGAAAACAGTGGTTGTGGTTGATATGTCACTCCTGAGGCTGTGACAGACCCAGGGAAAGCAGATGTTCCAGGTGGCTGAGGTTGTCCTGCTCCATTTGCTGCCGAGCTGTTTGCAGCATTTGCCCAAGTGGTGCTTATTGCAAAATGGCAAGGGATGATATCTTAATATGATGGAAAAAACAAAGCTGTCATTTGTAAAGATATCAGGGAATAGATCAAAGAATATCTACTATAAAAAATCTGACTAAGGCCATCTCAGAGGATCAAGGGAACATCTGTCTCCAAATCAGCAAGTAACTCTCAGCGGAAGACAAAAGTTGTTCTGTCTCGCAGTGCCAGTGTCCCAGACCAAGAACATGGTTCATTGCCCAGCTGACCATCACATGAGGAGATGACTCTTTTTTTTTTGCTGTTTACTCAACCTCAGATACTGTAAATTTTAGTTTTAAAAGCCAGGAAAAAGCACTAAGCAGACTAGGTTTGGGGTGGTGTTTTGTTGTTGGTTGGGGGGAGGTTTTGGGGGGGGTGTTAATGGAATGTTTTTATCTTTTTTCATTGTTTATTTGTTATGTTCAGGTGTGTGGGTCTATGTGTTTTTCTTTGTTTCTAATTAAAGGAATAACTGCTATATTAATCTGTTATGTTACCTAAGATGATATTTTGACAAGTAACAAATGGTTCTGATGTTCTAATATTTTATTATTTCTCTGACTTGTGACTTGTGGTCACACGTATTGGATTTGCACGGTGAGGTTTTGATAGTGGGGGTGGCTACAGGAATGGCTTGTGTGAAAAGCTGCCAGAAGTTTTCTCCTATGTCCAATGGAGCCAATGCCAGCTGGCTCCAAGATGGACCCAACAATGGCCAAGGTCAAGCCCATCAGTGATGGGGGTGGTGTCTCTGGGATACTGAACTTAAGAAAGGGAAAAGGTTACTGCACAACACCAGTTGCAGCTGGAGAGAGGAGTGAAGACAGGTGAGAGGAACAGCTTTGCAGACCCCCAGGTTAGTGAAGAATGAGGGGGAGGAAGTGCTCCAGGCAGCAGAGCAGAGATACCCCTGCAGCCCATGGTGAGAGCACAGGAGCTGTACCAGTTTGGAGCATCTTTGCAAGTGTCCTTCCCCCAAACATGTTCTCTGAGCCCCCATGTGTTCCCATTCCCACTAACTGTGGGCAACTCGTGGAGCCAGTTGGCAAGTAAGCTTGGAGTGACTTCCAGAGCAGAGGGAAGGGGAGGTTAAAGTGAGAGTTCTCATGTTTCCCTGGGGCTGGGCTTGCTGCATACCTTTGTATGAAGGAAAACTTATTTTTCTGGTGTAAAGGGCTGCTGGTCCAAAGGATTCCGTGCATTTCCCCAGGCTGTGTGTAACTATGCAAATGGACAAGTGCTCCTGATTTGTTTGATCGTGTGCCTGGAAGATGCAGAGAAAGGTGCAGGGGGTGGAAGCAGTATTCCCAGGCAAAAATGAGATGCCTGTCTTTCCTAGGTGAGAGAGGAGCGTGCTGTGAGGATAGCATGCTGCTATCCCAGCTAACCAGGCAAAAAAAATTTAGGGCTTCTCTCTTTGGCCTGTACTTAGCAGCTGGAATTCCTGGGGGAAAAGGGAGGTTTGCTTGTTCCTGTTTTCTTTGTTTGTTTTGGCTGCTGCTACAGTGTTGGATGTTTATTCATCCATAAATTCTAATTAAGTACTACAAGAGGAACATCATGTTTAGAGAGAGACAGGTAAACTAAGCAGCAGCCAACTACGAACTCTAAGTATAAAAGCCGTGTGTTCCTGCTGAACTTCCTACAGCCAACAGCCAATACAGCTGAATTTTGTGCAAAAGCCTTGCTCAAACTGAGGCATTGGAATCGTTCTCTGCTGGAGGCCGTGTTGCTTTGGTCCTTTCACAAAGTGCTGAGTCCCTGACTTAGTGTTCATCCAGTTTATCACCAGGAGCATCTCCTCACCTTCAGTACAGGTACATTCTGCTTCAGGTTCCTCTTGGATTCTGAGGACCCAGGCAGTAGGATTTAAATTAGTTTCAAGTGGCAGAATCACCACTGAATCTATTAAAGGAAAGAGAGAGCTATGAAACATTTGAACTTCTGAGCAAATATTTATGTTTGAGCAAATAGAAATGTTCATATATTAATGACATCTCTGTTTTGCAACTAAGAAACTCCCATACATAAAGCCTTTCTTGTGATGTGAGCTGTACAGAAAAGACAGTTGCTTTAAAATACCAATTTCATGATGAATTAACTACAAAATTAACTACATCTCATTTTGCTATGATTAAAAAAACCCTGCAAGTCTGCTTTTGAGTGCAGTGCAGTAACGCTAATTTATAACCTAGTTTGTCAGGACATTGTGACCCCTTTTTTTTCTTTTTCCTTTTCCCAGACAGATGTCTACATCAGTGAAAAACAGTAATTCCACAGAGAAGTACCAGAATTAGGTAGCAGACTAGCTAAATATTAAATAAAAACTACCTCAGGCTGTCCAGCTGCAGGCAGTATTTAGGGAACGTTACTGAGTTTAATAAGGTCTTTGCCGCCTGACTTTTTCTTATTAATAGCCAGCTCTAGATTGGAGAATCAACCATGAATATTTAAATTTGCTGATAACCTAGAAATAAAACTCAAGGCTTAGTAAAACTGAAGCAGGCACAGAAAGGTAGCTATCATTTTTTAGACAGAAATCCTCTTGGCTTCAATGGGAATTTCACCTGAACAGAAGCCTTAGGATCTGGTGTGACTGAATGAGATGAAATGAAAAATAAATGGCTCTAGTGAAATGAAAGACACTTAGAGTGGGTTTTTTGTGTGGAACAAGCTGTGTTACTTGAAGATACCAATGATGAATATGCCATTCTTAACTCCTCAATCTATGGTACAAATCTAACTAGATAATCTAGGAGTAAGATGCTATTCAAACCGAGTAGAGAATTCAGTATTTTTAGAAAATTTGTACAACTCTGAGAATTTTACTATATGGAGCCCTGTTTCTCCTGAAGTTTAATACAGTGAATGCTAATGTATTTAATGAGTGGATCTCATTGAAGTTAATCAAGGTGTAGTGAGGGAAGATGTGCCTCAGTGATTAAAACCAGCATCAGAAACCAATTTCTTTTTGAGAAATAATGTGACAAATGAAGAGAATGGAGAAAACCAACATGCCAGTGTTGTAGATGTTATTGTGTGTTTAATTCTGACAAAAAGTCAGTTTTCCTATGTTTTTTCTTTTTTCATTTAAGATTTTTTCCCCTGAAAATAATTACGGTATGGGAATGCTTTAAGCTGATAGAAGTGATGCAACGGGGCAAAAGAAAGTAAATGTGACCAGTAAGATCTTTTCCCATTTTGATAGGAATTAATCACCCCACTTGCTTTCCTTAGGCTGACATTTGGAAGAAGAGATCACATCCCCATTCGTGTAATCCTTGGAAGGTGAATAAAATGGCTTAAATCACTTTCTTATGTGACTTATGTAGATTGCAGCTTATGTACAAAGAGGATAACTAATCCAATTATTTTGCTTTATGAGTCAGGGTGAAAATGTGAGTTAAACCCTTGTTGAAGGGAGTGCCATCCCCTCTTTATTACCTGAGATAGCCTCTGTAATGTTGAATTTCTGTTGAATTTCAGTCCTTTAGAGTTTTTTTTTTTGTAAGAGTAACACTCACGGTTTTCAGCACTCTGCCCCAGGAATATTGCATAAGTTGTACAATTCTACCCTGCAGTGAAGAAGCCCAGAAACCAGAGGAGGTGGCTCTTTGCAAAATCTCCTAAATTAAAATCAGTGTGTGTAGTCAAGAAAACAAGTTTATATTTAGGATTGTGCTCATACGTACCACAGAGAAGAAATGAAATAGGAAGTTTTGCTGATATGGAACCTTAGAAACTTTCTTTTCCCCTCCCAAGGCTTTTTCTGTATCAGGTGAAATATTTTTATGTCCATAGTCTCCTTGATGGTGATGTGTCTGTTCTCTGAAAAAAGCACGTGATGCACCCAAAGACTCCCCTTCAGAGTGGACTTTTTCTGCATAATCCAACATATCATGCCTAGTGAAATACTAACAAAAAAAAAAAAAAATCAATAGAGTAATACCTGTTGGGTGTGAAAAAAGCCTACAAATCCGTGTCCTAGAAAGTGTGGCATTAAAGCCTATTCCAGACTCAGAGCTCACTTACTCACTGTGCAGATTCCTGTTGCTTTTGTTAGGCTTTTGTTCATGCCTGTAGTCCCCAGAGAAAGAATATGCAAGATGTTACAGTAATACTGTGCTTAATGTAAGGTAGGTATGAAGCACAAAAGGAAATTCGGATGGTTCTGGTTGAATATTTTCTTTGCTAGTTCCATTATGATTGAAGCAGCTTTAAAATAACATTCATACTCAACCTCCGGGAACTATGTGTCAAAGTTATTTTCAAACTTTTTATAATGTTATGATAAAAATCTGTTCAGTCCTTCACATTTGCAGAAATAGAGTTCTTCCTAAATACATCAATCATTTTGCTTGCTTTTAAAAAGGAACCTCTGATTTAGCAACTCAGGCTGTTCAATAGCTGGAGTTTTCTACAACTTAAGCTGTGTAACATCTGAATTATTTCTTTCAACATGTAATATCTTCTAAGTGGATCAGTCATTCCAGAGACAAACAAAATGGTAAAGTTTTTATGTGAAAGAGTGAAATTACCTTTCTTATTTGATTTTTTTCCTGAAGAGACATTCTCTGTATGTCGACAATCTAATCTTTGGAATGGTACTCATTTATCTCTTGAATGAGACATGAAATGAAAGCTCTAAACACTTCTGGTCATCAAAGATCCAGTTGAACCTGTATCCTATTTCAGCTCAGGTAATTGCATTCTGCCTTCTTTGGCAATGTCAGTCAGAGAAATTACTCATTGGAGAGAGCCGTCTGGCTAACATGGAGTGGCAACCATGCCTTAACGTCATGGATGGCTGTTTCTGTGATAGGTTATGGATCCTTACAGCTTTTGATGGTAATTACATGGGTTTAGATGTGAATGACTCTTAGGTGGCGTACAAGCATGTAGGTGTGTGAGGGTGAGCTCATCCACTGTCCTTCTCATTGCACTGTCTTGGAACTAGTGATATCTCTGATCTGGACAGCACAGTTCACCAGGGCCAGTTGGAGGTTCTTGCAGACCTACCACGTCATCTCGTTGTGAGCTGGTAGGCAGAGGTGTCCTTGGAGCTGAGAAAAGGGGAAAGGCACTCAAACTCTGAGGAGGATCTTGTGCATCACCCTGGCTTGTGCTGCAGCCACCCAGCCTCTTTATAGTAGCCCTGCTGGTTCATTGCCAGCTTGAGCTGTGGGCACTCTCAGTTTAAGAGAGATAAAACAGATTTTTCTAATTTCCAAGACAGTATTTTAACAGGTTGCCAGAATGGGTCTGTCCTTTCTTTTGCAGGTGAGCCACTGATCTTGAAAACCAATGAAAGTTTTCAGACTCAGAAGTGAAATTACTTTGTAGGCACAAGGAGAAGGTTGGTGATTCTCTTGGGTTTTCCCAAAGTATTGACACTGTTTATCAGTCAAAGTATGGCCAGTACATGTGTTTTATTTGCTTGCACGGCCACTTATGAGGATTGAATTCCAATAAAGAGATGTTTTACGAAGGTCTCCTGGGTTTCCATTTAATGTTTTGGAGCACAGATGGTACTGCAATATGGGAGAGATGTTTAGTTATTGGTAGTGGCTAATGGGAGGAAAAAGGAAAAACTTGTCCCTGGCAATACTTTGTGATTAGCTTTCCTAGAAGGAGATCGAGTGGTTTTGGTTGGATTGTTTGTTTTCTCTTCACCAAAGACTGAGTAAAGAATGTTCCATGAGCTGTGTCAGCCCCTGCAGAAAGTAAGTTTAGTGGTGTGACAGGGGATTTTCCCTGACAAATACTCATTCTCTCCTTTTCAGGACGCCTGTCCTGTCCACCTCTAGCGACAGCCCTAGCTCTGGAAAGCCTATCAGTCTGTCCAAAATGAATTCAAAACAGGGGAAAAAAACCCTCTCCCTGTATCATGAGGGATTTTTGTTTTGTGTCTGTTACCGATTGTGAATTCTACAGGTAATGAAAGCTCCTTTTTGGGATGAGACTTTCATTGTCTAGTAAAGCCTTTCTGTCCCCCATCTTTAATTGTTTTGTTTTTCACCCTTGGAATGTCCAACATAGAGTTTTTCAGTTCTTTCCATCAACTGTGTGGAGAAAGTAAAGATTTTATTCATCTCTCAGAAGTTTTCTTCCGTTTTCTCATCTGAAGTCTTGTTTCTCCTCCAACTTTTATGGAGTTTGCAGCTGATGCCATTTGAGATGTGTGTGCTGATAGCAGTAACAAGTCCCCCAGTGATACCATTAATCATTTATAGGTTAGGGAGTCTGATACCGTGTGATAATGCTCAGCTGTTCCTAAGGCCTTCCTTTTGAGATGACTGAGTCGTGAGTCATAGGTTTCTTTTTGAAGAGAGATTTGATTATTTTTTTTTTCACATCTCCCCCCATCCTTATCTTTTCTCAGCAGGTTTTATTAGGTGCACTCATTACTGAATGAGACGCAAGTGGGTTGGGTGTGTATATGGATGGTGGTAGGTCACTGAGGATGCAGCATCTGATCAGTATCGAGCATAATTTCCCTATATCAAATGTCTGTCTCACTGAATTGACTGGAAAGGATTTTTTTCAGACCCCCTCCATGATAGATATAGTTTGCAAATGTGAAAAGAATTAAATACAGAACTACACAAGGAGGAAGTCCACTACTCACTCATCCAGCTGCTACAAAAAGACCTATTATCTCTTTGTTAAAGTTGTAGGTTATCCTAGTGTTACTAACAGTTTTCTTAGTGAGTGTTAAATAAATTAATTGCTGTGTTAAATCCATTATTATACCTTGTTACTACAATCAGCAAAATGAAATTGGTCACTTAGTCCATTTGCTGAATAGTTTCAACAGTGAACTGATTCACTGTAAAAATAAATTGAAATAACTCCTTTGGAGGAAATTCTTCCAGGGAGAAGGAACATCCAAAGTGAGAAATGTAATCCAGTTGACATTGCTGCTCTGTTAACTTGTGGAAAAATGGAAGACACGTCACTTCATTGCATTTAATGTGATTTTTCATGAATGCTAAATTCAGTCTAGTTAAAGAAGCTTATATATAGTATGTTCACATTTCTAGATTTCATGTTTCACTCTTCTTTATGTTTCTGTGTATTAAGCGCCAGACTTAAAGGGCACAGACATTTTTTTTCTAAGCCAATTGAGGGAAGAATTTTGTGTCAGTCAAAGCTAAAAATAACTGCCTGTATGTGCAATAACCAATTTCTGTTTTCCACTGAAGGAAAGATAGTTTTTTTAGAGTCATGAAGAAAAGAGTCCAACCAAATCAGGGAGTAACTTCCTAAACTTTTTTCTTTTTCCTATTGGAATGTCTCACTTTTGAGTATAAATAAAAAAAGGTACCTAATCTAAAGGACTGGTCATATCAGAAGGATAAGGTAAAGATATTTTTGATATTCAAGATATTTTTGAACATGTAAAGCCGTATAGGCTTTCTGGTTTCCATAAGCTTTTCTTTATACTGTCAGTTGTATTGAAACAGGCTGAAAATCTTGACCTATTAAATTTGGGGAAGAGGGATTTTGTTAAAACCTTATTTATCTGACAGAATGATAAAAGGCTTTGTCAGTCTTTACCCCACCAAGTTGTCTTACACTACGAGCAGTCACATGGATTTCAATTGTCTAGTAATGATGTAAAGGACAGCTCAGTGTAATGCTTGCCAAGGATAAATTAATCAAGAAAATATAATTAATGGAAGAGGTAAAATGTATTCAAAAAACATTTTGAGAGTAATATTTGATTCAGAATGTCTGAGTAATTTATCTGATGTTGCGAACATCGAGCTGTATAAACTGTATATACACTGTATAGTGTACACTGTAAGGTTGTGGTTTGTCTATTTTTAAAACAATTTGCATAACACTTAAAAATTACAGTTGGCTCCTTCCCAGGTCAGTAGGTGATTTGAAATTTCTGGACTCAGGATGAAGCTGTTGCTCAGTCCTCAAAGTTCAGATTGCTGTAGTGAACGAGCAATCGCTGGTGGGAATTAGAAGGTAAAGAATATCTTTTTTTCGTGGCTCTGATTATTTTGGGTGGATGGTTTTTAATCTTTACAGGAAAAAAGCCTTGTATTAATGTACAGTGTTGTAAAATGTTTAAGGTGGAGAGAACAAATGCCCTGTAATGTTGGCATTCTGACATATCAGGTCACTTGCACACAGAAGAGAAGTTATACTTATTTGAGGAATATAAGCACGGAAGCAAAACTTAAGAATGGAGGGTGTAATTCCAACCTTTCTGTCTGGTGTATATCATGTTGGCACATTATGTGAATATTTGTACTTTTGGGGAATGCTGCCACAAGTAAGGCAGCAGAAGCTTGCTTAGCACAGAGCATCTTTTCTCTAGATGATGTAGGAAAGTATACAGTCTTCAAATGTTTCTAGTGTTATTAATTTGTTTTTGCAGCATAGAAGAGGCAAAAAACCCCCAAAAAACCTTGACAATTCTGAAAGTGGATTGAGGAGTTACTGCAGAACTTGCTTTTTAAAGTGCATCTCATCCAATATGATTATATAGTTTGTTTATAATCCACTTTAGGGACTATAAACAAGAAAAAGTACGTTGACAATTATATATTTCAAACAGATTTTAACAGATTCGAATTTTGAGCAGGTCAGCCATAACAATCTTGACTAGATGGTCATGTTGTTAATTTAAAACAGGATTCTTTTTGTGGTACTGTATAAACTAGCATTAACATAATGGACAATGGCAGTTTATGGACACGGAGATTATTTCTTCTTTGGAAACAACTGTTAAAATATTTTTCATATAAAAAGGGTGGAGATTATAGATGTTTATTGATCTTAATAATCAACTGTGTTACGACATTGCCTGCAGCTGTTCCCCCAAGACACCAGGCAAACACATTGTAAGGCAGGGGATGAACAAGGATCTGATACAAACTCATCACTTGGGTTCCTTTCTATGAGTAAAGATCCTGAGAATTTGGCAAAGTCATCTCCAAGGGCAGAGCTCTCTTAAGACAGCCAGACAGATTTTCTGTTTCCTTGGGTTATTAAAAGCCAAGGTAAAGCCTCCTTAAAAGACAAGTTTATACTGGAAAGATGAATTGATTACTGTATTATTAAGGGCTGAGTTGGCTGTACGTGCTTCCTCCTACTTTCAGAAAGGAAATCACATGCAACCCCTTTGGTTGCACCTATATATTTTGTGGATAAGTAATTCATGTATAACAGAGCTTATATGTGACTAAAGTGATGTCTTTTAAGAACATTCGAGAAAGGAGTGCAAAAATTGCTTGTAAATGTTGGCAGATAATCACAGTATTTATGAATTCTCATTTATTTTTCTTCTCCTTCCCTCTCAAAAATACCCCGTGTTGTTGTGAGCATTCTGTTACTTACAGAAATTAATTTGAAAGTGAGATAATCTAATCTAAATTCAGTGTAACTGTAAGCACTGCTAAAATATGCTTTCGGGACTAACATAGCATTATATGTGTACTGTGGGGTGTAGGTCATTGCTTGTTTTCAGAAAACAAGGATGTTTGTGTCTAAATTGTACATTACTGATTCTAAACCACAATTTGTGATTTTTGTATACATTTGCTCGATGGAGATCAGTACCAAAAAAACCAAAAACCACCAACAAAACCCCAGCCTACATAACTATACATTTTTGATGTCTTTTTCTTGTGTTTTATCATAGTGTATACCTGTGCTGAAACAACATATCCTAGATCCATAGAATTATGTAGATGATTTTGAGTAGCGTCTCTGGGAAGGGATTCTTGTATAGTAGTGAAGAAGTGGAATAAAAATCATATTTTCATTATTCTAATTCTGGTTTTTAATCTGTTTTAGAGCTTTGTGCGTGTATGTACATTTAGAGTGGCTTGGGGGGGAGAGGATGGCTGGCAAAAGACATAAGGGCTGCACCATCAAGTAAAAATAAGTGAGGAAAAGAGAACTCGTGGTATCTTTCATCTGGTCATTCTGGGTGCATTGGTGGCAGAGGTGGCACTATTAGTTGCAGTGTTGGTGTGGTGACTTTTACAAGGCACTGTCCCAAAATATTGTTTGGGATAATAGCACCTCTGTAGCAGTAAAGTCAACTTCACAAGAAAACAATGTGCTGATATGGTGCAAAACAGTTTCTAGTTACGTATTTTACCTTCTCTCAATGATTTATTAATTTACTGAGATGGGGATGATGAGAATATAAAATTCCTTTAGATGACTGCATGAATTCCTTTTCCTTGGAACTGAGGAGAGTGTCTCCCATGCTTGAGGAATAGTAACCAAGTGGTGAAAATAATTGAGATGCTCTTGAATTTTATTTTTTTTTAATTTTTTTTTTTTACTTTTCCCTCTTTGGTTAGATGGATGTGGGTCATGGGCAGATAATGTATCCTTGTGATGCTTCATAGATCAAGCTTTTTATTTCATGGTTCATTTTCTCTGAGGAGTGATTCTGACAGTATTACAGCATTTAGATTTGAGAATTTCTAAAATTATGTGCTGGAAATTTGGCTTCACATTGTAAATATGTAGTGTAACTGAGTAAGAAGTATCAAGTGAATAATACTATGGAAATGATTTGGGATTTTAAAAAACCAAACAAAACCTATATTGGACTTCTTACTGTAATTTAAAATTCAGTATAAAACTCAACTTATTAATATTTAAAAGGAGAGTCTTTTCTCTAAAAATAAAGGAGTAGATGTAATTATTTGTTTTAGCAAAGGGCTTTAAAATAAGAAATCATCCACTGGTGTGGAACTGCCCTAATGCTGCTGGCTATGAATATATTATGGAGGTATATCTTTATAGAAAACATTTCCACCCTATCATCTTCATTTAATTCAGTCATTTTCTGCTTTATTCATTTCACCTGGGTTAAATTTTGTTTATACTGTAAGGCAATCTATGTTATTGAATATGATTCTCATAGGTCCCTCTGAGAGATACATATAGCTCCAGTCTGTAACTAACCTTCCTTTTACGTGTCTTTATTACTGAAATCTGCTTACATCAGAAGCATATAAATAATGAAGCTGGCAAGAGTTTGATGCCATGGAAAATCTCAGAAGCAAAGCCACTAACTTTGTGCATGAATATCTTTGTGTGACCTTTAAGACACTCGGTTTACACTGCCCATAGTACTTTTTGTACTGAAACCAAGAGAGGAGTACATTGCTGAAGGTGCTTCTGCAGTCAGTGTTCAAGGTTTGACAATTAAAAGATGTGTATTTGCCTTTTCATTAACTTCCAGCTGTTTTGGCAGACTTTCTTAGCATAATTTGCTCTTGACATATATTGTTACTTAGACATGTTTTCAAATACTGTATATTGTTTCTAATATTAAAATACATTATAATTAACTTTCAAGATTTCTGAAAAGAGTACATTTTTTTCATGGAAAACAGTGTAGTCTTGCAACCCCAAATTTTTAGGAGAGAAAACCCCACTTTGTTTCACATCTTTTGTTTTAGGAAATGAAGACAGTTGCTTAGATTTATTTTCTTCCCTCTTCGGTATTCTGGAGACTTTTATTTTTCTGCTTTGAGTGGGTTTGAAGTTTCTGACAGCAGAGTGAGTACCCGTGGAAATGGTTAGGACTGAATATTATGTACACAAGTGGCAGGTAGACATCCCGCACGCGGTTCTTGTCACTTGAGCTATCAGACTTCCTTGACACTCTCTCATGTCCACTGAGGACAAAAACTGGCTGTCGCTTGCCCATACATTGCTCAGTGCAACCTGTCTGAGGCAAGAATTGAATATATCTCTCTGTTCAAAAGGGGAGGAATTTTAAATGGCCAGGCTGCAGACAGAGGGTGGAGCAAACTGTTGGACCACAAATATAAAGATTTTTAACTTCTCTACAAAAGAAAACTCTTGTGATGGTTTTGTGACCTCTTCTTTCCACCATACTGATCGGGAAGTGTCTGTGTCGGTTGTTCAGTTATGTCAGTCTGATATAACAGGTAACACTGTGTTAAGGGCAGTAAATCTCAGACACGTCCCCCCTTAGGTTCATTGAGGTCCGTTATTATCTGGTCTGAGGTTTGTGTGTGAGTGAGATATATATGATCTAAACAGAAAAGCCTCCATCTACAGAATAGCAGTGAGAGTGCTCAAGAGTTTTCTTGAAATCCAAACTGTGGGACATATTTTTCTGACAAAGTGAACTGCTTTCTAACCCCTATTTTATTGTGTGAGAAATAGGTGTTAATGTCTGTTCTTAACTTACAACAGGATGCTTTGAGGGAGAAGGTATAGGAGATGTGTCGGTGATTTGATTGCTGGAAGCCTTAGTTAGAACAGTAAGTTTGGAACTGTTCTCACAGTTTCAATTCTTTGAAACCAGATCATGCACCTCCATGAGTACTATGGCAGCTACTCCTCCGAAATAATCTTTGTTCTTTCTTTTTCTTGCAATCCCCAAAAACAAGCAAAAAAGCAAACATGGATTATATAAACCCCCTTTATACAAGCTATAAACTATAATTGTTCTTTCTCTTTTGCCTCTTCTTACTTTCCTTCTCTAAGATGAGAAATGGTCCCGTAATTGAAACAAGACTATGCGATTTGCTTTGTCTCTGAACTCTTATCCCCGTTTCTTCCTACTGCAAACTTTGTGTTAGGTTTTGCAGGACATGTCTGGAAATAGAACATCTCATAAATCTGATGGCAGTCAGCTTCTACGTGGAGTTGTGTTTGTGCAACTGAGAATTTTGCATTTCATGGCTGTTGTTTGAAATTCTTCTTTTTATTGAGAGGAAGTTGTTGGTAGAGTTAGACGTGGCTCTTCCTGGTACTGGCGAGAATAATCTTCATTGTGACTCAGTCTTCAGTGGACTGTTGTCTTGGTGCAGAAAGACTGATTAGCCCAGAGAGGAAAGAAGACGGGTGCTCTCTCCAGGTTTAGAAAAGAAGATTGAGTGTGTTGGTGTGGAACTGATAAAAGGAGTCTCCTCATCAGCTTTAAACACTCTGATTGACAATTTTCAACTCTAGTGGAGCTGGCTTGGGGCTGCATTAAAAATGATAACTGTTACTGATCTTTTTGCTTGGTTTTATGTCTGCTTCATTCTTGGTGAACCAGGGCATTTGAGTTAGTTTTTATTTTCTTGCCCATCTCCTTTGCCCTTGACCTTGACCATCATTAATTTCTGCAGCTAAACAGTGGATTTCTTTGGCATTTGTGTTATCTTACAGAATCAACATAGAAAGGGAAAAAAGGGAAGGAGACCTTAAATTTTTTTAGGTTTATTAGACAGCTGAACTAGAGGCTTAGAGTGTTTCAAATCCATATAATGCTCAGGGAATGCTACATGCACTTCAACAAATACTAATTAGATGTGATCCTCCATGTGGTTTTGTGTGTCTGTTCTTAAAATGCAGTGAGTAGTCTGATTGTGGAAGGGTGGGAAGAGGCTGCTTTGTGAAGGCAGCTTCTTATGCTCTGTGACTAAAATAAATTATGGCTCTTTTGGGCTTGAGGTACACATTATTTTGGTTGCTCATAGATCTCCTGCTGCTCAAGCACACTGGGAAACAAATGGATTTCTTTTATAAGAAAATAAACCCCAGAGTTAGTTTTCTCAAAGCTTGTTTTGATCCTCTGCTGAAAACAGGATTACTGTGTGTTTCCCTGGCTGCCCCAAGTTGTCTCTTGTTCTTTTCTCATCTGGTCTGAGACAGAGAACAATACCTGGCCCTATCAAGGAGATTTGTAGGTCCTGAGTTTCAGGAAGCACTGTCCTCCTTGTTCATTACCACTCCAGATGAATTCCTTTCTTCCAAAGAAAAAGGAGCTGTATTTTGCCGTGTTAAATTACTCTGTCATTGTTAGTTATATATATATTTTTTAGGAAGGAGAATAATCTCAGATTTATGGAAGGCTAAAACTTGAATATCTCTATACAAAAACCTTACAAGTTTATGTGTGTTTACTATAAGGTTATGCTTATTTGGTCTTTCTAGTCAAGGATATGAAACAAGAGTAGTGGCTGTGCTAATCAACAGACATGTAATCCTCTGAATATCAGATCATTTCTCCTGCTGCCTTGAATTAGAATATTTTGGATGCTAAAATGTTACTGTTCAGTTAGTCGTGTTGTACTGGTTCATAGCAGATATGGATGGAGTTCTTTTTGCATAGTTTTCTCACCCAGAACACACAGGGTGATTTAACCTTTTCTCTGAAACACTGTGTTTTTCTATTTTCAAGAGACTTTTGAGGCTAGGAAAGTCCTAAACAAACCACTTGAGCACCAAAAGAGCTAAAGATATGGTATAAGATGTGTTGCCTTACATGAACTGTTCTATGTCTTCTTTCCATCTGATCTGAAGGAAAGGTAACAGGTAGCAGCTCAGTACAGACAAGCTGCTGAAGAAATAATCTGGAGGGTCATGTGTGGAGTGGGCAAAGCGATAATAGCTTAGGTTCAAACCTCATCTACTCCAGTGCTAGAGAAATACAAATACTCTCTTAGAAAATTGTGGTCAACACAGGAAGTTTAGCTGAATGATAGGATATTAAGTGTACTAATAATAGTAGAGACTTGGCAAGTACATTTTGTCACTCTTCAGTACGTTATTCGCATATTTTTAGCTTGAAAATGCTACAGAAATGTCCCTTTGTGCAGAATGCTCAGCCACTGACTAACCACAGTTTTGTTCCCAAGACTGCCACATTTCTGTTTCAAAGTGCCCTTCAGGCTGTATGTGTGAGCAAGTTGGAAGTCTCTGGATGTGCTGGACAGAAATTCAGTCCCAGAGCAAGTGGTAGGGAAGGGCAGAGCTGCTTTGTGGGCAGGTTGCAAAGCTTATAGGTTCCACAGGTCTGACCTGCTCTGAGGCTTGGGAATGTTGCACAATATTTTTAGTTTTTAATTACAAGAATTTGGGTCAGTTCTGATTTTGTGTGTATTTCAAAACTGGTGGCATGGAACAAGGTGTTGATGCATTTTAGATGTCAAGATGAGCAAGATCAGAAGTACTGCTTCTTTACAGAAGAGTGCAGTGGAATCATTACTGCTGTTAAAAATCAGTATCTCCATAAGGTACCCTACATCCAGTGGCCAGTTGCCCTTGGAAACAATTCATGAAAGCTGACCTTCCCAGCCCTTTGATTTTGCCAGAGCTGTGGGGAAAATCAGGGCTTTTTTTACTGTCATTTAGGATTATGTATAGGATGGAGGAAAATGTAATTCTGTTGACAAAATCAACGTGGAGAGATATGATAGAGTTCCAGCTATTAATTCATATGAAAACATTGTTCTTTCACATAAAAATGTTTCTTAGAAAATGCCTTGTTATTAAAAGACAATGATTATATTCCAATTCAAAATACCACCCTGCGGTGTGTACGTTTTGACAAGGTATATGAGTTATGAGTCTTATTTCTGAAAGCACTCTAATGCATAACCTTTACAGGTGATTTATGATAACTTTTAGGAGACTGGGTAATACTGTAAAAGTACGAGGTGAGGAGAGAACCATATCCAATTTAGAAGTGATTAAAATAAGTCCAATCTAAAGAGCCTAGTTTACAATATGTTCCGTTCACCTCATGAACAGTAGGAGGCATGAATGCTGGCAATATCCCAACTTCCTGAATTAATTTTCTTGGTCTTAATAACCTGCAGATTAGCCACCTAGTATTGTTGCATATGTTGCTTTAAAAATCTCAGTAAGCACGTGTCATAATTTGGAGTGGAAGTAGTTACAGACTGTGACTGACACTTCTGTTAAAAGCCTCTGGTTTTCAGGGTCCATTACATAGCCATAAAAATCACTTGACATTTAAGGTCTCTGCCTGAGAGTCCTTTTTTCTTTCGCTAATACAAAAGTCCAAAATACGTACTTAACTATTTTTTACCTCCATAATAAAAGAAGAAAACATATTGGTTTTGAAGACATCACCTTCTCATATATAAACCACTGCCAAGTTTTAACCCGAAGTTTTGATGGTTAGAACAAAGCAGTGTTTCTTCTTTTACAGGAGCAACCCCAGTAGCTGGTTATGCTTCAGGCTAGGTTTACACTGAATTTCCTCTCTGCCTGTTGTAAGGCCAGCCCTGCTGGAAGGTGATACCTCAAAAGGGTTGACTTCTTTGCCCTGCAGAGAGCCAGTCTGTGGGTTTGCTGGTCTTAGAGCTGTTCCAGGGCAGGGGGAGCACTCCTCCAATTCCATTCCCATGAGCAGGGCTGGGTCTCTGTTGTAATCAAGCCAAGAACCACAGCAGGGCTGGTCCTTCCCACCATTCCCCTACTGAGAGGCAGTGACATCTCACAGCCAAGGTGAGGCATCTGTTGCCTCTCTCAGATGGGAGAGAGGGGGAAGACTTTTGAATTCCCCTCCTGGCACAGCTTAGAAGAAGTAAATAACAGTAGAGAAGCAGTAGGAGGCATTTCCTAAACCTCCTCTCAGAAATGTCCATCCTCTTCAGCCAGCCTAGGACTGCTCTGCAGACGTGGTATGACTTGACTGCTTTCACTGGGAAATCATAGTTGGAAGGGGCCTTAAAAGCTTGTCTAATCCAACCCTGCAATGAGCAGGGGCATCTTCAACTACATCAGGTTGCTCAGAGCCCTGTCTGGTCTGACCTCAAATGTTTCCAGGGACGAGGCATCCACCGGTGTTTTGCCACCCTCAGCATAAAAAACTTCTTCCCTGTATCTAATCTAAATCGACCTTCTTTTAGTTTAAAACCATTACTCCTTGTCCTATCACAACAGACCCTGCTAAAACGTTTGTCCCCATCTTTCTTATAGGCCCCCTGCAGGTATTGAAAGACAACAAAGTCTTCCAGGAGCCTTCTCTTCTCCAGGCTGAACAACCCCACCTCTCTTAGACATTCCTCATAGGAGAAGTGTGGAGAAAAGGCATAAATTCCTCCTTAACACCACCTTTACAGGATCACTGCACTCTAAAACCCAAGTGATCTTCTAGCAGTTGAGAAATGCGTGTGGTGGTAGAGGGGATGGATTTATTTATCTTTTTCCACACTGTACCTCCATATTGGCTAGGCTGGTAGTTAAACTTTCCTCTCATCTTTTCTCTCTCATTACCACTCATATACAAGAGCTTGTATTTCTTTCCACCCACAATATCACCTTTCTAGCTAAAGTCCAAAGTATTTTAGGGAATTCATTAAAAATGTCAATGGAATGTGCTTGCGTTATTTTAATTAAGAATCAGATGTTATCTGGGAGTCAACAGGCGCCATTCTAGACAACAGAGCTGTTGGTTTCTTCAGTGAAAATGTCATGGTGATATCCTTCAATGTCTTGTGATGTTTATATATTCCATTTTATGTGTGTATGGTTTGTGGCATTTGGCATCTAATACTCTTAAAATTGATATTTACCAGATAAAGAACTGCAGACAACTGCCTTAAAATGTGATCAAACATATTGCTGCCTTTGAGGGAAAGAATTTGATTTTATTCTGATCAAACTGGTTTTACCCTACTGTAACTTTTGTTGAGTTAGTTGGCAGTAATGAATTACAGCGGAGTACATTTTCTTGGACTCTGTGACCTATTTTTGTTGTTCTTCTGTTGGTGTTTCCCCTTGACATAATGTGTGAAACTTCCTCTGTGAACCTGGCAGAACCAAAGTGTCATCCTTTGCTCAGGAGGTTTTGAGATCCTGGTTCTAGGGAGCTGGCAAACTCCAGTTCTCTGAGGTAAAACTCTTTAATGGGATAGTTCTTCAGCAAAATCCCAGATACCTTGTTATCTGTAAGACACCTTGGGAAAACCAAGGTAAAAAGCTGAAATAGAAAAGAATCCTGCCAACTTGGCTCTGCTGGGCTAGTAACAAAAGCAGGCTACTGAATTTTTGCCAGGAACAGGATTAAGAAGGCTTTTACAAATATCAAACCGTACTTAAATTTGTAGTAGAATATATAAATGTATCTCTTAATGGGCCAGAAAGAATTTTAAATACAGTATCTGGGACGTTTGACTCCTTCTTTTCTTAGATTCAGGAATCTCTGTTGCATCATCTTCCTCCTCAATTAGCTACATTTATCAGAACTCTAAAGTAATGAGAGATGCATAAGGAAATTAGTATTTTCTCACTCCTTGAGTTTGCTGAAGTCAGTTTGCTGAACAGGAACTTGAGACATAATATCTTAAATCTACTTTGCTGTAATTTAAGCATAGTGCTTAAGTTCACTTCAGAATTAAGACCTATTTTTGTATCTCCAATTTGTATTCATCTGTATATTATTTTAATTTTCTTTCCCCCCCGTATCCCCCTGAATTCATGTTTTCTAGACTTCTCATTACTCTTGTTATCCTCTCCTCTGGATCTTCAGTTGATCCATACCTGCCAATAAACTTGTTACCTGCTCTTCGGTGGACATACTAACGTAGCTAAAGATCCTATCAGGAATGTGAACAGCAGGGAAGGATACACAGTACTTTTGTCCATTCCTTCCAAGGTGGTGATGGCTTTGATTTTGTTTTTGAGCATCATACTCAGGTTGTGATCTGCTCCAGGTCTTGCTCTGCTGAGTAGTTCTCTCAGCAAGGGTGGTCAGGGAAGCAGGTGGTCATGTTCGAGGTGTAACAGCCTGAGCACAATGACTCAACTCTATTTCATGTCTATTAATTTCCTGAAAATTGACCTGCATTATTTACCCACTTTCTGCTCAGTAAATCTGAACATTTCTGTATCACACTGCTGCTCATCAGTCCTCCTAATGAGCATTGAGAGATGATCATTTGTAACCCTGAGCCTTTAACTTCCATTAATTTCAGTAGTCAGAGGAACCTGTGTTTGGTTAAATGAACTGTTTCCAGCAGAATAAATCTCCCTGCACACATCTAGAGCATAACTGACAACACATCAAGTTGTCATGTAATGGCTATTCCAGGTGTAAGAGTCCAGTGTACTTTTGGATCTGTTTGTAAGCTTAGGAGCAGCATTGAAAACCCCTGCAAATGTTTCCCATTTCAAATGTGAAACAGCTTTTACAAGCCCTTGAAAACACTAAAATAATGCTAAAAAATAAATGAAGCATTATTTGACCTGAAGCATAGTTGTTTCATTTTCCAGTGTTGCAAGGGAGTAAAAAGCCTAGTTATTTTGACCCACTCTATTTAAAATGTTAATCGTGCAATATAAAGTTTAGAGATCTTCTGCCATTGCTAATCTCAATCTTCATTTCTCTTCTTAATTGCACATTTGAACAAGAAATAGTAATGTTTTTAAATTAGCTCTTACGATCTATTGGGTCTTATGTGAAGGGGAAGATAGTTACTTGTAGGCTATGTGGTTTATTTATAGCTAAATCTGGATGACTCCCAGGAACATTGTAGGAGAAGCTGCAAATGTAACAAACATTTTTGAAAAATATATATTGAAACATCAATAGCGTTCCTTTCCTCAGTACTTCCTGTCCATTTCTGTCTCAAAGAAACCCATATTTTGTATTCAAAGTGCTGTTTGGCTGGTCTGGGAATAAGCAAATATGTGATGCCAGGACTTGATAACTAACAACAAAATTATGATGGAAATTGGGCAAGTTCTGCTTAGACAGAAAAGGGAAAATGGATCAGAGGGTTTGCCCTGTGGTATCTGGTATTATGAACAATAAACAGTGTTGTCTCCTTTAGAATTTTATCATATATTAACAAATGTTATTAATAGAATAATAAAGTCTCTAGCATTTTATAACTGCGTTCAGATGATCTAACTTAGTTCCCGTTTACCATGACAGACTGTGTCACATAATCCTCTTTATGGATTTGTCAGATCTGTTCTAAAAATAGCTATTTCTTAAAAAAAAAAAAAGTTACTATTTTATATCTTGCTACTCAGCCTGCAATGATATTTGAGATATTGCTGTCTTATGGCTACGAGCCTTCCACTGATTTCCAGTCCAGACTTATTCCTGACAGTTGTACTGGTGTTCTGCCACTTGTCATTCTTCTCTTAAATGAAAAAAAAACCAAACCACCTTTTTATGATTTGCTCCTAGTGAGTTAACGTAAAGGAATAGTATCTCCTCTTGGCTTTGAATGTGCAAGGGAAAATAATTTCCTAAAGTAGGTGTTGTGTGTTCTAGTGGCTCTCTTCAGTTTTTACCTTTTTTTTTTTTTTTTAGCAGACTTAAAAAAGAATTGTATTGAGATAAGCATCACTATAGCTTGTTTTATGGCATTAATAGTGTTATGTTTTCATTACAAATGCTTCTGTTGATAAATTCTAGATAGCTTTTACCTTTCTCAACAAAGCCAGTCCTCCTTTGAGAGGATCATTATCCTATGATCCTCTGATTGATTAATACGGTCTTTATCCTCCCCAGTAATTTCTCACTGATAATTTCCCAACTTTTAACAGAAATGCTTATTACTAGGCTCTCAAGCAGAATGGTAAGGCACTTTATATCATTACTTTTCATTTCATTTCTATTAGGCAAGACTTTTCCCTTCTTTCAGAACGCAATTGCAGTATTTCCTGGCATTGGCAGTGCTTTCCAAAGTTGTACCAGTCATGCTGACCAAAGTTGTGCCCCCTTTTTTGTGTCTTTGCTGAAGATATGAGATGAGCTCCAAGACAAATGTTTGAAAAAATTACTTTCTTCAGCTCTCATTTTTTTTTATCCGTAGGTTTCCATGAACTTTAAGGGTACTGTTAGTCTGTTTTTATTGGTGAGTATACTGAGATGCCATAGTTGGAAAAGCATGGATTTCCAAGGCAATTTAGTCACTTGTAATAGGACTGTGAAAAAGTAAAGTTAGATGTCCTACTGTGCAGTCCCTCATTAAATTCTGCAATTGGATTTCTGTGAATGTTCCTGTTTTCACAGGTAAAATGCCCATACTTCTGTATGTATCCCATTTATCTGACTTATCAGGGATGCTCAGCTTCATGCTTAAACTGTTGTGACTAAAACTTCAAAGTAAGCTTTAATGAGACCCAACTAACTGGAGTGCTCCAAGAATCCTGCCCTGGAGTTGTGCTCTTGGAAGAACACACCCCTGACCCAACCATAGCTGCTACTTTTGGCTGGAGACTTTAGGGAAAGTGTTTCTGCTCGTGGTTGTACGATGCTTACAGAGTGGCTATTAATGTTTTTAACCTCAAATTTTTGATTTAGGATGACTCCCTGTGCTTGAGGTG
Organism: Pipra filicauda; assembly: GCF_003945595.2. NCBI lineage: Eukaryota > Metazoa > Chordata > Aves > Passeriformes > Pipridae > Pipra > Pipra filicauda. The sequence continues at coordinate 2,190,423 of NW_024104598.1, forward strand.
TGACACATCTCCCCTCCTCCCAGGGAAGGGTCTGTGGGAGGGTCCCTTTTAAGGTTTCCTGATGTTGGTGTTTCACAGTGCAGGAACCAAGATCAACAATTTGTAATGAAAACATAACACTATTAATGCCATAAAACAAGCTATAGTGATGCTTATCTCAATACAATTGTATTGGTGTTTTTTTTTTAATTTTAAAAAGTTGACAAAGTCAGGTGGGCTGGGGAAGGAAGGCAGGGATGTTCCTAGTTCCTTCAAAAAGTCCTCCTTTCTGTATAGATGGATTAGCTTTTGGCTGTTGGAGCTGAAGTGAGGCATTGAACTGTCTCTAAAGAAAGTTTTACAACTGGGCTCATTTCAGAGTTGAAATTTGTTATTTATTATAAGTACTAATACATGGAAATGTATCTTTATAATGATAGGCTCTTTGGGGCTGGTCTGAACTGTTATCTTCATTTCACACATGCCTTCTGTATCTCCACCATTTGTTCTCATTTTCTTCTGTTTTCTCTCTCTGGCTACCTTACTTCTATCTCTTTGCTTCTCAGAAGAATAAAGGACCAAAATGCTGCACCCTAAATTTCTTTCATTATCTACAGAAAGTTTCGCAGAATAATTATAATGCAAATAGGAAATGATGTATATTTAGAAAAGACAAGGCATTTAATTCAGTACCAAGAAGCAGGAATGAAAATTACTCTCTTTTCTATCTATGAAATTGCCCAGTCTTTGCTGGATTGCAAATTTTGTTCAGGCTGCCTAATACAGTTTCAAGTTGTATATTAATTATTAAACATGATCCAAACTGTCACATTTACAAAGTGTTGCTGCATGCAGGGGTGTAATTTAATGTCTGCTGTCAGGGAATAAATTCATAGACTATAGATTTCAGTCCTGACTAGGCCACTAACTTAAGTGACTGGAGATGCTTCCCTTATTTCTCCAGGCTCATTTTTCTCTGTCTGTGGAACGTATATCATGGCAAGTACCTATAACATGTTGAGTGAATGACTTGAGTAGTTGATGCAACTGAGAAGTTGGAACTTGCTTTTAGAGAAAATGTTGGTATGTCAAAAGCTAAATTTTGATATGATTTGAACTATTTTGTCCTGTGAATATAAAAATACTTTTGGATATTCTTCAGAAGTGAGAATAAGAAAATTTCATCTTCAGTATTGCTCTTGGTAATTATATATTGCTTTTCTTGTTGGCTTTTCATGGCTTGTCAGTGGTACTAGTGCATACATTAGTGTTAAGCCATTAAATTTTTGTACAAAACACTAACAAGTAACAACTGCCCGAATTATCTTAAGAAACCAAAATTAATAAAAATATTGTATTTCTGTACTATGCCTGCATAATGTATTATGAATTGGTATCAACAAAGAAAATATGAAAGTTTAAACTAATCCTAAAATAAATTTTCAAAAGGCTTTTCAAAAGGTAATGATGGAATATATAATTTATTAAATTTTTTTGAGGTACAGTGCTTCAGAATATAGATCAGATATTGTCTGATATTCTTCAGATAAATTTTCAATAAGCTAATGAAATAAACAACTGTTTTGCTGTCCTCTTGCTAATGTATATCAGTAAATCGTGTCTAATTGTCAATATAGTAGCTGGTAAGCAATTATAAATCAGTGAAAACCACAAGCTTTAAAAATAAGCTATGCAGCAGGAGAGAAAAAGACAAAGTAAAGACATTATCCAGTTCATGAAGCAGAATTTTATGAGTTGTAGAACCAAAGGGGACATTTAAAATCAAAAGAAAGACAATATGGTGTTTGCTTAAAAGGGTACTGTAGACAAATAAGAGGGTAGTGAATGATAAGAACAATAATTAATGTGAATCTGAGCAATTCAGCTGGTTAATTGTACGTGAAAGTCTACTCAGTTTTCTTGGAAATGGTAAAAGCTGTTTCAAGTTAAAAGGAGAAACTGGCAGCTTGATCTTTGTTTCTCAGCAGTTTCAGAACTGGGTCCTCTGTAGAGCTAAAACAAGAATGCACTTTCCTCTCCCTCACTTAGAGCCATGTGTTGGAACTATGAAGAAGAATTGTTAAAATAGTGGAATTATTTTTTATTCAATTTTCAAGAATGCTAGAGTGTAGCCTGAAATTGACTTTCAAATTTTTTACACACAGAAAAAAGAGATTGCAAAGATATTTGACTGAACATATTTGACTGAACATATTTGGTAATTGTTCTGCCCAGAGATCCAAGGCTGGCTCATATTCAGGTGAATGTTTTGCTTTCCCTTTTTACACATCCCAATACAGATGAATATGTGTGCTGTTCCAGAGTCCTGATGGGAAGGCTAATTGCCTTGGGAAGGGCTGGGAGAAGTCCTGTGTTCTGGGAGGGATGTGTTCTCTTCCCTTGCGGATGCAGGGGCTGCTGTCTGTGCTGGGGAGCAGAGGCTCTGCCAGGAGGCAGGTCTCTGCTATCCAGTGAGGCAACTGGGGATCCACATTTTTTAGTCAGCTTCTGAAAGTACCTGTTTTGAAGTGAGATCTGTTAGACACCTGTTTAGACACAATTTACCAGGGGTACAAGGTTAGTTCTGGACATATCTGGTCACAGGCTCCAGGCCAGTTCTTTATATGCTGTTCCTTGTTTTCACTGATGTTTGGATCAGGGTAAGCATGTCCCTCAACTCTAATTTAATCAGAAGGTACCTGAGTGATATTCTTTATCCCTGTCATTGTTCCCCTCCAAAGGAAATGTCTACATTTCAAAGGGTGACTTCAGAGTTTCTTTCCATAGCATGTCAGCAACAGTCATGGAATGGTTTGGGTTACTTCAGTGACATATCAAAATGAAAAACTGCAGCCTGGGTAAACTATTTAAAAAATATTATGAGTTACTAAGTAATTACTAAAATGCTTTACACACACACACACCCCCCGACTACATCAAAGCATTTCTTATTAGTGTTTCAATGAAACAGTTTGACACTTCAGCTTCAGTATAACACAGCCAGGAAATGCTTTGATCTAAGTGCCAAACTGCACCTTTGCAACAAACAGGACACACTCTGATGTAGTAAAAAAAAAAGATGGATTTTTCATTCAGAATTAAGTTTTCTGTCCTAACTTTTTTTTTTTTTTTTAATTTATTTTTTATGACATGAAATATTTGGAAGGTAGCACTCTACAGGGTTGCATTTCCTTCCTGAAAGTGCAGTCCATGGAGCTCAAATATGACCCTATATACCTACATCAGGATGGGAATTACATTAGGGGAAACAGTACCTTTACCGCTGTTAAGCAAAGGTGAAAGCACAGCAAATTTGAAATACAAAGCTGGACTTTTTTTCACTCCAGTGTGGTCTATGGTATTGACACAGCCAGGATTGGGTTCTTGAAAAACTTCTCTCTGGAAAATTATGTTCCTCAAAGTAAGTCTAATATTTGTGGTCAAGGACACCTTCTCTTTGTCCTTGCCTGCATAACTGTATGTCATGGAATAGCTGCTGTTGATAGCTCCAGGGCTGGCTGTGATTGGAAAAGGGATTTCTTTGTACACTGCCTACTGTTTTGATGGCTTTTAATGGAGGAAGAAATTTTTTTTTTTAAATATTTTTGAACCAAGCATCACAGTGAGCCTGAAAAATAAAGACATAGATATTCAGTTCTTCCTGGGAAGCCCAATTTTTGCTTCATGTCTTTGGTATGATTCTAACAGGGCTAAACGAGACATTTTGACTAAAAGCAATATAAACGAAGGTAAAAATTTAAACTTTGATGAGTATAAAATATGAAAGCTATTACAGTAGTTCAGAATATTCTAGTCTCATCTCAGAAACGGAGGAATGTTCTGTGAGCCCATTGGCCAAAAACTGTCTGTTACATAGGTCTTTGTAAAAAAAAAATAAAAAAGAATTCAGATGAGGTGATGAGTGATCACTGACATGTGCAAGAAGGCAAGAAATTTGATCAAGCTTTTGCCAGCAAGAGCATGTGTGGGTTGTTTGGCTTTGAAAGGGTAGGAATGCTTTTCTGGAACAGTCAGAGCAACCAAAAAACAGCCAGCCTAGGACAAAACCTCAAAGCGTGGCCAATGAAAAGGCAGCTGTTGTGTTGCTCAGTGGATGGAATTTTCTTCCTTATGCTAACTTTTCTTTGTCACATGAACTTTTTATTCCATATTGGGAAAAAAAAGGAAAGAAGAAGAAAACAGGAAGATATAAAAATGGATAAAATAAAAATAAAAAGCAAGCAATGACGTATTGTAAAATATATCTCCCTTAAATTCCATATTGGGAAGAAAAAGGAAAGAAGAAGAAAACAGGAAGATATAAAAGTGGATAAAATAAAAATAAAAAGCAAGCAATGGCGTATTGTAAAATATATCTCCCTTAAAGCATTGCTGGAAACACTGTTTTCATGTCTTTTAAACTCTTTCCTCTATCCAGTGTCTCCCACTGGCCCATTAAAGAGGCCAAAACAGCCCCAGTAGCTTACTTGCCTACATGCCAGTCAAAAAACACTGCTCTGAAGATGAGCCTTTCAAATTCATCTTCAGCTTGCTGAGCAAATGAGCTCCCATCAGTGCTGGAGCCCTTCCTCCCAGCTGGTGCAGCAGTGCATCAGCATCTCCAGTGGGCACATCTGAGCAGGAGGATGGTGGGTTACAGCTCTGAGCAGACTGGTTTGCCCTCAAGATGGGCCCTGCTGGATGCAGCAGCTTGGACCAGAGACCTCTTTCAGCCCAGCCAGTCTGAATTAGTCTGAGATTCTGATGCATAATTTAGATGTACAAACCCCTTCATCACAGTTGTTGTGGATTCCTTTCGGTGTAGATGCATGCACTGCCAAGTGAAATATAGTTGTTCTTACCCTGTTCTAATGGGAGTGATTATGGCTGTCTGCCTTTGAGGGAGTCGGCTAAGCTTCTCTTTAGAGTCAGTGGAGAGAAATAGTTATTTTTAATGCCTGATGCATCTGAAGTAGATGTTAGATGAATTGTAGCCTGATGGCACCCAACTCTCCACTGATGATAAATGGGGACCAGGTAACCATCTGGTAATACACGTACATTTAGACATTCTAGACATCTAAAGTGAAGTGAGATGTGTCTCACTCTGTAATATTTTTGCTTGAAAGGGTTTCGATGTCTTTTGTGGGAATCAAGATTGTTGTGGGAATATGGGATACAATTAGTCCTCTACAACTTACTTCTGTTGTACAGGATGAGCAGCAGGTGACTGTCACCTGTTGGAAACTCAGACCTTTAAAAATTATTTAAAAAATCAGGAACAGATTTTCTTCTGCTGTAAATAGAGGGTGGGAGGATAATGTCATTTTTCTTCCTTTTTTTTTTTCTCTTCCTTTTTCAAAGGCAAAGAGGGCTATGTGTATCACTTGATATCTGAGTACTAGCTAATGGCACTGTGATAAAATAGCACATTCTTAGTTTGCTGTTCACCTTTCCATAGGAAGGAAATGTCATTAAAAGGTAGGTAGCAGTGGCCTGTGTATGAAAGTGCTTCATTTTAAGGTCAAAATCTGAGTAACTGAAGAAGAGGAAAGAATTCTGAATTTGGTTAATTAGGTTCCTGTGAGCTCCTCCTGAAATTCTTGTGAGACACAGAAAAGACAGTAGTGCCAGACACGGGTGTGATCCTGCCCTGATGCTGAACATGCCCCCCACAGGCACTGCTTCTCTCACCTCCCGGTTGCTCTGCCCAACACACGTGTTCAGCTTGGCACAGTTTTGCCACAGTCTTTGTGAACTGGCAGATGGTGAATCAGCCCCCTTTATTTCTAATTCTCCATGATAAAAGCTGGGATATGCTAATGCAATGCACACGGTCTTTCCTGAAGGAAAGGATTTCCCAGAAATACACTTTGCTCAGTAGTTCTGGTTCTTTCCTAGCTATGCTTTAGACAGGCAGAGCAAAGTCCCTTGCTAAGGTGCAAGAGGACTGTAAATATTCTCTTACTATTCCAGTTCCTTCTTGTGTGCTAGTAGCTTCCTCCTTTCACCTTTCTTGGTACCCTGTGTTTATCAGTCCAGCAGGATGACTCTGCAGGGGCTTCTCATTAAAATATGGGTATGTGTTACTGGTTTAAATCAGATGAAGACAACATCATAATGGCAGTAACTTTTTATCAAGCAGTTGAAGTGACCATGCTGGATCAGATGATAGTTTAGGTGCATGTTTGGGTGTATTTCTGCAACAGGTCTATGCAGGCTGGAATGGGGTTTGAACTAAAATTATTCCTATGACTGAAAATCTACGAGGTCGGAGATCAAATTTTCAGTTACTGAAAAATGAGGTAGTTTTACCAAGAAAGTGTCCCTAGGAGGATAATAAATGATGTCATCTTACATATTAAAAAAAAAAAAAAAGGTTAGTATTTTGACTGGGTGTTAAAGAAAATAAGATTTACCTCTAAATGACTGGTGAATTTTGGGGTGGCATGTTATATAACTGAAGGGTAAGTAAGGAAGGCATCTTTTTTTACTATATTTCATGGATTTAGATGATAGTCTGTAGGATTTCTAAGTTGGCAGATGTTAAGAACCAAATGAAATACTCATCTCTCATTTTGCCTTTTCTCTTCTGTATTTCACAATCTGTGAAAACCTTGTTTTGGAAAGCCAGGTCTTTTATATTCCAGTTTGGTGGCCCCAAGTTCCTTGCCAGTGGCATGCCACGTGCTTTAGTGGTATTTAGTGCTCATCTATTTTAGAGAAACCATTGGCCTAGGTCACTGTTAGGCAGTAAGCATCTTTTTACTGACTCCCAAGTGATTTAAATCTTACAGACAGTGACACAGACAGCAACATATTAGGTGCTTTCATGTGGCCCTAAGAATAATTTCCTCTGCCTGTTACCATTTGTTAGATGAGGTCGTATTTCCTACTGTGGAACAGCTTTCCCTACAACCCTTTTCTTGCTCATGTCCTCTGATGTTCATGGCTAAACCACCACTGCTTGTCCTTGTTTATGAAGTGAGTCACAGCTGTCATATTGTCTGGAGCAGTTCACGTCACCCAATCTCTGATTTGGACCTAATGTGCACGGTGGAGATCACAGTCTTTGAAGAAAGCTCCATATCCAGCACAATTATGGAAAGAAATCTAAAGGGACTAAAGTACTCTGTTTTCAGCGATTTTTCTCTTTTTCTGTCAAAGTTAGTCTTGCTCTTAAATGCATAAATATGCATAAGGTCAGCTTTTTTTTTAGATATGCTCACTTTTTTTTTTCTTGATGTTTTGGTATCCTGTGTGCTACAGATCAACCTCATTTCACTGATAATGAAGCTCTGAAACAGACTTTGCATATACATATATCCATACTTAAAAACTCTTTGTAAAATGATGGCATTCTGTATATTCATTCCTTAATCTACATACTATCTGAAGTATATATGAAAAGCTACTAAATGTTTTTGTAGGATCAAAAATATTTGCTTACAAATAAACAGAAATGCAGAGAATTTTTTTTTTTTAAAGATCAAAGGGAGGGCCAGTAGTAGCACCAGTGTTAAACCCCAAGGAACTGTTGCTTCTAATCCTGAGTTTACTCATCTAGCTGGATTCACTGAGCCTTTCCAACCACTCAAAACCCACAAGCTCCAATATTTAGGTCGTGTAGCTGCTTGAGATGCTACAAAGTTCAAAGTGATCCTTCTAGTCCAGTAAAGCCTGCCAGCTTTTGCAGATGTGTTTTTGCAGAACAGTTGCATAGGTCAGTGAATTTGAAGACAGTAAATTACATTGTGGTCTTTGGGTTGTAAAGTGAATTATTACGAGGAACTCTTTACTTTGGGAATGCTAATGAAAAGCAATTGCATTCAACTTCTGTGTAATAAAGCTTAGTTAATCCAATGAAATGAGGGACACAAAACCAGTTTGGATAAATGTGTGTTTTTAGTGAGTGGAGGTCTTATTCGTGCAATAAGCAGTGGTGACTGCATCTTCTTCATGAATAATCAAGCTCCTTTCAGATAATAAAATAAACAAAGGCCTTTTATATTTTATTTTTTTTCAAAATACTGTAATATTACATAATACTTAAGAAATATTTTGAGATCACAGGATGAAGGATGATATAGAAGTGCAATGTATTTATTATTATTATTGTTATTAACATTTGATGAGTCCCATGGCTTTTCTTTTAAGATTTTCTACTTATTTCAGTTGCACATTTTTAATTGCTTAGAGAAATGATGTAGTCATATCTCAGAGTTGGTTTAATTAGAATTATTGATGTCTGAAGCAGCACCCAGGCTGGGAAAACTGGGGTCTGATCAAAGTGACAACTAATGGTTTAGTGAAGTTAAAAATTCAATCTGTAATTAAAAAATGAAAGAGAGAGCATATACTTTCAAAAGGCACATTTTATGCTAAGGAAACAGGCATTTCTTATTTATTTGGAACTATTCATTGCAGTATTTAAAAAGAAAGGTAAGAGTAATGACTGAGTTTTTCACCTGGAAGAAACTAGGTGCAAAACTGTGCTTTTATACACACTGGTATACTTTATTCTCTTTAATTAGATTTAGAACTGCATGTAAAATAGGAAGCTCACTTTAAGATGGGTTTTTAAGATTTTTGGAATCTTGAGTCTTTTAAGGGGAAATCTTTCTAGCTTGATTGGAAGTACATATAAATGTTTACAGTTTTTAAATGTGTTATATAGAACAAATAGGTTTAACATTGAAATTAATTCTGATTTGAGGTGTTGAAAAAAACAGAAGGCATTAAGCAGTCAGTATTACCTTTTGTATCTCAGCTCATTGACTGGTGAAGATGCACCGGACAGTTGAGCATCTCTAGTCAGCTGGGGTGATTCCTCACCTTCATTCTGAACATGTCAGTGGACAAATTGTGTCGGTTTAGCAAATTTTACTATTTCTTTTTTTTTTTGCAGCATGTTAACTCTGATTATCTGGTGCGATGAAATGCGGCGCTGTCCCAGTTTAACTGGGAAAGTGCACTTTTTTTCATGTTTCTCAAATTTACTGGATTGTGCATGGGAAATCACGACACCAAACTGCTTTTCATGACTGTGCACATGGTGTGACAGAGTTGGGAACGTGGGTAAATTTAACTGCACTGGAGGAGGGGGTGGGTAACAGATGGAAGGTGGTGGGGCTGGAGAAAGTTCAAGCAGACCAAAATAGAGAATGGCTTTTACTTGTATGATGAGCACAAGGAGATAGGCAGAGTGATGCAAGAGCCTTAATTTCTCTTCTTAAACAATCCTTCCCGTCTTTTGTTATTTGATACCTATTATGTAGGGTCTTTTTGTGTACCCTTCTTATTGTCAGAAACACATTTATATATTCCAAGGTGCCTGGGGAACTTCCCTTGATGAGAGCAGTTGCAATCCAGTGTGTTGTGTGGGAGACCGACCACAGATATTATCTTTTTATGAAACTGTGTTCACACATTCTCCAAAACTATGCTTGCTTAGTTTTTTATCATTTGCACTTTATTGATCAGCCCTTCCTGAACCCTTTTCGTCCCTAATTAAGGATGCAGAGAGCTTTACGTTATTCTGCTTACGATTTCAAGAGCTCTTTTTATACTGCTTGTTTAGGGATTTGCTTCCTTGGGAGAGTTTATTACTGTATGAATGAAAATGCTTTTCTGAACCTGTTAATCATTTCAAGATTTAAAAAAAAAACTAATTGAGAATATTTCTCATTATTATTAAATTCCCAGGGGTGCTATAGGGTGTGCACATTATTATAATCTAAACCTGCTATTTGGATTTGCTTCTTGTGCCCTTTGGCACAGTGGTATACGTGGGGATTTTAAGGAGAATGAGTGACACTCAGCCCCCCCCAGCCACAGTGAAGAAAATGTGCTCTTTATCGTTTTCTCATCAGCTGCCACCTCCTGTTAGCAGTGAAATTGTTTTGACAAGTGCTATTTTGTCATACTCGATTATGAAAGAGCTCAAACTAATCAAAAGAACTTCCTAACATTGTGGAGTATTGGGCTGCAATATAATCTTCCCAATGAAGTGGGGGAGGACTCATCATGTGAGTCATTTTAAATTTGGTTCAGGCAAATCATGGAAGAATGTATGGAAAGGAGCACTTATTCTCTGTCACAGGATGTTCTAGATAAGATAATAGGCTATTTCTATCACTCCTTGATGTTGAACTTTAGCATTTCAAGTGCCACATAGAGTAATATATTGGTTAGGCATTGCACCTGAAGATTGTGGATGAAGTCTGATAGCATTGAATAATAATGTTAAGGCTCATCCATGAAGCTTTTATACATAGAGCCAGTGTCACCTGAATGATTCCTTTTGTGCAATGCACTGGATTGCACAGCTGGTAAGTTGGGTAGAGAATGCTGTTTGTCAGTGTCCTCTTTTATAAGAGGTTTCATTCATCTCTTGTAGCTCTGATGAACCAATTTGCAGCATCCTGTGTAGTTCATCAGTTTTCATTCAAGTGAGAGTTCCTTCTGGGGCAGAATCAGAGAATGACAGAATGGTTGAGGTTGGAAGGGACCTCTGGGAGTCACCTTGTCCAACCCCACGGCTCAGTGAAGGCCACCTGGAGCCAGTTGCCCAGGACCACGTCCAGACGGATTGTAAATATCTCCAAGGATGGAGACTCCACAACTTCTCTGGGCAACCTGTGCTAGTTCTCAATCACTCTTACAGTAAAAATGTGTTTCCTGATGTTCAGATGGACCCTCCTGTGTTTCAGTTTGTGCCCATGGCCTCTAGTCACTGTAAACCACGGAGAGGAGCCTGGCTCCATCCTCTTTGTACCCCCCCTTTGGGTATTAATATGAATGAGCAAGATGCCCCTGAGCCTTTTCCCCTCTCTAGTTTAAACAGTCCCAGCTGTCTCAGCCTTTCCTCCTGCCAGTCCCTTACCAATCCTCCTGGCCCATGGCTAGTCTCTCTCCAGTTGTTCCGTCTGTCTCTCGTGCTGGGGAGGTCAGAACTGCATCCAGCACTTCAGCTGTGGCCTCACCAGCGCTGAGCAAAGGGGAAGGATCACCTCCCTCAACCTGGCACTACTTTATCTAACACAGCTGAAGACACCATTCACCCTCTTTGCAGCAAAGTCATCTTTCTGGTTCAAGTTCAACTCGGTGTCCACCCAGACCCCCAGCTCCTTTTGTACCAAGTTGCTTTCCAGCTGGTTGGTACCCCTCAGCTGTTTTGCTTTAACATGTATCCCCTTTAGGTAATTCTTCTTAAATTTTGTGATCTTGGCAAAGAATGTGCAACTCTTTCATTGCAGGACGTCAAAATCATTTGCCAAAAATACTTTTTATTCTTATTGACGTGTTAGCCTTCTTATGAGGTATTTAATGTATTTTGCCATGCAGATTTTCTGAAATGTAATTCTGCAATCTGTAGTGTGTTTTTAGTATGGTCTTACCAGTCATTGTAAATGCAATGAGCCTGAATTTACAGAATTTATGCTTTGAATAGGCTTAAAGCAGCTTTGTGCATAAAAATACTGTACTTTAGGAATGGGTTTGAACTTCTTTTTAAAAAATCTATATAATCCTATCTGTGTAGAAGAATACCTCTGTGTGCTGAGGGCTCCACTGGTTACAGTGTATCAACACAACAGACCTCTGCTGTTGATCATCTTCTCTTGTTTTATTCTACTATGCTTATCTAATATTCTGAATAGCTGCTTTTATATAATATATGTAGATACAACTCCAGTATCGCAGTTTAATTGAATTAGCAGTCAGGGATGAAGATAGTGAACATTCTTAAAAAATAAAGCCTTTGTTCATGAGTCATGAGGGGAGTGAAGGTTGGCCTTGCCTCTACTTGGTTATTTGAGAACATTTTTCTAAGGAATAGAGAATGGAGACAGTGATAGGACAGGGGAATGCAATTACAAAATTGAGAAGTTTCTCACAATTTGGCTTTGGGCAACTTTGGAAAGTTCTCTGTATCTCTCTTTGCCTTATTTATGTCACCTGTAAATTGCACATGATATCCCTCTATTCTACCAATAAAAATAAATATATAATAATATATATGATCTAAATTATATAGTGCTAAATTAAATAGTGCTCAGTGATTTACTTGTGGTCTGCAGTTGAGTTTCTCTGCAGAAATTCTACTGGATTGATTTACATGGGTAACCTTAGCACAGAGACCACACACTATTCCTACCTAAATAGGTAGAATAATTACAAATTCGTGGTCCTGACAAAGTGCTCTAGTACATTTAGGAAGAGCATAATGTCAAAAAGAGTAAGAAAGGGCATTCCTGGAGAATTGTGGGATATAGGAGGTACAAGGTGCTAGTGGGCTAAACATCTGTCCTGAAGTTCTGCGTCATTAGTCCAGCTGGACATGGGAAGAGCTGAAATACAAAAACACTGAGCTAGTAGCCCTGCCATTATCAGGGTAATGTGATTTGAGAGACATGTTGACCATAGGCCTCAACTTTGACAGAAAGTTTAAAACTTAACCTACTAATTGTGAAGTCAATCTGTTTGTTTCTGGCTTGTGGAGTGATAATTAAAATCCTCTTTGCAATGGCAACCCAAATGCAATACTAAATTTGAGATAGTTCTTCACCCTGCCAGGCTTTCTAAGGAGTGATCTGGCTCTGATTTTTATGTCCTACATCACCCAGTAGTCTTTAAATATGAGAAGAAAAAATTCTTGTTGCAGCTCCACTGCTGTGAAGTGACGTTTATTTGAACCATTCAGGACCTCTCGGTTGCACACTCTAAGTGTGCTGCATATTTAGCATGCAAACAGACAAATATGAGGGTGTGAGAGAGACATGCACTAAAGTGATAAAGACATCGTCTTGGACTGTGTATAAATTTATAAGATAGTAAAATGAATTTCAGTAAATTAGATGTTGTATATTAAAAAAATTAATCTCAAAAATTGCTGGTGCAACTAGTCTGGGTTATTATCCTGATATCAATTTAATTCCATTTATTCTTGTTAAAGTCATCATTCTAAATTTGCACATGGGTTTCAGATGATTAAAAATCTTGATACCAGTCCAGAATTACACAATAAAGCATATTACAGCTTTAATTATAATGGGAGGTGGGCACACCTTTCATCCCCGAAAGCCATTTAGTACTATTAAACTGTTGTGTGGGTTTGATTATTCATGAACGTGAGTTTATTCACTATCTTAACAAATTTAAAGTTTTATGGTTTACTGCTGTGTCCTCAAAATAGAAAAATGGACCCAAAGCCTGTACCATTTATACAGCCAAAACTATTCCTGCCTGAGAAGGAACTGCAAAGGCCAATATAAATATAATGCAATTAAAATCAGTCTATGAAAACAGCCATGACTCCTGAGGAGAGAGGAATATATTATTTGGTGCTGATTGTTTGCCCAAAATCTCCTAATGAATTAAAATGAATGCAATTAAAACAGAGGCTAAATGTCAAAGAAAAATGTCCCAAGCAGCTCTTCCAATGCCTGCTGCTGGCTTCAGGCAGAGGAGGGGTGGGGGGGGATCCTTATCACCTGAGATACTTAAAATTGTGAAACGAAAAATCGACGATTTAAAATATCAATAGATAGTTCTCAGACAGATGTCTTTCCTGTCCTTTCTGGTTTTTAGTATCTCTGTTGCCATAAGAATGAACTGGCCCCATGAGGTTGAGCAAGAGCCATGAGCCGTTATTCAAATGTGACTTAATTACAGAGTTATCTGTGTTCTTTAAGTTATCATTTGTTTAACAGCCGAATTGCTGTACCGAAGCTGTACCCTTGGGATTCCAGGCACGCTGGGTTTCAGACCCGTGACAAGGTCAGCCTTGTAGCCTCTTCTCTTGGCACTGGGAGAATCCAGCAGACTTTAAGGGTGGCTGCTGACAATGTGTTTCTGCTTTGTATAGCATATGTTGAAAAAAAAAAAAGGCAGGCCCTTCTCATAGTGAACTGTCAGAGCTAATATAGAGATTTAATAATATAGCCAATGTAAGGGTTAATAATGAAGAATAAAAAAAACCTTACGTAAGTTTATGTAAAACTATAGAGGTAGGCAGATTGGGAGGGGTTGTTGGTTTGTGGTTTTTTTTTTAGAGAGAAAGATTTTTTTCATCTCATGTTCTCGTCCAAAGTAGTTCTCTTTGCTTTCAGGGTTTATTTGAAGTAGTCAAATGAATCCTTTGCAGCAGGGACACTGTTTGCATAGTGCTGTCAGTGACATCCCTTTCTTGCTCTCTCTCTCTCTTGTGGAGTGGCTCAGGCAAGAGTAGGAGATGAGAAGAGGCTGTATTTTACATATAACTTATGTCTCGGTTGGCTGGGTGCATTTTTCTGGTGTTTTTATGTTGAAGAAAAATACTGTAATATGGAAAACAAAGTTGTAGTGCTCTGGAAGTAATGGACTTAACTGTCAGGGTACAATTTTAATTCAGGAAGCTTGAGACCTGTGTGATCCTTTCTTGTTAGTACACACTTTTCCTGCTTAAGGGTCTCCTGGTCAACGGAGAGCTAAAGATATGGATCATGTATTTTTTTGCATGAAAAAGAATTCAGTAAGGGTTTGATGAACAGACACTTTTATAATACAGCTCTTCTGTCTCATTGAAACTGTAGATTGCTAGCTGTGACATGACACTGAACAGTTTTCTTTTCAGTATTATTACACAGTGACTTAAATGTGATGAGGCATTAGAAAAGATTGAATTATTTTAATTTTACTTTTTCACAGGGTTCTGAAGCCATTGTGTTTTATTTTGAGTCAAATTATCCTATTTATCTTCTCTGCATAAATACCCTTATGAATAATGCAAGAAGCTGGGATGCTAAAAGTAAAAATTACAGACCTGTCCTTAAAGGGCAGGATTAACATCCTGCAAGGGCTTATACATGACCAACTGATACCTTTTTGCTACAATACAAAAATGTGCCATTTTCGAGCGTTTGCAAAGCCACTATAGTGGAGTGTTGCCAGATCCATTAACAATTCTCTACTAATGGCAGTTAAGTGACTGAGTGGGGTAAAAGCAGGCAACAGGACAGTCTGTAAGAGATCTCCTTTTACACGGACTTTGTAAGAAGGCTTGAATGAAAAATCTACAAAAACACTTCCATGGTAGTAAAAGCAGCCATGTCTTAAGTTGAATTAGAGCTAGAAATGAAAAATACCACACTTAATGCAAAGGTAATGCAGATATTTAGCTAAATACTGCAGAGGCAAATTAAGGTTATGAAAATTTTCAGTTCCCAAGGAAATAGTAAATTGGCAGTTTCTCATAAGCACTCAGTTTAAGACTACCTAGCTATTAACACAGACACAGAGAAAGCCCACACGAAGCTGTGAGCTGGTGAGTGTGTTTTCACTGACTTCTGTGAGCACGGCATAGTCCCATGGGACAACAAGGTGCAGATGTGCATGGAAAGACCCAGGCTCTTGTCTCCATGGCAGGAGTCTGTGAGAGGGCAGAGACTGGAGCCCTGAGGGCCATATGCTCACCCTGCTGCCAGGTGCATCAAGGGCAGGCAAGACCAGGAGCATGGGAACACAGCCCAGCAATTGTTTCTTCTGGCCTGTGCCATGTTACAGCATTTCTGTACAGGTTTTAATGTGCTTCTTTGAAGAATGATTCTGCTTTTTGTACTGTTTTTACTCACCGGTCAGAAGTATACACTTTCACTTCAGCTTAACTTTTTGAAGAAAGTTATACATATAGCACACTGGTACATGCTAAAACCCTCAAAATTAGTGCATATGCGGCTCAAATTCCATAGCAAAACCCCCAAACAGACTTGGATAGAAGGACTTTTATCCTGAGGCAAGTATGCAAATATAGTGCTAGGATCTAAAGATGGAAAAGCAAAGATGAAGAGAAGTGAATTGATTCTAATTCCCTGAACTGGCTGTTATGTATAGAAACATCCTCCTATGCAGAAGAAATCCTCAAAATACTGTTTTCAAATGCCATAGTATGTCCAGATGGAAGTTACATATTAAGTTAACTAAGTAGTGTCATGGTATATGACATAACATTTTATAAAGCTGTTATTTGCATTTTCCTCTTGGTATTCTGAGCATCTTTAATCTGAATTTCTAAAACATCCACAATATTTTCCTATACCTGCAGAGCTGTGTTTGTGTATGTGCTACAAATAACACCCAGGATCACAGGAGAAGCTTAGAGACCTCATCATAATATTTCCTCCTCTTTTAGTGTTTATGTACATCATTTTAAGGAGCAGTAATGCATTGGATAAATGGAGAGGCCGTTAATGGTTTTCCTTGTTTATACCCCTCGTTGTGCATTTTGTATCACATGGTGCTGCTAATGGTGTGTTACCAAAGGAATCCTAAGGCGCTGCAGAAGCAGAGTTGCTTCCCCATTCTTCTCCCTGCCCCATCCACCCAGCCTGTCTCCAGCATGAGAATAGGAAGAGGGCTGAGCTTGACCTGAAGAGGAGAGGTAGTGGATAGAGAGGGGACAGAGCTTGAAGGGTTTTTCATTAGTTGCTTCTGCATCAACAGTGTCTGTCATGACATTTTCTGAAAACAGCCCGCAAAGCTTCTCCTTATGCTTTGCCTGCTGCCTCCAGCATGGGCAGGCCAATGCTGGCATAACTCCACTGGTTGAAGGAGGTCAAAAGTAAAGGAAGAACCTGTAAAACTGAAAATGAGTCTTTTTTTCCTAGCTCTGCTGGTTGAAGAAATTGGTTAGTGTCTCCCTACACATCAGAGAGCAAAAGCTGTAACAGTTATGGTACTGGCACAGTAAAGTCATCTAGTCTTGAAACAGTTCTATGAATTATTTTACTTTTCTGACATAATCTAGAGACATAACCTAGTTGCTCTTCTTCCACTGAGTAAGCTGCTGCTTAGTTTTAGTACCCTGGCAGACAGGCTTTCTGAAAACTTACCTACTAGTCAATTGGTATCCTCTACCACGAGCCTAAATCATATACTTTTGAAAGGGTTTAAGTTTAGGGACGAAGTTTACGAACACTCTTGATTTGTAAATTAAAAATGTAAAATTGAATGGATAGAGGTCCAGTACAGGATTGACTCCAGGAAGCAGTCTTTAAACAGGAACATTCTCCAATTCAACACTGGGGAAGAAAGGAAAGCAAAGAGGATTCATTTGCAGTTGACCTGCAATGGCAAAGTCATTCACTTTTCAAATAGGATTAAACTTGTTTCATCAGCCATGACATGTGAAAAGATCATGGTTATAAATTCCATTTGCTGTAATGAATTGAAAGTGTCTGAGTTTGCAAGCACCACTCACCGTTGATGGACAGGTAGATTTGTGCAGTGTTTTAACACTAAAATTAGCTCCCACAAAATAAAAAGTACAGAGAAGGTGGCAGCAGTGACAGATTTTAAAGCATTAAAACATTGACTTCATTGTTAGATGGGAGCAGAATAAAGCTAGAAATAAATAGCATTTATAACCCTGTTATGTAGACACCTTGGTTCATGCTAGAGTGGTTCATGCTGGACACAAATCTTGGAAAACAGCATTTTTTTTTAAGGTTTCTCAGCCATATTTCCACAAGAATAAATATTGTTACTGAAATGAGGAAAAATCAAACTTTTCTATGGTATTGCTTCTACAAAATAAGAAAATGGGATTGTATTGAAGGATACTTCAAATCCATTTCCATGTGCATTGACACGACACCAGTGCAGTCCATGAAACCATATTGGTGTGTGTATTTTGTAAAAGCTACACTCTGGGGTTAGTTAATAACCTTAACTCAGTCTAGCGTCAGGATCATGAGGCATTTCTTCTTTGTTGCTTGCAGAGCTAAATGCAATTTCTGAACCTATTTCCCCCACATTTTTTGGTTTGGTGCGCACAATTTTATGCATATTTTAAGTGTGCCAAGAAAAAAGAAATCTCAGTGGGTGAAAATGGGAATTATATGGGAATAATTTGAGTTTCATTTTAATTGATAAGGTACCCAGCTGAAAACTGTCCAAAATTGAACAAAAAAAAAAAAAAAGTTGAACTGAATAGAGGAATGAAAATATAATGGCTTTTTAAATTACCGCAAGGTTAACATATAATTAATTTGCTAATTTTAATTACAACCCTACAAAATGTGCTGAAAAATGCTCAAAGGGGAGAAGCAGCCAGGTGCCAGCCATGATTAGCCAAGGTTACTAGCAATTATGAGGTCTCTATTAAACATGGCACAGAAATTTGAGAAACTCCTTTCTGAAACCAGCACATTTATGGACACTCAGCAGGGTGTTCATCATGCTGTATCTTTCCATTGCTACAAACTTGCTTGTCATTTGCCTCACTCTTTTCCTGCTAAATGTTTTATTGCAGCTGAAACGAGGACTGCTTTTTCTGTTTGTTACACACGAACTGGGTATTTATTTTGATCACGGAAACAAAAGAGATTAACAAGTGTTTGCCAAGTGCTCTGAGCACCTTAACTGCCAGATAACTGCCAATATCGCAGCTGAATGCTGGAAACACAAATCCCGAAGGAAATGCTTTCTCTTTCCAAGGTATCCTGGGACACGCAGTTTGTAAAGCAGGAGTATTGCTGAAACTGCCTTTTCGATGGGCATCCTATTCTGCAGTGCTTTAAGTGCATAGGCAAATGTAACTTCTGAGTTCAAAAAGCCAACAAAAAAACAACCCAAACAAACAAAAAACCAAATAAGGAACAAAAAATCTGCATGTTTGCTTTGCATTTTTAACAAATTGTGGTGTAAAAGAATGTCTTGTCTGTAACAGATTACATGATGTATTATTGTTATTTTTTATTGTTGTTATGTGAGTCGTGTGTTAAGTGTCTCTTGTTGGGAACCGTAATAAACCTTAATCTATATATTAAAGGAAACTTAAAAAACAAAACAAAACAAAACAAAAACCAAAGCAAAAAAAAAACAACCAATAACTTTTTTTTTTAAAAAAAACAAACCTACAGTATTGGTGTCGAAGGAAATTAATTTCCTGGCTGGCTTGTGTTTTTCTCTGAGGCAGATATTGATGAGTGTGCAGAAGGGATCATTGAGTGTCACAACCATTCACGCTGTGTTAACCTCCCAGGGTGGTACCACTGTGAGTGCAGAAGCGGTTTCCATGACAATGGAAGCTATTCTCTTTCCGGGGAGTCCTGTGTTGGTAAGCAATGATCAGCAGAGCCTTTTTTTACCTCCTTCTGCATGGTGTTCCAAAGTGACTATTGAGCTGCTGTCCTGAGCAGTGACTGTGTTTGAGGCTAAAATGCGAGTGCAAACGAGCGTGTCTGTGTTTGTCAGCATCCCCAGCCACGCAGGGTGGGTGTTGGTTCATGGTGCATCACGTTTTTGAGTGGTTATCACAGGAGGGAGGCAGCTCGAGATCCAAAGTGTGACTTACTGCACTTGTTCATTTATCATAACAAGTTGCTATGAAAGCTGCAGTGAAAGTGGGCTTGCTGCGGAGCATAATTGGCCACAAAAGGGGATGAGGTGGTTTTCTAATTCCAGATTTCAGCAGTGATGAACATATCTGTGGTATGTCTATGTTGCTTTGGTTTGCTTGTTTTCCATTGTTTGCCATCTTCATCCTTAATTTTTTGAATGACGCAAATAACGTCAGAATCTCTTTGCACCATACTTGCAGAATAAGGCCCCAAAAGCATGAACAGAGAGGGATTTTTAAAGGGTGCAGAGGAGTTTTTCAGTTGTTTTTATGGGAGGACAAAGGATAAGGCTCCATGAGGAGTTAGTGCTGGTTCTGTGATCTGTGTGCCCTCGACTGGCTGTGAGACACTGTGTGCCACTGCAGCAAGTAAGCAGCAATAAAACCATAGTGGAGGTGGTAATTGTAGCTATTCTCAGAAGCCTTAAACATAATTTCTCTGTGATATTTTATCAGGTGAGTTTAAAACTGCTTAGAAAGGATCCCATTTTAACTTCTGTAAAGATACAGATCAACTGCTCGTAGTGTTATGTCCTTTCTTATGAACTTCAGTTACTTCATCTTTAGTCAGTTATATATATGAATGTCCTGTAAAAGCTCTTCTCCTCCTTTTGTGAAAGACTTTTTTTTAATGCTGTAAACTTCATTTATCATGGCCATAACTTCAAAGGGCATTTTCTAAGATTTAAAGTCTATACTTAAAATAAAAGTTAAAGTAACAAAAATATATAAATTTACTTGTAACTTGTAACAAACATTCCCATCTTTCATAAATTTTGGCTATCAGAAGTCCTTGGGATAAGGTAGCGTCACGATTTAGAAATGCAGAGGAACAATAATTATTTTCAAAAGCAATATTTTGTAGATTGTCCAGCTATATTAGCTTTTTACACGTTGTCCTAAGCTGATGGGGAGCTCCGTAAAATCACAGCAGTGAACTTCATGGGGGTAGCTGTGTAAAAGATGGCAAATTTTACAGCACTTTGTGACCTAATAGGTAAAACACCATATGAAAGCCATGTATTTCTAAACGAATTCTCAGATGTTAAGAGTTCTCCTTTATTTAAATGTTGTAAAAGGGGTAATGAACAGAGCAATGTTGAAAATACCTCCTTTATGAGAAACCAACATGACATAACCTTCAGAAAGCCCTGAGGCAGTTGGGGACAAGGGGCATTTTTAGCATTTCTGGTGCTTACCTGTACCACTTGCCTGGGGAGCCCCGTCCCTCATCAGGCTGACCTTCTGTGGCTGATTTGGGATGAAGAAGATCTAAGGGTCAAGCTGATCGCAGAGGAAGACAGACACAGACAAGACTGTGGTTGAGAATGACCCATAGGTAGGCTCAGCTGCTGGAAAGGTCAGCATTGCTTGGATTGAATCGCTGTTGAAGGGTTGGGCACTGCAAAAAGAAGCTCCAAATGTTCTGTTTTCTGCGGAGACTGGAGGGATGGGATTTCATGAAAACAAACTGCCCTCATTTTGACCTGCACAGCATGCTGGAAGCTTGCGAGGTGAGGTGCTCATCTTGCCATATGCAGGTTGTAAACAGAATGTGAAATTAGCGGGTTTATTTTAATGAAATAGCTTCTCTGAACCATCTGCTGTGGGGTTACCAGTGAGGGAGAGAATGAACCAGTTGGCTTCACCAGTATAATGAAATAAAATAATTAAAAATTAATTGAAAGATTCTGCTAACCCATAGTGACAAATTTCAAACCAAACCATGATGTTTGTTTTAAAATGCAACTAAGAACTGGTTAAAACAACAGATAACACTATACATTGTAGCTAAAACATCACATTACATGTTGTTTACGTGGTGGAGCACTTATCAGGGCGAATGTCTTCGCTCTATTTCAGAAAAAAAGAGGATCTACTTAGCAACAGCATTTTTTCCTGTTGTATTGTATACTGGATTTGTAGTGTGCACCTGAGGTAGATTTGAGCCATTGTCTTCCAGTGTGTTTTGAAACATTTCTTCTTTCTTCCTCCCTGAAGGACAAACTTGGAGAACAATAAATAGGCTAAAAACATAAGCAAAAGAAGATTAAACCCTCCCCTACAAAATAATAGCAATAACAATAAATACTACTACTAATAATAAAGAAAAGAAAATCACAAGACAGTGGGAGGCAGTACTCATCTCTGACAGATTGCCCAAAGCCCAGGCAGCCACTTGCTTTTGCTGGATGCATTTAGGTACCTATTGGTTAACCCCCTTTCCCTCCATTTATTTTGTAGGTGCTCTTGGAGCTGAGTCATTACTTGCAATGTCTCTGCAGTGCTTGCAGAGCATTAAGAAAAATAACGTGTATTTGGGAGGTGTTGTGATACCTCAGTGCTTCTAAAAGCTTTATTCTCATTGAGTGGGAGAAAACAGTGGAGTTTGGTCACCTGGCAAGGGACGAATGTGTAAATCGATGGATGTGGTGGGTAAGGTCGTAATATTGCACCAGAGCTGGGGTAATAAGGCTGTGTGACTTAGCCAGGCCACTTCCAGATTGGGAAAATTCTCTTATTGCTCGAAGTATCAGCCAAAGGCAGCTTTTAGCAGAGATGTCAGCTTCATAAAGTGATGGTGAGCAGGCTCAAATTAAGTGAATGTAATTTAATTTCCTGCAGTAGAGGCATTGGTCTTTCAAAATGTGTTATTAAGAATACTGCTTGCAGACAAAAGACAATTGCTCTACAAAGTTGCTACTAAAGTTTGCTTGGCAATTAAAACCTGTAGGCTACAGTTTCAGAGTTGTTTTGTTGGGTTTGTTTTTTGGTTTTGTGGGTGTTATTTTTTTGGTGTTTTTTTGGTTGGTTGGTTGTTTTTGTTTTTTTGTTTTGTTTTTGTTTTTAAATTTTGTTACAATTTTACTGCACTCTCAGGTAAACAAACAATAATACTTTATACAGAAGTGTGAGTTGTCATGTGATACAGTATTTACTACTATCTACTGATACCATATAGAAGCAACTGGCAGGTGGTGTCTTTTGCCTGCACTATGTGCCCATGCAGAACCAAAGAATGATCTGTACAGGTTATCAGAACCAAAAGAAGGGAAAAACTGGCAAAGAAATGCTGTATTCTGGGAAGTTAATAGTGTCCCGCAAAGCAAGCTCCTTTCTACAGCAGGAAAAAAAGGCAAAGCAAATTATACTTTTGAATCTCCATCTCTCAGATGCTTCTGGTCTGTAGAGAGCTGTTCAGACCCTGGAGTGCAGATTTACTGATTCCATCTTTTTACATGGTGATTTGTTTTTCTGGGTCTTGACACTGGGACTTGCAAGCACAGAAGGAAAAACAACCAAGGCAGCAGTCCCTGTCAGTGTTGTTTGTTTTTTCTTTCTTGGGTTAGAGGAGCTGTTGCAGGGGAAATGAGAGCTGGGAAAAGGTAGGACTCAAGAGCTTGTGAAAGAAACTGCACAGGTATTAGTCTCCTACAAAGCTGGGTGCAGCAGTGCTTGAGGGTCAAATCTGAATGGGTTTTAAATCAATTCCTGAAGCTTTCATATATTTCATAGTATGCTCCAGTGTTGCCTCTTACCTAGATTAGAAAGTAAAAGAAAAGGAAGTTTGTTCTTTGTTTATTTTGCCCCTTTCTGTATCGCACAAAAAGCTAGACCTTGAAAATCTTTGAAAATCTTCCTATATGCCTGAGAATTGCTTTCCTATCCATTGTTAGAGAAATGATACATAGGCAGAAAGGCTTGTTTACAGTATGAAGTATCCAAGACCAACTCTAGAACCTGCTGGTTTACAACTTTCTTCTCTTCTGCTCATAGAATTTCTTAAAGCTGATAATATTGGAGTCTGTGTCAGTGAATTTTATGCTGTAAATTAAAGATTATCTTTCTTACTTTCCACTTAGTAAATTCTGTTTCTTGTATTCTGACAGAAAGTTGTGTTACATGTCTACAAGGTAATTGTGTTCAGTCATTTTTACATTTTTAGAAAGCTTTTGTAAATCCTATATTCAGAATCTAATTTACTGTGCAGTGTTCCTTAATAGACTGTTATGTCTCTATAGAATAAATGTACTATCATAAAATATTTTCTAACTAAGAATGAATCTGTTTAGTGATATTTTTTTCAAAGGTGACTCCAAATAACTTTGATTTAGAAAGGAGGCAAAAATCATTAAGTGACAAGTTGCCTGTGAAAAATGATTTGTCAAAACAGTGTTTAGCTAACTTGTACATACATTGGTTTGGGAGCCCAGCATACATTTTTCACGTTAACAATATACTGTAATGGTTTAATGTACCATAACAGTTAAAATTAGCACATTAGTAGGGTTCTTTCTTCTGCATCAGCTTATCATGATAATACAGAGCACCACACTGCATGACTTGCTTGCACAAAATTTATTAAGGTGCTGTGGAAAAGTTTTACCATTAAAACCTGAATAGCCTTGAAAACTAAGAAATGAAGTAGCAAGGGATTGGTTTAAAATTTCAGTGAAACCAAGTTAATGAACTTGTGTTGATATGTACAGTCATGCTTGTCTTCTACCCTATTCAAGTGCAGTGGCCATGGGACCTCTCATAATATCTGAGGCAAATTACTTCTCATTACAGCCAAAAAGGATGGAAAAGAAAATTGCATCTCAAGGGATTATTTGCTTCCATTTTGATTCTGTTTTCTTGTCTGCCCGCATTACCAAGCTCTCTCTGCACTTTGAGAGTGTTTTGGAAACGAGCACGTCTTGGGTGGTCTGTTTTCTTTCTTTTCTCACCCATGAAATGTGACTGGTGGCTAAAAAACACGTATGATCAGGTACTTATGGCTGTATGTTTGTTTATAGAGGCACAGACTGGAGTGTTTGAAGAGTGAAGATCTTAATCAGTGATATGATAGTTGGCTGGTCCTGGCAGCAATCCCTTTGCTGTTGGCTATACTTTGTTGATAGCAAATAGCATAAGGCTTTGCAGTGTAAGCAAGTTTCTGGTCAATGTGGTTGTTTCAACTATAGCCACACTTTTCCTTGGAAAGGAACTGTGTGGAGGGGGGAAGTGAAGTTCTGCCACTTTTACTTGTGTTAATTAGTAGTTTATGGCACAGAAAATTTCAATAGAATGAATAAGATTGCAAAGTCCTGTTCCAGGTGTGAAAATGAGATTGTTTTCGCAGGTTGACAGGATACATGAAAGAACTAATCCCCATAAACATAAAACCAGACCTTTTCTTGGTCCTATATATGTGGGGAAAGAATATGGACTCCCCTTGCTATTTCCAGTGTTCTTTTAAGTTACTTGATCTATAAATTAATAATTTATTTCCTTCCTACTTTGTGTTGTTATAATGGGAAATGAGATTTATGTACAGGTTTTGCCTTGCCTGTCATTAAATGTTCCAGTTTTGAGCCCTCATCTTCTGAGAGCAGATGTGGGAAAGCAAACAAAACCTGAGGAGAGTGTGGGGAATTTGAACCAAGCAAGGACTTAAATATATAAAAATAATCCATATGCAAAAGTCTTGTAATAAAGTCCAATTGTTTTGGACACGTTCATAATTTTTAAGCCAGACTGATTTTTCAACACGTAAATAGACACATTGATTCTACTTGCTAAGAGAAATTTCACATTAAAAATGAGCATTTTCTTCTGTGCTTTGCATAGCCACGTACATGCTGAACTTGCATTGATATGAGCAAGTCCATTTGAACTCCATTAGACTGAAATATTTTCTTAAACTAACAAGAGCTGACAATGTGGGAGCATTTGTCTGGGTTTTTTTCCTTCCCCACCCCCCAGTCTGGTTTGAGGCTGAAGGAGTGACAGGGGCAAAACATGTTACACTTAGAGCTTTTTATCCTCAATTTTCTGAGAACGTTGGCTGTTTGTTCTGACTTTAAGAAATGCAGTCAGTGACAAGAAGAAAAACTGCCAAAGGGATGTTCTCAGAAAATTAGTTCTATTAAAAGTTCAGCTGAAAATGAGTGCAGAGTCCAGCCTTTTCTATCTGATTAATGACTAAAACTTTTAAATAATAAATGCCATAAAATAATAAGAAACCATCATTTGCATAAAGAACGAAAAAAATGAGCAAACTGAGTAGCAATTAGGAATTTATGTTCCTGCTTTGGTTGATTGGCTTTTTTGTCAAGAATCTTCCATTTACCAATTTGGGCTGCTCTTAATGGGGACATCCTTTTTATGTGTGCTAAACGGAGAACAGCGGTAGCAGGACATAAATAGGGTGTTCTTCCCTTTTACATATGTATAAGAGATTAAGTTGGCTTTGTACAATGTGAACAGGTCTGTACTACTGAGAACATGAATAATGTTAGTTTCTATAATTGCCAACATCTGGCTTTCCATAAATCTGTTAAATTACATGGAAACAGAATTAGATTTCAGTGTCATAAGTAAAGCAATTAAATGCAACTCTGTAGGCAATATGGCTTTATATTCATCTGTGAAATCCTTTTAGTTTTGAACTGTGAAAGCTACCCTTCTAATCTGTACTGTGATTCTTCTGCATCCTATATAGATTATATTCAAGGAGCTCTTAATGTGATGGGGAAGACAATATTGATGATGCTTGGTGAAACCACCAAAGGCAGAGTGAATGCTTCATTTATACCTTTGTTTTCAACAAAAACCACAAGTCAAAGTCTACTGAAAGGAAAATGGGATATCTTTAAGAATGTTTTAAGTTTTACAGTAACTATTTGGATTCACTGCATGAACTCCCCAGATAAATTCATGTTGCATAATTATATTTTACCCTCCAAGAGCAATTTTAATGGGATACTGTAATTCTCTTTTTCTGTATAATGATTTCAGTATAATGATTTTATCTTGTCACCTATTCTTTGTGTCATTGCAAAATCATACTGCGTAGCTTTAAGACTTTTTTTCTGTATCAAGTGCATCTGATTTCTTTTTTTTTTCTCCCTGCTCCCCCCAATTCACTTATACTTCTAGCAATGGGAAAAGGATGCAACTGACTGCTTTTACTATGGGAAATGTTGCTCATGCTAGGAACTTATCAAGAGTAGTGCACCTCTATTTTGATGTAAAATCCAGAACAGAGAGTGGCCTAGTTGACAAAAGGTCACTCTGAATGACCAGTAGTTACCAGTCACTGGGAAATCAGTATATACTCTTGTCTGAAGGTTCGAGTTTGTCTCTGATATATGGTTCCACCAAGTATGTCAGACTCAGCATTTATAATTAAGCCTGATGGAGATAGTTTAAGAATTCTTGGTGGAATCAAAGTAAATGCTGAAGAATAACCTAAAAAACATCAGTATTTAATGTCTGGCAAGTAAATATGAAAGGTATAACCCCTCATCCACCAGCAAGACAGATTAGCAACGATTACTTAATGCAGAAATAAAACTTGCCACGTGAGAAAAGTGTCCAAAGCTTTATAAATCTGCTGTTTTGCAGATATTGATGAGTGTGCCTTGAAGACCCACACCTGTTGGAATGATTCAGCCTGTGTGAACCTGGCAGGAGGGTTTGATTGCCTTTGTCCATCCGGACCATCTTGCACTGGAGACTGTCCCTACGAAGGAGGCTTCAAGCGGAACGGGCAGGTGTGGACCCTGAGAGAGGACAGATGCTCTGTTTGTTCCTGCAAGGTGAGATCCAGCTGGTCTGGGCTTCAGGAGTCCTTTAATTCTCTGAGCTCATGTCAGGAACCCAATATTGCAATGTTACTGGTGTTGGCAAAAATATTAGCCTAAGCCTAAGGCACTGAGGCAAAAGGTAAAGGGTAAAGCTGTCTCTGCTGTGGGTACTGAAGTTGGGATGGGGATATTCTTCTGGGAAGGCATTTCTTTTCTTATTTTGTGAATATATATGTAGCTTAATAATGGCTAATCCTGCTGAACTTCTGCTGTGTTACCCTGTAGGCCAGAGCATCTCAGTGTGCCTTGAAGAGGGTCTTGCATTACCCTTTAACACAATGTTCCAGCACACTTACTGGAAGTGCTGAAAACTGGTTTTAATTTCTCTTTGATGAGGATAGGTACCTCTCAGTACTGTCAGCCAACTTCCTGTTGGTACTATTTCCTTTTCCTTGGAATACATGTGAATTAGCTGTGTGAGAAGACAGGTCTGAACATGAGTCAAAGGTTAGAGGACCCAGCAGCAGGCACTTAATTTCCTCAAGTGAAGAAGGGCAAAGGCCAGCTTTTTCCTCCTCATCCCAGCTTGGCTGTGTTGGCAGCTCTCCCATTTGAGCAGTGCAGCTCCCTCTGCACCTTTGGAGAAGCCAGGTCTAGTATCAGTAGATCTACCTTAGAGTTAAGATTTAGATCAGGGGGAGGAGGGAGAGTGTGGTTTTTTGTTTGGTTTGGTTTGTGGTTTTTTTTCCCCTGGAAATTATCAGGGTTTTTTCTGACTATGGTAACCAAGTTAGAAGAACATTTGACTCTACTTTCTTGATTTTCACCAGTTAACAGAGAAATGTTGTCGTTGAAATCAGAAGAATTTTAAGAATGCCCTAATCTGAGAAGTGGTTGGTCTTTTATGGCCCCTTTGACCTGATTCATTCATAGCATGGGTAAAGCTGTCCATAGGCAGAGCAGTGCAGGCTCCTGCATCAGGGCAAGTAAAATTAGATTTTGGCCACTGTGAAAAGCTGAAGATGGAGCATGGGATTTGGTCTCTCAGTCTCCATGTCTCAATGCTTAGGAGCCAGAGAAGCATGAGAGAGGTTTGAAGAGGGACAAAGAGGAAGAGGTGTTTCGAAGTTGCAAGAAACTGAAAGCCTCATCATTTCTGTTTTGTGATGGTGTAGCAGAAGGGAAAATAAAGACTTCAGATGAATAGAACCTGCAAAATACACTGCTGGATTGGGCTCAGTAGGGAATATGTTCTTGTTAGTTGCTATATTTTTTACTTCAAGTAGCCTCAAGCTCCCTAAAACTCCTCCTTTCAGAAGCTGAAGTGTACAACTCTACTGAATATATATATCAAGCTTTTATGGTAATCTTGGGGAACTGACAGGCTTACGAAAGGATTTCCAGTCAACAGAATAAACAACTTAATATATGTGAAGACATCTGGTCTGCCTTTGCAGAATTATAACTATTAGTATTCCCATTTCAGATTGTTTGTAATTTGTTTTATTTGCCATTGCACGTGTTTCTTATGTTGAATGCTCTTATCAGTGTATGAAAATATACACATGATTAACTAGTACATAGATAGTCTAAACTAAGCCTGACACTGGTTGTTGCTGTGACTCTTCCTTTATATCTTCTTCAGTTTTTATCTTGGGAATTACCATTTGCATTTAATTTTGTTCCAGTAGCTGCCTATTTCAAGAGGGAAAAGAGGGAGAGCTCCTCCTCTATCACATCTCAGGCAGACTGTAAAGTCTTCACTCGGTGTTTATTAAAATGTATTTTTATACATTGGAAGTGGTAGCTGCCAATACACCAGGCTACTTCTCAAGCCTATCCTTTTCATGCAATTGCACACAGACCTGGCCATGCTTGATCTTTTGCATCCTGCTCAGTTTGCAGTGAGGAAAAGAGTAGAGGGTAACTAAACCCTTCCTTATACTACTTACTTGAACTTTGAAATGATCCTACTTACTTGTTTTATCCAGGAGACAAATCAGCATTTCAGTTTTAAAATAAAATGGGCTTTTCTTTTGCTATAGTTACTCTAGGAAAGGTCAGGTGGATATATTTTGTGCATTGGCTGAAACACATAGATACTATCTTGAAAATAGTTTAACTTATAATGGATGTAAAGGAAATTAAATACCTTACATAACCTTACTTAATGAACTTCAAAGTTATTTGTGAAGTAGGATACTATGGGAGATAAGATATTATATTGTTTCAGTTATATAATGAAGCAAAGTGTCATTACTGAAGCACAGGGTATTTCAGTGTTTCACAGGACCCAGTTTCCTCAAAACATCCTAGTTCATCTGAATGTATATCAAGTTTACAAAATCAGAAATTCTCAAAACTATAAATTAACCTTGTACCTTAAGTATATTTGGTGTGTCTTGTATAGGCATCTTCCTGAATTCTTGTGGATTTAACAGGGCATCAAATTTAAAGCTGGTAGAAATTTGAAGGGGAGGGGGAGCTGTTGCAGTCTGCCATGAAAAAAGCCAAGCCTGGCTGTAAACTCTGGCTATATCTGGGCTTTTGAGCCTGTCCTCTGATTAAGACAACCCTGTATGAAAAAAGCCTGGGAGATGCACACAGCACTGGGAGCAGGGGGATGTGCCGAGCTGATGTGTGTTCCTGAGGATGAGAACTGTTTGCTGGTTTGGTTTTGGAAGGGTCTGATTTCTCTCCAAACTGCATCTGGGGCCCTGTGGAAACTTGAGTCACCCTTAACATGTGTGTGTCACCCTTGTGTGGCAGTTCTACCTTTGATAAGAACAAAGTTCATACCACTGGTGTTTTTGAAGCATGTAGAACTGATGCAGGGAAGAAGGTGGGGAGGAAGAGGTAGTAATGAGATGTTATTAATATGTTGTTACTCACCTAAAGAAAATAAAGTTTTCTCTCTATATTTTTTAATTTCTTACATGTTTCTCAGGGCTACTGGAGAACTGAAAAGATGTATGTGGCATGTTGTAGCCTAAGAGGCTTTACGTCACTGCAGTATAGGGATAAAAAGGTTTTTTGAAAGGTATAGAGCTAATTAGGTTGTAGACAAAACGCAGATGCTTAGACACTAAAGAGAGTAGCAGTATATTATGATTACCAAAAGTTCTCTGGCAAACTCACCAGGCTTTGTCAGTGTTCTGAGATATGCTACATGCTGAGCAACCTGGTCTAGTGGAAGGGTCTCTGCCCATGGCAGGGGCATTGGAACAAGATGATCTTTAAGGTCTCTCCCAACCCAAACCATTCTGTGATTCTATGCTGTGGTTATGGCTACTTTGTCTGCCTATGGAAAAGCCATCCTGGGCTGCTGTCACTCTTTTTAGAAATCACTTTTTTAAGGGATCAGAGGAAATTAATTCCCTTGAATTGAAAGGTATACCTGTATTTGCTGGCAATGAAGTTTGGTTCCTTCTGACATCAGATATAGTTTTATAGACTCAGAGCAAGGTTCTGATGAGAATAGGAAAAACTGTGATGAAATGAATGGAGTTGTTTTAGGAATTGTATAGTTGTGACCCAGAGCAGAATATAGCTTCCTTTGTCTCACAGCTCTATCTTTAAATTGGCTGCAGTGGATGCTTTGC
The DNA here is from genome assembly GCF_003945595.2 of Pipra filicauda. Taxonomy (NCBI): domain Eukaryota; kingdom Metazoa; phylum Chordata; class Aves; order Passeriformes; family Pipridae; genus Pipra; species Pipra filicauda. The sequence goes on from NW_024104598.1 coordinate 2,220,956, forward strand.
TTGGGTAAGGAGTAATCCAATAACTAGCAATGACTGCAAAAGGAGTTAATGTCAGAACTTTTCCATAATCTCCTCACTGTTAGTTGTGACTTCAGTTTCCAACCTGCATGTGGCATTTCTCTATGATGTCTCACCTACAAGAAGGGGTGTAATTTCAAACATGGCAGTCCATCCTAATTTCATAACTAAAATTAGAATCAGTTTGGTTTTCTCTGATGCGAAGATAATATATCCTTTTCTCTTTACATGCAGAAGCAATTCTTCTGCTTATCTCAAACAGTTCTGTTCAATGGTCTTTAACAAAATGAGCCATTCAAAGCTGTAAGCAAATATTTAGCAGAATCATATTTTGGAAAGCCTATGAAATCCAGGGCCTCTGAAATACATGAACTGAATTATAATGGGTGATGATGAGGCCATTTGTCTTTATGCTGGTGTACTGTATTCCAGATGTGAGGTCAGAATAAAGAACAAGTAGTGCTACTGTGACTTTGTTATATTTTGCTCTGATAAAGTTAAAGGGGCCACCTTTATTCAACTTATTTTCTACCTTTATTCAACTTATTTTCTTCATAGTGGTACATTCAGTCAAAGTAATGCTAAATAAATGTTATATGTATTAGAGTGACAACTGCTTGAATAGTTTGTTGATGAAACCAATGAGATATGAAATTCCTTCCCTATATTTCTTCTGAGATACTGACTCATTTTAAATTCAGTTAGCTGGAGACAGGCAAACTGTTCTCAGATTCAGGCAGTATTGGATCCATGCACTGACAGAAATTGGGATAATACTGGTATTTGTCATATTACAACAGGCATGATCCAACCCTTATCGGTGGTATCATTGAATACACTAAGAACTTAATATTTCCTGATATGCCAGAGATGTGCCCTTTGCTCTGTACACCCGTGACCTTATCTGGGTTGCTGTCTGGCAGTCTGTGGTTGACATCAGGGCAATGTGTCCTCGCAGGACGGGAGGATTTTCTGCCGGAGGACGGCCTGTGACTGCAAGAACCCCAGCGCTGACCTGTTCTGCTGCCCCGAGTGCGACACCCGCGTCACCAGCCAGTGCCTCGACCAAACCGGGCACAAGCTCTACCGCAGCGGGGACAACTGGACCTACAGCTGCCAGCAGTGCCGCTGCCTGGTATGGGAAAAGCATTTTGGATAGGAATAATAATAATAATAATAATAATACTGATTATGACTTTTAGCCAAACATACCTGCAAGCAGGTGCATGGCTCTTCCTTCACCTACTTTTCGGACTGGGGATGATGACGAAGTGCTTACGGAGCCCCAGAGAACTGAGAGCTACATCATCAGTTTTCCTCTTTCTACTGAATAAGTAGGTCTAATGAGCAAAATGAAAAGCTTGACAAAAGCTTGGAAACCATGGCACTATATTAATGACAGCGTTGGTCTGCTTTTGAGAACTTCTATAAGGTTGTCTGATCTTTAAATTACTTTTTCAGATTTTTTTTCTCATGGGATGGATTTGGTTGGGGAAGTTTCAGTTTTTAATTACATCAGCTGGTGTGGCTGTCTTAGCAAAATGGAAAATGAAATCCTTTTTTAAATTTTTTTTTTTTCCCCATTCAGCAAATGCTGGAAACACCAAGGGCCAGTACCACTTTGTAAGTTAGAAAAAAATTAACCAAATAAAAAAGGCTAAAGAAAACTGAAATTACTAGAAGAACATGCAAAATAAAGAACACTTATTTTCTCGTTAGACGCTGTAGATTGTTTCCTTAAAGCTTTAAGTTTTCCACAGATACACTAATTAGTGCATCAGTGAAGTTCATTAAAATTATCAGCTTTCCATTTATAACTGTGTGTATAATGTAGTCGTTATGTATGATACTAATCAAGAGGTGTCTGAGCATCAGGAAGGAAATTGCATTCAAAGCTAAGTTACTGTTACAAGCTAATTATCCATAATGCACAGAGTAAGTATTGAGGTTGTGTCTAACAGTTCTTTGCCTAATTTTATGATGGGGATAACATAAAGAGCTGTAAGACAGTGACGCTCTAAATCAGTGCTGCCTGTAAGGTCCTGTGTAGTGTGTGATGTTCTCAACATCTGAAGTGTTTACAGAGTAGCATAATGCAAGTTATTGAAGCCCTTCACAGGTTAAGTTTAGACACACAGAATACTCTGCAGAAGTGACCTGATGTTTCTGTCTTCTCAATGTCTCTAGCTACTAAACTGCTTTGGTTTTGGTTGTTAATTTGTTTTTTTTTCACAAAGCTAAATAATAAAATAAGTCAGTGGAACATAAATGGTATTGCTCTAGCAATTCCTTTAGGAGTCAATATTGTCTGCTGCGAGTTAGATCGGTGTTCGATGCTTGTCAAGCATACTAACCTACATCTATCTGCAGTGTTAATTTTCTATTTAAATGCTTGCTGTGATCCCACAGAGGTGTTTATGTGACCAGGAGTAGAAAGAGTTCATGAGTCTGCAAGGCAATCACTGCAAAAATTATAGTTTGTGGAAAATATTGGAACCCAGTATTTAACCCTGTCTTCAAAATCCCCAGAGAACTCAAGTTCCCATGCTATGATGATAACAGAAACAACCTAATGATAATCTGCTACATTTAGGGAACTTCAGCTTAGTATTCAAATGTGAATTTGTATGATCAACCAAACTGAGATCTGATCCATTCAGTTTGCTGCAATTTTGGCAAAACAAAACTTTTCCGTTCAACAGGATAAAACGTTTCTTGGTAACTCATAGATGGCAACAAATTCAATGAGATTTGCTTCAATTTTTATAGGAAGGAGAGGTGGATTGTTGGCCTCTTCTGTGCCCGAGTCTAAACTGCGAGTACACGGCTATCTCAGAAGGAGAGTGCTGTCCCCACTGTGTCAGTGACCCCTGTCTGGCTGACAACATCACCTATGACATCAGGAAAACCTGTCCAGATGGCTATGGAATCACAAGGCTTAGCGGCGCTGTATGGACAATGGTGGGATCTCCTTGTACAACTTGCAAATGCAAGGTATGATGGGCTGGGTGCAATGGTCATGGAAATGTACATCCTGAACAAAATTAGGTTTGTTCAGGAAAAAACAATTGGGTTTGTTCAGGGACAAAACAAAATTTGCCCTTGAAGACTCACATTAAAGTCTTGGGGAAGTAAATGAGACCTGAGAGCCTACAAAAAACCCACATCTTTTCTGTGTTGCAGAGTGGAAACAAAACAATTCTCTCCTTGCTGAAAACGTTGAGCACAGATATGTTAATATCCCAGTGCAGCATTCTGTTGGAGTGCCCTTCAGGCATTCTCAGTATGAATCTAGACTAACATTTCAATAATTGCCTGGTGTGGATGTTCATGAACATGTGTATTACAGACCTGGTAAACTGAGGCAGAAACACTAATAAAAGTTTCACCGGCAAGTCCACAAGTAAAAGGGCACTGCAGCTCACAGATGAAGCCACTCCCTCAACAGTAACAGGAAGGGAATGTCACAGTTTCTGTTCCCTGATCTCATCAAGATGTATTTAATCCAGGGCCTCTAATGCAGAAGTGCAGTCTGTCTCCTTGGCTTTGTGCAGTGATGACCCCACTGTGCTAATATCAGAATTATGAAAATGTTGTTTTGAGTTTTATAAAATGTTCTTTTCACTGTGGGAGAGCAAGCTATTGCTCCAGGGCTTTAAATTATTGAAGGCAACTTTCCTGCCATTTTTAAATTATTTTTTTTGGCCGATTTGTGTTGGATTTAAAAAAAAAAAAAAAGAAAGGTAAAAAAATGGCTCATTTGGGCTTTTAGTGGTTGTAATTTTTTATTACATTAGATATATTACATAAGATAGCTTTATAAATGACTGGATGTTAGAGAAAGATATTTAACAAAGGATTACATTCCAAAGCTGTGTGGTGTGCGTGTGTTGTCCCCATCTCCCCCACATCTGCCACGAATCAAGAACCTGAACTATCTGCTATTTTCAGACAAACAGAAACCTTCCTTTTGTGGATCACGTCAAAACTCTGCCGCAGGTGGGCATGGAAGGCTTAGATAAAGTTATTAAAAAGCAAAGCCTTGCTGGTGAGTCTCGAGGTACAGAAAGGATTCCCTTCTTTCTAAACCCCTTCTCGGAGAGGAGTCTATGTGCAGATAAACCCAGTTTTAGCCTTGGATTATGTTAATGGTTTAAATTTAAGGAATTATAGAGGTGCGATTGAACAACTTTTGTCCTGCAGGTTTTAGTGATTGACAAGATGAGAATATTTATATAAAATGAATAATTTATTTTATACAAATGATCAGACAAAAGATCTTAATCAAAACTATTACTGCACAATATAAACACTAAAAATCTACTAGTAGAGTATAATATAGCATAAAGTAGTAACAAAGCAATTCTTGAAGCAGTTATATTAAAGCTAGCAAAAAGAAGTAATTATTAAGTAGACATCTGATGTGAGTCACCCATACCAATGCTCGTGAGGAGATCTCTTTCTCTCAACATGGAGGAGTAACCTTGGAGGGCGTCCCCAGCCAAGGGAGGAATCTCCACACATACACCCCAGGAAGGGTTATGTCAGAAGAACCTGACTGCATGAGGGGGGACTGGACTGTTAGAGTGTATAGTGATTGACTGCTAGTCACAGATCTACAAGCCAGCAGACTAGCTTATCTGTCAAATCCTGTTTCAATAGCAGGATGTGTATTCGAAGTCTGGTGAGCCAGGATGGTCTTAGCACACTTTAACACCAAGGCAGCACCCTGGCACCAGCAGTTTATAGCTTGCATTGTGTTGGATTTTAGGTTTTATCAGGGGTAGGCTCTCCTGCCACAAACTCTTTCCATTAACTTTCTTCCATGAGAGAAAAATCCAGTCATCTCTGTTGCCATCGCTATGCTGTATTTTGTTTTGGGGACTGCATCCAGGTTTCTAGTTCCCGAGTAGTCCAGGCTGGTTCAGTGCTATTTGTTCAAGTCAGCCTCCTCAAAAAGCCACCACTGGGAGCAATGGTGACCCCTGGGGTGATGGAAGCGGGTTTTTGTAGGCAGTGGATGTGTACCTCTGCATGCCACCAGCCCCTTTGCTCTTTGTGACTTGACACCTGCTTGTTTGTCTGTGCAGAATGGGAACGTCTGCTGCTCGGTGGATTTAGAGTGTCTCAACAACAACTGACCTCGTCAGACTGGACTGTGCTGAGGGAGGAACACTGATGGAGTTAACACCTGAAAGGAAGTCGTGTGCATTGGCATTTTATATACAACAGACAATTACCAAAGTCTCCAAACTAGGAAGGTGTTTGGGAGTTGCCTTTGGGACCGATCACTATGCTCATCCTTGTCCGGGTGACTCACAGTACAGCGCATAGAAGTCAATGGTTGCTAAAAGTTTTCAGTGTTGTAAATTACACACTTTTCCTGTCAAGAAATTCGCAAATATGTTTAAATTATTTCATGGGTAAACTAATGCTGTACTTTTGTTTTAATTTGTGTACTGACAACATTGATAGAATTCAGCTCTTCTTACTTTGAATCTAGATTTTACAAATAAGGCAGCCTGTCGTGATTTTTGTCCCATGATATCACATACTTAGTTCCAAGGTCCCTGTTAGATGTATTTATGAAAATATGTATGTATGTACAGTCAAATTGCATAGTACTTATATTTCACAGCTGTCCAACATTTTAAAGCATTCAAAGGTATGGACAGAATGGAAGTAGTCAAAATAAGTCTGTCTTAGAAAAATTATAAAATTAAATGCCATGAACTTAATGAAATGGCAGAAAAAGCACTTTCTTCTCCAAATGTGCAGAGCAGCAAGACTCCTATAGTGAGAAATGGAACTAAAACCACATTCCATTGCCAATTCAATACAGATTCAGGAAAGAATCACCGGTCATCACCAGTATTCCATTGAGTATAGTTCCTCTGGATTATACAGTGATACAACAGAGACCCTTAAGATGATGTAATTTAAGTTGACTAAGGTAGAATTTGCTTGCATTTGTAGCATCATTGATGAGTTCAGAGTCTTTCCTTTTTTTGTGTTTGCAGTAATAATGATGTCTGTCATGCTCAGTTACTGCTCCCACAGTGACAAAGTGCAGAGGCCCCTGTACCAGTGACATGCAGGACAGGAGGTCTTAACTTCCATTGCTTGGTAACTTCCATTACCCAGTTAACAGCTCAGAAACAGATTTTATCTTTTCATATTTTATGACATTCAGAAATATTTAGTTTTAAATTTACTGCATTGTTGAGTACCTAAGTTTAGACAGAAATATAAAGTAAAACTTCTAGCCCCATATCGAGGTTAGAGTTTAGATTCTCTTCAACTAATGTCTATTTTTTTTTCATGAGGCTAGAAAGTTTGTGACATTAGAACAACAATATATTTCTATGGTGATGCATCTATGGCTTAAATGTCACATTCTTAATGTGTTGTTATGTTTTGTTCTGCTCATTGTGTGGTGTTTTTTTTCTTTCTGTTTATTTCCTTAAACACACTGAGTGTATGGAAAAGATTGCAAAAATAAGTATAGTGGCTACAGTTTGGAAAGTCTACATTTGTGAGTTTTTCATAATTTCATGGAGAAAATGTGAAACTGATTAATAAGAATGAAGTGTGACTATACAGTGAAAAAATTAGTCGTCTTTTAAATGAAGTACTATTATGTTTATAAGGGGACAGTGGCAAAGAATATGAAATTACTTTAATCATTCAGACAACTTTATTCCCATTTTTTAAATGGGTTTTGTTTTAGTTAACAGGTTTGTGTGGTAAAGTTAAATTTATTTTCTTAAAATGCCCCATCATTTTCAGCTAATAATGTGTTGATTCTATTTGCATTGCCCTGATGATTGTATAATAAGGGAAAGAGTTGTGTTTTATATGATACTCAAAGGATGTTTGTAAATCATAATGTCAGCTCATTTTGTATATCACATTGTAAAACCCAATGGTAATTCAGTTGGATAGGATATCCAGTGGGCTGAGATATAAAGGGGAATGATTTAAAATTTGTGGGCATCTAAATAAACTCCTATGTACAGATTGCTTTCCCTTAGTTTTATTAACAGGGTTGTAAAACACTGATCAATGTCCTTTCCAGCTCAAACTCATGATGTTGCAAAAAGGAGAAAGAGTGTTTGCCTGGAGATGTTGTAAGAAATATTTCATTTATATTTACTCAGACAAAATCATATATTCCAGTCTATCAATCTGACCAATTTCTGAAGCTCTGTGAAAGGAATTAAGACAGTGCAAGGTCTGAAAATCATTCTTTTCCCGTTTACCTGGTAGTAGTGAAGCCCTTTTCCAGGATGCTTTATGGAAGCGCCAGACCTAGTTAGGATCATATTTAACAGGAGCACTGAAGTTAACATTTTTCCACTGCAGAGACCAATTTTCTTCCAGAGCGCAAAGGCAGATTAATTCACTAAAACCCTTTCAGAGCATTTTGTACAGCATTATGTGTCATTAACTCCAGAGTGATACCGCTTGAATTGTTTACACAGAGTCAAAATATTGACACAGACCCTGTTTGTTTATGTTGCATTTTAAGCAGCTACCCTGACTGTGAGGAACTTTTCCTTATGAAGCAGTTTGATCACTAGTCACATCACATTTACCTTCAGAGTACTCAGAAGCCCCAGCCCCAGCTCAAAGAGCACATTAAGAAGATTCAATTCCCTGTGTTCCTGTGTCTTACTTAAGGTAAGTAAGAACTTTCAAAACATCTTTCTTGATGAAATTCCTTATTCCGTGTAAGTATATGGGCACTACAATGAAAATGCTGAAAAAATAATGCTTATTAAAATAATTTAAGAAAATTCTCCTCTACGTTTGTGAGGTGGACCTTCTCTCTGCTCAGAAGTACATATACATATGTATATATGTTATATATATATAGTGTATATATATAGTATAGTTTTAACATGAAAAGAACTGCCACTATAACTTCTGTGAAAAGAAACTTGCTGCTAGTTAAGGGACTTGGTCAAAGCTCTCACTATAGGCAATTGGAATTTTGTAGCAATTTCTACTTATTTATCCCCTGAAGGAGTATTTTCTCTGTAATCTTCTGATGACAAAAAATTACATGAACGAGAAACAGAAAATGAAAATTCCAGCTCTGGTAAAATGTTTTTGCTCTCTTCCTTTTGGCTCAAAGCTCAGCCTAGGTACGAAACCAGAACCTTGTGTTGTGTTCTGTGAGGAGAGTGACTTCTCAGCTCTGCTCCCTGTGTGTTTGCAAACTCATCTACTGAGCTGAAGCAAATGTTCCTTCATAGTGGTCCCTGGAGTCATGGACACACTGAGCCAGGCCAGTAACTATTAAAGGCCAAAGTTGAACTATTCCCCACAAATGCTGAATAATAGCCTAACTCACAGGAATGTATGTAGGCTTTATTAGAGCCTCTATGTTGCCTCAGAGACCTAAATAACAATGGTCTTCCAGTAATGTATCTTCCCCCAAGAGCTGTCAGTGAGTTTTCAGGTATAACTGTGTACAAGATTTAATTAATAATATCTTTTCAGTCAGATCACAATCACAACCAAAATATCATCTTTTTTTTTTCTTTTTTTTCCTATGTCAGACAATAATCTTTTACAAAACAAAAGGTAAAATGTCAGGAGTCATTATACAAATGGTAGAGAGGATTGTAACAGAATTAAATCATAACTCCTACGAGCAATATGGGAATGTCTCACATCTAATGGTACTTACATAATCATAATTAATGAGGGGTTTTTAAAAGGGCCCCATGATACAGCTTGATGTAAAATTTTAAGTGAGTGTTGTGATAAGACATGATTGTTTGAGGAACATATTCTGCCAGCAGAAAAATGTACCTGCCAACAAGCTCCTCTTCCTCTTAAGGTACATCTTTGATGCTCATTGAAATTTAAAGTGGTGTAAGGAAGACCTGTGGTGGAATACATTAAAAAACAAAAGAAATTAAAAATATCCAGTCTGAGGTATCTGAATGTTTCATATCTAATTCTTCTCTGTTACTGGTAGAAAGCAGCAATAATTCTGATTCAGCTGGTCATTGACCTCAGAGGCGTTACTGAACTGCTGGTATTGCATTTAATCTGCAAATATTACTTGCAGGTGCTAACAGAAGTATTTCTTGCTGCTAGCTGTCAACAGATAGTCCCTCATATCAGTTTTTATCAATAAACTGATAAAAAGGGTCAAATTCAGTTTGTTTGGGGTTTTTTTTAATGAAATCATCATCAGAAGATTGACAACACATGGACACATGATATCAAAAGTCATGCGCGGTGGAAAAAAACACAAGCAAACAAACAAACGTAAAACAAGGTCCCCAAAACCATATATCTGCCATTTAAATTCTTTACTACTACTTCAGCTGTGCAGTGTGAGGGGATGAAGTCTGATGGGTGGATTTCTGACTGGGAGCTGAATCTTTGTTTCAGCAGTGCCTTACACTTGAATTTTATTTTTTTTTTAATTCCTAAATTTGTACACAAAATTGTTTCATTTAAGTGTTCTGATTGGAATTGAGTGGTTTTAGGAAGTAAGCCTTAATATGTTCTCTTTGAGACAGAGGTAGCTACAACAGGATCTGGACTGATTCAGGCTTCTTTTTCCTGTGTGTCTCCACTGTGAAGGGGAGAAACCACCTTGGGAAAGAGCACAGAGTTACCTGGCCAGAACACTGGTGTTCAGGAGGTACTGGGGTTACAGCCAGTGGTTCTACAGGGCTGGATACTATTTTACAGCAGTAGATACAGTAGGTTTTGGTTGTCCTTCTCTCTTCTGTAATTTCTTTCCAACGACTGATCATGTCACCTGTACTCCTTGAGCTGTCCCAAGGCTCTCTGAGTGCCTGTGTGCTTAGACATGTACCCACGTAGGTTCCCCTCGGTGAGGAATGGCTTAGAGGTTCTGCAGCAGATCATACCCTCGCTCAAAGCTGAGACCAGGAGCTTTTCATGAAATTAAACCAGAGCTGAAAAATCCTTTTTTCTAATAATGCAGTTGATTGATTGCTGTTTGATTAACTCTAAATCTACTTTTCCTCTCACAAGAATTGGAAATGCATTTGATGTAATCCAGGGCTTCTTTACGCTAGTGTTGATGGATTCCCTTTGGCAGTATTAAATATGCAGATTTGTTTTCGTACCTGAATATTATGCAAAATATTCACCCAGGTGCTAGAATGTGTGGGCTTTGCCGCTGTTGTGTCCCCAGACTCCCAAGTAGGAAATCCTTATTCAACGTCTATGAAATCAGAATCAGAGAATCACCAAAATATGTTCAGGTAAGCACTAATTTTCAGGGTAAACTTATCTGTGAAGGTAAGCATTAAAGAAAACCAAATATGTATTTTTAAAGTACATTTGCAGCTGGAGAGGTGATTTTTCAGCCTGATTGCAGGTTTGGCCTTTCGCTCACATTTGGCTTCCCAGCCAAAATCAGGAGAAAAGGTCTTTGAAAGGCGTCTTCTGCTGGTGCCTTAGAAATGTCAGAAAAACCAGGAATGATCTGCTTCTCTTAGGGTGTGGGTTGGCTAAGGATGAACTTCTGGATGGAAAAGATAGAAGTAAATGCATAGCAAAACAATCCTTGCCTCAGTGGGCTAATTAGTAATGTCAACAGGTATTACTAAATTGTCTTTTGGGTTTGGATATATTTTAATTCTACTTACAACAAAAAGTGATTTTTCCTTTCTTTATAGTTTATTCTCTACTTTCCTTGATCATTTTGCTGATCTCTCAGGCCTTCCCATCATGACAATCTTACAACCTAAATGGGCACTGAGGAGATAACATGAAAACTGAGCAAAAGAAATATTTGCTTTTGTGTCTATAGTAAAAGGAAATTTAGAACAGCAACTGATATTTTTTCATTCAAATGTCACCCTTTTTGTTTTATACTGGTCATAGCTAGAATTAATGCCTAATGTGGACCTCAGTCTTACAAAAACTGTTGTCATTACTAAAGCAAGGCAGATCAAACCAGTTACCCAAGTTTCAGGCATCTTTTATTTAACAACCTCTCATTTAAGTGTCTACTTTCTCAGGCATCGAGGGAACTGTATCTCTGGCGTTAGAAAGAGTGACTGCAGACTGCCCCTGAGCATGTCTGTTCCATGTCCTTTCTGCCTGGAGTTCTCCAAACTGGCTCAGCGGTATTGAAAATTCATTTAGTAAACCAAGAACACAGCTGTATCTGAAGCCAAGTTGATAGACTGGGGGAAGGGAGGACAGGTGAGCTGTAATTAGATGAGTCTGATAGCAATCTCACATCAATCCTTAACAAAACCTTGAGCATCACCAGGAAGTATTTTGGGATATGGTATAAATCACAAATATTGGCTGCCGTTCTGTATGCCTGTGGAGTTCAGGGGAGTTAAGCTGAAGGTTTCCTATTTCTAAGTATTGCTCAGCATGACGGTTCAAAGCTATTTCTTTTCCTGAATTCAAGCATTCTTGTAAGATAGATGGGATTATGGTGTGCACATATATATCCTCTACAGTTGGGCAAAAAAGAAATTATCCCTGATGACTTTTTCACCTCTGAGTAGCCATCTCATTCTATGTCAATTGTCAATGCTTGAGATACTATTTACAGAGGAGCTTTTCTAGTGTGAGTAGTACTATTTCAAGAGAAAATAGATGGATGTCATCTATTTCAGGCGAGTTGATCCACTGCAAGGATAGCATGAGAAATGTCAGTCCCACATGTTCAAAAATTATACCCCAGCTGTGCTAAAATTAAGAGCTAAGCTTTAGAAAGCTCCGTGTTTGAAAATGTACATTTTTCAGTGATTCAGGTGTTTCAGTGCTGAGCTTATATTATCACTGTCAGTAAGACTCTGCATTGCCCTGGGCCACAGAGGTCACTAGAAAGGGATGAGCAGTGTCATGAGGGGATAATGGGGAAAAAAGCTGATGTATGAGCGACTCATTACATGGGCAGATAGTGACAGGGAAAGGGGAAAATCGTTTTAAGTTAAAAGAGGAGAGGTTTAGATTAGATGTTAGGAAGAAATTCTTTACTGAGAGGGTGATGAGGCCATGGCACAGGTTGCCCCGAGAAGCTCTGGATGTCTCATCCCTGGAAGTGTTCAAGGCCAGGCTGGATGGGGCCTGGAGTAACCTGGTCTAGTGGGTGGCACCTTCCTGGTCCCTTTCAACCCAAGCAAGCATTTCCATGATTTCTGTGATGATTTCTCTGGTGTGTGCCTCTCCATGGCTGTCTGCAGTGTCAGCTGTGGAGAGCCAGGTTCCAGGGCAGGCTGAGCTGGGGGGCTGTGAGCCGAGATGCCCCCCAAGAGAGGCAGTGTTTGGGCAACCTGAAGTGTGTCTATGGTCCAGTTGCTGGTCTAAAAGACTGATGTGTCTGATCCAGGCCAAGCTCAATGTGCATCTGGGCCTTCATTAAAGATAATGGGCTAGAGATATCTAGCTCCCCTTGAGGGAGTTTGGGAGCTTTTGGGAGAAAGCTGATGCTGGAGATGGCTCTATGTTTGGAAAGGAGTGAAACATGGTGCTTGAACTGCCCAACTTTCCTTTCAGTGTTTTCAGTGCTTTTGCTCTGAATTTATGCCAAAATGTGGCAAACTCTTGTGTCTAAGTATAAGCAGGAAAAAAAACAACCTGTGAGGACCCTGCCCCCAACACCCAGAAAATAAGGAAGAGACCCTAAAGAGAAACACATTCTGTGTTGTTGTCTGCTTTGCACTGAGCAGACAAACACAAAAGTGCATACATTTAGCAATTTTAGTTCATAATGGGAATGCCATAGTATAGGAGCAGTGCCAAATTCATAGCACTAGCTTTAATGCAGAAAAACTAGTATCTAGCACTGTGCCATTAAGTCATGGTGTGGTCTAATTGCACCATGGCATATCATAAAAGTGCATGCAGAAACATTTTTATGCAGAAAATACATCCTATCCAAAATGTGTCTTTCAACAAGTGTAATCAAAGTGAGATAAATTGATCAGCGAAACAGTAAATTTAAAACTTTGTGGTGCGTGACTGGTTTTAGATTAAAACAGATAAAATGATTTGTGATAGCTTGAAAATAAGAGGTTTAGGAGCTTCAGTGAAGCCTCTCAGATACTTCAGAGGTGATCAAAAAATTGCAAATTTTACAATTGCAGAATTGTAAAAAAGATCCTGGTTAAGAGTTCCTATATATATGGGGTGATGTTTGGTAATCAAGGCAAAAGAAATCATTTTATCAAAGCTTGGAAATGGAGGGAGAAAACCAAAAGGAAAATAAAGCTTTATGAGAAGTAAGCAGGAACTCCAGAATGAGATTTCTGCATTTTTTATGACATGAGAATACTGCCTATAGCAAAAATAAATGGTTTATTAAGCTCAGGCTGGCACCAGATGCAGAAAAGAGGTAACAGTTCAGAAACTGGAAAGCCATTATCAAATATGTAATGGGACATCACTGACTAATCTAGGTTATAAACATTCTTTTGGCTTTCTGCATGTGAGAAAAGTGAAGCTGAAATCAAGCAAATAAAACTAACATTACTTAATGCTGGAAATATGATGTCATTGGGCAGTTTAAATTAGGAGTGTGTAAGAGTAACACATGGGTTGAAGAGCCAGGTAATAGCAACACAGGCAATGATGCTTTTAGCAAAGACAAATGAATTTGTGAAGCTGGTGACACTAAATGTGGAAGTGATTTATAGGAAAGACTCCTAAGCCAAGGAAACAAAAAAGACTACTCCAAAAGAGTCAATACACTAAAATACTATTATATTTTTATATTTTTTTTGGTATTTATCTTTAGAATGTGGACACTCCAGATTTTAAACTGCTTCAGCTTTCTGTGATGTGATTTTATTTAGAAAATAACCTGACCCTGGCCACTGGGAGAAGGTCCAAGAGCAGGAAGGTGGATCTTGGAGCTGCGACTTCCCCATGAGAGTGGGGCTGGTGCCAGGGTGGGGGCCAGGAAGGCAGAGCAGCCAGCCAGCAGCATGGCATTTCCCACTGCCTGGCTGCAGTTGAAAAGGCAAGATTTGTTGAAGCAAAGGACTGCAAGTAAAACAGAGCAGGACTGGGATCCCGAGTCTACACCGCTGGTTTCTTTCTAATGAACGGCCAACTTGCTGAGGAAACCAATGACTCTGTTGTCAGCTTAAAAGTGATTACTGGAGGTCTGAAGCTTTGTAAACCTCAAATTAAGTTCTGCTTGCAGTTCTGCCTTCCTCATCCCACATCCCCACATTTATCCTTGATAGAATGTTTCTTTAACATTCTGTGGGATGCCCAAGACTACAATGACAGTGTAGTTCTTCTACACTGTCAACACTACAAGTTTTCCTCAGATGTTTGATATTTAGTGACCCTTAAAAGAGTGCTGAGGTCTCTAGAGGATTAGTGAAGAGCAGTAGATACCTTTGAGGGCCTCTACAGGGAATCCTGGGTGCATAAATTGAGGCAACAGGTGAGCTGAGCAGTCACCTCTGAACAGAGCTGAGCAGAGAGGGAACGCTTTGGAGCGAGGTCAGAGCACAGCGCTCTCAGCTACACATCTTGAGCCTTCTCCAGTTCAGTGATAAATGGCAATAATAAAATTTCCATGTAGGATCTAATAACATAATATATCATATAATCACAAAGCTGGAGTTTGAAAGCTAAACAGAATATTTTTCTGGCAAGGGTGTAACAGGGAGTTACGATTTATCTCTCTCTGCAGAATTTCTGTATAACCTAAGCATTCCACTTGTTTAAATGGTGAGGCAATTAGAAAGCTTTTGATACCACTTTGTTTTAGACATTATAAAACAAATTGTTTGTTAGTATGGCAGTAAAGGCTTTGCTGCAGCAGAGCATGCTTTGCAATGATAGAAGCAGATGGTTTACAAAGTTACAGAATAAGAACTGATTATTGATTTGCTATCCTCTAATAGCATCAATGTCAAGTGATAATGTACTTTATTGCTTGTTACAGAGTAAATAGCTATTTTTATATTACTTGCTTTCTTGCAAATTGGCTGCTACCAGAGAAAGTAAAATATATGGCTGTCTAATATCTTGAAGCAGTAAACAAATTGCACAGGAGGAACATCAGTGAAGTGCTGAAGAACACTAACAGATATTTGTAACTTCTACCTTTGTCAGAAAAAGTTCACAATTTCCTAATACCAGAGATAGTCAGAGCCCTGTTGCTTTACCATTTACTTTTAATACATACAATTAGTTTAGCAAAATACCGAATATGTTCTATTTTAGCAGAACTTCAGATCAGAGGATTTTTAATAGCCATTGGGTTCTTTATTGTTCCCTTTTGGCTTGAAGAAAAGAAAATTATAGAAGGTTAAAAATGCAGCTAGAAGCAGGAGCAATATAATTCAAGGTGACTGTGTAGCATGTATAAATAAACATACAGTAAATATTTTGCCTCATATTCTGGTACTTTTTAGTAGCTTTCCCCAATTCAGGCTGAGGAAAGGGAGGCCATTGTCTCTTGACAAGGTTGTTTTCACTCAAGCTGTTGTTCTTTGAAGAAAACAGACTTTTTACAGGTAAGTGATAAATCACCTGCCGTGATTTGTGTGCCCAAACTGTGGTGGGCATTGGAACTCTAATAGGTTTTTTACTGTCAGTTTAATTCAATTTTTGATCATCGCCTCTTCTGCAGATTAGACTCTTAAAACTTGCTGGATGCTGCTCCAACCTGTGAGCTGACTGGTTGCGTGGTGTTATCCCACTGTGTGTTCCTGGAGGCTGGTCCAGGGAGCAATGTGGTAAGTGGTGGTAGTTCAGTGGCCAGAGCACTGGGTCTGGCAGTGCCTGTGCCCAGCTTTCCCCTCCACCTCAGCCTGTGAAGCCCCCACGGGGCATGTCCAGATGTGGCTCCTGTGCCCGAGAGGTAAATGGCTTATTCTGCCTGGTACAGGCATTGTAAAGGTTAGTGAGGCACTGAGTAAATAGTGGGGAGAAGAGAAAGAGTTGTTTCTGCAGAAGAAGAAAAGATCTGTCTTTTCATTGTATTAATCTACGATGAGGATGAGAGTCTTTTGATCTTGTATGATTTCTTCACTAGTGTTTAAATATGGTGCTTTTACAGCTAGCTCAGGAAGACAGTAACCTGTCCTCTGCTCTTGTGCCAAAGGGAACACATACAAGTTATTAGGACATAATATACTCACTGATGAGGTAATAACATGGCAAAGCAAATGAAATATTTTATGACAAATTTAAATAGCGGTGGATTAAAGTTCAGGAGGACTGGGAATTAAGAAAAGAGACTTCATCTGGTCAAGGTAGATAGTGGCCATTAAACTGTCCTCTGGAAGATATGCTGAGCCTTAAATTTGTGTGTGCATGAGTTTCCCATACCTTGTTTTTCCTAATCAAATGCAGTCTCAAGCAGTTCCTAAATTGTGCCTTCCTCCTCCCCTGCCTCACTCCCTCCCCCTTTCCCCCCCCACCCATTGGCTTCCTTAAGTCCCTTTATGGGCTTATAGGTGGGAAATAGAATTTAATTGACTGCCTATGCTATATTTAAAATGGTGACATACCTAAATCTAATTATGCAGGGGAAGATAACAGATGCCACTTCGTCAGTGCATTGCCAGCAGCAATGTCCACCCTATTTTCCTTTCTTTGCATTTCCTACAGTGACTGCAGTACAGGCAGGGAAGGGGAAAACTAGTTCATTACAAATACTGTAAAAAGACTTTGTGCATAAACCCATCTCTCCCTATTGTTGTAAATTTATAGTGCTTAAGTTTAGAGAAGATCTGACTATGCTAATTAGAATGCTGCAGGAAAACCTTCCCTACTACTGGTACCACACTGGCAAATCCCAATGCAAATTTGAAAAAAAAATGTTGATTCATTTCTTAAGTGCGTCTTTTTTAAGCCATGGAATTTTTTGAAAGTACACTGGGATTTCCTTTGAAGCACTTCTTGACTTTTAATAAATATATCAAAAGTGCTTTAAAATATATCATAGCTAATTTTGCTCTCCCACAAATCCATCACTTTTCATTACCTTTTAAGTAATTCGCTTTTTTCCACAACAGAGAGGAAATGGTTCAAATCTCTTGGTGATATGTTTTTCTTTCAGTTTTTCTGGTTGCCAGTGTTTAGGGGGAAAACAATCACGCGATATATCAACCTTAAAGGAAAGAAGGACAGAAATGTGTTCCCTCATGACACCCGGGCTAACTGGATATAACAAAAGATACCAGGTAGAAGGGCAATACTGGAGCAGTTTACAGCACTCCATGGCAATTTAGGAAACCAAATTCATATGGCTGGCTGATTCCTGGAGAGGTCCAGGAGTAAAAATCAACCCTGACAAAACATTTGGAGGTAACCTGGGGTTTGTTTGCGTAGCAGCCCCTTGCATTTCTGCTGTCTCCTGTGAGCTCCTCAGTGCTGTTTATACAGGAAGAGAAAGACCTGCAATTCCAACTGGGATGCTTGGACCTTTAATGGCATTCTGTTAATGCTTGGCAAGTATGATATGATTTGCAAAAATCATTCTGTTGCTTAATCCTCTTCAGTGCCAAGGGTTATTAGGAGGGGACTGCAGACAAGATGAGAAATTGGAGCGTTTATATGTTATAGCCTGAATGAGAGAATCTTCAAGTGGCTTAAAAATAACTGAAGGTTTTCTTTTAACCTATGGTAAATTTTCGATTATCAAAACAAGTATCATAAAAAAATTAAGGTGACCTGTAACTGAGTAATCGTTTCACTTAAACCTTGAGAAAAAACACAGGAAAATGACAGCAGAAACTGAGTGCTGCCTGTTGCCAAAGCACCGAGCTGGATGCACAGAATTGTGCTGGGGTTTAAGAAATAATCTGAGTGAGTTTCCTCGTGTGCACACCTAAGACATATCTCCAAGGCACATATGTGAGATTTCCCACTTTTTGCTCTCTGAAAACTTTGTAATCTATTACATAGTTCAAAAGGGGGGAAGAAAAATCTTTATTTCATGGAAAGGAATGAGACAATGAGTTAAGAACTGTCATTTTGGGCTTGTCATCTTTGCTCTTACTGCCCAGGCTGAATAGCTGCAGGGTTTCTGAGCTGTTGCAAGCAGCATTTGCAGCTGGATATGAGGTGTGATAGACAGCTGATGGGAATTTCAGAAATGAGCTGCTTCTTCACAGTGCTTTTTTAGATGCAATCTCCATGAGCCCAGTTCCAATGGATGGGAGGATGCATGTGAGAGGGGAAGGAAGAATGTCAGCAAGTTTGCTGGATGCACAGGTTAATTTGTACTAATCCGTTTGGGAGGAGCTCTGCCTGCAGCTATGGAATTTGTGATCCACAGTGAGAAAGCTGCCTTATCAGGCATGGAGCCACATGGTCCTGGCAGTATTCCAGTGGCATCTCACTGATGAAATAGGGGCTTCCACATATGAAGCAGATGGAAGCTTTAATGGGAAGCTTGTATGACAGGGAGCGCTGAAGTTACTCCCTTTTCCTCAAGTTACACAATTATATATTCAGTAACATTCAGCGTGCTGCATTACAGTGAGTCACCCAATCTTTCTTCAACTTACAGATAAGATGTGGTAGAAATTGGGACTTCCAGGTCTCAGACACAGTTTTGAAATATCAGTGGATTACTAAAGTTGCTTGATACACCAGGAAGTCAGAGTAAAGTGTGGGAATTACCTGGAAATAGAAGCCTGAGGCCAGCTAATGCCTGAGCTGATCAGCATTCAGTGTCGATGCTGGCAAATGAGAAAGAACAGAAGTCAACAGAGCATCAGAAGGATGAAAGGGTTGTGCTTCCTACCTGCCCTTCAGGCTGTCCTCCCTAATGCCCCCCCTCTGCAGCACTTGCAGCCTGGGACGCATTGCTGGGTGACACTGGGGGGTGGGCTGGGGAGCCTGTGGCTGCCCATTGTGCCAGAGCCGCGTGTCCAGCGGGCTCCGATGACCATCCCCTCCTCTGGGGGAGGTAAGGAGAGCATGAGGGATGGAAGGACACCTCCCATGCTGGCAGCAGCCATCCAGCATGCTTGGTTAAAGAGGATGTAAGACACAGAAGAAGCCAAGTGGTAAACGCAGGTCTGGTCAAAATGAGGACGGAGCTGAGGAAGCAGTGGGGCTTCCCCAGTCGCCTCGGTGCCACCAGTCTCTCTGGTGGAGAGATAGTTTTTCACTATTATTTTTTAAATCTAATAACTGCAGCTTTGACTGGCTGGTAGCGAGCAGAGGCCCATGTTTTGTGCAGGATGATTATTTATTTACTTATTTAAAAATCAAAATCAAGGCTGTCTGCGATTTGGATCTAATTTCACATTTATTTTTCATAGTTTGTTTGCTTAGTAGCTCCGCAGTAAGACAGTGATTAGTTAAATCAGTTATACATAAATTCAAAGACTTGTTCTTCATTTTAGATATTCAGACTTAATTGGATTTAAATCAGATTAAAAAGTGACTTCTGAGGGAAAAATACCCCCAAGCATGCAAAGATGGTTGCTTTTTTTTTAACTTATCACGTAAATGGCAGTAGAGATTTCTATCTTTATAACATTTATTCCCTGTTACAGCTTACAATTCTATTTAACTTTCAAAGAAAATATATATTAAAATGTTAGCAGGGCAGAGTAGGAGGAAGCCTCTGACATATCTTTCTCAGAATAGCCTGTTTTCTAGTCCAGAGTATTTTCTTCAGATGGTAATGAAATTTAAAACTTAAACATTATGAAAGGAGGTCATTCTATGATTTTATTTAATATATTAATTGCTGTGAAAATCATATAACGCAAGCTGTATTAAAACCATGGAAGAGACTTGCTATCTCTCCCAGGAGATGCCCTGGTAGATCCAGATACTTTCTCTCTTCGGATTTAAGGGACTATCAGGGATTTAATTACAGGCTTGGGCCAAATATATAAATATGAATTACTGAATAATGAAAAGCAGGGTCGTGAGAGTTTGGATGAAGATGGAGTAGTTCTCATTGCTATGGTAGTAGTTTGAGATCTCCAGAAATAACGTCCATGAACCCAGCAGAGAAAGATCCTTGCAAAGGAACAGAGCACGATTTGCTCCTCACTGTCAAGCACAGTTTATGCTGTAGGGCAATAGCATTTTGCTGCCTGGCCTTTTGCCTGGTTTACTAAATTCAAACATTTTTTGATAGGCATGTGGACAAACGGGGCAGCTGCAGGATCAGCTGTCTGCAGCTTCCCAGCCTCCTCAGGATGCAGAAGATTGAGGACATTATGCAAAATCAGGTACTTAACCATATGCAAGGCAGGATAAATGTATAGCTTTTAGAGGACAGAGCAGAGATTTGTATTCAGAAAATTCCCCATCTGGGCTGAGACAAGGCTGGGGAATTCAAACCATCTCCCCCAAAAGGTGTGTTCTCTAGGGGGCTTGACAGAGACTACTGCTGCAAAGATAAGGCGAGGCAGAAGGAATAACAACCACCGATTCCAGATGCCTGTGCTCATCTTTCCCATCAATTATTTAGACAAGAAAGATTTACATGAAAATTAATCATTAAATTTTGAATTGCTGCTTTACATCAATAATGAAATAGCTGTGCCAAATACAAACATAAAGAGAACAGGATAAGAAATCATCCTTAATACACAAAAGGAAAAGTAATATTTTAATGAAACTCTATAAAGCTCATTACTGCTTTACGATGGAAGGTTACTGTCAGTGACCTAGAATAGAGAGCCAAAAGTGAAACCTCATGTTTAATCTGTCATAAGTGATGTTGGCATATTAAAATCGTGGGCTGAAATCTGCTATATTCCAAAAACCAGTAATTTTAGGTATCGAAATAATTTTCATACAATCAGGGGGTGGTCTTTCAAGAGTGTGCATCCAAAAATATCATGGTAGACACAAATTTTCAGTATTTTAATCTTTTTAATTGTTTAAACCAATTTTGTCAAGTACATTTCTTGAGAAAAGAGACTAAGCCTACGAAAACCCATTTAATTGATAATTTTCAAATTATCTTCAGTTGCTGTGATTTGTATCATTAAAAATGCTGGGGGAAGGGCTTGGTGTCTTCTTGAAACACTGTAACCTCAAACTTTAGCTTCTTTCACCCCCACCTCCCAAGTAAACTTCTAATGCTCTGTCCAGAAAAATATATGTGGAAGGCATGGAGAATAAACAACCTGTATGCATCAAAATCTGCAAGTAAACAGAATGAGCTCATTATTTATTGTAGTAACATGATGTTGGTGTTATATATAGAATTTCTGAATGCTTGGTCTTGAGAAAACTGCAAACTAAGTCAGATACAGCACTGACCTAAATATATACTGCAGTATATTTGGTAAGTACAAATGCTTTTCTAATTTCATTTACTTTTAACTTGCTGGTGGATCTTCTTGAAGTCTTGTGTGTGATAAAATCACCTTTGAAGGCATACTGTGGCCTACATATGTGAATATAAAGCAGTAAGGAAATGGGAAGTATGACAAAATAACTTATATAAGTTTTAAAGTTATGCGCTACTCCTTGACCTGCTCCAACTCCTTCATTTGCTGCTGTTTTCATTTTGATACAGATTTGTCTTGCCATTTCCCTTCTGTATTTCACCAGTTTTGTACCTGTAGCGAATTAGAAGGAAGACAAACATAAAGTCAATTCCAGTTGCTGCAATTCCCCAGATTTTAAAAGGAAAAGACATTTATTTAATTTGCTTTGCAGCCTATGAGCTCACGAGGTTCATTAATTTCTCAAGAAGTAAATAAGTTCTGGTGGTTTGTTCTCCAATTTATCACTTTTTGTCTGCTTCCATTTTAGCTGGTAATTCAACCCGGGCCTCTTGCTTGAGCAAACTCTGTGAGAGAACACATCTGGACCTTTTCAGCTCGGGGCAAAACTGTGCAGAAAACAGAGGGGTTTTTTTGGGTAGTTGCTCTTGTAATTGGCACCACATGGTTTCAGGAGCACAGGTAGCACACGAGCATGGGCTGTGTTTCACTGAGGGGGACCAATACGTGTATTTTACTGGTACTGGGGTGGGTTTATTGGGAATGGATGTTACTGGTCTTGCGTCTCCCACTGAGTGGCATGAGAAGTGCTCCTGGGCATGCCAGCCGGCCAGGCATTGTAGACATCAAGAGCAAACTATAGCCTGCTTGTTTGCTGTCTTAGCAGAAGGGAAACGCAATTAGGTGAGGAAGTTTCATTAATGAGGCTACTTTATTAGCAGCTTTTGGTGGGCTGGGGTGTGGAAATGTTAGATTTAGAAGATAATCAGCCTGCATTTTTATCTCTACTTAAAATAGTAGAATGGAGAATTATCTTATCTCCATAAACTGCTATTTTTCACATAGTAAATTATTTTACCACCCAAAGCAGATGCCACACAAAGAGTTGTGGTTGGGAGGCATGTAGTTATTTATCTCGGTCAAAATGTCTCAGTTAAAAAGCTATCAGTAGGAGATAATAATAATAAACACATATGGCATTTGGCTAGATGAATACAAGATTATACTAAATAGAACACATTTCTTAAAAGAATAATTGTAACTAATTAGAAATCTCCAGTTATGCTTAGAGTTGTAAGAAAGTGAAAACAAATTTAATTATGCAAGGTCCCAGTTGTGCCAAAGGTGTTATAAAGAATATCTTTATGGGGACATTCAGTGTAACAAATTGGTTCATGTTATTATTAGTGTGCTCGGTTGTGCATTTTCTTTATATCAGTTTAAAGTTTAATGATGGTGCTTGTAGAGCTAATTACCAAGGATCTGCACAGCACTCGTTGGGATAGTCACCCAAAAGCCTTACATTTTTGCAATGCTAAGTTATCAATACCTCCAAAGTATCTTTGACTAAATTCTTTGTGTTCAGATATGTACAAACAGGCACCTAAAAGTGGAATATCTGCGATCGTGTCCCCGGTTCCCCTGAAGCATAAACAGCAAGTGTTCCTTCATTCCTGCATGCCAGCAGAGGATTGCTGGCCAGCACCAGGATTTACTACACTGCACTGGGAGATTCTCAGTGAAGGGCTGGTTATCTTGGGTGATAGGAATGTTCCAAAGGCTGGGAGCAGGGAAACGTGGGCAAGGAAGGCAAACAGTAGCCATACATGTTCCCTGACAACAACAGTTGCGTAGGCGTGCTGAGAAGGAATGCTAACTCTTCATAGTAAAAATGAAAATCTTAATACACAGCAAGAATATCATGCATCTCCTGCCTGAGGAAAAGGATTTGGGCTGGGCAACCCAGATCGTGAACCGAGGGCTTTTCCAGTAGCACTCGCTGTGTCCTGCCTGACCTGGGAAGTCATGGTCTCCCATGGTGAAAACAGATTTGAGGTACCAGTGTAGTCACGTAGGAGCACTGGTCATGAGAAAAATGCTGTGACATTAGAAGGATGCGGGAAGATTTGATGCAAAAAAACCCCCCTGTTATTTTTGGAATTGATGGAGAAGTCAGGTATGGTTTCTGGATGAGGCTGTGCTGTCTAAACCATTTTCCCATTCTTTTCTGGCAGCTCTGTTCCCCACTGCAGCCTCTCTGGAGGTGATGCTAACAACATGGATAAATGAAGCTTTCAAATGTGTGCAAGTCTTCCCACTAGTTTTGTGAGGCCCTGTGAGGGCAAGTCTTTTCTTCTCTGTTACAGGAGCTTTTCTTTCCAAGAGCACGATGTGATTCTCAGCCCCGAAGATTGCTTTCCTGCCAATAACGATCCCTGTAGGCCACCACCAGACTGTTTTGCCTTTAACCCCTCCTGGCCTGAAACACTTGGACCCACTCTCTTCTTCCCCACCCACCTTGAAGATAATCACAAGGCAACCATCTCTCTTCCTCCCACTCCTCCTCCGCTTTGCAGGATCACAATGAAGGGCTAGTCTTGGGAGCTGACTGTGGGACTGACCCTTGATTAATGGCAGGAGGGGGCTGGCAGGAGCAACAGGCAGCACTGTGTGCCATGGCCAGGGAGGGATTTATCCCACTCATCTGACACATGGCACTTAGCTCTTCTGCAGTGTTGTGGGTATGGAGCCAGGGCTGCAAGCCTTGGCTTTCAGTACCTCTGATCTCCAGGAGTGGCCTGTATTTCAAACATACCTTAAAAGAGAAAGGAGTGTATCTCAGCCTTGAATGTCATGTTCCTGGGCTTTACACTCAAGTATGTGGGGGGAGGCAAGTGAGAGAAAAGCAGCAAAGCACAGCATGAGTATTTCTCCCAGCAGATCTGCAGGCACTGTTATAAAAAAAGGGGTTGTTCCTGCCACTGACAGGAACGTGGGATGGGGTAGGATTCACTTCTCACCACCTCAGAAACCTGTGATGGTTTCATCATCACAGCTGCAAACATCTGCAGCTGAACTGGGCACTCCAGGCTTCCCTTATTAGTTAATGGAGATGATTAGCTATTTTTAGGCATGACTCACCTGTCCTGTTTTAGCTCTCTATTTTAGTGCATGATGAATTGTGTCATGTCCATTAACAATTCAGGAGAGAGTCTAATCCAAGCAGCTCATATGTGGACCTCTTAACAGATTTATTTGGATGAGTTCTACACCTGTCTGTGTAGGTTCTTAAAGCACTGGGTGTCTTCCAAGGCCAAAATGGAGGCAGACAGTGAGAGAGACAGTGCAGAAAGCTCTTTTGCTGTCTTTGCCCAGAAAGCAGCATCTTTTCAGGTGTGACTTTGGCAGCCAAACAGTTGTGCTTGTGGTCATTTTGTGCTGTCAGAAGTATCACTGGTCCTTGTCTATAAGCATTGTGGTCTCCATCTGTACAAGCTCCCTCTAGCCAGAAGAAGAAAAGGAATTTTAGTTACCCTCCCTCTCAAAAAGCTGCTGTTTTGTTGACAGATTCCTCCCTCTCCTTTGCCCTCTTCCTGCCCTCCTTTCCCTTGTGGCCCTCTGTCTCGACCCCTCTTGATGCAGCCAGACCTGCCAGTTCTCTGTAGCTCCTCCAAGGTTGCTGATCTTCCTTACCTTTTGCTGAAACTAAGCAGAGAGGCATAGAGGCTGCTATCAGCTGCTACACCTCAAAAGTGCTCTACTGTGAGACCTGCAATGACAGGCCCCTACACGTGACCCACACCCCTCTGCTCCTGCATGGTACAGAGAGCTTGCTGTGGGTTGGAAGAGGCAGCAGGAGGGAATACTGGGCATTTCTAAGCTGATGAAAACAGCAGGAATTCCCAAGTGGTGGCCCATGTGCAGGGACCAGGTGTAGGCAGCAAAGATGTCCGTAGGGATGAAGTACAAAAATGATGAAAGACTGCTTTGTCTTCCACACCATTTTTCTGCGGCTGACGTGGGACCGTGGTGTTTTCCATGGGAATGGAATTCCTGTATAGCACATCTCTCAGCTTCTGGCTGCTCAGTGAACTGCACAAGCTCTTTGATGACACCACATGCCATGCACTGTGAGTGGTCTCTGGCTGCCCATACCCTGCCTGGCAAAGTACCAAACAGCCCAGCTGTCCCAGCAGTGAGGTCTCTCACAGTGGTGGTGTCCATTATGATACCCTCAGGGCAAGTTGGCTGTAGAGGTGGGTTATATGGAGACTGAAGAGTGAGGCATTTGTGATAAATTTGGGTGTCTAATGGAACCAGAATTGAACTTCTCATTTCCAAGCCTGAATGTTGCTGCATCTCTTCCTTCCCTTGCTTTTTAATCTGAAGGATTTAGCTTCAACTTGTTTCATCCCTTATTACACCATATCCTTATCAGTGGTCTAAAACTCTGCTGGATATTTATTTTAATCTCAGTTCTGACCTGAGTGTCCATACCAGCTGTCTAATGATGGTACAGTCATGAGCTCCAAGATCTGCCATCCCTAAGCTCAGTCTGAATCTAGTACCTGTTCTCAACTGGAATATCTGTGTACCCCTACACATTTCCATTTGCTATCTTCCCAGCTAACACAGTGAATCCTGGCTGGACTGAGGTCACTGAATAATGCTTTGTTCTGCTCACCATTTGCATTTCATTTCCAGGCCATCATTCCAAGATAGATGAAGAACTTGACCTGTGATGGATTGTAGAGGCTTTGGATAAAGGGCGAACATTGATCTTCATGGATAGGATTTCTTCTCTATAGAAGTGCAGATGTCCAAGGATGTGTAAGACCTTTTGCAATTGATACTTTATAAGCAGGAGTTCAGAGTGTGTGTCCAGCTGTTATATCAGAACACAGCAATGATGCAAACTTCCTGTTCCAGTGCAAGATAATCCTGTAGGATGTCTTTTAATACGGAATGCTGATATGTGTCATGTCCCAGGAATCTGATTCCCAGTAATCTTTCTTGATGTAAGGAGAAGGGAGCACACACAGCGGGTTCTAGCTATATTAGTTACTGTACATCTGAAATGTGTCCTGATACTAGAAGAATTTCTGTAAGATAGCATAAAATACATGAAATACAAGTCATTTGGCACACTTAGGAAGCTCTGTCCTACAATTCATTCCCCTTCTGCTTCTGTTGTTGCTAATGAAACAGCTGCTCTTTGGTTTCAGGCTTTAACCTATTTTTAGATTCCTTTTATGCTGTTGGCCCTTTGAAATGCATGAATTGCTGTGAAAGAAAGCCAGTGTCATTGCTGTGAGGCAAGAGGAAGGCCTATAGGTGAAGTCATGTCTGATAATGAGATACTGTCTCACCTATTCATCTCCTCCCTTTTTTTATTTCTGTAAAGCAACCCAGTTCCCTTGGGCACAAGGTTGCAATACCTTTCTTGCTTTTATTTAAGCATTACAGTATATCAGCCACAGCCCTTCATTAGCACAGCACCAGCAGATAACTAACTCCCTCCTTTGGGGGACTTTTTTTTCTCATCTAGAGTCCTGTTCCCACTGCAGGAATGTGCTGGCCCAAAGTGGAAGAGGAGGTGGAGGACCTTGGATTCCAGGGAGAGAAGCTGGAGAACAGTGCAGAAAGAAGGAAGCTGTGAAGGAAATCGGAGGCAAGCAGAAGGTAGAATCTATTTATTGGATGAGCATTAAACCCTGTTTCTGTGAGCTGCTGGGTTCTCAGTGGGATGTCAGACTTTGCCATTGTGCAGCAGTGTTTCACTTAAAGGGGTGTGAGTGGGCAAATAAAGTAAATCATGAACCAAAGAGTCATTATCCTGATGCCTGTGGTTGCCAAAGACGCCAAATACACAGTCACTGAATTGATGTATTCTCTGATCTGACCAGTATGACCATAGGTGTGACTTTAAATGTGATATAAATCCTTGCATTATTTCATGGGTTATGTACCACCTACAATTAATTAGCTCAGCACTAAACTAGCTTAAGCAGCAGTTCCTCATGGGATTTGCAGTTTGTAGGCCCAGCTGTGTCTCAGCAGACACTTGTGAACATGCTGTGGCTAACTGAAGTGGGAAGAATCATACCTACTGTCTTGGTTGGAGTGTTGACAACTAACTCATTTCTTTTAAAATCTGAGCCAGGCTCAGCACATTTTAGTTGAAAAAAAAAAAAAAAAAAAAAAGGTATTTTTGTTCCCCAGTTTCTGTTTTCTCCTGAAAAATATTTCTGAACTGATCAAACAATTTTATTCTTTCAGACAGACCTTCATTCTCATTGCTGCAGCCGCTCCTGCCTTGAGGCAGTGAAAGGAACTCCTGTTTGCTCTGCACTGATACACAATTTCACTGGAACTGAGTCATATCCGATGTATCTGCTAAACCCTGGCTGAAGACAAGATCATCTCAACACAGCAAGGTTTGGCTTTCTTTTTCATGGTTGAAAAATGTGTTTTGAATTCTGTGCTACAGAGAAGATCTAGCAACAAAATGTGTGTCTGAGCTGTAATGGCAGCTGCTGTTGCAGCTTCATATGAGTTCCATCCAATGAAGTTTGCACTCAGAGGAAATTATCAGTAATCTGTAACACTCTTGATTTGCTGTTGGCTTTGCCTCGGTTCCTACACTGATGAAAGTGCATTTTAAGTTGAATTTTTCAGGTCCTCTGTATGTAGTATTACACAGATTGGAAATATCTGCCATGTTTTCCCCTGTTTAGAATACAACCATTTATGACACCTGTACAGTGTCTCATGTTCTTATTTGCACAGTAGACAACGAAGTTTAGAAAGCATAGTTTGTTAAACAGAGCATGGTTAAGGAGAGATGGCTGGGAAAAAGCGTCCTTCCTAAGATTATAAGTGTTAATTCCTATCTGTTTTTCCTGACCTTACTCTCATTATTTTAAGAAAATATCAAGCATTTGCTTTCACATCATATTGCAGTTGAAAATACAGTGTTAAAATTGTGTTGGATGACCAGAAGGGGTGGCCTCATGAAGGTAATTGATGGCAGCAGCTGGAGAGATAGTGAACATGTCTGTGAGGTTTGAAATAAATAACAATGGTATAAAATAAGTTTTGTGATTTTTTTAATCATGCCTTTGACACTGTCCCCAGCACTAAATCTTCTTTATGCCTTTGTATAATGCTCAGCAGAGACTCTTGTTGTAAATGAATCACTGATTTGGCAACCTCAGCTGACACTCCAAAGAGTTGAGGACTGGTTCATCTCAGATGACCACAAGCTGAAATTTTGGGATAAATTTGACCTTCTATCTGTTAAGTGGTGACCTCAGGTAAGCCCATGAGATAATTGATGACCTTGAATCACCCCAAGCTGAAATTTTGGGATAAAGTTGATCTCTGGTAGCCTCATGTGATAATTAGTGATCTTGGATGGCCATGAGCCAAAATTTTGGGATACAGATCATCTCTAGTAACCCCATATGATAATTGGTGATCTCAGATGACCCCAAGCTGAAATTTTGGGGTAAAGCTGACCTCCAGTAAGCCCATCTATTAACTGACAACCTCAAGTAACTCCACGTGCTAATTAGTGACCTCGGATGACCACGAAATTTTGGGGTAAAGGTGACACCTCTAGTAACTCCATCTGTTAATTGGTGATCTCAAGGAACTCTGTGTGCTAATTGATGACCTCAGATGATGCCCATGTTCTAACTGATGACCTCTTCTGCCCCCAGACACAATGTTGTGCATGTCAGCACATTAACTCCTAGAAGTCAGTTACAGATGCCCGAGTACCAAATCTACCTCTACAGGTCAGCTCAGGCCCATCCTGTCCTGTATTTCTTTCTCTGAAGTCCCCTGAGATGTCCCCATGAGCCCACAGTGTCCCTTGAAGTGACCTGGGGACCAAACATGCTTCAGGACATCCACTGAGATCATCCTGAGACTTTTGGGCTCCCCCAGGGCTCAAGAATTAGGCCCTACTGTAATTTGTCATCACCCACTTGCTTTCTTGTGATCATTTGAGGTCACTTAGGTACCAGTTATGTTCCTTGGGATGACCCAAGGTCAGTTCCTGGGCTGCTCTCAGATGCTCTCCAGCTCCAGTGTCAGTTGAAAGGAGTTGGACTGGCATGGAACCACTACAAAATTTGCATTTCATACTTGCTCTGAGTGCAGCTTTCAGGCAAGACCCTCTGAGAGGAGCACATGAAGAGCGAGAAGGGTGACCCCCATGCAGCTTCCCCTCTCCTTCCCCTGACAGAAAGCACAGTTTAAAAAAAAGGTAATGTCAAAAATGGAAAACAAGCAGCAGCCTTCATTTATTTCAGGAGATAAGGGGAAGAGTCAACCTGTTTTCCTTAGAAAACTGTTATGAAGTAAAAAGAAACAAAACAAAAAGACCAAAACAGTGAGGGGATTTGAGGGGATTGGATGGGGAAAAAGACCACAACACAAATTACTCCAAGAGAGGAGGAGGGAGACAGGGCTATATGAAAGAAAATCAGACAATACAGAGTTCAAATGTGCAGTTCCAAATGCCCAGCACTAGCTGAAGAAAAAAGACCTCTCCTTCTAGCTTTTCCCTCCTTCCTTTTCTGTGAGCTACATCCTGCTGGAGCTCAGAGCATGGAAAGCATGGAGACAATGCCTTTGCTGAAGCCCAAGATGACCCAGCTTCTATCCAGGTACCAGTACACATATGAAGATGCTTCCCCCTTGTGTTAACTGGTTGAAAAACCGGAATGAGACCATAAGCACCAGCAAACCCCCAGGAAGTCCCAGGAGCTGCCCTGCATGGCAAGGAGCTGGGGCAGCACAGGGCAGGCACGGGGCAAGGCACCCTCCCACACCATCCACAAGCTCAAAGGAGGCACAACCATACTAAACACAGTAAACACTGTTGCAGAACCCCTTTAGATGCCTCTTAAAGGATGAGTAAACCCATACCTCGTGCTGACCTGCAACAAAATCCAAGGCAAAATCCTGCTCCTTTCAAATCAATGTCAAAACACATAGTGACACTACTGCAACCAGTACATGACCATTTTCTAAAATGCCATCATCTTCCAGTGTCAGTCCCCATGCTATGTTTAATAGGTTTGCTCATCCCTTCAGAAAAAAGCTGTGTTCTGGTGCAACTCCATCAAAACCAGTGGTCAGAGCAGAGCATCAGACAGTGTCCACAACTTCAAATCTGCCAGACACTTCTTCAGAATGCAATCTAGAGGAAAGCAAAATACCAGGCCCTCAGGTAAGCTCTGGGCAAACTAGGTCATACCAGTCATGTTGGTTTGATTGAAAATGGATTGTTTGTGCCTTTATTTAATAGTTTAGTTTCAGAGCAGACTGCTTTTCATTACCATTTTAAATAGACATTACCACCGTAGTTAATAACTTTCATGGTTTTTTTACCCTCCAGCAACTTTATTATTTATCTTTAAATTATAAATGTTCTGCTTTTTTTTTTTTCTTCCTAGAATTTGATAATAAAACACCCAGGAGAACCATGCACTTGTGAAAGAAAAAAGCAATGGAACTGAAACCAAACACCTACTTGGTCAGCAGGAGATCAGAAGTCCTGTTCAGCTCCCAGCAACCTGCCTGTCAGTCTGGAATATTGCTGTAAAATCTATGCAGTTATGCTGCCTTCACATGGATACCTCCAGCCAGATGAAGTTTGTGTGTGTGTGGAATTTGTGCTGGGGGGGAATACCTGAAATACTGCACTCCCAGAACCCTTTCCAGCAGCACAAGTTACTTGTTGCTTGAATAACAAGCATCCATAACTACATGTCACTTTGAATTGTCCCATTGACTCACTGGCACCACACAATAAAACAGTCCTTTTCCTTCTGGGACTTAGGAGTGCTGCTCTGTCCGTGCCTGCACAGATGGACACCTATGTAAGCTGCAAGCTGAATGAGAGAACAATGTTCCCTGATGGTTTGTCTTTATGCAACAGACAGAGCCAAGGAGATTATGTGAACGATCTACTTTGGTTAATTCTTCATCTTATAGAAATTTAATGTTTTATTAATTTTATAAATTTTATAAGTGTTACTTAATTTTATAACATTTAGTGTTTTGGGAATCCCAAAACACTAAATTTGGGAATTTGGGAATTCCTTTGGGAATCTGGCCTGAATCTGTGTTGATATCTCAGCTTGCGGGAGCTGGGGCCTAAAATTGGTTCCTCAGATAAAACCCTGTGAAGTTGCAAGGCTGAAGGAAATAATCAATGGTGGAAAACACATGGAAAAGCAAATTCAGTGGGTTATTTTTAAGGAAGTTGTAGTTATGCAGATTGTGAAAGGAAGAGCATTTATTTAAGAAACAGAGTGGAACTCTCCTATTTAAATGTATTGGTTGACTGAAGCAGGAATATTCAAAGCAGATTTTTCTCCCAGTAAGCAAGTACCAGCTGCTGCAACAGAAAGATGTGCAGGACAGTGAATCCAGCTTGTTCCCTCCCTTGCTATGGCCTTGCCATGCTCTCAGAGCACCTCAAAGGCTGCCCTAGGCTCTACTGTCTGGTAAAAGATCCCAAAGGATGAGAATTGATGATGACAACTCTGGCAACATAGACATGTCCCCTCCTGCCTTGAGATGACTTCAGGGGAATTTTCTTAGGGATGTGGGATGCCTTTCAGATATATCAGGAATATTTTAATATGTGGACAATTAAGTCATGCCATGGCATCTCCAACTCAAAAGTAGCTAGTTCTCCTTCCCTGCCACTTCTGCATCAGTAAAGCTACTATTAAACCTTTGTTGTTTATTCCACGAGCAGCAAATCTTACTAGGAGCCAGGAATTACTAAATAATAGCAGGCTAAACAGAATCAGTGTGACTAAGTAAAAGGTCTGAATAAGATCTCAGATGGCTAAAAATACAAACATCAAAGAGAGAAGATTAGAAACAACTGAATGATATCAAAACCAGTGAAGCATTGGTTTCAGAGCAGAAAAGCTTTCTGACAAAAAAAGCAGAATAAGTGCACAAAACTGTTTCCTACACAAAATGCTGGAAGCCCATTGAGGTAGTAGTCAAACTTATGGAATCACTAGAAATTCGGTGCAAGCTAGAAAAATGTTCAGTGAAAGTCATCTAAGAATTCATGCCATTTCTAACTTCTGTTAGCTGGGTGCTGTGGGACCTTGAGTTCTGAGCAAGATATAATTAGAAAGCAACACAAGCCTCAGAAGTTATTCCTATTTCAGCTATTTCTAAGGGCACTTTTAATTGGCAATATTCAAATACAAACTCCTCCAGATATGAGTAATGACACAGTCTTCAGCTCTCTCCTAAATTATTCCAGATTTCTCAGTGAAAGATTCTTTTTGTATGAGGTAGTTATCTCCATTTAAAATAATAAGAGAGAAACTTGGATAGATTCTGAGCTAAACATTCTTGAGATTGGTTTGCAATGAAAGAAAGAAAAGCAGCTCAGTAAAGGAAGCAGCAACAGAAAGACTATTGGAAAGCTTCAATGTGTTCAGAAGAGTGAGCACTGAGATATATGTATAAATAAATATATTTATATCTCCATAAACACCTCAGAAGAGAATGAAGAACCATTTTCTGGGTTGATGGTCTGACTGCAGTAATGGGTTGTAGCCATGAGCAGAGAGCTGCTGTTTGTATCCCTCTCACATCTGAAACAGCACATTGTCCTGACTAAATATAATTTGTCAAGGATGTCACTAGTTTCTACACTTAATCAAAATATACCATTCTTTCATTAGTCACTTGCATCAAAGGGATAATAAAACTTAAAATTCCTTATTTTCCAGAGAGCTCTATGTTAGATAATTCTCAATATGACTCCTCAGGATGCAGTGACTTTGAGCAATGATTTTTTTCTTATTGTGTATTTATGAAACACATTTATTTCCTGATGTAAATGAATAGTGGTGGATTGTAGGAAGCACAAAACCCATACGTGTGTGTTATTATGAAACATGACAGCAAAGCATTTATTGTATTAAGCTACAAAACCCCCTGCAAGACACATTAAATGTAAGGTAAGGTAAGGAGGAGATAAAAAAGCCTCTCACCTGGTCAGCTCAGGAAGTTTAAGGACACTGAAATTTTGCAGGCTCATATCACCATTTCACAGAGAGCTGCTGCACAGCAAATGTGTGAGACAGGTAAGGCTGGGTTGTGATTCATACCCCATTGGAATTTAGTAGATTGGTTGATGTTTTCTAACTCACAGAATCATAGAATGATTTGGGTTGGAAGGGACCTTGAAGATCATCTTGTGCTGTGGGCAGGGGCACCTTCCACTATCCCAGGTTGCTCCAAGCCCCACCCAAGCTGGCCTTGAACACTTGCAGGGATGGAACATCCCCATCTTCTCTTGGCAACCTGTTCCAGTGCCTCACCACCCTCACCCTAATTGTCTGAAACAAATCTAAACAGCATGAACTACTGAAGGGCATTCAGCTATTTATGTTTCCTGTAGAAATCCAAACCCCTGACAGCTTGAAATAAAGGTACCCTTTGGGGATTTATTATTGAAGTTCTTACATTTTCAAAGCAGGCTATGAAATTCCTGTTGGAGGAAGGGGTGCTGGCACTGCTGCTGGAGCCATCAGGGAAAGCCGAAGACCAGAGTTCTACTGCTTCGCATGTTTTTCACCACAAAAGGGTCACAAAGGACCAAAATGCAGTTCTTTTCCCTTGTTTTCCCTTTCACCATGGGATAAGGCACCTTCTGAACACTGTTTGTTCTAAGAAGGATCTCTCAAACAAACTGAAAACGGGCCAGTCACCTGCATGACTTCGTGCTATCTTAGTATAGTATTTATAATACTTTATTTGTGGTATAGGTAATACATCCCTCAAAAAGTGGGAAAAACTAGTATAGTATGAAAAAATGTACAGCCCTTGCATTAGGTTTTGGTGGCATTTTTAGGAAATCTCTGAAACTCTAAATAATAATTAAAAGAAATGTTTTAAACATTTAGTTCATATAAACTTCCAATTGTGTGAGCCCCCACACCCTTCTCTGTACGGGCAACATGACTGGCACAGCTCTGCCTGCCTTTTCACAGGAAGGCTTCAGAGCTCGAGGCAGCACAGGCTGGGGCTCTCCTGGTTTTCCCTTCCCCAAGGACTCTGCTTGGCTCTACCTTGTTAACTGCCAAAAACAGCTCCTGCAGAAAGAATGGGAATTTGATTACAATGCATCAGGCAGGCCAAGGAACGTGAATCAGCATTGTCATCCTGCTGCAGCACACACCTCACAGTGGAAACCACACGGGGAATCAGAGACGTGACAGTTCAGGCTCCAGATTATGAGGATTCGTGAAATTTCAAGGAATTAAGCCTGAACTTTAGGTTTAATTAATTAGTCAGGTAATTATGACATGCAAATGTTGCTTTCAGCTCCAGACCTAAGTATCTCCAAAATATCCAAAGCTGTTATTTTGCTATAACAAGTTGTATAACAACTTATACATTGTAAGCATAGAGGATCACAAAATAATATGAGAAATAAGGACCTATAAAATAGGTGTTTATTCTCAGTATTCTTCTGAGCATAATGAGGTACAGTATTCTTATATCAAGGTCAGTTCTTTGATTCAGTGGTGCCAAGTGGCTCAGAAATGCTGCTAACTAGGCACATTTGTCAATAAAAATCACCCATTTGTATTGAACCCTTTTTACAGTAGACAGCCCTGGCAACAAGCAAAAGGAGGTCAAAGTGAACAGGGGGGCAATGATGCCTGTATTCATGGCCTCGACTCATTTCAGAGATCACCATGTTTCCACTTCATCATGTTTAAAATAGAAATGAATTTCACAAATTAGATTGAAGTCCATGAGCAATTAAAAAAAATGAGTTGTGAGTCAAGCGCTGTTATCACTCAGTTAGAAAACTGGACTGAGTATCATTGCTTTGGTAACACAGCAAAAAATGGGCCCATAATTGACACTGGATAGATAGCTGGAAAGGAAAATAATGAAGTTGCCCAGGGTAAATTTGAAGAAGTGAAGTCTTTTAACTAAAGACAAAATAATTGGAAAGTTTTAGCTAAGAAATAATGCGTAAATGAACAGAACACTACCATAAAAAGGCTTGTGTAGGCTTAGATAAAAAATAGAGCAATTGAGACTTGAAGACAGCATTGGCAGTGATTAGAAAAGTGGAGACAGAAAATTAGAGAAAATGACAAAATGTTATGCATAGATGCCACCTTCTTTAAAGTCAGCGTTTTCTCTGGAGTTGTTTGGAAAGTAAAGTAGGAGTTGGGAAAGTGGGTGAAGAATGAGATCACACCACTGTACAGGCAGTCTTTGATGAACAGCAAATCACCTCTGGATTAGAGGTTTCCTGTGGTGCTGGGGTGCCACTGTTCTTTCTTCACCCATTTTTCTGCTGTGCTAACGGTATGGAAATTTGGCAGAAAATAAACCCCCTTGTGTCCAAGCTGGTCCTTAGTGATCAGAGGGGCTGGGTATGGCTGCACTTAATTTCTGATTTTAGCCAATTTGGCACTGTGAGTCTGGTTGAGTTCAATAAAAACTGCACTACCACAGGTGCAGTTTACCAATCCAGTACTACAGGTCTGGCTGAGTTCAATAGGAACTTTCACAATCCAGATCCACAAATACTATGGTTTATTGAAGCAACAGGAAAGGAGATCCAGGATTGCTGGTGATAAATGCACTAACTTTCAGAGCATTACTATGTATTGTGACAGAAGTAACATGATGAAGATGCAGATTATATAAATAAAAGTATTCACAGGTCTGCTCCAACACATTTGGAGGCACAGAGCTCACCTAAAGGCATCCCATCAGGGAAGGAGGAGAGACACAGCCTGTGAACAGATCTTGAGCAAGCAGAGGTGTTTCCCCATCTTTTTTTAATTCTTCATTTTCTTTTCTTCATCTGTCAGAACTGGGGCAGCAATGCAGGCACACGCCACGGTGTGCCCAAGACCTGTGCACGTACATCACCAGTGTTAACAGGTGCCCAGGCACTGGACTTGGCACCAGTGCAGAGCAACATTAGTTAGCCACAAATGTACCAGTGAACCCTATGCATATATTGCAGCCAAAACCTGATGATTTTGAGGTGCAGCTCACCTGGGTACAGGTGATGGTATTTCCCTGCAATCCTCAGTTGAAGCTCCTGTCTCGAGTGAGTTGCCTAACATCCAGGAGAAATAGGTACATCGCTAATTTAATATTTTTCTTTTCTTTTTTTCCTGGGCAAATTTCTGGGGTCTGTAGGTTTCCTTCACTCTGTCATCACCACTGTTTTTGCTTCCAGTCTTCCAACCAGCTCAATCATTGAAACAAACTGGGTAAGGGAAACAGAGTCATATAAGCAAAATATTGTTCTGTACTCTGCAACCGTTTTTCAAACAGATCACACTGATTTCAGTACCAAACCTGTGTGAGCATTATAAATGTGGGGGCATGGCTGCAGTCCTACTTGACAATAAGGAGGTTTGGCCTGTGATATGAGCAAGATGCAAAGGTGATTTCTTCCACTCTATAAACATTCCTTTTTCAAGAGTAAACCATCATCTTTTGTGAAAGAGATTACCTTTTCTTTGCTTCCTAAGGTGCCATTCAGTTTGGTGGGAAGATGCACCAGACCCTCCTGTTTCTGGGTACCTTCACCAGTAAGAGTGGCATGGCCTGGCACTGTAGCTCCTTCAGGTGTCTGCCCCCTTACACTCCCCCTGGAAAGGTACAGTATCTACCAATTTCATTTTTGCAGTCCTGCTAGGGTGGCATGGATGTGCACACAGGGGAAAATGCCAGAAGCTGTGACTTCAGTGGAATAAAGCAGGTAAAGTTCCACAGGCTGCTTGTTTGTTATCAGAGAGGGAAACAACCTCCACCCTGCTGTTACCTCCCTTGTGCTCCTTCAGAAAGGCACTTTATAAACTGGAAGTACATAAAGGGCAACATGGAGAAGAATGTACTAGTGCTGGTGCATTATGATTCTATGAGGAACAGCACACCTAATCTCCTCATGTGATACAGTTACAGCAGTAATATCTTTTTAATCACCTAATCCCACTGGTTCCAATTTTCTGCAGCTTGTCCAGTCTTCGCTTATGTTTTTCCTCTGCTCCACATTAATTTTCTATTAATTGGTGCAGATGTGCTTGCAGAGGGATTTTTCATTATACTGTTAACTCACAACTAAAAAGTTGTCAGGAGCAATATATCCTTTTTTTTTTGCAGAGGGATTTTTCATTATGCTGTTAACTCACAACTAAAAAGTTGTCAGGAGCAATATATCCTGATGATATTTTTTTGTATATGTATATTAAGAAAATACATTTAAAACCATCAGCAATACCCAATAAATAAATACCAAATAAATACACAATATATACCCAATAAATATGTAATATACATATATAATAGAAATATCCTGTCCTACAAAAGTTAGGGAAGATCTCAAATAAAAGACTCCAAACCTTTAGCTTGGTAATATGCATGTCTGTCAGCATCTTACAGTATTTGTTCATTCAGCGTTAAAATTGACTGAAGGTGGTTTCTAATAACCACATCATCTGCTCCTCCCCCTTCTCTTCACTCTTTTGAATAACATTTAAATCTTTAATACAAGATTTTTGCCCTGCTGTTCTTATCCCAAGGTTAAAGCTTTTTATTTCCACTCAGTAGCCGAGAATGGAGTTTTGAAATAAGCAATAGTGGTTGCAAGGATTGCAGCAAGGTTGGATGAACAATTAAGATAATGGTGGCACTGTCCATCTGCATAATATCTAGATAATGATTACTGTATTGCAACACTGTATGATGTTTCAATGGAATGGAACATGGATAAGGTATGGATGAAATGGATGAGGTATGGAATAAAAGGAAAATCAAAGGAATTCCATTTGAATAAATGTTTGGCACGCCTGAGTGCTGCAACAGCATATCTGAAAGATAAAGGATGTTCACCAATCCAAAGCAGTGTTCCCTGCTGGAGAAGAGGAGGATTTAATTTGTATCTTTTTCCCCCCGCCAGATTTATATTTTAAATGCATAGTGTTGCTTTCTTGAATGCTCAGTTCTTGCTTGAAAGGATATGCTCCAAAAGAAAAAAGTAAAATAAAATAAAATAAAAAATAATAATAAAATTTTTTTTTACCTTTGTTGTGCGAGGGCATAAAGGCAGAAATAAGCTGCATAGTGGATGTTCTTGGGAAGTCTGCACAGGAGGAACCAATCTTTGAGCTGATTTTCTCCAAGGTAACAATAATGTCTTGAGGCAGAAGGAATATGGGCTATAAACTG
Source organism: Pipra filicauda (assembly GCF_003945595.2). NCBI lineage: Eukaryota > Metazoa > Chordata > Aves > Passeriformes > Pipridae > Pipra > Pipra filicauda. Next base: position 2,259,454 of record NW_024104598.1, read on the forward strand.
TGTTTGATTACTTGGCTGTCTGGGCACATAGACTTCCAGGGCATGTCTATACTATTGCTATGCTGTTGTATCCCCTGATTTGAATCTGTCAATCCAGTAGATTTACATTCTCTGAGAAGAGGGACTCTAGGCACATTAAGTACATCTTTTCTCAGGGAGGGAGCTGGGTTTGTGTTTCAATTGCAGCTGCTGTGAGTGACTGAGGTGCCAGAGTCAGGAATGCACTGGGATCCTTAGGGTGTTTATTACTGTTGCATCACCTTTTGCAACCCAAGAGTTTCCTCAATTACATTTGTAGCTTTTTATCACTTCTAATACGTTTCAATCTATACTGTTTATTGAACTGGTCTTAATTTCTTGGTTGGTTTGTTGGGGTTTTTTTAATAAGAGTTTACTAATCAAATTTCAGGAATTTGATTTGTGCTAGTACAGTAAGTTCAACTTTCTTGTAGTTTTAAGATCTGCTACTTGGACTGGATGGTAAAAGTATGCATTGTTTTGCTTGGAGAACCAGGCCTTCCCGTTTCACTACCCTTAACAAGGCAGCAGCCTATCCCCAAAGCCCAAATAACATTTTTCTGAAATAGTTCAGGCAGAATGCATTGTGCATGCATCCCTTGCAATATAGTTGCTAACAAAAATAAATATTTTAAATTCCTTTTGCCAGGCCCTGTGTTTACCAGGGGTATTGATTAAAATTCCATGAAAAAGTCTACAAGTATTACATTAGAAACAGGAATAACATCCCTCAGACATACCTGGCCTATTTTGGGTGTCATTTAACTGAGAGTAGAAGCTACTTGTGACCTGTCATCCCTTTCCTTAGTCAGTCTAAAAACTCTGGGCAGAATTATAGATCTCTAGTTTAGCAGAAGCAATTTTCTGTTTCGGTCAGCATGACACAAACAATCAGATGCTCAAAAGGTGCTTGGATACCTGCTGTGGCTGGCTGATGCTGTGTTTCTTGTGGTCCTAAGCAGGATCAAAAGAAAAGTCATTGTACCAAATGATCGATCTATCTATCTATCTATCTATCTATCTATCTATCTATCTATCTATCTATCTATCTATCTATCTATCTATCTATCTGTCTGTCTGTCTATCTGTCTGTCTGTCTGTCTGTCTATCTATCTATCTATCTATCTGTCAAGCCAAGATTGATTTTTTAACAGTTTCATAAATACAATCTTTAGCACTTGTCTATAACCTTATAGTTTTGGAGAAGACATGTAAACCTTACATGCCTGAAAATATGCAATTCTTTCAATTATGGGAGGTGTGTTCATCTATTAGACAAAGCAATACATTAACCTATAAGCTCAACATAAAAAGTAGTACATCTGTCATCACCACAGCCTTAAATGAGACTTGCCTTTGGCATCACCTTCCTCGTCTCACATGGCTTACTTGTGTCACTGGACTTTACAGAGCAGCTTTTGGAAGAAGGAAGGTTGATTCTGTGAAGAAATTATTAAGATTTCTATTTAATTTTGCATTCCCAATAAAGTTTTAACTCCCAACAGACAGGAGCAGATAGTAAAGTGAACACTTCATCTAATTCATTAATCCAATGTTTTACATTTTTATTTGAAAAGGAGTGTCAAAGCACACTAAAATTGGATATACAGAGAACAGAGAGTGAAAACAAAAGCTTAGATAAGAGTAGATAAGCTACTCCAAGATACGAAGAAATGAAAATCTCCTGCAAATACATTGGAAATTAAAACATACTGGAGAATTTAAATGACTAACTGAACCTAATTTCTTTTGTTAACACTCTCAATAAACAGAGAGGGTTTCTCATTTGTTTATTTTTCTCTCCCTTCATGTGTTTGTGGAATAGTCTTTGTGGCAATTTAAAGATGCTTATATGTTTTTCCGAGAAGTCTGAATCATTGGCCCCTTTACAATTATCCAGTTTTTAAGGGAGAGAAAAATTGAATCAGACCTCCACAGTAGGGACAAATGGAATTTTCTCCTAAAATGATGCCTGTTGAATCTTATTGCAGTGAAATAATGATTAAACCATAGCAAAGAGGAGGTATATGTGTATAGGGACCAATATTCCACATCAACATAACTCAATATATTTTATTTGATCACAGCCATAGTACAAATGTTCTCTTGGATGACAGCTTGGATCCAATAGGGAGATAATTGGGGATAGGTGCTAATGTCTTGTCAAAGTTATATAGTTTCTTTTTGAAAAAGACATCTGGTTTAATTGCTCAATGCCAACCGAATCCTTATAACCAAAGGCAATAATTGCTTGCTGCTGATTTATGTCCATGAATAATTGAAGGACTTGCCTTGCTCTATCCTTGCTTTGGCTTCTGGGATTGAAGGGACCCAGGCTTTGCATTTATTAAATAGATATAATCTTGGTTTTATTTAATTTTAATTTTCATGTTCTTTATTCTCACTCATATTAACACTCTTCCCCTATTGTTACACACAGACTTGTGTGTGTAACAGCACCAAAACACAAAGGTGCCTAAAAGCATGTCTTGTTTGTGGTCCTTACATTTCTTTAAAAAAACACAACTTGGTGGTTTTTCAGGGGAATCTATGTCTGAAATGTCTATAGAAGAGCTCTTCAAATGACAAATCACACTAGTCAGTAGGGTTTCCTTCTAAAAGAAAAAAGTCTTCCTTGTGTTACATTTTATAGTATTTTTCTTTATATCAAGAAACTGCAATTATGATGATAGGTTAAGCTTCCTTTTCTTTATGCAGTCTCAGAATATGCTACAGGCTAGCAAACTGCCATTACTCTTGAAAGGCAGCCTTACCAAAACCTCTGCATGTGAATTTTAAAAGAGAATTTCACCTTATCAGTTGAATAACATGGTCGTTTTCATATTCAAAATTTAAAAAGTGCCTGAAGATAATTTTATTTGCACGCCCCCCCATTCACACACACATATATATGCAAAATATAAGAATGTTTTCTTTCGTAACTGTTTAGGCTCAGACAAAGGTTATTAAAGGTAGTGTTCATGGCATGACTAGACAAATGAACCATGAGTGTCAATGGAAGGAATGTCACCCTTTTCTTAGCACACAGTACTAAAAAATTGACTACTTATATGGGGTTTGCTCCTGCTTCCATTTTACTTGGAGTCAAAGACTCAAAAGGAATAATATTAGATTCATTATATTCTTTCCAAAAATATGCAAAGTGCTACATATTTCAGCTTCTGACCACTTCTAAATTAAATTTAATAGGCTAAATGAATGCAGCATGCAAAATTTATATCTTTAGAGTTCTTTAAGAATATGCTATACATTATTTACTGAGTAAATATTTATGAAGGATTAATTATCTGTGACTAGAAAATAGCTGAATATGGCAACATTCTTTTTGAGCAGTGATTTAGGAAAAGTTTTCCACCTTAATTTTGAAACCTTAGTGCATTTTGCACATAGCACTCCCTTAGAAATACAGGAAAGAAAAAGCTCTAACACATAAGTGGACCGAGACTGAAAAAACAGGCTTCAATCTCCAACTGATCCTCTCTTTTCATCTTATAAATTATCAGTTCTACATATAAGAAAGAGATGCACCATACCTACTTAAAGAGGGATTAGATAAATATTTGAGATTTTTTTCTCTATTCACAAGCAATCTGCAGGTGAAAATAAAAGTTACTTCACTGGCTCTGGAACTTGCAGTGACCTTCCAGTGGCTACTTGGTTTAATACTCAGTAATTTCTAAGGGAGATGTTCAAAAGGACCTCCACTCAAAATCATGTGTAATGTCATGGTTGGGACATTCACTTTTAGTATTTGACCACTTGGTTCAAATCTCTGCTCCTGACCAGGTAGGAAAGGGATGTCAAAAGACTGGATGAGTCTTGTGGCATGTGGGTGAAGGTGTGGCACTGGCTCGCTCCTCTCTCTTTTCTGAGGAGGGATGGGAGCCACTTACACACCTTGCTGTACTCAGGAGAGGAATCCAAGACAGTCAAATGGCACAGGAACAGAAAGAGCTACTGTGGGATAACAGAAAAATTAAGTATTCATATCCCTGATCATAATGGCATGAAAAAGAAATAAACTGCCTTTCATTCACCAGCTTTATCACAGGAGAAGAGCACACATGTGGAAGTTTATCACAAAACCAGCTGCTTTAGTACATAGGCAACAAGTTACCTCCCAGTAACTCCTCTCTCAAAGCCCTCCTTACTTTCCTGGGTAGGATTTAAGCTGCAGCTTCTCCTGAAGAGCTTTAGAGGCTATCTCAGATACCTCTGCTCAAGAAGTTCAGGTTCTTGTCGTGCACACTGGCCTGGCAAGTGCCACTTGTGCTGTGTGTAGGAGAGCCCAGGTCCCTCACACAGCTGCCAGTGCCTCCCATGCTCCTGAAGGAGGGCATGGAGATGCTCAAAGTTTAATCTGTCACACAAAAATGAAACAGCCTATCCTCCCTCTGCACAGCATGCCTGCACAAAGCCATTCAGCCACCTGCTTTTAAAATGCTAGGTGTAAACACGTTGCGTTAACAAAAGTGGAAAACAATGGTTTTGTTTGGGTTTATTTTGATCTGATTTACTGCCTTGCCTTGCAGATCTGGAGCCTATTGATAAGAAAAATCTGTCCTTGGGCTTAAAACTGAAGACATGACATTTTTGTTAATCCTGCTAATCTTATTAGATATCTGCCCAGAAGTTTCTCTACAACAAAATGAGTCAGAGAGTAGAATGGTTATGGATTTTTTGTTAACTTGTGAGAGTTCTTCCCTGGCTTTGGAGCATTCATAGCTACCAAAATGAACCAGCTTATACTCTGCAAACCCCTGTAAGGCCAGCATAACTCACAAAGTAAGGCAATTCCAGCTGCTTCAAGAATGTGCAGGCTACTTTCAATTTGTTCGAATGGTGCGTACACTGCTTTCTGTAGAGGAATAGCTTGACAATTTAGGTAATTTCAATGGACTGTTCACTTTCAACTAAGTTGTCACCATCTGTTCCACCTTACCTTTATAAATGCAAGCAAGCACTGTTCACAGTTTCAGCTTGGGTACATTCCTTACCCTGCACAGTGCAAGCCATCCATCTGTTTTCTGGCAGGGAATGTAGACAAAAACGGGGGGAAATTTCCTCTTCTGATACTGCAAATTCTGTGAGAAGACGGATTTTAGGTAGATTTTAGATTATAATATGGTGGTTTTGATGAGGACCAGATAAAGTAAGAAGTGTTTAAGTGATGTTTGAGAGCATCAGTCTCCTTTTACGTTCCTCCTTACGCTCTCTCATGGGCCTGATAGATCAAAATCCACTGGTGAGAAAAAAGAACAACTATAATGCAAAAAGCATCAAAGGGGATACTGTGATATATTCTCCTTGCCTTTTATGATATTATAATTTTTTTTTTAAAAAAGGAAAATGTATAATATCTCGCTATGCTGAGAATCAAAATAATGCTCATTTTCTTTCTGGGATTATGGTTGTTTAAAGAATGAACTTCAAAACTTCAGTCCAAGTAGATCTCAGCCCTTTTATACCAAGAAAACTGTCATATAGCAGAATCAGCAGTGATACACTTTCTTCTCTAAAGCAGCTCCTCTTTCAGGCCCTTTCAAGTAATCAAAATGAGCTGTCATAAGGAAATCCAAGAGGATTTTTCTTGTTTGTATATTGTTTTCTTTTCATTGCCAATGTATAGTATTAACTTCTAGTTCACTCTGCTTGCCAAAGGCAACCTTGCAAAATGGTAGGTCTGGGTCACACAGTACTTACACTGACTGAACTGCCAATATTCCACTGTTAATTAGTTGCTAATGATGCAATTTGCCCTGACAATATTTCAGCAATAGAAACTCTCCTGTTTAAACATCTTTGACAGTCTTTTTTTCTTGACATATTAAGACCAGAGCAATGAAGTCTGTTATTATTTCTGACTTTATTTCTTCACTCATAGATTTCCTTTGAGACAGTGGGGTGATGGGTAGTTGCAGACAAAGCCACTCATCTGTAGGATTCCATCTTGAACTCAGACAGGGATTCCAGTAAGCAGAAACCTGTTATTTGCCATTACTAGACTTTAGAGTGTCTTGCAGCGCAGAGATATTTCTGGTGGAATGTCTATCACAAAACTGCAATTGCTGTCTGTCCTAGGCAGCTTTCCCATGCTAGACTACAGAATTCACAGCCTTGCCAGCGTTACAGGTTACAGACAAGAGAAGATTGGGATGTGTCCTTGTGGTCCTGCCATTCCCTGAGGATATTCCAAACCCAGAGCTAAGCAGAAGTGGGCCACACAGGAGCTGACTGCACTCTCCATCTTAAACAGAAGAGAGTCAGGTGTCAGGTAACGGCAGGAGATGACATGCTGAAGACATCCCAGTTCTCACAACCATCAGGGTACAAAATTTATGCATAAATATCTGTGTTAGCCACTGTGTCCTAAGCATTTTGCATTTTGTTCTCTGCTCTTTGACCTCTAATTTATATTTGAAACGTTTTTCTATATTTCCTACTGCAAACTGTCGTATAGGTTAAAGTCTTTGAGACACCAATTGAGTTTTTAGCAAGGGAGGACTAGAGCAAGCTCAGTGACTTGATCCACATAAGAGAGTTAGGCACAGCTTCACCACACCTAACCCTAAGTGCCCTGCTATTGTCCACACCATAATCTGTTTGATACAAGTGCTAAAATTGTATTAATCCAAAGAAGCTGGCACTCTCAAATATCTAAACTCTTGGCAGGGGATCCTAAGGATTCCTAAGGAGATGGGCTTACGTTTCACCTCCTAAGAAGGAAAGGGTTGCAGGAAGGCTTTGATAGCAGAAATTGTAAGAACTTTATCTCAGACTGCACAAGCTCATGCTCCTGGAAACAAACTCCTGCTTTAAACAAACAATGGGAGGATTTGAAGCTCAGTTTCTTGTCCTCTGGATCGAACCTATAAACACCAGGTTCAAAGTAAAAAAATAAAGGAAATACACAGGACATTTCTTCTTCCTGTCCTCTGTGTTCAGTACAAAATCTCACCTGGCTTTCTGTTCTAAGTGTATTCATTTGAACAGTCTTTGCAGGTATTATGGGGAAGGAAAAATTCCATTTCTGAATTCTGCTGGAGATTAAACACCATGCTGCTTCTAAGAAAAGACTGCTGTGTTGGCTCAGTGGACAACTACTGAGGTATCCTAGTAAGTGGACAAGTAGGCATCTGGAGGCTTAACTAGTCACTGGGCAGGCTTTGGAGTATCTATATTTTTGATTTAGCCATTCAAACAAAAAAAAAAATCAGTTTGTGTGCTCTGCAGTTAAAAAGACATTCACCAGGCACAGTTGCTGCAGTGCTACAGTTTCCTCTGTGTGTGTACATCAAAAGGAGTCAACAGGGGTTTCTCCAGTAATTGGGATCTGTGTGTTGCTGAATGCTGATAAGGTGGTTTCCCATGCACCAGCAGGTTTCCTCTGTTTCTAGACTCATTTAAAACGATTCCATAAAGTGATTTGGGATCCTGGACAGCGAGATGCATTTCTGAAATTTATTTCATATATCATAATGTGTTTTGATAAATACTGTAACATGTACCCCAATAGTATGGGAACATTGTTATGTAATAACAATATTATGCTTTAGCAAAGTGAATGTGTGTGGTTGCCGTGGTCTGGACTGCACACATCCTGGTGGAAAGGGATCAAAGATGATACTTGCTGGGTTTTTTTCAGTAATTTTATGATGTTGGCTGGTTTCACCCTGGTACCACGAAGCACATCACAGAAACTCTTCACCTAATTAGTTCTACTGATTATTTTTCTGACTATTCTTTATGACTTGATTCTGGAAAGAGATCAAGGCATTTTCACATTGTGATCCAAATAGCCCTACTGGCATGCTCGTGCTCAGGAAAAAGAAAAAAAGTAGGTCTTTCCAGGAGCAAAATATGATTTCCAAGCCCAAATTAAAGATTTTCAGTCACAAAAGGGGAACTGAGTAGGTGACAAGAAATTAACTCTTTTTTTCCCCTTGAAATTTTCCTTCTCTAACCCTAAAAACAATGTAACAGAAATTCATTTTTTTGTTCATATCAATTTGTGACTGAGGATTGATAACTTTCTAAAGAGTTCACAAACACTAACATTCCTTGGATTCTTATATGTATCATTATAGCCATACATAAGAAGAGAAAAGAAGTAAAAAAAGGAAGCTTGAAGGTTTTTGGGGACATCATTTTCATCTGCTACAACTTGGCATAAAGACTTTTCATTTGTTCTTTTGGCTTGCCAAGAGCCTGCACTTCCCAAGTTTTAATAGTTCTTTTGTAGTTAAGACTTCCATGTCTTGTTCTGGCTGCTGGTCTCTTTACAGTCTTTCAGATTTCAAGTCACTTATCTCCTCCTTTACCTGTAATTTATGGACTTGATTACTTTTTAAAGCAAATTTTCAACATTTTGTCTAATCCTGACTAACAACATTTTAAAGAATGCCATGCTTTGTCTTTTAGCACGTAGTATTTTAATTTTTATTTAGTATTTTGTACTCTAAATTTCATTCTGTACAGTCCTTAACTGCAACTCTAAAATGATCTGCATTTTAAAATCAAAATCTAATGCTATTCACTTGGGGAAAAGAAGTCAATTTTTAGCATGAGGATTAGTTATGTACTACCTACGACTCATTATGGTGCAGTAAAAATAGTCCTTAATTTTAAAGGGAAAAATGTTTTTTTTTTCACTCTCTCATGAAAAGTCTGAGCGTATATGTTTGTGTGGTAAGACTCAGGATCATCTGAAGCTCAGAGTTTAATGAATTGCCATCAGTCAAGGAAAAATCCCAGCTACTACCAAAACCCACCTTAAACTGTAAGGTTCAGTCTCTTTCTCATTTTCCATGTGAATAATCTTTATTTCACTTCCTTGTGCAGTGGTAAGTCTGACTTTTCTCTTGGTTTATTCATTCACCAAATGACCCCTTTTAGAAGAGAACCCTGGCAGGTCTGACTGTGCCATGTTTAGTTAACAGTAATTGTGTGAAAATACACACACACAAGCCTCAGATCTATCTGTGAGGGGCAACAAAATTAGAGATATGAATTTATGAGGTTAGATTTTAAAAAATGCATGCACAGCGTCAATGAACAGTAATTGCAATATGTAACTACATGCACAAACACAATTAGACACAGAAACATGAATGTGTAAATGTTCTACTTGCTTATTCAGGAAGGGTGGCTCTAAATGAGCAGCAAATAATAGCACATTTGTTTTGCAAGTGCAATTATGTTATGAGTTTTGCCTCTGACTCATAAACCAGGCTTTCTTTAATGTTATAAGTTAAATGGCATTCGTACATATACTCTTGGTCTGACACTGAACATATGATTAACTGATAATTTTAAAATGCCAATTTATAAACCTGCAACCTTTGCTTTTATATTTTTATCCTTTTTTTTTTTTTTTTCCTTTGCACAAATTGTTGTGTGAGAAAACTTGACAACCCATATGTTGGGTTAGGAGCAATAGCAAGTCCAGGGAAGGGCAGTGAAGCTGGTGAAGGGTCTGGAGCACAAGTCTGATGAGAAGCAGCTGGGGGAGCTGGGGGAGCTCAGTCTGGAGGAAAGGAAGCTCAGGGAGGACCTTCTCATTTTCTCTACAACTCCCTGAAAGGAGGTTGTGGCCAGGTGGGGATCGGGCTCTTCCTCCAAGTGACAAGCACTAGTATGAGGAGAAATGGCTCAAGTTCTGCCAGGAAAAGTTTATATTGGTTATTAGAATAAAATTCTTCCCTGGAAAAGTGATCAGACATTGGAACAGGCTGCCCAGGGAAGTGATGGAATCACTATCTCTGGAAGTGTTCAGAAAAGCACAGATGTGGCACTGGGACATGGCGTAGTGGTGAATATGGTGGTGCTGGGTTAATGGTTGGACTCGATGATCTTAGACATCTTTTCCAACCTAAATGATTCCCTGTTTCTATATAAGAGAAGACACATTAATTCTGATCTGGTTTTGGCATACAAAAAAGCAGGTCCTCCTGTAAAGCCCCAGGGGATAAACCTGTTCTGCACAGTAGAGCAAACGTTTTCTTGAGTCCAAATCTCACTCTGTACCTACAGAAGTGAGGTCAAGAGGTCTGGCTTTGCAGTGCTCTGTGTCAGTGCTTGCACTGTGCATATCAGGCTTCATTATGCCAGCTGGGGGAAAAATCTCTTTTTTTCACTGTGTTCCTTATTTTGAAACTGCTGACTAAAGTATTACGTTAAATCCAGCTGAGGTAGTGTCATAACCCCATCATTATGGGCATGTTGCCACCACATAGAAAATATCAACAATTATATATCAAATTCAGTTAATGAGAAGGAGGAAGGAAAGTAGTGCTTGGTTTTACAAGATAGTTGGAAATCGAATTAGCTGCACGGATACAACTCTATTTTGCAGCCAGAGGAAAAATGTTGTCTGTATGAATCAGATAAGCAGTAGTTTAAAAGTACATTTCCAGAAAGAGTAACTCCAACAAAGTATCTGCACCACATTCTCTTTTACATGTCTAAGGCAATGAGTTTGAGAAAACCTGTCCATCCCACACCATCATAATCTCAGAAAGGTCAAGAATCTTATTCAGACTGAATTCAAGCCCAATGTACATCCAGTCTGGGGACACAGGATGATTTTATATGAAAAACTTACTGAGCTAAGCTCTCTTGTCATGGCTGTAAAACCAGCATTTTTCTGCCTTCAGCCACTGGCTTAAATTGGAAGCCTAGGGAGAAAAAAGAAGTTTAAAAAGGGGGCCAGATACAATGGTGAATCTAGTTTAACAAACTGAGAATAGCACAAAGGCAACAGTTTCCCTTTGCTCCCTCCCTTCTCCTGAAATCTTGTAAAAGAGAGAATGGCTGGATGAGTTTTAGCAGCTTATTGACCTTCAAAAGCTCTGTCTTGGATGTCACCTGGAAAAAAAGGCAGTTCTGCTGAGTTCAAAGATAACTTGGTGTGCTGGGCAAGGCTCAAGCATCCTACAGACCTGCTGGCTTGGGTTTTCATTGTGTGGGCTTTTATTCTTAGGAATTAATCATTCCTGTACATTCATTCAGTCTTTTAGTAGTGACAGGCCTGAGTTGTGAAGCCAGAATTGTGAATAAGACTTGAAATGCATCTCATATTCAGTTAGAAAGGAGTCTTACTATTGCATTCAGAGTTATTAAATAGATGTGAAATTACTGAAAGAAAAATCAGAGCCAAGTGTTTCCTGGCCTTATCTTGGCAGATTAAACATGCACAGTCAGCAACCCTGAGCCACTGTGCTTCCCAATTCTACCAGTTCTTTATCGTTTTCTAGTTTAGTCTTTTTCAAAGACAAGCACAAAACAATTTTCTTTCTTTCTTTCTCTTTTCTTTCTGTCCTTTTTGCAAGGGCAGAACACTGAGTCCACTTAAAACCGTGACGCCAAATCCTGCCAGTAGAGGAAATCACATCGCTTTTCTTGTGAATGCCTTTAAATCTTTGCTGTCACGAAACAGCCAGCAGAACTTGCTTTGAAACTGTATTTTCCCCTCCCTCTGCTTTCAACAGGAATTACTCACAGTACCTTTTGGGGAAGCAAAACCGCTACATTTTTCACTTCTATTTGATAGATACAAGGAATGCCTGTATGAAAAGATTAGGCAGTTGGATTTACTCCTTCAGAGTGATGGAAATGATAATTTTTTTTGTATATAACAACTTGATGGGACTGAATTGTGTGGTGAAGCAATATACTATGAAATGTAAACAACTCTCTGCACTGTTCCTGGAGGAGAGAAGAACCCCTGTGTCTCAGCCCCTGCTACAATGCTGAGCATTATGAGCATCACCACTGCCAAGAGAGCATTTTGTCAGGTTCAGCTCCACAGGAAAACACAGAATGTATCTCAGAAACTTTGAGATCTGTTTTAGAAAACCCAGGGGAGTAGTTGCAGAGTTCCTGCAGTTCACAGACATGTTTGTCGTACAGTGCTGCAATCAATTGCCATCTTAAGAGTCTGCTGCACGGCTGTCGAAAAAAATTTGGGTTGGAAATACAGCCCACATGTCTTCCTTGCTCTGCCAAAGATCAGTCAGAATAATGAGAGTGGAAAACGAAGACTCAGAGCAGGCCTTAATCTGCTGACTATGCTCTTCCCAGATTGGTTTTCAGTGACTTCTTGTTCTTACATTCTGTGACTGTTTGAAGGAGGAGGGGAGAAAAAAAAAAAAGGCAGCACCTTTCCAATTAGATTCAAGTTTTTAGATTGCCCTAACAGAAAACTGATATTCAATAAAATTATTAGGGAGATCTGGCTGGTTCAATCAAGTATGGCATAGCCTGGTACAAAAATAAAGACTAACTCTGAAAGAGCACGAGATTGAGATGTATCAGAAAAGAACCCAAAGGAGCAAATGCTCATGGGAGGCTACTACAGCAGTGAGCTCTTCTGCAGCACTCGTGTCCCTCGGGAGCCTCCACCACACCAGATGCAACAATTAGAGCTGAGCTGGAAATGAGATTTTAATTGCAGCTTTCTACTGCTATTTTTTCACTCTAGAAAAACAAAAATAATAGTCTTAGGGTTGGGAAGGACCCCCCCCATAACAAGATTCATTTTACCTTGAATGTCCCCACTTTTAGCCATTCACATTTTTGCTAGTCAAGTAAACTTGCATGAGAGCCAGTAGAGATAAATGAGCGTTTCTGGAGCACAGCTCATCTGCTTGTATTTACATATTCACTCCAAGGAGAAATGAATCATGCTCCATAAGTAGCTTTTTCTTTCCTCTGAACATAAAAGAAATTTAGACGGTTATTTCAGATGCTGATAACAAGATATATCATGACATATCATTTATATCACGATATATATACTGATATATCTAAATGATGTAACATTATATAAATCCTAACTCAAACCCATTATTTTCACACCTTTTCACCTGTAGGTCACTTTCTGCTCCCCTTCCCTGACTACTGTAGGGTTTTTTTTCCTGTTAAGCGTTCACGTAATATACAGGAGCGCACCTGTGGGAAAAAGAGCAGGGTTAAAACGAATGAAAAGAGGAAAGTTACATAGTTATAACAGTATGGAAATTATAGGGGGAAATGTGGTTGCTGCTCCCTGGATGGAATGTGACCAGCATGGCCAAATTCCCACACACAAGCAGACACCATGGCCAGGCTCTGTTGAAACCCTTGCAGAGGAGGGCACTCAGTGGTACTTTTAGCTGATAAGCAGCACAGCAGCTGAAAACCAAGGGATATAAAAGATGATGTCTTGCTGTTGAATCGGCAGTCACGGTGAAATCACTCTCCTTAGGTGTAACACCAACATGTCTCCATCCCAGGCTTACCTCAGATGTAATACTGACATTACTCACCTTCAGGGTACAACCACCCCTCACTGAGCATGATGTATGATCAGAGTCACTCAAGCTCCACCTAAATGTAAAGAAATGGTAAAAAAGTAAGTTAAGAATAGGAAGAAGTCAGGGAAGACTCCATTGTAACTTCTGGGATCAGTCAATGAGCTGAACCTGTCTTCTCCCCCATAGGGATGCCTACTGGGTAAGAACTGTGCTCTATGCACACTGAATAATTGTTTTGAGCTGACTTTTATTGGGGATTAGAGCTTGTCTGTGTATTGCTTTGAACTAGCACATTGCTTTGAGTATGGTTTTGCAGCTGGATACTGTCACTGGCAATTCTCAAACCTTAACCTGTCACAATTTTATTAATAATGTTATTCCACACACTTTTAGTGTGAGTCCTTCAAGGGCACTGGCAGCTGCTGGCAGCTGCTGGCAGCAGGTAACATACTTGAAGAAAGGTGTGGAGACCTGTGAAGGATCTCTCTGTTGCTGTGTGATGCTGAACAAGTCAGTTGAAGTGCCCTCTGATCCAGTGAACTGCTCAGTGAAGGATCCCCACAACGGGATGCTGACAGACTGGTTGGGCACAAGGGTCTCAGCTTTCCTGGGGCCCTGACAGACTGATCAAACACTCAGGGTTTGAGGAAATCTCCCCTTTTCATGTGACAGCACTACTTGATTCTCCTATCACACGTAATTTCCCAGCTCTGCTGCTTCAAGCCTCTTTCCACATTCTCTCACACACTCATCTCTCTTTAATGTCATTCTGGTTTCTACCTTCTCTGCAACAGTTTATTCTAAAACGTTTTGATTGGGGGGGGGGAAAGAAAATTAGAGATTTATTTCAAAAATTAGAGATTTATTTTCAAAAGGCATTTAAGGATTTTATATCATCCAGAAATATCCTGCTCTGTGGTCACTGCTGTACTTCCTTTATGTTTCATAAAGCAGAATGAGACTGCATTGGTATGTGTCTTTTGATTGTAGATAACGATAACAACCGGTGCATAAGATTAATGTATATTCATGAGTAGAATTATAGCTGTGCATGAAAGTACTACATTAGTGCTTGGTAATCAACATCTACTTTTCTTTTCTTTTTTTTTTTATTTATTTTAAAGTCAGCACAGTCACTAATCAAAGATAATTACGCCACTGCCATTTGAAATGTTTATCATGAGTTCTGTAGTAAGAACAAAAAGTGCAAATTTTTTCAGTACTGTTACATGCAGTACCAACTGAAGCTGGGCCAACAAACAAGCTGTGCTTGACTTTGCAAAGCTTATTTGTAGAGTTTTGGCATGGAAATATCAATTGTAGCGAAGTAATATTTTATATCTGAATACAACCTTCTACCTAAGAATCACAAGGTGATAGTAAATATTAATAAACTATCTGCAGTATGAAATACAGAGGCACTGAATCCCCTCTCAATGGCAAAACTAAGGCACAAAACACAGGAAGTTTCTGAAGAAGTGGCAAAATGCTGAAGGACAGCATTCAGATCCTCTTGCTGTCACTCCTCAGATTTAGACAACCTTCTGAAAATAAAAATGCAAAGGAAGGATCATTTCCATTCTTCCCAAACCACAGAAGGATAGGACAGTAATGTTTTCATTTTTGACTACTACATACCTAAGTAAGTTCTAAAAAGGACAGTTAAACAATAGTTCATTTAAAAATACAAAATATACGAATTCAGTTGAGGAAAATGCCTAAATTTCTAAATTTGGATTGGCTTACGAAACTTTTATGTCTGCTCACATTAGATGGGTACTTTCTTTATAAACCTGCCCTTTCTCACCTTTCTTCACTGATCTCACATACCTCAGCTCTGTGCAGAAGACTCCACCCTGCAAAAACCTCACAATGTTTCACATGACATGAATTTTTTATTAGTCCTCCTTGTCGTTCTTCCATCCACCATTTTCCTTAGTTTGTTTTACTCTGATTCTTTGAGAGGGAAGACACCTTTTTACTCCCATCCTTTCTCCTGGTGTTATGTGAAATGTAAGGAGACCATTTTTATTGTGGATATGAAGGCAGAAGTGGGATCAGTATTGTATGCAATAAGATATCCGATACTATTGAATTTAGGATGGTGCCAGGAGTATTTAACAAGGTCCCAAGCCTTCCTCTTTTTGAATCTTGTGGCCTTGAGGGTGAAGGAAGAGGTGGGGAAGCAGAGATGTTGTTTGATAGGACAGGTCAGAACTCAAACGTGTTTCCATTTTTGGTTCCCAAAAGCTACAAAATAGTGTGATTTTTTCAAGTACCCCAAGACCTCCTCAATAATTTTCCTGTAATTCAAAAGCAAAGATTGAAGTTTTCTATCATAAGAGTATTGCAAAACAACTTGATTACTTAGTCCTAAAGGCAGGTACAAAAGCTTACGGTTTCTGGGTCACAAAGATGGTTGTTCTACTGCTTCTTTGCTGTGTCTCATTTTCAAATCTCATCTCCCCAGAAATCCCAGAAATTTGTTGATTCTACTTGAATGTATGTAAATTATTTACTTTGGCTCACATATTATCCAAATATTAGTTGCATTTTTTCTTTGGTTTTGTTTGTTTGTTTGTTTGTTTGTTGGTTTGTTTGGGGTTTTTTTACCTTTTTTAACTGAGTGCAATAATTTTCCATTTGTGTAAATCCTCAAATGGAAATGTGTAATCACAATAGGTGAAAATGGTAAAGTCCTAGCATTGCCTATTGTACCAGGAAACCTTAACACTTACACAAGCATTGAGATGGGATATTCTGCTTTTAAAGAGTCCCATCCCATCCATTAACACTGAAACAATTTTGTCCTGCTAAAACCATCAGACCAGGAACCAATCACTAGAGGTGTACAGTACTGAAGAGTGTTGTTGTGTCATTATAGTTTTATTGGCACAGCCCTGAGACTTGCATCACCTGGGCCCCTGCAACATTCTGCTTCAAGTGCTGGCAGTGCTCCCTCTGCCCTGTAGCTTTCTGGAGCAGTAAAATCAGTTCCATGCAATTTAGTTGGGAAGGGTCATTCAGGAGGGATCCTAAACCCAAGATGCTATCAACAATCTGTGAATGTAATGATCTTCTGGCACTTTTCAGATCAGTCCTGTTTGAACATCTAGCAATAAAATTAATTTGTGAGAACTGTGCTCCAACTCTGGTGCCCCACTTCACTTGCCATTCTGTGATTCTTCTTTTTCTAGCAATTCAAGCTCCAATAAAACCCCAGTGAAAGCCACAGCACGAAGTTTCTTCTAAAACATAATGTACTGCACAGGTTTCTGCTCAGATTCCTCAGTGGCAGACCGTAGCTCTTTCCATTTTGATAATTAACAAGGCAGTGCAGTTTAATACATCACCTTGGAAATCAGTGGCTACATCCAGCCAAAGCTGAAGGTCTGTTTGTGGGCACAACGTGCTCCATGGCCTGCCTGACAGCCATCCAGACGGGTGCCTCATGAACAGCCTGCACTCTTCCTGCTCCAAGGACAGCGGCGAGCAGCTGCCTCAGCTGCCGGGGCAGGGATCCCACTCTGACATCCACAGAGAGCTGTGTCACCAGAGGGGCTCTGCTTTAGAGGGTCCCTGGTTCTCCAGACAGCATTTTTTTCGGCAGCAGCCCTCACAAATCAAGGCTAAAGCACCTTTCTGAGTCAAGGTTTTAAAGCAAATTTTCGCTATGTGCTAATGCAGAGTGAGAGAGGAGTCCACATCCTATTGCAGCACGGACTAAGAGGCATCTGTGTGTCAGCCAGTTGCCATATGGTGGCAATGGAGCCAGGTCAGGTTCTTCTGCCAATGCCAGTAGAGAGATCTCTGCCACAAAAAGCCTCTAGCAGACGGCACACTGGACGCCCACACAGAACCCACGCTGGCTCAGGAGTGGATAATACTTACTGGAAATGAACATGGATGATGCATCAAGTAATCAGGAAACCAGTGGAGGGTTACAATGCCTCACCACATTGCTTTTTAGGATCAGTATCTTCTCCATCACATTTATGTGAACACTTGGAACACTCAGGCAGTCAGGAATACAATTGTACTATTTCCTATAGAGACAGTGCAATTAAAACATGATCAGTCATCGCTGTTTGAAACAGGATAATCCTTAAAAATGCTTAATATGAAGCACAAGTTCATATAACCCTCATATTAAGATCTGAATTACTATGACTGCTTGAAGAATTAATAACAGAGAAACTTTGTTGGTTGGTATCAACAATTCTCCAAACGTCAGCTTCTTTGGGCCTTAGATCAGCTTTGTTAGTCTGTAGCTACTGAGGTGGTGATGAGCACTGCAAAAAGAGATGAGAAATAGCCCTGAACTTCACTGCAGAGTAATAAACACATCAACATGCCACTTATACTCAGTGTCTGAAAATTAATGATGGGGGGAGGTGACACATGCACAGCATTCACTGAAAACGGGGCAGGATTTTTATTGGCAGTATCCACCCATGTATGCTGGAAGTTCATATCTCTCATATGCTTGAAAATTAGAGTCCATTAACTGGGAGGGGGACAGAAAAAGGAATTTTCATGAGTTATGACAGCACCCTGGAGGGGGGCCGTGAAGGGAGGGAATACAACATTCTTTTTTGTTTTCCAAAAACAAAACCTCTCATTTCCATGAAAATGTGCTTAATTAAAAGAAAAATAAAAAATCTGTGTGTTCAGAATTACACCAGTCAGGATTTAATGATACAGCTGCTCTGTGGATCTTCATGTCTCCAAAAAGACTAAAGCAGCTGCCTGTAAAAACTGGACTGGGAAAAGCCCGCAGATGTGAACATGCTATTGATAGCCTCTGAGCGGGCTGCTGAGCCTCACAGAGAGCCCTGAGGTGGTGACAGACCATGGATAACTGCATTCCCTGGTGCTGGTTAACCTCAGAGTGATGTATTAAGCTAGTGGAGATCCTGTGTGGCATCCTGTTGGGAAGGGGAAGGAGCAGAATGGCAGGTAGCATCCCAGGAATACCAGGCTAAGAAACAGCAAGTCTTGATTTCTGGGTACACTGGAACTTGATTAAGTCAATGCCCCAGCTTCTCCACTTTCATACCATGAGTAGGAAAAGTAATTACTTTAAGTGATTAATTACACAGTTAATTGTGTCAATTAATGCTGCACTATACATTGAAAATATGCTCCAAAGATTGACACTTCAAGACGAGAGTCTGACGGGTTCATGGTGAGTACGCTGCCAAGTTTCAGTCTGCAGACTTCTACATGGATCATAATTAATTAGCATTGTGGTTTAAAAACAGTATTCTCTGATTTAGTGTTCCCACTGAAACACTCCAAACTACTCCTCCCTCCCCCTCTCCCTGCGGAGGGATGGAGGGGAGAATTGAAGGCACAAAAGGTACAGATCATGGGTTGAGATAAGAACAATTTACTGGGGACAGCAAATGAAATAACAATCCAACTAAATAATAAGCATCCAACTAAAAGCAGTGGTGAACCAGGGACCCAATACGTGCATGACCAGTACAATTTGCTTATAAACTGAAAGGCTTTTTGCCAGGTCTAATATGACACTTATGATGACACAGTGATACAAGTCACAAGTAACAATTACTGCTAATTTTATGCACTGTTTGGAGTAATTTGGCTTGCACTGTTGTCAAACATTTCCAAACTTTCCAGTCTCCTAGAAGCTACACTCACTGATGAAAGTTGGGGCTGTTCAGGCTGGAGACCTCACAGCAACCTTCCAGTATCTGAAGGGGACCACAGGGAAACCAGAGAGGGACTCTTCATTAGGAACTGTAGTGATAGGACAAAGAGTAATGAGTACAAATTGAAAGAGAGGAAATTTAGGTTAGATATTAGGAAGAATTTTTTTACTGTGAGGGTGGTGAGACACTGGCACAGGTTACCCAGGGAGGTTGTGGATGCCCCAACCTGGCAGTGCTCGGAGCCAAGCTGGATAAAGCCTTGAGCAACCTGGTCTAGTGGGAGATGTCCTGCACATGGCACAGAATCATAGGATATGCTGAGCTGGAAGGAACCCATCAGGATCATCGAGTCCAAGTCCTGGCCCTGCAAAGGACCATCCCCAAGAGTCACACCATGTGTCTGAGAGCATTGTCCAAATCCTTCTTAAACACTGTCAGGGTTGGTGCTGTGAGCATTTCCCTGGGGAGCCTGTTCCAGTGTTCAACCACCCTCTGGGTGGAAAGCCTTTTCCTGATACCCAACCTAAACCTCCCTGACAGCTTCAGGCTGTCTTCTCAAGTCCTGTCACCGGTCATGAGAGTGAAGGGATCAGTACCTGCCCCTCCACTTCCCCTCATGCAGGGAGGGTTGTGACTAGGTGATCTTTAAGGCCCATTCCAACCCCTTAACATTCTATGATTCTATAATTTTTGGTTAGCTTAGTATGCATTTCGAAGTGCAGTGAGCTATTTCTGTTTAATCATTTTAATTATGCAATGCCACAAGGTGATTTATGAATTCTATTATATAAAGCATTTTCATTCTTAAATCACAGTGACACAGCAAATGTGAAATCAAACAAGAATGCTGGGCTTTGAAGTCAGATTAGCAGAGGTACAGACATCTCTGAGAGAGATACCATCATCGGGGCCAAAAGCTGCAAGCAGGTGCAGCTCCTCGGAGTTAATGCCAGTAGTAAATTCAGTCACTTTTTGAATAGGTGGGTCTGATAGAGAAAGGTTTGTGGCTGCCTGTATGGCTGTTTCCTTACTCACATCGCCAAGAATCCTTCGTTCACCACCTCTTTTATGCACAGACTAAAGAAAATCCTGACCTAGTTCACTCCTGGAAGTTTGCTGCCTTTCGTGTGACATCTTCTGACCAACTGAGGTGAGGAGAGAGCAGAGATAAAGAGTGAATAGAATTACCAAAGCAATGTTTTCACCACTGAAAGGAGGGGGGACTCTCCTTCTATTCATCAGAGAGTGGTGCAGGGAGGACAAGGGTTTCATTCTGAATGCAGAACAGCAATAATGACAAGATCTATTAAAGCTCCTCTTGGGCCAGGAAAATCTCACACAGAGAATCCCTAACAGTCTCCCACAAGTGAGGCATGACATCTTCACTACTCGGAATAAAATGCTTAATTTTTTTTTTGTACTAGTCTCACATTTTCTGAGATTAATTCTCCACACCTGTCATCCTAACTTCTGTCAGCAAAGTCAAAGATTCTCAGAATAATACACCAGAACACATTAAAGGAAGGAAATATTGTTAAGAAAATGCCCAGCAATAGCAGTGCCTGAGAGTAACAATTAAAAGGAAAGTCAGTGTGACACAGAAATGTACAATGGTGCATGTTGATTCCCATGCCAAGTACCTGGAGCTTGGTTGTATCAACCTATCAGGAAGACTGTGCCTAATAATTCATAACCTGACAGCTACTTACAGCTTACAAAAATTCCAGGTGAGCAAAAAGAGAGGATGAATTCCAACCTTTTTTAGTGGCAAAGTGAGGCAAAAGAGCTGAGAACAATGGCAGAAAAGAGCTGTTTGGCCAAGATGAGAAGAAGGACAAATTAATCTCTTTTGAGGGCCACTACCCTTCTTCTGGAAGTTAAGACTCTCTAATCCTTCTTCTATATACATTAATCTCTTAAAGATATTTTGAGGAAGCAGCTTGAGTAGACGCTGAAAATGAACAGGTGTGTTGACCCTGCTGCAGAAGAGGACTAAGAACAACTAATATGAAGGAATATTGGCCATGGTATTTCTGTGACTTAACAGTTACAACAACAGGCAGGTTAAAACCTAAGGGTTTCTTTCCATTCTTCCTTCTTAGTTTACTTTTTGGAAGCATAAACCAATAATCTTCTTTATTCCAGTGCCCCAACTTTCCTCCTTAAGCAGGTGCTTTGTTAATCGATTTCCTTGGCTTTGACCTTTCGCCACAACGTTTATCACTGGGCCAAAATGTCAGCACTGTAGATGGGGTTTTGTAACAGCACTAGTTAAAATGACTTGCATGCAGTTCTGGAAATGGAGCATCTGACGTGCTGCTAGATGTGGTATCTCCTCCTCAAGGGGCACAAGCAAAATGGAATATCACAGTCACTTTTCCGCAGTACAGGGACCCACAACTTGATTAGAAAAAAGGTCATGGAAGATTGTTATTGCTTAATATATTATGTCTATGAAGGCAATAAAGGCAGCAGCAAGTTAGCCTAAATAGGTTTTCTTTACCAGTACTGTGATTCTGCCAGTTTCCCTACCTATTGTGTTTTCTTACCCTTTGTACTGAATTGTTCAATAATCTGAATGGCTGCATTCATCTGAACCATGGTGCATTATCTTCTCCTTTCTTCCTTTCTTGGGTCCCCTCACTAATGCCGCTTTTCAGTTCATTGTAAAATGTCAGGACCACAATGAATCAACATACTGGCTGTTCTGATGATAACAGCAAAGACTTCCACAACCAAAAGAGGCATTTCCCACATTAGCACTCATCTTGCATGCAACTTAATGAGGCACCTGTGTTATTGTGACCAACAAAACACTTACCTATTCTAATTCAGCTGTAAAACGACTATGCTTTCATATATACATTAGGTGTGTATTGTGGGTTTGTCACTGTCAATAACCTTGAGAATATACTGGTGACATGTGGGGTTTCACTTATAAGTCAATAGAAAAGGATATGAAGCAAAAACTTCTGCAAAGAAGTAAAGCAGGTAACAGTGATTTGTCTTAGTGGAAATACAAAAGGAAAGCTGAGGATAGGGAGGGAGATGTCAACCAGACTGTTTCTTTCCCCATGTGAATTAATGACAGTGGTTCTTAAAAGATTTTACATTAATTTGTTGGGTTCCTGTAAATTTATTATCTTGTAATGGATTCCCATTTCCTGGGGAAAGTGCAGTACTGGAATCCACTTCTATTAACTTGACTAGAATGACTTTCATTGGAGTCATATATGTCAGGTTTAAACAATTTTAGTCAGTTCTTCATGTTTGAAATCAGGCAAACCCCACTGCCCGGCTCTATTTGCAGTCACATCTTTTCAACTTTAAGTATAATGCTGACTATGCTAAAAGATATTACATATATGTTCTATAAACTAAGTACTAAAAGACTGATTTTGAAGTCTCCTGAATCTCACCTCTTTCTTGAGTAGAGCATTCATTCTTCAATGTACAGAGTTCTCTAAAAATTAAAATCTACTCTCAAGCTATCAGATGCCTGGTGACTGACTGAGGAAAAAAAGGCATGGAAATAATTGAAGTTTGTATCTCAGTTTGCCACAGAGCACCAGTAAAGAAATTAAAGTTATTTAAACACTTTTGTGTGATGATAATCTTTGTTTCACTATTGTCTATGGGTTACACTCTCAGGAGGGACATGTTTTAATCAATAAAGCCTCAGCATTACCAGGCAGTGTGATAATAAGATTCTGCAGCATCTGCTTTTTTCAAGGTCCATGAGCATACTACAGAAATCCTCTCTGTGCCTCCATGGACCCTCTCTGCTCCTCCTCCCCACACCCTTGGTGCTGCTGTGACTTTAGCAGGATGCCAACAACATCTCTCAGCTATCAAGGTGCTCATAGCAGGGCTGAAGTTAATAGCTCAGACCATGCACGCTAATGGTTCTTAGTAAATTGATATGTTATTATTGCTTAATTTTGGTAAACATTCTTACTGGAAAGTAGGGTCTCAATTGCAGCCCATCTAAAATAAGCTCGTTTATGCTAATGTCTTTCTCCTTGACACTCAGTAAATTCTTCCTAATGCATTAATTATGACTCCTGATAGACCAATGATTATTTCATATATGCTAATTAGGAATCATTTTATTCAGTCTGCCACACACATCAGTAAACAAGTGGAATGAATTCCCCACAGGGAGGATAAAAAGACAATGATTTTCCTTCCAATGAAGCTTAGAGAATTTACCCCACAAACAAGACATAATTAGAGAGAAATGAGGACTTAAAAAAATGCATTTACAGGTGTGAGAGACACCAAGAACACGTTCTTCTCACTGATAGAATAAAGCAGATTCTTAGCTAATTCATCCTTAGCCAAAAACTCATTCTCAGCTAATGAGTTTTTACTATATATGATTAAGAAGTGCAACCACCTTCTACAAAGTAAATAAAAATTACAATCAAATTAGTTCCGTTTGTGGTAGAACAAATTGATGCCAAAAAAAAAAAAAAAAAAGTGTAATTTCAGCCATAGGTTTGGAAAAGATACAAGGTTGAAGAAAATCATGTGACACATCACTCTCATTTCTACTCACTGAATGTCAAGGTTAAAACATCGTGGAGAGAACTCTTTGCAACTAACGCTTATGACCCTCACCACTACTAAATCCCACAATTCTATGACAGGATCATGTACACCTCCTGTTCATGACTGCTGTATAACTACTAAGGCTATCTCCATAAAAACATAATTTCGGGCTTGGAACCAACCAAAGAGAAACATAAAATGAATGATAAAAAGTAACATCACAAGGAGATATGTTGTTGAGCACCAACTCTTAGATCCTCATGACATAAATGATAATATATTGTAGGATGAAAGCTGGCAATATTTACGTGCAGGTCAGATCCCTAAATACATATTTGTATATCTACAAATATATATATAATATGTATATATTTAGGGTTGAACTTGGAGAAAAATTTATTGTGTGTGGATATGACAATTTGCACTTGAATTTTTCTCTTCATGTCTTAAATCAAGTTAACTCATTTTATAAATTTACACTCTCAAAAGGCAAGAATCCTGCTGGGTACTTTCTGAAAACATGAATAAAGAGTATAGAATATTCTGCAATCTAAATTGAACCACCAATTTTGACGCTTGAGCCAATCTACAAACTAATTTGGTCTTCCAAAATCAGGTATTTCTGTGTTTGGAGGCTCACTGGTTAAAATGGATGCAATAGTAACTCATACAATTAGAAAAATAGCATAAAGTCTGAATGAACAGGTCAGAATGGTTCTGAATCAGAGGATTACTCTGAATGCATATAACTGGTGGGATGTACATTTTTGTATAAACTATCTCTCAATCGTAAGTATAGACCTATATTTTTAAAAAATAAATAAATAAAAGAAAAAGCAGATGAGCAATTGCCTGCAAGAAATTTGCACCTAATTCTATCGTGAAGCCTATGACCACAAAAGTGGGATGAACTGCACTGTCCTAAGGGAGACACATACTGTTGTCTGCAAGGAAACAAAATATGAATTTTTACTTGAATTATTCTAGAGTCTGGGAGTATTGGGATGAAATCTGAGCCAATTTCTGGAATCTAAAAAAGTGACTTTCATCTTAAAAAGATCCCATGGAATATGAATTGCAGAACAAATTAATGTCATCAGAAGTACTTTTTATGTGTTACTTATGCTGAAGAAAATGGAAGTACCTTTCCTAGGCAGACGAATAGAAATTTACAGTGACTACAAATTAATGTACAAATTAATGTACCATTGACGTATTCTTAGTCCTTAGGAACATGTTGATTCTGGATTTTGTGTTCCACAGCAGGGAGCAGTCTGTAAAAACTTCCAAATTCATCTTGCAAATAATTTGTAGTGAATAATTTGTTGGTTTGCGTTTGTTGTTTTATTATGGTTTTGGGGATTTTTCATCTAACTTGAAGAACACTTTTAATCAACTGAGACACAGAAAATACAGTACTGAAGATATGCCATCAAAAGCAAAAGTCCTTGTGTGAAATCATCGTAACTTTTACACCACCATCATCATAACTTTTTTCAGGCAAGGCGACTCCTTACCATAAGGGTCAGCAGGTATACACTTACTCCTAATGGAACTAAAAAAAGCTAATGACTCCCTGAAACATTAAGGGAAAAAAAGTCCAGGGTTATTAAAATTAACATCAGTCATCACTGACAGAAAATCCTTAACTGTCCAGTTAGATTACTCAGCCATTCAGACTCTGTGGAGATAAAGGGCTACTTACAGGCTGTTTAAACTCCACTACAGTTCTAATGAATGCAGAACAGATAAATCTGGAAAGCAAGCACCTTGGGAAAAAAATAGTAGAAAATGCAAAATTTAATTTCATTCACGTACTTTGGTGTTTTGGGGGCTGATGTCCGGTTGAGTGGTTGTTGCAGTTTATGAAAAAGGTAATGAAAGATCAGATGGGTGCTGTTCAGGAGCATTAGCCATAATGATCACATTGTAAGCTATTAGCAGTTTTAAATATATAAATATATAGCAGCTAATGGGATATGGGTTTATATCAACACAGCAAGGTTATTTTGTCACTAACTGTTTTTTAAAGAGAAGAAATAGAAATACTAAGTTACCTGTATACTGCACTATTTAATGTTAATTTAAACAAAGTTATGAAGAGTAAATTTAATCTTATATACAATGTATTGAAAACTCATTAAACCATAATGATGGTCCCTTGCTGGTAGTTGAGCAGTGGCATGCTTCACTTGTTTTTCAACACATCACCTTAATATTCAAATATATCTATCTCACTAAACATCAAATGAAGTCCCATGGAAATCCAAACTCTTACTGAGTTTTAGTATACACAAGTAGGGGAAATTTCAATGAACTAATCTTTTTTTTCCCCTCACAGAAATCAAAAGCTACTAGAAACCTTCATAATTCTATTTACATCTTCAATAACCACCTTCTCAAACAGCAAATAGTTTCCACAGTTTTGTTAGTTTTCTAAATTTTTATTGATTTTTTAAAACAAAGAAATTAAAGCAAATAGCTGAAGGTATGTCATCATTTTATTAACACCTATTTAATGCTACTCATAGTGGTTACTGACTTCATGGAAGGTAGGACTGTCCCAGTAGGCTTCCTCATAATATGGGCATGAAATTTTCACCCCCACACAGTTGATCCTGCGAGCACAATGGCATTGCTTGGAGGAACAGTGACATATAAGACTAAATTTGCTATCAATTTGCTATTTGAACTGGTATTGAACACCTTTCTATTTTTTGTAAGTTTCATAAGAATACAAACAAAGAAGAAGTTGATTTCCTGGTCGGAATTTTCGTTTATACCCTGACATTCAACCCAGTTGTTTTCATTGGTTTATGCAAATTCTTGTTCTCCACTGCTAGTGTTTCCAAGAAAATGGTATCATTGTGCTCCTTGTAATATTACAGAGAGAAGGATCTGAAAATGCTTTGCTACATTTCACGCTACATTTGTTTAAAAGCACAGAATTTATTTTCAAGCCATTTAGGATTTGCATACCTGTTTGTGGGGGTGGAGAGGCAGCGCTGAGGGAGGAAGAGGAAGCAGTAAAAGTCAGGCGCTTAATTTTCAAACCTGGGAATCATATTCTGTTCCACTGGACACAGAGCCTACTTTCTGGACAAGACTGACATCAATTATATGAGAAATTTTAATACTTTCAATATAATGGATGGTGGGTTTAATTACTTAAATATATAATTGCCTCACAACTAAGCCCAGTGATGGTTGTGGAGATGATGTTGGGGGACCAATGGAGCACAGTACAGTTTAGCCAAATAAATTCACTCCCAACATAGCTCCTATATTGAGGTGAGAGAAAGTCCTACACCAAGGCATCCTTCTGGCACCTTCCTCAGAGAGCTCCTGGCAGAATCCAAGTCTCTGTTCAGTTTTAATCTTTGTCATTGCATGATTAGCACGAGCACACTTGACTCACATAGAAATGTCAGATTATATGTTAAGAATCCCTCTCTGTGAAAAGAGCGTGGATCTTGAGAAATATCAAAAGTCATGTGCCACAATTCTCTTGTGCTAGAATCTGTGCAAATGTAAAACCAAAACATTGCTGGTATTCTAAAAATGAATCAGAAATATACTCAGGTGGCACTAGAGAAAATTCACTTTTGTAGTTTGTTTGGTAAGATGTTTGTAATGAATGGGTTTATGAGTAAAACATTTTAGTTTAAATTAAGTCAGAAAGAAAAATCAGGAGATGGAGAAGGCAAAGAAAACCTAAACAAAGGGTTGTAGGAAGGATGAACTCTTTACCTCCGCGCTTAGAAACAGCCGGGAGAAAATAAACACATGCATTACTGCATCCATTTACTGTAGATGAAATAAAATACCTTACATTGGTAATCACATAATCAGAGATGCACTCTGCCCTGGAGCAGGGTTCCTGTGACAGTGAACTCCAATTCATGCTGAGGTTCCCATCTGCAGGTGCAATGACACACTACTCTTCTTTCAGCTTGCCATGCACCAGTCTCAACCTCATAAAAACTTTCACATTTCATTAAGTTTATAAAATGATCTCTATTATGTATTTCTTTAACACCATTTCTACTGATTTCTACCTTATTATCTTATATTTAATGATCAGTTCAGTGAAGTGGCTTTTTTAAAACCTCTTCTTTGGAATTTGTTTTTCCCTGCGAGCTGTTTTCCCTACTTATGTTTGGGAGTCAGGAAGATACTGCTTGACCAGCAAAAGTTGGCCTTTCTTGGTCTCAATGAAAAAGAAAAAAATTACAGCAAAACTGAGATAATTATTAACCAATATGATTGAGAATTGAGTTCCATTATATCCATGTATCACAGTGAGAACATTCAGCACTCATACAGAAAAAAAATTAAAAATTCAGCAAAATATTATGTACCATGTATAGCAAAATCAAAAGCCCACTGATTAGAAGGAGACTTTGCAGCAAACTGTAATCAAAGTTTTGATTTCAATTTTATGCTTCTTTGGCTGTTTCAGAGGCTTCTTCATTCTCTAACATAATATTAGAAAATTTAACAAAAGGAAGTTGAATGGGCGTCTGGAATTTTGGAGTTGCTCTTTGCCTTCTCTATCATTACAGTTCCAAGAAATTCAGGGAAATGTATCCAGCTTGAATACATCCTCAGATTGCTTGGTTGAAATGCTGTGTGCCTACAAATCACCAAAATGTTCTTCTCGGAACAGAGTGACTTTGGGGAGAAAGGACTTCCACACAGAATGGAAAACCTGAAAGGAAATTAGTTCAACATATAGAACTAATTCTAGTCATTCGTGTCTTTCACGCATGTTAGTCGAGCATTCCCATTGCTCCACACCTGCCTTGATAATCACCACAAAGTATGACTGGAACATCAGACTGTGTCCTGTCATTAAAAGGTAATTAGTTTTAATTTGTTGTTAATGATAAAAGAACCAGCGATGGGGGTTTGTTTAAAACTCTGCGTCTCTTTAACTGTGATTTTTAGTTAGCCCCATTTTTTATGGTGCAGTAAGACTACTATTCCTGATTACATTACTCCTTCTTGTTCATACGGGTATTAATCTTTCACGGATAACGTGGCCTGTTTCTAATGAATGCCTTAAGCCTTAGAATAAAAGCACTCAATTTAGGTTCTTTAGAAATAGTGTCTCATTGAAACCACATAGGAGATTGATTAAACACCTTGCTGTCCAAATGACTTAGGAAAATTAATGGACCCAATCGAAGTAAAAACCTCTATGTTCTTTTCTTGTAACAAAATAAGGACAACCTAAACGTAAAAAATTGCCAAGGAGATTATATAAGCAATCAGCTGCTAACAATGCTTTTCTAAGTGAGCCAATATATCAACATTATTCAGAATTCTGGCTTTATTCAGGCTTCATTGGGAAGAGCAATTATACCAGAGAAAAAGTAGTAGAATTTTCTCTCTTATTAATAAGGGGTAGTAGAAGAGTTTTGGAGGTTATTACAAAGCTAGTGCGATATTTTCAAACTGAAAGAGGGGAAAGTTAGGTTAGATATATGGAAGAAATTCTTTTCTGTGAGGGTGGTAAGGTACTGGAACAGGTTGCCCAGAGAAGTTGTGGATACAACCCACCTCTGAGACAAGGTAACCAAGGTTCCTGCTAATAAATCCCTTGGGGTGAATTCGAGTGAAAGGACACTGAATGGTTGGCGTATATATAAGGCAGATTTATTTTAAAACTAATTGCAGCAGAAAGAAGGTGTATGGCCATTTTAGTTATTTTCTCTAAAAGTATGAAAATTCATTAAGAAAATATATAAGGGAAAGAAAGAGAGGGAAAGGATAGAAGTAGATAGTGAAGAGGAAAGATATCACCGTATGTGGATCCAGCGACAAGACTTGATTGTTGCAATTTCAGTGTCACTGACTGGAGCAATGGTCACAGTTTTGATCCACTCTGAGGCACAGCAATTCATTAACTCCTTATTGCCCAGCCTTTTACACCATCCCTGCAAGTGTTCAAGGCCAGGCTGGATGGGGCATTGAGCAGCCTGGTCTAATGGAAGTCTCGCTGCTCGTTGCAATGAGGTTGGAACTAGGTGATGTTTCTGGTCCCTTCCAACTCAAATAATTCAAGGATTCTATGATTCTAAGATATTAAGATGAGGTGTTCTCATAACCGGAAATGAAAAAACAGGAAAACAGAGATCCATCAGTTATTCATGCCTCAAATAGCCTAAGATGGGTTTCCACACTGGTGAAGCAGCATCAGCATCAGCTTCTGAGCTCTCTTCTGCGTGTTGCATGTGTCTAAATATGCATGTAGGGAGATCATTTCACACTGCTCTCCAGCCAGAAAAGGCACTGATCACCTTACTGAAAGTTCACAGGAAAAACCCATCAAGACAACAGCTCAGTCCTACCTGACTTCTTTGTGTAGACTGCCTTTACAGTGTGTATTTTGGGGAGCAAAAGTATGCCTTTGTAATTATTCAGTATGTGATGCAATGGAGTTCCCTCTGAGATCCATCAATGCTACTGGACTGCAACTAATAACTAAAAATCTTCAAACAGAACTGTCTGTAAGGGTGGTTGCTTGCAGAGAGAAGACTTCAATGAATTCGGAAGGTTATTATATACATGTCCTTACACTCCTGCATCCAAGAAAAGATCAGTAGTGCTGACAGTCAAAAAATGAAGCAATTAAAAGAGTGGAGTTTAAGTTGCAACCAGTATCACATGAAAGTGCCGTAGGAGAGTCTGAAGTTTTAAAGCAAAAGATGAAAAAAGAGATAAGCAACAGCAATATGCTCTGAATCAGACATTTAAATGAGTGGCCAAATAAAGGCACTGAGGGCTCACGGCAAAATGCAGCACATAAGGCAGTTTTGTAGAAGAAACACCTGAAAGACTTGCTGAAAGACTTGCTAGAACATCCACCTTAAGATACACCTAGTTAGTAATGGAAGACAGCTTTAGGCAAAGGTATACAAGAAGCTGGCTGTATGTGGGGACGAACAGCAGATTTCCACAAACAGGTGAAGAGTGCATTGCTTTAAACCTCAAAATGCCATGGTCCCCAGGACCAACCTGGACAGAGAAAGCAGTTGACTGCCTTCTGTCTGCTCCATGGCTCAGGCAGATGAAACCCACAACAGCAGCAAACACTGCTGTGGAGCCACTTTGCAAAGTCGACTCATCACTACAAGTGGCCTCCGCGCTTACTTATGACATTATTACCTTCTGTCCCACTGCTAAAATTAAAAACCAGGCTCCCATTTCCACAGTTGAATAGGTTGTTGTGTTTAAATTACACCCATTAATTTCAGGATTCCAGTCTGCAGAAGTCTCTACACAACAGCTCATTACAATTTTCTGAACATCATAAGAAACCCAAGAATTTTATCCTTAAGATTCCCTTTATTAAAATATGCTACTGGAGACTGTAATTTTTAAAGTAACCTAACATTGTGTCAAGTAAAAATCCTGAACTTTTCTTTACTTGAAAGAAAGCATTGCTACATCAAAAATGTTACATTTTCTCCAACAGCCCATCTCTAATGTGAAAATTAATGTGCCCTGCCTGAGATATTCTGCAATAATACTGAATGCATTAAAAATTGCTTCTTCTATTCGGTACTGATTAGATGGCTTTTGAAGTATAAAATGGCCAGCAACAATTGCTTTTTATTGATTTACATTTTTTATTACATTTTGCGTAGCATAAAATTAATTTCCAAATTATTACCTAGTTAGCAAACATTCCAGCTAATTAGAGATTTTGAAAAATCTTTCCTATGAACTAACATAGGAAGAAGTGAGGGAAGGACTTCAAAACTAGTTTTGCAGTAGCTGCCAGAACCACTTCAGTAGTGTGGCAATACTGGTGTCCAAGTCTAAAAGCCTCATCATGCACCAAAGCATCACAACAGCTAAAATAACCACAAAAATCACTGCTTTTTATCACAATTATTTAAGAAAAATATATATTTTGCCTTAAAATAATGATGGCCTTTGTGATTTTCCAAAAGGAAATGAAAGAAGTATTCTAATGAGTTTTGATTTGATTCTAATTTTTTTTGCAAAAAAACCCTCATGTAAAGACATTAAGTGAAGGGTAGATCTGTCTCCAATTATATCTATTAATCTGGAACATTCTTAATACAACCAAATCAGGAAAAAAATAAGAATAGTAAGAATTTTGCAGCTTCAAATACATTTCCTCATTCCTTTCAAATAAAATAATAAAAAGAAGAACTACAAAGTGAAATTGTGTGGACCTAGGATTTCTGAGTCATCTTTAATTTGTTGAAACTAGTTAGTACTGAAATTTAGACTGACGAAATAAATTTCACATAGGCATTCCCAGATTTTCTTGATTTTGTGCAATGAATTGTACAGCCTTCTAGAGGCTGCACTGCTGTGACCTATATATATTCCACCACAGAAGCTCCAACCTCCTGGACCATTTCCTTGATGCAGGGGGCAGCCACCCCCAAGGGGTGGCATCTCTCCGCTCAAGGAGGCACTTGTGCAAACACCAAACCATGCTCATCTCCTGACCAGGAGATCTCCAGCACCAGCCAGGGGTTGAGCCAAGCCCTTCCAGCAGCTGGGCAGCACTGACACTGAGGTCTTGCTGCATTTCAACTCATCTTGGTACAAAAACCAGTTTCTTCCTTCATCTAAGGCAAGACTGTGACAACAAAAGGGAAATGCTGTATTATCATTGTAGCTGCCTCATTTTTATATAGATTTACATCTGGCACCTTTACATGACTGCTGTAGAGATACAAGCCAGACTTAAGAGTTGACCCAGTCCCTAGGAAAGCTACAGGGGCTTCTGTTCAGCTCTAACCTTACACCAAACCCAGCATTGCACACTTCTACCGAGCACCAGCTGGATGGGGCTGAAGAAGTTCTTTAGTGTAGGTTGTCAAACAGTCCTTCTCTTAAAGGTTGCATCATTTACTTTAAAATTAAGGGAAAAAAAGAGTAAAAGGAAAAAAGACACAAGGGTGCTTTGCTTTTGGCTGCTTTATCATCTGTGTGCTCTGCTGATGGATGATGGAGCCCAGTACTGACCACCTAGTGCTGCTACCAAACTGCAGTAGACCTGTCCAGACCCTTTACACTCTGAATGCCTTCATTTAAGGTTCTTGGCATATTCCTCCTCTGGACCCTCGAGGTCTCCTAAGGTCTGCTGCTGAGCACAGGGCTATGCCCGAGCAGCATAAATGCACCTTGAATCCACAGAATGGCTTTGGGCTGGAACACAGGCTCAGGATGGTACTCAAATATGAATCCCACCGAACTTCAGAGGCATCAATGAACTCTTCAGCAGTATGTGAAGGAGAAGCAATCAATCTGAATGTTCAGCAGCCGCTCACAGAATCAAATATCCAGAGAGAGCTTGAAGTACAACATCTGAGAAGATTCTGTAAATGAGGAGAACACAACATCTACTTGCAAATGCCAGTAAAGCATTCCCATCCCTTTGATTACATCTGATACTCTAGAAATGTTTCAAGTCTGATGCTCACAGAACTGGATCTATTTTTTGTAAGAACAAGAGAAATAATCTGTGTTATTTTTTTCTGTGTTGTACCAAATCATTTAAAAATGGGATAGCATTTTTCATGCTTAATCCTATCTAAAGTTTTTTATGCTTTGATTTATTTTAGCAATATCTGTTTTGTGATAATACTGTGTATTTTTTTTTCTCTTTCATAAAACCAATTTTAATGTACTCATTTACTTCAGAGCCTCACAAAATGAATTACTAAACAAATTAAATCTCTCTCTCTCCCAGTATCTGGTCTGCTTTGGAGTTGTCCATGGTATGGCAGTAACTGAAGTGACCTACTTGAGAGATAACTCCTCATTAGCTGGTTAGGAGGGAGAGTGGCCTCCCCACAGAATAAGAATAGTAGAGTCTTGGGAGGGTATGCCTTTCTGTTTGATGATTCAATTTGCACTATTCTCATCCCCGAGGCACACTGAGATCGTAAGGGGCATGCCCTGGTGTTCAGAGTGCCACAGGAAAATGTTCACAGCTGCAGTCTAATATTGGGTTTCAATACTTTCTTGGGACATTCTGGAATAATATGTCTGATTTCCTCTAGCACATGTAAGGAACAGCAGATTATGTACAGCTCCTTCTCTGCCCAGCAATGCTCCCCAAAAGCCCAGGGGATAGTTTGACAGAAACCACGTGGTATTTATTAGTCTATATTTTAACATGGGAAACTAACACTCAAATCCAGATAGCCCAACTGCTGTATGATGCCATGTTCTTTGTGTTTGTTGCTAGCACTGCCTCATCAACAAATGTCATAAGGCACAAAGATAAGGAGTCGTGTAGGCCACCTGAATTAGAAATAGACAATAAACACAATAGAAAAACCCTAAATCCCATTTGTAAGACACAAGAGACCCACCAGACTGGGTTCTGGCAATGGGCAAACCTCCCAGCAGCAGAATTCAAAAGGTGAGAACAAGTGTGAAGGGCTCTCACAGGTGTCCTGCCTTATTCACCCCCAAAGCATCAAGTGAGCTGGGCTGGTACTAAGGACAACCCAAAGTCTGACAGTCAGGAAGAGCTCCTGCTCAGCCTGACTGAGGGACTTCAATACTCTGTCCCAGGAACATAAGCAACCAAGCTTCATGATGCAAAGGCATATTGCAAGATGTTGGGAAGGCTACAGTATCATGACAGCCCGCTGCAGAGCTCATCACGGGCTAGCAGACACCAAGACCGTCGGTGAACAGGCACACCCCAACCTGTGAAACAGAGTCACAGATGAGGAGCCAAAGACAGGAGCCCTAAGCACAGCAGGTAGATCTGTGGCCAGAGGCAGGTGTAGAACAGCAGCACAGAGACAACAGCTCAGTGACCGCCATGCTCAAGGAGCTGCAAGTACCAACCGTAACCAAATGCTGCTGCCAAGGGACAGACAACTAACACAACTAGCAAGCTTACAAAAATCCTAGCCATGAAGAGGCCAATACAAAAAAAAAAAAAGAATGATGCCACCCCCCAAAAAATCCCCGAACCAAGCCCAGAACCGAACACTGAAGCTGCTGTAACAGAAGTGGTGGAGTCCACGGTCCACACTTGCAGGTAAGCTAAATAATGAGTGCATGTCAGGGCCTGTTTTTTACTATCACCTACTCTGTGGTAAAGGGCCCAGACTGACAGTGAGGGAAAGTTCTTAGTGTTCTAGGGGCACAGGGCAATGTAGATGCAACTAGAGTGGACAAATGAGAAACCTCTCAGAGAAGAAATGCAGTCATAGTGCTGAGAAAATCCTTCATGAAATTTGAGAACACAGATAAGAAGCTGGATGCTTGCTCAAAAGCCAGTATGCTGGAAGGACAATGAAGCCACAGAGGATACAGTGGTCCAGCAGCAGACCAAGCCTTTGCAATCCCTTGCAACAGAATCCTCTGGGCAAAGCAACCAAGCAAATGTTAGGAAAAGGAAGGCTTACATTTAAAACAAAGAGGTCACAACCAGAGTGGAATTTGGAGGGAGTAGCGTGGTAGCAGAGGGTTTGGAATAGGCACCATGAAGTCCATCTGCTGCCATTAGGTTTGACTGCTAGCTGCTGTTGACTAATTTATAAAAAGTTCCATCATTAAGCAGTTAGTTTAGATTTAGATACATGCCGTCCTCTCAGTTTATTATCTAATGTGAAATACCCAGAGCAGCAGACACAGAAATGTTATGTTCCCTGCAGCTCACAAAATCAAATGCCTTTCAGTTCCAGGCTTTAATTTATAGTCTTTCTTCCAGGTGGTGGCAAGGCACGGATCCAAGGTACAGTGTGGCTTGCACCAGCTGTTGGCACTCATGCAAGCCTAATTTTGGCAAGCAGGGGAAGAGGCAGGGCATGAGATGCCATGGCAGCCGTTCTGGTGTTGGCTTGGTGCCTTGAGAGCATGGCAGATTTTCTTGTATGTTTGTCAGGCCTGGATACTTCTCCCAGTTACTGTATGTTCTTTAAACCAAAGTGAGTCTCCAGCTGTGTGGTGAAGCAAACTTTAAGCAACCAAGTGAGTGTATGATACAGAAATATATAGAAATTTTTGAACTTGCACAGCGTCTGAAACTCTGTCTCTGTGCACCAACACATTGTGCACTTCAGCCTGATTCATATGGGCAACCATTTAGATGACAATGATGGTATTTTAATTACCAGTATTTCTAATTTTGGCTTCTATCAAGTGCAGTGTTAAGATAGATCCTGAACATTTGTATAACAAAATTGACTCAAATAATACTATAAACTCTAAATAGCTGGCTACCAAACCCCACATGAAATGATGCTCAAGTAGTGCTGATGTTTGAATTAGCAGCACCGTGAAAAAGCAGCTACAGATTACAAGCTGAAGTGAGCAAACTCAATTGCCAAACACAGATCATGTGCTGCTTTATTATTTGGCTGTTCTCTCTTGAGCGCCCTAGGTTGAATAGAGCAACTCTAATTCAGCAGCTGCTGACATGAAGCCAAATACTATTCCACTGCTTACAAAAAGCATGTGAAAAAGCAAGGAGAGAATCACGAAATGAAGAGCTGAAGCAATGTTCATCTAATTCAGAGCTGAGAGCATGGAGGGTGAGAAATGAAGGACCACCTGCCACACATGTAAGGGACAGGGAATTAAATACAAGCATTATATGGACACATGGCAAGGGCAGTTGCAAGGTGTGCCTGAAACCTGGGTAAGCATCCAGGTGGTAACAAGGCCCCTGCCTTGTGGGGACGTTATTTGCTGGTCTCTCAAATTTTGGTGCTATAATCCTCAGTATCACTGGTAGATACACTTTAACTTTAGTTTAATATAACTCTAATTTTAATAGGATTATCTGGGGATAGGCTCCCCAGAAAAAATGTGAAAGGGAATTAGGATACTTCTGAGAGAAATCCTCACCTAATGTATCCTAGTCAGAAGAAGAGACACACACCCTCTTCCAGACATGCTAAAAAGCCTTATTCTGGGGTGACATGGCAATGATCCAGGAACAAAGATAAATCTTTTCATATTACTGGGCATGCCTTGCATTTTAATTATTTGACAGAGAAGCAAGCCAGGGGCCTGAAGACAGAAGGAGGCATGGAGTGGATTGGGGCTTTATTTGGCTCACTAGACCTGGATTACTTACCTGAAGTGAAAAAAGATTTCAGTAAGAGATCATGTAGAGCTACCAATGCCAGTTCTGTTTCCAAGTGCATCAGAATTTAGCCTCAAATTAAATCAGTAGTATGGGTCCATACTTACCCTGGTCTAATTCACAGCAGAGTCTTGTATCATTGGCTTTGTTACCAGGGAAACCGGCTGCTAGGAAAGGGGTAAGGTTTAGGATGAATATTCTCTCTTGTGACAAGATAGAACATATTTAGTACTGGAATAGTGTGCATCAGTTGACAGTGGCCAATACTTTTTTCTTTGAAACAAAACCCACCCTGGATTCAACTCCCTGTTTGGTGATGACCAAGATGATAATAAGAACTCTAAAATCCACCTATGACATCTGTTGTACAAGCAAAAATACATAACTTTATAAACAACCTTAAAAAACACCAGCACCAGAAACTGCAGTGTTTTATCTGTGGTGAGCACTACTGTTGGATGCCTAAAGTATCTTAGTTACCAATTCTAAGATTAGTTTTGAGTACAACACATGTTTGTTTATCCAGCATATTGGATATCCAGCAACAGGTCTCCATGCATTCATCTGTCTTTTTGCCTTAGGGCACCGAAGGAAACTTTTCAAGTAGAGATTTGCCCACAAAAACCGTGCTAAAGGTGTCCCTCAGCAACAATTTCAGATGAGATGATGGTGGCAGGTTGAGAGCAGCACACGTTCCTTTTGTA
Source organism: Pipra filicauda (assembly GCF_003945595.2). Classification (NCBI taxonomy): domain Eukaryota; kingdom Metazoa; phylum Chordata; class Aves; order Passeriformes; family Pipridae; genus Pipra; species Pipra filicauda. Next base: position 2,296,835 of record NW_024104598.1, read on the forward strand.
CCTTCCTCTGCTTTTTTATTGGTGTTGACTTCTCTCTGAGAGGCACACAAATACCTTGTCTACACTTTTACCTTGTGTACAATACACCAAATCAGATCACCCAAAACACATGACCTGAACAGTCTCGCTCAGGGGAGGTAATGAAAGCCCACCTGCTGAACTGTGAGAGCCAGAAAAATCAGATGCTTAAAGACAGTGCATTAATAACCTCTAAGTAAACACCAAAAACCCATGAATATTTTAAATTGGTTTCAGGGATGTAGTTACTACTTTTTAGTAATAGGTATTATGACAGCAAGGATTTTTAAAGGAGACTGATGGATTTAGGAACCCTGCATATTTGGATATTAAGTCATGTAGAGCATTTAAAACCATTAATGTTCATAGCTGCAATAAATTCATATTTGTTAAACTTGTTTCTATTTTGTGCTTGCAAACTGCAGACACATAGAATAAAAATAGGTTCTGAAATTCTGTCATTTCAATAACATGCACTGGTCTTTTTCTTAATGATATATATAAAAGGAGTCTACAAAACAAAGAGTTCCATTAAAATGTCTAGCACCTCTCTATAAATAAGAAAGACAAAAACCCCTGTATAATTTCAGCCTCAAAACACTTCAGAGAAAACAACAGGAAAGAATAAAATCCATGTTTGTGTGATGGGCACAGGGGCTCATCTGCACGTGTGTGTGCACTGTGTAGGTGTGTGCACACTGTGAAGCACCAACTTGATTTTATTAGATGGATCTCTGTGCTAGCAAACTAATTCTAGCAGTGAAAATTCCAGAAGCCTTTGATCTGTAGTTCTAAGCAAAACAAACTCTTTGCCAACCCAGGCATTTCCCACACACTGCTCTGTGCTCTCCACAAACACCCCAACGAGGTCAGCCCTTTGAAAGGAGAACATACCCAGGTTGCAGGAGAGACAACTGTGAGCAACATTCCTGAGAAGGCAGTTTATGAACAGATGGCTTGAGTGGTGCTTGCAGCCTACCCACAAGCAGCAAAAACCTCCCCTGTGATTTATTTCCCCACGAATCTGTCAGGGTCTCCCCACGTCCTCTGGAAATCAGTTCTTTCAGGTAAAAAAATCCAAGCCTTTGCTTTGCTGTCTTTACTGAGCTGTTAATTCATATTATCACAAGGTCAAATTTCTTTAAAAACATGAATATGGCCACAGTGTTACATAGCAAAGGATCCTCTACCCCAGGATCCTTTCTGTACCAAGTACCAGAAGAGGATGCTAGGGAAGAATTTCAAAACAGGGCAATCACACTGTATTACCTTGCAAATACTTTCACCATTTCCAGATCAACAGATCATCTCTGCATACACAGAAACCCACTGTGGATTTCTCTTCCCTGAAACTCTCTAGCTTCCTCTTGATCCCATATGAAGTTTTAGCATTCCCAAACCAATGAGCTTACCAGCTTCCTCCCTCTGACAGCATCAATATAGGCATAAAGAGATTTATACTGACACTGCCAGTGAAAGGGATTGACAAATAGCAGCTTTTCAGCTGCTGAAACAAGAACATGAAAAGAGGTTGATTTAAATAGATTTCTATCACATGCAATTGAAAGCAATCAAGGGTTCTGAACAACAAGAATGACTCTTTTAAAACAACAATTAGAAGTCAGGCTCAGCTTTAGCTTTCTAAAAGTTACATGTCTAATGTAAATTATTATAATTTCTTTATATTGTATCTATAGTTAGGAATATATAGCAAGGTAACTTGTTCCAGATGACAAGTCAAATCCTCCCTATGATAGCTGGTTCCTGGAAGTGCCTAGAAAATTAACAGGGGCTTATCTTTTCTTACAGCAACTCTTTTACTCTTTGTTTCATTCATTAAAAAAATAACCTTGGATACCTAAAACAATTCTGTGCATAAGAAAACAACAAAATTGTTTCCTAATGAAACATTCCTTAAAATACTGCTGGAGGGGTCTCAAAAGAGCTATAGGATAAACCACTGTTTCAGTGTAAGGGTAAGGCTCAGACAAATCCCACATAATTTATATTTATCTTGTTGCTAAAAGAAATGTCTGACATCAGTTTTTCTTGAAAAGGAAGATTACCCTTGGTTACTAAAGGAGAAATTATATCACTAGGAGCCCACTGCTGGAGTAATGTTTATGATACCTTCACCCTTAAATGGGTTCCCTTGAGTAATGCTATGGAACAACTGGCTTCCCAGAAATATGACATCATCTTCTACCATTTAATTGAGTCCCTGAAATCAGTGGAACATTCAGGAGAGGCTGTTCAGGTGCAGCTTATTGGGACTCCAGGATCTACATCTTTATACACTGCATTGGATTTTCCTAAATAGGCTTTTATTTCTTAATTACTCTCTTCTCCTTGACAGATATTTGCAACTCTTATTACAGCAATTTTACAACAAGCCACATTACAGTCAAATGTAAATCATTACACAAAATCAGAATCCTGGTTACTTCACACTAGAATAAATTAAATAATTTTGTTCAGCAGTTAGGCTAACGTTATAATTCTCAGCACTTCTATTTTTTTCCATCTTTCAGAACCATGACTGTGAAAAAATGTCTGAAAATAAATCTTTTCTTCGCTAAATAGGGTCATTTCATCAGACAGTGACAAATGTCTCACTGGGTGCAACATACGGATCACTTCAATACATGGGAGGCTCAAGGTCCTTCCTTTTGCTTTGTTTTTATTCACCAAAGAGATTTTCAGACAAATATATACCTTAAAAAATTGGTTTATGCTTTCTGTGCACTCATATTTGTAGCAACACAATCATTGCCATGCACATCTTAAAAAACAATTTGTTGATTAACACAAAAGCACGGGAGTTAGAATGACAGCCTGTATGTGTTCTTATTTTAAGCATTCTGTCATTAAACAATGTTTATGAGGAACACCTTATGTGACAGCAGGAAAGCCACTACCACCACTCAGAAATTAAATAAGACTCTATTGTAAGTGATATTCTATACACTTACTATCATAAATAAACAAAGAATCATTTTCATGCCTGTATGGAAAGAAAAACCACTTATATTCATCAGAGCAGTGGGTGCAGTTCAATTTGTAGTTACAACAACTTTAAATTAGCATTTACTTTACTAAAGCCGGTGTAATTCTGCTGACTAAGTGACATGAAAGAGGAGTTCAGCTGATTTCCCAGCTGGTCTGGATCCCATGGACCAGATTCCATGTGTGCATGTCAGTCAGCTCCCAGGTGCCAAGTAGGAGCAAAGGAATCAATTATCCTAGGGGGCTGTGGAGATGTGGTCCATCCTGGGTGCAGATGTCCCCTCAGGTTCTCCTCTTCCCCAGAGCAAGTCTTCAGCAGTCATCTCTCAGGGGCAAAGCTGGAGAGAAACAACTGGGTCTTCAAGTCCAGCCCTCTCTGCTGTCATGGATGTATGAGCCAGACATCTCTCCCAGCTCTCATCCTCCAGGTGACCAGGTCATCCAGACTGGTGACCTCAGGCCCTCAGGTCTCCTTCCAGGTCAGGAAGGTTTGGTGATACGAGAGGGCTCCTGCACCACCATGGCTGGACCTCTTCTCCCCCCACCCCAGCCATGTGCACCAAGCTCTATATTAGGGTCTCACCAGAGGTTCTTACAGTACTGAACAGGTCTATGGGATGTTTGTGCTTTTGCAGGAATGAGTTGGGAAGATATTTTTGTTGCATTTATATAACAATTACCAACTGCTGAACTGGAACAGACTGTTCAAGGCTTTTCTGTCTGCGCTTTCAGCGCCCACATCAGATCAGATTCCTCTTTCTCACTCATCTTTTGCACCTTGGATTTGTCACTTCTAGTCTCTTTCCCCCAAAAAAGCTCTTCCTTAACCCAAAAAGAGCTGCAGAGAGAACTACCTACTCCATCCATCAGCTAGTCCCCTAACTCCACTTCTTTTCCGTGTTGGTGCTTTTCCTTCTGAAACTAATGAGAATTATTAGCTGAATATAGATTTCTTCACCTCTTGGCCACAGAAATAATTACATTTTAAAAATTAAATCAGACATCCACCTCATTATAACCCATAATTTCTGAGATACTGAGAGAGTACCTTGAGTGCTGCATCCGCGTTCTGGGTCCCCAGCACAGGAAGGACATGGACCTCCTGGAATGAGTCCAGAGGAGGCCATGAGGATGATTAAAGGGATGGAGCACCTCTCCTATGAGGACAGACTGAGAGAATTGGGATTGTTCAGCCTGAAGCAGACAAGGCTTTGGGGTGACCTAATTGCATCCTTCCAGTAACTGAAGGGAGCCTACAAGAAAGACAGAGAAGGACTTTTTACAAAAACATGTAGTGACAGGACGAGGGGGAATGGATTGAAACTAAAGAGAGGAGGTTTAGATTAGATATTAGGAAGAAGTTCTTTACTATGAGGGTGGAGAGGCACTGGAACAGGTTGCCCAGAAAAGTTGTGGCTACTCCATCCCTGGAAGCAATTTCGAGGCCAGGTTGGATGGGGCTTTGAGTGACCCAGTCTAGTGGAAGGTGCCCCTGCCCATGGCAGGGGTTTGGAACAAGATGATCTTTAAGGTTCCTTTAAGACCATTCAGTGATTCTATTTCATCAGGAAAATCAAGGGATATTTTAGGGAATAGAAAAAAAAAAGAAAAAAGAGACATGAATTATATCAGGATAATTTCAATCTGAAGATTATTACAGGTAGAGAATTTAAGAAATCTGAAACATAAAACTATCTGCAAAACAGTATCTGGCTTTAGAACTGTCAATATATGTTTTATTTTCATATCCCACTAGTGACCAAGTTTGAAAACTTTTGCTTATATCCCCATGAGAAATATTCCTGAAGATGCTCGTTATGGACATATGATTTGGTATTATATATATTGATATATCAAGAAAATTACTTAGAAATTACCAGGGTGACAAAAAAACCACTCCAGGCTTTGGAAAAAGAAATATGTATCTGTAATGATCCTAGTTGTTAACCACTTAAGATATATATCACTACCTAAGAAGGTACTAAGCAAGCACCTTTTTCTGTGATTCCACCAAACAGATGTCAGTGTCAGGTTAAATTTTCTAAGTTTAATGCTAAGTGTCCTTACAACCTTAGACTATATCCTGCATGTGACCCTTGTAGAAATCAAGAACAATCAGGAAGTGTTCAACAATAATGTCTGTTTGTAGCACAAAATACATTCAAGGAAATCTTAAACACTGCTTAAAAATATGTGAAGTCACTCAAAAAGTATTGGTTTTTTCCTATATCTTCCCCAAAGTGCTTAATATTTGATTTAAAAAAATGAAAATCAAGAGTTTTATGAGAAAACTGAATTTTTATTCCACTGAGCAATTAAATCTCCATTTTCAAGCAAACAGGCTCCCTAATTTTTACTCTTTTGCTGAGCCATGAAAAATGAGATCCTAATCCTGCTGAATCACAGAGATGTATTCTAGATTCCACATGTAAAACAGGAAAAGAAACAATCTTATCTCAGATGACCAGCAGCACATTAATTTTTTTTTAAGGTGTAGTAGCAACCCAATGGTGTGAAACAAGGCTGCGTTCTCGCATCAACCCTATTCACAGTCTTTTTCAGCATGAAGCTCCAAAGGGCCACGGCAGACCTCGATGATCAGGACGGTATCTACATTCGATATCATACTGATGGAAGCCTTTTCAACCTTAGGGACTGAAGGCCCACACCAAGACCTTAAACCATCTTGTCCGGGAGTTGCTTTATGCTGATGACGCCGCCCTTGTCACCCACACAGAAGCAGCTCTGCAGCGTTTAACATCCTGCTTTGCAGACACTTTGGGCTGGAAGTCAGCTTAAAGAAGACAGAAGTTCTCCATCCAGCAGCACCTCAGGAAGTCTTCCTTCATCCCCACATCACCATTGGTGAATCAGAGCTCAAATCAGTCCAGCAGTTTAATTACCTAGGCAGCCTCATCTCCTCGGATGGTAAGATTGACGGAGAGATAGACAACAGGTTAGCAAAGGCATACAGTGCCTTCAGAAAGCTTCATAAAAGAGTTTGGTGAAATAAACACTTGAAGAAAAGTACCAAGATCAGTGTTTACAGAGCCATTGTGCTGTCTACTCTCTTATATGGATCTGAATCATGGGTCATCTACCGCCACCACCTGCGACTCCTGGAACGCTTCCATCAACGCTGCCTCCGTACAATCCTAAACATCCACTGGTCAGATTATGTGACCAACACATCTGTTCTAGAGCAAGCAGCAGTCACAAGCATTGAGGCCATGTTGCTGAGAACACAGCTGCGTTGGGCAGGGCACGTCTCCAGGATGAAGGACCACCGCCTCCCCAAGATCCTGCTCTATGGTGAACTTGCCACTGGCTGCCGCAAGAGAGGAGCCCCGAAAAGGAGATACAAGGACTCCCTGAAACAACATCTCAGCCTTGGCCATATTGATCATCATAACTGGTCTACTCTGGCCTCCAATCGGGAGGTCTGGAGACACACCATCTATAACGCTGCTGATGCTTTTGAGAAAGCACGCAGGATCACTCTTGAGGAGAAAAGACAACGCAGAAAGAATTGTGCCTTGCAGAATTTACCACCTAAGGAGTCTTTCTGCTGTGCCTTTTACAACCCGACATGTCTGTTTCGTGTTGGCCTTTTCAGCCACCAACGCGTTTGTAACAAATGTGGGTAGAACCCTTCCCAAATCTTTGTTTGCGAAGCCCAGCCATGATGATGAGTAGCAACCATAAATATATATTATTACTTTATCTTATTCATCACACCCAACATCATGAAGAACACCAGAGACTCATTATATTGCACCTCTACTTTCAGGCACCATAGGAATGAAACCTTTGAGCAATGTCTGTCACATCTGGAAGGGTGGGGCAAGAAGGATTCTTCCAAATTGAAAATAGGAAAATTTTAAAATTTGGTGTCATAGATGTAAAACTGTTCAGTAAGGTGCTTAGGAATTTTCTACATGGGATGTGACTAGTACCTGGCTTAGAAGTCATTCAGATACACCTCTGTGACGATACTAATGATCCCAGTTGTGTCAAAAGCATGCAGTTATATGGCTGCAGCCTCAAACTGAATAATTCCTTTAGTTAATGAGAACCCCCCACTGTTACCTTTGGGAATTGTAAAAGTCAACACTAAGTGATCATTTTTATCCGTAATTCTGAAAGTCCCAGTCAGGATTAAACTGTAATCATGACTTGTTATTAGATCAGTATATGTCTGACTAATGCTTGGCTGCAGGAGGATTTATCACAAGTTCAGTTACATCTAATGCTTTCCCACTTATATTGCTCCCTGCAGAGCTAATCGGATCTCAATGGAAGTTTATGGGAAATTCAGCTACTAAAGTGACAGATATACAAGTCTTGCCTGTCCCTTCTTTATGACATGTATTTTCTCCTTTTTTTGCTCTTCTTCTTTTTTTTTTGGTTTACTTCTGTGCTGGTTGTGGCCTGTGTTAATTTTCCATTTGTTCCTCCTCTCTCTTTTATTTTTTTCCTATCATTGTTTCAGTTTCTAAGCTACTTAGCTCATTGTAGCACAAAGTTGATGCAGATTGTAGGTACACCATACACCAGAGAATATTCCCTCTTTTTTAATTTTTTTCTTTTTCAGGTGTCCACATAATTCCCTGAGGAGATACCCTTGTAATGATTCAAAGGGGAGAAACTGAGATGCATCAGGAGATGGCCATTCTTCCAGAGGCAGTGATGCACACACACTCCCACAAAGGCCCAGAACAGAAACCAGGAGCTACTGGTTTCTAAATTTATGGACAGTGCAAGCAACTGTCACAAAACATCTGTGAAAGACCAGGCAGGATATAGCCTTGAAAAATAAGGATTCTTATTGCACCTATACAGTCATCCTTGTGTGTTTTGGGTGACTAAGTTGGATGAATGAATGATCAGGCAGCTGGGACAATTTTCTCTGGTACTGCAATCCGTATGATCCCGAATTTTTATAGACTCTGCACATTCAAGGAGCCCTGGAAAAATACAGGCATTCAGTTATGAAAGCCTCAGTATTCAAAATACATTTGAAATATATAGCTACACTTCTGCCTGCTGTAAATCAGTCTCTCTCTTGTTTGAAGTTAAGCTGTATTTCATCCAGCTGCAGATGAAAATGGCTCAGGGTAGAGACTGTCCCAACACACTGGCTAGCAAGGGCATTAGTATTAGTGATCTAGATCTGAAAAGCTGAATTATTCAGACCCAGAGTCACTATCAGGCCTGATATTAAAGCACACTAATTCCTGGTTCCCAGCAGTAAAATGAAGTTACAAGCAGGTACCTTGGCATATAAGGATTTATCCCATTCCTTGTGAGATTAACTTGCAACTGATGCTGTACGTGGAAACAATCACCCCCCACCATGAATCCTTAAATATCAGGGATTAAGTCTGATCAACCAGGTTTATTAAATGTGGTACCTGCTCAGTCCAATACTAACAGATAGATAAATATGTATGAAAATATATAAAACCATGCAACAGAAAAAGAACAAAACAAAAGGAGCAGGCTGCCAAAACACAGCACTAGCAATCAAACGATCAGAGAAGATGTGTTTTTTTTGGTTTTGCTTTTTTATAAAGATGGAAGATAGGACAGACTGGAAGAGTTGGTAGGTGGAGCATATAGGTCAAGATGAGGTATTTTTCTAGTAATGAAGTGATAAAAACTCCATATCAGAAAACAAACAAATGGAATAAGCCAACTAATGTAGCAAATAATGAAGAACACTCCTTAAGTAATTGCAATTAAGTAAGACATGCAAAAATATGGAGCTAAGCCAAAACCAAGCATATCTAATACAAATGTTAGGAGTCTAAAAAGGAAAAAGTACAACAGTAATTTCATGGAAGGATTGTAACAAAAAGGGCTACAATATCAGAAAGAAAAGTACCACTGAAAAGCACAGAGGATGAAGACAAAGTATTATTATAGTCTATTGTCAGGTAATGTGAATGTATCAAAATATATACATATACGAGGATTGCCAATTAGTGCCCAAATCAGAAATTTTGTGCTACTAAAACACCTAATCAGGATGGTACAGAAACAAGAAAATGCACAAGGACATTAGAGAGGCTCTGAAGGCCGTAAATACATCTCCAAGTACAGTGCATAAATAGTCCTTCAGATATTAATGTGTAACATAATATTTTTACTCAAAAAGTAAGAATTTTTCTTCATCATTAGTTACTTTTTTTTAGTGAATCTATGAGCCAGAGAACCCATAGGAAGAAGGGCAATCCCTGATAAAGAGGGTGTGTACAGCCAGTACTGTGCACACAGAAGCTTCTGGTAGGTTTTGACTTACAAAATTAATTCTACAATAATGGCTACAAAGTATTTAATTGGTTTTGGAGGGTTGCGGAGAGAAAAGCTACCCTTGGAACCAAGGGCCAGCTTTAAAAAGGTGAGCAATTTAAAAATGAGATAGCTACAGTAAAAACAAATTAAGTAGCTAAAAGGATAAATAAGAGCAGCATGGAGTTGGTTCTGGGGTTTCATCAGAGTACAGTGATGTATATCTCACTTCAGAAATCAGTAAAACAAGACCAAAAGGGAGATAAAACACTTATACTGGAAAACTGAATAGTATTTTAATAATTAAAAATAAGTAATGCTAAACTGAAAAAATTAGAAAAGTTTAACTGAATAATTAAAAATGGAACCAGGTGTGCCAGGCTGAAAAAGATGTTGAGCAGCAAAGCCCAAGATGGTACAAAGCCAAAACAGCTGCATCCCCTTTACTGGATATCCAGCTTCTCTCACCACAGCCCTTCAGAAAATGGAAGTCTCCCAGGTGGGGCTGTTCAAAGATCAACCCATAAAAGGAGCACTCAAATATCATGCAAAAGCAGAAAAGCTAAATTAATTTATTGCACTGGTGTTCACTAAAGGTATCGATGAGACTCCTCTATCACAGGCTTCAAAGACACTTTAGTGACAGAGCTCTCTAAAACAGGAACTACCAGTGGAAGCAGTTTAAGGTCAATTCAACAAATTAACAATAAAAAAATCCCCTGGACTACTACATGGTCTCCATCTTAGGAGTCCAAATATGAAAATTCCAAGTAACAACCTGTGTGTTGTCACTTAAATCATCTTCAGCTTCAGAGGAACAGAAGGTAATAAGTAAAAATATATTTATTGGACGTGGATAGAGATGACATAATGGGAAAGAATGAATACAGCTTTTGCAGGAAAAAAGTATTGTCCTATAAATTTCTCGAAGCTGAAGGAGTCAATAATCATATTAATGAGCAGGTTGTAACAGAATACTTTAAATGCCAGACATTTAAAGTATTTTTGAGAAGTTTTGTTATAGAACACTGTTTAAGCAGATAATGGGTAAGAAAGAAACTTTTTTCATACCTATATAACAGCAACTACATTCAAAATTAATCAAAAAATAAAATTAATAAACAAATAGTTTTCACAAAGCAAAGAGATTACCAAGAAACCAAGGTTTTAGGGGGGAATATCCTGAAAAGACTTTGAAGGGAGAGAATGTTGCAGTGGTAAAGTTTGTCTGCAGTGATTTTCTTTCATCAGTAATCAAATCCAAAAGCTGACCATGAAGAGTCACAGAAGGGTCTCATGATACTTGAATGGCCAATAATAAACTGTCAGATGTATTGTGCATCATTGAATTTGGATTAGCAAATTTGGGAAAAAATTATCAGAGGCCAACTCCATATATAGCTTGACTGGCTCTAAATTAATTGTTTCTTGTAGAAAGGAATTCTTGAAGACATTCATAATGAAATTCTAGATATGCAATCTGCAGGCTCTGAAGAAATCACAAAGAAAATATAATTATTTAGAAAAGGAAAAGAGAAAAAAATTCTTCCAAAAAGTCACTTACAGTCCACTCTTCCTGAAGAGAAAATAATGAGTTTTTTCTGGCTAGCCCTAAGAATGACACTGCTCAAAATAGTGATTTTTTTTCACTTTTTTTTTTTTTTTTCCACATTGCATTTCCTGATTGAATTCCCATTTAGACTGGAATTCTTTGAAAAAGATGGCACCTTCCTTACTGTTTGCAAGCTGAGTAATGTATTTTCAAGACCATTGAAATCACAAATAAATATTTTTTATGAACAATTTCTACTTTTTTTCTTCTGTGTCCAAAGCCTGTTACAAATCTGAGAATTTACAAATCATCTAAAGGTGATATTATATTTACAAATTTGCCTTTGCAGATTAATTAAAAACCAGCTTTAATCTATCTATCTTTTTAGCTACATGTGTTGGAACTAGGAGGCTTGAAGAATCTTTTGTCCACAGTTTTAAGGACTTATTCCAGTAGAAATAAATCCTTGAGATTTCAGAACCACCTTGCAATTTCTCACTTTCCTTCCATGCTCCCATCTAGCCATCAAGAATTGAACCGACATGGTGAGTCCACAGCAAATCCACCCCTTTCCCCCTCCACACACCCCTTCATTGTGTGGGAAGCCATGGAGCAGCTAATTCTGTTTGAGTTTTATCACCTCTTTGTAAGAGCGACAGTGCAGAAGAAACATCACCCATCGTATAATCTCGGGAGTTGAGGGTCTCATATATTTCAAGAATCAATTTCTAGCACTAAAATAAAAGGACCTGGTCCTTAGCTAAGATAATATGAAGAATTCAAATATTTTCTGATGTACATAAACTAAATTCTACTAATTCCTCTCTTATCATGCGGCAAAATTGTTAACATAAGGTGCATTATAAAATAATTCAAAAAATCTAAGGTGCATTATTTACACGAAAATACTTGTTTTAAGTTGGTGATGAACGACACAAAGCTAAATGTTCGAAATGCCAATATTTTAAAATTAGGGTGAAATGTGAGACTTGGTACAGCATTCATTACTGAAGTTGTTGCTTATGTGTATGACACCAGATTTTTCCTTGCACTTTGTAGGTGCTTGGTTCCATCCAAAGGGTGCAGAGCTGTGGAACACACACTCACCTCACCAGACAGGAACACACTTCTTCTTAAGTTGCCATAAAATTACGTGAACAATCCTTAGACCAACTACTCCTAGATCTAAATCCTCCCCCTTCACGATGAGAGCAAATCAGCAGGAAAGCAAATAAAGATTCTGCATGTTCTCAACAGGTTGAGGCCTGGAATGACTTAGCATAAAATAGAGAAGCCATCAAACCTCTGAATCCTGCCACAAGCACCTTGCAATATGGATCAAAATATGGATTAGCTTCACGGTGGTATCTCTAGATCTAGAAGGGGAAGTGTTTATGAAAAAACTTAATGAGTATTGTCTTTCTAACAACTTTATTACAGCAAGACAAGTGTCCAAACCAGGAAACCAGGAGAGCAGCAGCAGCAGCCGCCCAAATCCATGCTAACAGCCTCGACAGAACAGCTGTGATTAGCTCAGGTCCCCCAGGACAGATTAAGGTGTATTAGCAGAACAACACGAGCGAGACGAGCACTGCTGACAACGACCTTACTGATTTCATTGAGGGAGAGTTTCAGTCTCCAGATCTTTCCGCTTCGGCATTTTTGAGCAACAGCCACAGTTCCAAAATAACTGCATTTTTAGAATAGAAGAAATAAGCAGGGAATTACTTGATGTGTTTTAATGGGCATTTCCATCTTCCCCCCTTCTCTCTTTGTAGAATCACCAGCTCGTGGGCATTTGTGCAACTAACAAACAGATGCATATCACAGCAAAAAATTAAGATTAAAAACTATACAAATGCAGAAGTACTGGACAGAATTACATAAAGTAGTTTCACCAGTTCTGCTATTTTAAAAGAATATCAATGGAAAAGTCTCTTACATAACTATTTTCTCTTCAGCATATTAGATTTGCATATGTAGTGATCCATTTCAGAGTTGTACCACCAAAACCTAGGAGGCCAATTTATCCAATAATGTTATAATTAACCATATCAAATGCTAAGATCCTTGGAGGCTGTAGGAGCTCAACAAAACAGGTGTTTATACAAATCAAAAGGAGAAAGGATAGAATACAATGAAACAGATCAAGGAAGAAAATATTGGTCAACACAAGCATGATGTACTTCTCTTCTACAGCTGGATTATTCCAGAAGCAAACTGGAATAGTGAAAAAAAAAATAAGCCATTATTTTTCATTAAACGAGACAACCAATTTTCATTGGTATTGTACAAAGGAATATGGAATATGTCTGTGTGACAAAACAAATACAGCCTGAATACTATAGTGGTTAATTCCTGAAAGTTTGCAATAGAGTGCATAATTTGCAATAGAGTACAGGCACGACACACACAAATCACAGAATGCTATAGAAATGGGTTATTGTGCTCTTCTTTTTATAGAAGTAAACTCTATTATTTGGTACTATCTCTATATCTCCAGGATAGATTTTAGTAAATAAATGGAAGCTTTGGGAGAGATATAACCCACACCACCCCAAGAAAAAAACAAAACCAAACTGACGTCCTCAAAACCCAACAACCTGTAGCCTGATTTAGATATTGTGGGTAATTATATTGCTGTTGCTTAAATTGCCCCCTGACATCAGGCATGCTGGTAGTTGATTAAAATAGTCTCGTACTTTGGCAGGCTCCTTTTTTTAGGCATTACCCATGGTTTGAATAGAAGTCTAGACATCTGTCAGGTACCTGAAATCAGGGTTAAAACAGAATGTTTCTGTAAACAGCAGCTCTAAGCCCCATCAGTATCTGTGGACATGTGCTCATAGAGCCAATGAGGGGTTTTGTCCCTACCTACATCCCTTCCAAAATGGCACTCTTCTTTCTTTTTCTGCTGTGTCACAAGGACATAATTTCTAACTCCCATAAACTGGAACATCAGAATGGTGTTCTGATGATCGTAATGGGTGTGTTTGGTTTTTTTGCTCTTAGGAGATAATGTATTTCTAACAGCTTCTGTTTCTTCACATATTGATGATAACCAGCAATTTCCTTAAGCAGCACTAACTCCATCTCAGCTGAGATCATTATTTGGAGGATATATTAAAACTTCTTATTAAATCCCTTTGTTAACTGCTATATGTCCTGCCATAAGAAATAAACAAACAACTTCCCCTCCCCCCCAAAAAAAAATTCAAAAAAAGTCAACCAAAAACCCCATAACAACTCCTGACTTCCATGCATTATCTTTCAGAGCATCATGAAATCCTGATTTGGCAGCCCAAGAGTGGTTACAGAGCTCACTACACATGCCAGTGTGCAGCTATTTGTCTATGTGATATGCACATACTGTTTTCAAAGCACTTCCTCCTTTCTGAAAGCCAATTCTTCCAGCAGATTTAAATTGCAGTTTAAATTTAAGTTTCCCCAACAGAGATCCACAGAAGAACTTCAGTTTACCTTACACTGAAAACAATCTCATACCAGCCTGCATGCAAATGCAATTTTAGAAAAATTTCAGAGAAAAGTTAGGGGGAGTTTCTCATTTGTAGGGAGAAGGAGGAACCATTAAAAACTGGAAGGTTGATTTGTGAGCTGTTTGAAGTGCCTTGGAGGGTTCCAGTGTTTCAGAAGTTACCAACAGAGATACATTAATGAACAGAGAACAGCTGACTCACTGAAAGATGCATGGCAGTTACTCCTATCACATAGCTTTTGTTGTATTATAGAACTCAACTCTCCTAAGGGTTCTGTAGTCTCCCTTGTAAATACTTCAGTCTATAGACAACAGGTGGCTTGTATTTACAAGAAGAGCAATCATCCCAGAAGCCAGTAATGGTAAGGGTATGGAACTTAAAAAACCCCGAAAATCAGTTAAAGACAAGGAATTATGAGAACTTCAGAAAGGCCGAAGGAGGAAAATAGGAAGGGTTTAGCCAAAAAATCCAACTCATGCGCCACCAACCCCTCCCTCAAAGGAAAAACCCCAAACTGAACGCACACACAAAGACCCCAAAAACCAAATAAACCCAACCCCTCCCTCCTCCCCCCCACAAAAGGGCTGTTAAGGCTCAATTTTGCAAAAGGATCTATTACATTTTGTATCAACATTAAGTCATGTTTGCCAAAAAATTTGCTCTGGGAAGAAACCATTGGAATATGCTACAGTGCGGGGTAAAGCGTTTTCAATTTATTCTCAAATAACATCCTGTGATGCAACATTCATTTTTAGCCATATGGAGTGGCTAATAAGGTCAGAAATATTTTGTGTTGTATAATGCTGCATGCATAGGCAGTGTGCTGGGCCATTCATAGCTCTCTTATACAATAAAAATACTAGGATTTAAAGGTAATTTATAGAGATTTCATAAAAGCAGCATCCCTTTTCTGTAGGAAAAAAATCAATTATGTACTTTGTAATCTAGTGTTTCTCATTAGCTTATGATCCTGCTGTGACAGAAGTGCAAGAGTTATTAAGGAAAGAAAGGAGAAATATCCATCCTCTCACTTACTTTGTGTTCTGTGTTCTGTGGTGTCCAAAAGTGCCAGTCAAGATTGAAACCTAATTGTGCCTGAGTCTGTGAAAACATGAAATGAGATCACATTACTGTCAGTAGCTTGAATAGAATATTATGCCTGGGTCTGCTTTGGGGCAGTTGGCAGAACTGAATCTTGAGGAGATTAAATGAGATGTATGTCAAGAGACCGGTGCAACAAGACAGCAAACCTCTTCCAGGTATGAGGCATACATAGCAAAGGAATAAAGGATGAAAAAGGTTCAAGGTGAAAACAGATCAAGATGTTCCAGGCCTTCACAGAGAGGGATAAGGGATTGAACCTGGCAGTTAGTCTACTATCAAGTAGGACTTATTCAAAAGAAGCCAGTGCAGCAATTTGGAGGCAAAAGCATCAACACAGACGAGGAAAATTATTTTTGGAGCTGAGTGACACATAATTCAAGAGGATTACAAAGAAATAATAGACAGGGCAAAATATAGCCTACCCTGCTTAGACAACAGTTTTGATTATAACAAGAAACATCTCTTCTGAACATGGCTTTTCATGCATGGCTACTGTCCAGATACACAGGCAAGGTCTATGTTTTCCACTCTGTTTCAGCTCAGTACCTAGTAATTGGCCACAGAACTTAGGGTGCAGTTGGTTAAAAACCTTGGTCTGATTCTTTAGAATAGAGAATGTCATTGGCAGCATCATCCTTCAGCATCATGCTTGGCTTGTATCTTTAATTAACAAAGTTAAGTACCTTACAACATTAGTCCAGGACAAAATTAGTGAAGAGAATTTAACAGAAGGGAACAATCTAACATTCTCGAATAGTGGAAGGGCAGTTACAGCAATCAAAATCTATTGAACTTTATTATCATGAGCACACAATTATTACATTTATGAATGTGGATGTGATCATTCAAACCATATGGATAAAAACCTCCACCAAAACTCTGCTTAACTGTCATTTATTGATTATTCTTCTAAGTGCTTAAATACTTTCTGTGGAATTTGCACACCATTAGTTTTCACTGAACTGGTTTAGAGGAACACAATAATCAGAGGTTTGTTTGTTTTTGTTTTTTTGTTTTTTTGTTTGTGGTTTTTTGGGGTTTTTTTTGTTTGTTTGTTTTTTGTTTTGTTTTGTTTTTTTTGAGAAAAATCTACCCTTGTATTTCATTGTTACTTTGATCCAGAAGAACCACAGCCAGCTATATCTTTCATATGTCTGGTTATGCAGCCAAAACCAGACAACATGGAAAGAAGGAGCTGATATGAGGTTTGACACTTGTACGGAAGGATCAGCGTTGGACTATGTTGACCTTAAGTTTCATTAAGAACCTTAATGCAGCTCCTATCTGCCTTCCTCTAATACTATAAATCTCCAAGTTTTACCCTAAGGCACTGGCCTCTCAAGGCTGTAAAAATCTATTTAATTTTTAGATAGGAGGTCAAGCTTTGAAACAGCTTCTTGCCTCTCTCATCCTTCTCTGAATCATGCTCACGCTGCACATCTTACACACAGGATCGGTGCAGAACCATCCCAGTTTACTGCTTCCATCTTCCCACCCTATGTAGTGTCTAAAGAGGAGAGCAGCAATGGCAGATCAGGGCTTTATCTTTGCACAGGCTGGCCTTGTCTGCCTATCACAGTATGGATGGCTTTACTCCAAAGCCAAAATCTCCTTGGGGACTGCTGCAGTACCTGGCACGGAACCTTGAGGGTGACCTCCTGCTTAACCCTAAATATCAGTATAGACTGGCCCTGTGTTCCAGATGCCAAGTTAATTTGTTTTACTCGGTTTTCGGTGTTTATTGATTTTGTAGAGGTGTAATAGGAGGGCAGAGTTTGCAGACCTTGTCTCAAAGGCGTGTGTTACAAGCGGGCAGGAACAGCTGCTGTTGTGAGTGAGCCTTCCGGTACCAAGGCCCGTCTGACCCCCAACCACTGATCCTCTCTGAAGGGACACAACTGGCCTTTGCCAGTTCAAAGGCCAAGAAGCAGCAATAAAGGTGTTTAACAGACAGAGAGCAGCTCAGTTCCTTTTCCTTTTCCTTTAACTATGGGGAGGGGGAGAAAGTTTAACAGGGAAGGAAAGCTGGAGGGGTAGTAAGAGCACAGTTTTTCTTATCTCAAGAGGGGTAGTGAGCGACAACCATCACTACTCTATCAGTTAATGATACGCACTGCTCAGATTGTGGAAGGTATCTTTGCAATGAAACAATTGCTCAGTGAACTAGATAACATGATAACTTTTATTTGCTTGTGGCTGGTAACTTCAGGCTTCGTACTCATATGTTCTTGTTTTAAGTCAAATGTTTAAAGTATGAGAGACTTAAAAGGGGACAAAGTGGATGGCCTTTAATTTTAAATTCCCTGATGTTTCTTTAAATAGTCTAGCTTTAAAATACAGCTAGGTAAAGCTACGAAAGCATAAAATTAATTGAAGCCACTAGTGTTCAGCTAATAGAATTTGGCTTAGTCATGCTTACTAGGGACATAAATCTAGAAGACAAAGACAACAATTAATTTAATCAAAAATATAATGTTAAATTAAACATTGGTTGCTTATTTTTAATTTAAAGACAATAAATTTTGAAAAATGCCTTAGCGTACTTTGGATTTGCTTTTTAAGCATAAAGCCCTGCAAGCAACAGTGTAGCACTCTCAGCTCCAGGTGAAAAAGAAATAAGTTCTCTTCTGCACTAAGTGCTTTATGCATAATTATGTCATAAAGGAAAGGATAAGTTCTCCAAGTGTGGATTGCTCTTAAATTGGATGTTAATAGGAAACTGGTAGTGTAAAACACCAATGATGTATTGCATAGCATAGAATTACTGAGGAAGGTGGGTCTGTGGAATGAAGTACACAACACAGACACAACTCATTAACAAGAGTTGTGGCAGTAATTCCACTAGTTTCACCTGAGCTAAGTGTACTTAATTTCAGTTATACCTTTGAGAAAAAATGGGAGGAATAGAAGTCTGGATTTTTCTGTTAGTCTTCAACAAAGGGAAAGAGGCAGAAAACCCAAGAGACTGATCACAATTAAGGAAGTTTAAAGCAAAGTTTTATAAGGAAGACTAGCAGAGTTACTTGAACATTTCTCTCTCAACTTCTTAAACTTGTCATAGTGAAGCAATAGATAGAGACCAAACATTTGTCAAATAAACTCATGCTTCTATTTTTACAATACATTCCTTAAAAATAACTCTGTGCCTGAGATACAGATGAAATACAAAAACTTGATCATGGACCAATTAACAGTTAGAGTTACAGATTAAAAGAATACCATTTTGAGTCACCTGGTTACCATTCCCAAAAATCTGCACTTAATTGCTGCTAATTCACAGAAGAAAAGCATTTACTTTAATAGTAATTTCCAGGGTCTATTAATAAAGAGAAGAGCAATCCTGCCTCCCAAACCCCTATGATATAGATGCTGAAGATCAAAACTGGGGCACCACTTGTTAGCAAGTGCTGCTATGTCCTCAGACAAACTCTATAGCCTTGGAAGATATAGTTTACCTGGAATCTCACTGCAGCTCTGTGTGGATTAGTCAAATGTCAGCAAAGTGTTCCCTGCTGTACCTGTATTAATTAAAGATGGCCAATAGTTTCAAAAGAGAAAGTAGCAGTTAAACATGCATATAATCATTAATGATATAAGGCTATTCTTAATTATCTAAAGGTTCAAATTAGGTAGTCCACATGCTTCAGCACTGCAAACACAGGAAAAAAATGAACCCTATAATTTCCCTCACAGAGATGCTACAGGAGCTTTACTGAAATAGTCTGTCAACTTGCAAAGTGTTTCTTCCTGTGAATGTCACTGTTTGCACTGCCATCAAAGTCTGCTTGTATAGGTAATTTTCTTAATTAATTACTGTTTTCTTTGAACACAGCTTAAAAAAAGAGAACTCAGCAGCAGCAACAAAGCAAAATAAAAAACCATCTGAAGGCTCCAAGAAAAGGAACATCTAGAATACATCATGAAAAATTTACCTAAAGGAGCCACAAAAGTATCATCAGCTGACATTTACTCAGGGTTAATATTGTATAATATTACTATTCAAAGAAAGAAGAAGATTGGTGGATAAATCTTGCTCATGTAAAGAGTTCTACTTGGGTCAGTCAGTGCTCTTTCCAGTAAAATGAATGCTTTTGTCTTAAGTAGAATACTGATAAAGGGCCAGCATGTGAAATTTTGCTGCATTGAATTATTCCAGTGAAACACAAGAAGTCTCCCCATGGTGTTCCCAGAGATCATTTACCCTCCACATACTACCACTTACTTATTTACCTTTCCCTTCTATTCCCTGCACTTTTCATTTATTTTATGTTACACCAATCAGTGTTTTGCCTAGTCATCATCAGTCATCATCTGCCTACCCCATATTGTCTGTTCACCTCTAACCTAAGTTTTGAGTCTTAGGTGTTACTAAATGGTCAAAAAGAAGTCAGGGAGCCTTATAAATGTATGGAATTAATATTCCCAGGACCCCATCTTAAATGGAAAAGAAATAATACACACCACTACAAAGTTATTTCGGCACAATCAGGAAATCCAATTCTGATGCCAGGAGCGGAGCACACACTTCAGAAGCAGCATGGCAAAATAAGGAACAAGTTATTCAGAAATGGAAATGGAAATCCAGACAGCTGGAAGGCAGAGGTCAGCTCCCGAACACTACCCAGACCCAAATGACCCTAAAAGACCTCCCCTTTTATAGTCATTCTGACCAAGATACACAGTGAGAAAAGTCTTTAAAAGAAACCTTAGAGTGGATGATACTTATGCTCCTCCAGCTGATGTCAACAGAAACACCCTGCGAAGCAGACCTGTTACATTCCTTGAGATGCCTCTGTGCTGCCCTGGCCCCAAAATTCATAGGCATGAGTGTAGCACAGGAAGCACTGCCCACTGCTTCAGAAACTATGAGTTGAAGAGAGGGGAATTTCCTGGTTTATATGAAATGCATTCATCGTTAAGGAGTTCATTATACTCCTGCAAGCAGGTCCAGTTTCAGTTAAAAGTATATAATATATTCCTGATGCCTCTTCCTCCTTCTCTGCCAAGCTCCAGTGCTAGACTCTACTCCCCAACCTGCCAGGTGTTCAAAAGCATTTTACAAATGTGAAGAGGAACAAAGAAAATCAACATGGCTGGTTTCATAGTATTAGGTTTACTATTATCAGTAATTATGGAGTCATCCATCTTACAAGCATGACTATCTGCAAATAACCTGCAATTTGCAAATGAGCTGCATGAATGCACTTGTTTTTATTTATACCAACCTTGTCAGAGTTTATGTTTTACTGGATTCATCAGTTCAACATCATTCTAACTGCTTCAGTCACCAGGTACCAGCAGTCTCTTTTCTAAGAGTTCTACCAACCTCCTAGAACCTTGGGGCATGAATAAAACTTAAAGTGAAGATAAATTAAGGAAGTCACTGGCAGTAAAACATCCAGACTTCGGTTGTTAGCCACTCTCTCCTGTCCTTTCAAGGGAAACTTGAGCTGCCTTTACAAGGAGAAGGGTTAGTGGTACTCTCTGAATATCAATAACCCTCTGCTTAGTTCAGCATTTCATCAAAGTTCTCCCAGTTTTTCTGTAGCCTTGGAAGACAACACTTGTAGATTTTTCATGGAGTAGGAATTCTAACCAGTCTATCCAAGTAGCTGGTAGGTCCGTTTCTGCAACCCATTAGACCCCTCTCCCTTCTAATAATCAGTTCTGTCCTCATGGCTCCTAAAGATTTCCTCTGTTTATACCACTGGCATAGCAAGTGGTACAAATACACAATTTTCCACCACAACTCTGTCTTCTGCTCAAAATACAGCCGGAAAACAAAGGAAGAATTCCTCCTTCAAAGTCAAGAAGAAAAAACGAGAACAAGCCCCAGCCACTTATGGTCAAGCATCACTATGAACTAATTCCTGCTCCACAACTGCCAGTGTAAGCACAAGTTCATCCTGCTTTTTTCCCTGTCCACAAATGGCATGAGATTTTGGATAGTACCAGCTCACTTATGCTCACTGTATGCTCACAGAATATATGAAATAACATGGAGCAGGACAACATGGACAACAAACATCATGCTTAATGGAAGTTTTGGTTTTCTTCTGTTTTTTTTTCTTGCCATGTTGACTTAATGCCCTTGTTTTGTATTGCTTTACATTTGCACATCAGCATACTCTGAGGAAATAATGGCCACTTGTTCTGTCATTGCTTTCCTGCAATTTCCCTTCAAGAAATTCCTCTCTATAAAAAGCTTCCTCATGAAAAGTTTTACCAGAACCAATGACAAGGAAAAAAGTAGATATGTTATAAGGGGAAATCAATTTACTCAACACAAACCAGAATTTCAACATGGACAATTTACTTATTATAAATTGCAACCATTCCCTTTTCAGCCTTTTTATGATAAATGAAATTTCAATGACAAGTGAAAGACAGGGAGAAAAAGGATCTTACACTTACTTACAGGTGTTATGAAACCAGAATGGTCCTCACAAAAAAGCAAGAATAGTATTTCCAGTTGCTTAAAAAAATCAGCAATTTGGGAGATATTTTAATGCATTACAGGACTGATATTTATAATCACAGGAAATTAAAAATTGTAAACTTAGTTATTTACAGAATCCAACACTTATACAAGTGTTGTGATCACAAGTCTGTGATCAGAATGTAACCCTATAACACAATAAAAAAGTGAGTAGAAAATACTCATAAAAGACCATTTTCATACAGTTCAGGAACTGTTAAAATATTGTTAGCAGTAATTTCATATAACAAAATAACAGAACCATAGGTTCTTCATCTATGTTGGAAAAGATCTTTAAGATCATTGACTACAACCATAAATCTTACTCTGTCATATCTCTTTCTGGCCAATTCACAAGCAGAGGGAAAAAAAGGCCAATTCATTACCACTGTTATTAATTTAATATTTGACATCATGTACTGTTTAGCATTCTTATTTTAAAAATAAGAATGGTGGTGCTTCATCATGAGGAATTAAACCAGCTATACTCAGTAGAAACTTGCACAGAGTTGCAAGACAATGAGTTGTTCCAGACTGGCTGAATTCACTGAACTGCTATAAATTCAATATACTTAAAAGCAGTGTAAAATAGACCTTCTTTTCCTCTTTGTATTCCTGCAGAATAGTAGTTGGTACACCAGATACATTTGTCACTGGTACAGTAGGGAACATAAGGACCAGCAAAAGCTATAAAAATCAAGTTAATAACTTTTTGCCTATGACAGGTCCATCAGATTTGGAATCCATTTCATTCACTTTTTAGCGATGATCAAACTTTTTATTCTATTGAGTTTCTCATGCAATTTGCCAAGAATTTTGTGGACATTAATAACCTATCATCACAAAGGTGCAGTAATTAAAGGCCTTGTTTTGACAAAATTGTTACAATCCTGGCACCACGTAACAAAAGTGAGAAAAGCAATTTACTTGCAAACTAGATGTTAAATACCTTCACGTGGAGACTGGAAAACATACCACTACTTTATTGTGAGGTGTAATTTTACGTGTTTCTATAGTGGCAACACACAATACAATTAATTTATTTTCAGATAATAGGAGAAGGAGGGAAAAAAAATAAAAAAACATGAATAGTCATTTCCTGTCTTGACTAAAATGTTGCCATTCAGAGTAAATAGATGCTATTACACATTTAGTGATTTATTCATCAGCATTACACAGCGAGGGCAGATTGCATTAATACAGACAAAATAAGCAAGACTACCAGCATTATATTTTGCTGCAGAAATATATAAGAAATAAGTCTTATTTACTTAATCCAGTTTGGGGGGAGAATATGAGCATATTACTATACAGCAAGGTTTGAGAATTCTAATATGAAGTAAGTATATGAACTCCCCGCAGAGGGTCTTGCAAGTTATTAAAGTAACAAAGAATAAATGTTTTTTCCATATGAGAAATTCTTGTAACTGCTAGACAGTGAACTCAGAAACAAATTCTAATTTCTGGGGTTATATTGTTCTATCTGTCTGGTAGTAATTTTCTGCATTTTATTTACACTTTAAGGATTTACCTTAGCTCAGCTGTGAGAACTGAACTGAAAATATAATAAGATCTTATGTATTTCAAGCTACCACCCAAACTTGTAGACTGGATAGGAAAAGATTATCTGAAACTTGCTCACCGAGTTTGTTTTATTTCCGGTACACATACAATCCAGCAGATATAATAAAACATAATAAGAGACAAGGCTGAAGAATCACACCAAGATGCAATCTCATGGAAGATTAAGAGGCCAAGAATGAAGATGCAGTGTTTATTAAGGACTTGGGATCATAAATAGAATTATTCACAAACAAAACCAATCCATCAAAAGTGAGCTGAGATTGAAACTGCATTTCAGTGGAGCCCAGTTCTCCTATGTAGTGCTGATGAATATATCAGTATATTCAATTTTGATTACAGTGGGAACAGAAAGCCATAAACTACTGTAGGACTGGGCTCAGCACCTTGTAAAACTGCACCTGTCATTTTTTGGTACAACCTTATTACAGAATAGACTTAGTAGGTTCGCTCACAGGCAGATTGCATTTTGCCTTGTTGGAAGATGATTAAAAACCTGGTAGTAAAACGGAACTCAGTGGTTCCATAGCTGTCTGATACAAGAATTGTCCAAGCATTTAGCCTGGCTACATGATGCAGGGACTGCATGGTCACTGTTGGCACATCCTCTGTGCAACCCTGGGAAAGATGTTTCTAACAGGAGAGCAATTATTCCTCACACAGTGTTCCTGAAGATAGAACAAGATTTTCATTGCACATTCCTCTCCCTCAATCCTTGGGGCACTGCTGGCAAAGGAGACCCTTTAAATCAATGCTCTTAAAATAAGCATTGGGAATCTACAAAGAATATCATAAGAAGTAAGAAGAAACTCTCAGCCTAATGCTTGCTTTTTAAGAGGCAGACATATTTTAATAATTAATATATGTTAAGGAAGTTTTACATGAAATCTTATTTCTCTCTTTCTCCATATGTAAATATATCCAAGCCCCATTCACAATGAAACACTGTTTGAAAGGTTTGTTCTATTATCAACTATTTAAGTGTGGTTTGGTGCACTAGTTCATTTAAAAACTGTAGTCTCATTACTCCAATAGTCCCAGGAGTAGCTCCCTGCAGCACACTGAGCCCATGGAAGTCAGGCTTTCTCTGTGTATTGCAGTTAATGTCAGAGAATGAGGTTAAAACATATTGTTTTCTCCTCTGTAAAGCACTTCTGTCCCTAGTGCCATTAGAGGTTCCAGGGAATTATGGTGGGGGAGAGACATCAAAGTTAAATCATCCTGCGAAGTCCTCAGTGTCAAGGGTTCTGGATGCTTAAATTGGAAATCTGCAGATGGGAAACTTTTAGAAAAGGTCACAAGGGTGACTCAGACATTTTGGTGAACCATCTAGACACCATTTCTCAGCAACTCTGTTAAATTCCTCCACATTAACAACATTGTGTCTGCGAGGACCATAAAATTAACAAGCCCCAAGAGCTTAATAAATGAGTTCTAGAGGGAGATGCCTGCATGCTGCAGACCCAGATCCTCCAGCCTGCTTTCTTTCCGCTCAGACTTTATTCACTCCAACTCCCAGGGGAAAATTCGTGAGCAGAAACTTACCTGTCACACTGCACTCGACAGTCCTTGACCTAACCACTCTGACTGGCTCCTGTTGGAAAGCTAATGCTGCTTCTCGGAGCAAAGATGGGGATTGTCAACAAAGGAACCAGAGAGCCGTACAAGCTGCAGGGCACCTGACAGTTTGTGGAGAATTTGTGAAAGGATAAAGCAAGAAGGAAGAAATTCTAAGTTTCGAGAATTCCGCGGCTGATACAGAGTTTGCCATGTTACAACTTGGATTAGGAGAAATTGTTCTCTTAGGCCAGTAAAGCACCTGACAGTACAGGGAAAATTTAAAGTTGCTCCTAGATCAATTATTGGGTCTGACTCCTGGAAAAAAAGTACAAGATTTTCAAAGCCTTTGGTACAATTTCTCAAAAAAATTCCAACCCTGACTTCTCTTAAATTGATTGTTTTCCACCCTTTGTTTCTGCTTATAAACGATGCATGAAGACAACTTCAACCTATTACACCTTCAGTCGTCACAACAGGAACACGTACTGCTGAATGGGGATGAGCACTGTACAAATATTTAGTTAAGACCTGTAAAGCACTGCATTTCACTTTCCCATCACACCTTCTGTATTGGCTTATTTCTTTTGTTTTAATAAAATTATTTAATTGTATTTGCTCCTGGGAAGTTGTGATACATTGTTATGATAGCTTGTGGATAGCTTTTTTTGCATTGTAATGTCAGTAAACAGAATTATTGATAGCAATGGTGATCAAGAAAGTGGTAGGTGGGGACATGCTGAGCCAACTAATCTTAGTCTAGTGAGGCTGGACACTACATTATGTCTCTCTATGTTTATGTTATGGATAACAAATCAGTAATAAATTGCTGGGACTGTGTAAATAGCATTTGTCAACAGGGTTTGGGACCCTTGGTAAATCTAAAGGACTCGAGCAATGCAATTTCATGTTAGTCATTTTTGCAAGTGTGGTGTTTGTAAATCTCTGTGAAAGCTTGGTGAAAAGTCCCATCGTAAGCGAGCTGCATTTTACCTACTTATTTTCAGTAGCAATGTGCTTGAGAAAAGCATAATTCTTCTGACATGGCACAAAAGTAGTATTAGAAATAAATAAAGTCAAAGTAGCCCTTCTACTTCACACAACACAATAAGGCCTCACCTGAACACTGCGACATCTCACCTTAAAAGATTTGGGACTCTATTTAAGCAAGTCCATGGAAGAGCACCAAAAAATAATAAAAATTCTAGAAGAGATGGAATATACCCAAGGAAAAACAGGAAAGCCTCTCAGTCTAGTCTAGACAACTGAGGAGACAGTTCCAACTATTAAAAGGTTGCCACAAAGAGGAAGGGAATAAACTGTTGTACACATATTCAGCTGAACAAGGTCAAAAATCAACGGACAAGAGTTGATGAAGGCACTTGGATGACATGTTAAAGTTTTCCTAACCATAAACAGAGATAAAAATTTAAATATTTCCCTGAGAAGGGAGATAGACTCCACTGAGACAAGTTTTGAAAAACCTCACTAAAGAATCACAGTGCCAAGAGGAGCTGACTAAAGACTACACATCTTCCCGCAGTCCTTTCTCAGCCACATTTTATTTGATTACAATTCAGTAATGTGAACTTCTAAAATGAGATTTGTCGTTGAAAGTGGACTTGGGACATTGGCTCTGCAACTCTTCCTTCTGTTCAAGGAAGCAAAGAGGACTAACACAGAAATAAGAAAAAACTGGGACAACTGCACACAGGTGCACAACCACTGTTTGGGGTTTTTTCCAATATAGAGCAGAGCCTGTTATGAATATGCCTTGCAACAAGAAATTATTTAGTAAGTTCATTCTTCGAGTTATATATCTAATATATCTATTGCCCAAAAATGTTCACAGTAGCTCCCCTGGAATAGAAAAAGGGCACTTGTAAGCAGAAATAACTGATTGTGGGCACTATACATATCTCGAGTGGCAGTGACAAGTGACACAACCTTCCTCTCCAGAAGGAGGCCAGAAATTGGAATAATTTTCTTCTTCCACTCCTCCAGAGCCAGGCTAGAAGCAGAAAGTGGCTCTAACCTCATTTCTTTGTGGATTTCATGGCAGCAGACTTCAAAAATGACAATCGATTTTCTAGACGGAGGAATCATAAAACTTTTGAAGTCCAGATAGATTTAATCTACTGCATTTCTTAGAAAATCAGTTAGTACACTTAAAGCTGTTTGATTATTCAGACACAGTCTATCTTTGGCAAACCTTTGGTTCATTTTATACCCTTTTTTCTTTATCTCTGTTTCTTTAATTACAACTTGTCTGGTGCATATCCTTCACCCACAGTAATTATAACAAGGCTATAACTGTTTTCATTATCTCTTCCTTCAAGATCTCTTTTAAATCCTTGCACTATGCAGAGGTCAGAATAATGACACTATAGTTGTACAGATCACTATTTTCCAGTGTCACACAAGGTTGGACATGATATGGATTAGAACTAAAAATAAACATAAGGAAATACAGTGGGTAGAGCTGAAAGGAGAATATCTGGCTGCAACTGAAGACCTTTGTAAAACTGTAAATTTTCATTCTTGATCCTTGAAACAAAAGTGCAAGTGCCCTGAAAAAATATGTAGACAATAAGCAGTTAATAGGTATTGTCAGTCTTAAGAAAATAAATACATCATGCTGCAAAGCTCTGAAATAGAAATCAAGTTCAAACACACACTGTGCAAGATCAACCTCTGAGCAAAAACCCCAAGATTTTTATAAGCTGAGAATTCATCAATCAAATGACTAAGGAAGTGAATGACTATTAAATAATCAAAAATTACCAAGAAATGCAAAAGTGGCTGTAAAGTATTGTCCATTAAGAAAAGCATGTCCCACCTATTACTTTGATATCCTCAGTACTCATACTTTAAAGAAAAGATACTTCACAATAGAATTGGAAACATTAGTACAGCTCAAGCAATGATAAGATTTCACCCAAGATACTGTTTTACAAATACATAAACAACTGAAACAAGGATAAGGGTCTGCTTAGATTTTAAAGGGTATTTGAGTACCTAATGTGGAGCAGAACCTAAAAAAAGACTGATCTGGTTAGTTAATAAAAATTGAGGCTGAGGGGTAATATTTTTACTTGTTGTAATATATTTCTATCAGTACAAATATAAACAGGTCCAGAGCATTCCTCATAGAATTGAACACGCCATGTCATGTCCAGGTTTTCATCCACCAGAACCCCCCAAGTCTTTCTCAGCAGGGCTGCTCTGCATCCCTTCACCCCCCTAGGCTGTGTTAACACCCCGGGTCTTGAACAGTTGGAAGTTTGCTTTCTTAAAATTCAGGGTCCTGATTTTAGTCTTTGCCCGATCCGTATCCCTCAGGACTGCAAACTCCAGCAGTGTGTGATCACTGCAGCCCAGGCTGGCTCCAGTCTTGATGTCACCAGTCAGCTCATGTTGGACCATTGGGTCCTATATCACATCTCCTCTGGCAGGGCTGTCTATTACCTGGCTTAAGAAGTTGAGATTTAGAGACACAAGACTTGCCTGCAGCACTAAAATTAAACAAATTTTAATTTGCACTTAAGTAGAGATTGACTGCTAAGACTAATTCACTGCATTTTCTCTTTTCTCTCCATGAAAACTTGATATACTAGGGAGGAAGGAGAGTGGGCTAATGAAAGCGTACAGTAACTTGATAAAACTGAGTTTTAAACAGCTGGTTTAGATATTGAAGTTTCCAACTCAAATATAATCATAAAGGGAAATTATGGAAAAATATTAATGCATAAGAAGTAAAAATATTATTTGCCACTTCTTACTGCTGTGGTTCATGTCTGAATGGGAATTTGGACCAAAACATTCAAATGTGCAAGGGCTTGAGCACATGTTTAAATGTTGTTCACACGAGGGATGACTTTATCATTTGTTTCAGTAGTGTTCACAATAAGAAGATAGTACTATCAGGTAAAAGTCAGTATAAATACATCAGTGTTAACAGAGAATCTTCAGCTTTTACACAACCTGAGAAACCAAACGTTCACTTTGTGAATTTTTCAAGGACATCTCCAAAGATACGATCATGGAGCTGACAGCGATCACACACATCATGCACATTGTTGTCAGATTAATTTTCACCTTATCTTGTTGGGAAAACAAATTTAAAAATATTTACATCTTTGGTTAATGTTTTCATGGCAAAGTTCAATTATCTTTGTAAAATGAGATTTCGTGTTATGCGTATTTTAAGGTGTCGCGCAAGAATGCCTTTTTCTTGGCAATTCAACATTCTTACTGGAATTGTAGTAAATTCTCAAGTAATTGAGCTTTAGGATAATATTGACTTTATAACATCCATTATCTGCTCTTTAAATAAATAAAGATTTCATTTGGCTTTTCAGGATGCCTAGAAATTCTACATCCATTGACTCCTCCGTCAGTAATTCACCTTATACATACAGAGATAAAGTTGATTACAGAATCATACCCTTTTAATAGGAAAACTCTTTTCAATTCAACTTCTGTGTACAAATACAAGCCATCATTCCAGGTATACTAAGTACATATTTAGAAAAAAAAAAAATTTATGTATAGAAGCAAAATTGCATTTCCTAATTACAGAATTGTACATAATTTAAGAGGTAATTGACCAACAAATGTTGTGTGTGAGTCTGTTTAACCCAATTATTTGTCATTTATAAAGTGGGAATATAGCTAAGATCATAATTAGCAGAGCCACTATAAATAGTAATTAAGAACAGTTTAGATGTTTGCTTGCTTTCCTATAATCTTCCCTTACAGATGTCATAAGGAATCAGGAGGCGAGGACCCCAAATCCTGGAACAAAACCTAAGCATGAAGCTACATTTAATGTTTCAGGCATACACTTTTCCAGGAAGCTCGGAGATCTGCCCAGAAAGATTTGACTGCATAACCAGGCCCTCAGGGAACATGTTTCCAAGCAAAATCTAGGAGCAACACAACAGCTATTCATCCTTCAACACTATGCCAACTGTGTGCATAGTGCTAATGCTGTCACCTTTCCAATGAGAAAGAAACACGAAGTCCTAACAAACCTGGACATTAGGAATGTCACTGCACTTTGCCCAAGAATGTAACAGCCAGCACCAGCCTGGCCTCAGCACTGCCAGGAGTTTATTCATCAAAACCAAGAAAATCTTAACTGGCATACTTCCACCTTCTGGTCTAAAGCACCTAGGATGTTTTACTGGCTTCAACTCCACTGCGACGACAAGCAAAAATAGTATGATAGACACTCTTCATATTTAACCGATGCCTTTTTGAAATACTATACAATCCATATGATTGTTAGGCCAGTCCCAGAGCCTTCTATACCTGGAAGATGGCAGGAATTGAATGTTTGTATCAGGCTTTTCCTGTAAGTGCTGTTATCAATCTCACTTGGGCTGTCTCAAGGAATATCAATTTACAGTAAATGGAAAAGCTCCAGGACAAATAAAAACATCAGTGTATCAAAAAAAAAGCCAAATTCAAGACCAGCTTGAATGTCACTTTGAGACCTGACATTGCAGGTGAATGTCTTTACCACTGGATAGTCTTTCCATCTTATTTCTCATAGAAAGCTTCAAAAAGACTCGGGTTTACCCCACTGTGGAACAGAATCACTTCTGAAATCTCAGGAAGAAAACTCCAGGTGTGGCAGACAGTTCCTGTACAAACCCTGTCAGATGCTGGACTGGGAGATGCATTTGCACGTCCTACCTCTCTGAGTTGGCACATCTTTTCCCGTGCTTGGTGGCTGTTGTGTCTGAGCCCTGAGCACTCCTGTGGCAACACACTGAGCTCTCCTCAGGGGGAAATCGGGATGTGGTTATTTCTGCAATATGGGAAAGCATTTCTGCACAAAGCTTTTGGTACTACTTCACCTTTGTGCCTTTCCAAGACTATTATGTATAATAAATTCTCAGGAAGTTTCCTACGCTTATAACTGGGTCTGCAGCTCTGCTGTGTGTTGATTTGGCTCACGTACCACACGGCAGCAAGGTGTCCTGGAGAGCAAAAATGCTTATTATTTTCTAAATGCTACTGTGATAGCTTTTACTTCCCTCATTTATGCTTATATCTTCCAGCTGAACTGTTATGTATATACTGAAGGGTAAAGAATAACCTTCCCTAAGAATGAAACACAGGAAAAAGAGTAATTCAAGGAATCATAATTGGCTAGGGTGGTGGGAATGGGGGGAAACATCCAAGCCTCGTGGGAGAAACCAATGTGCAAGAACCTAAGCATTTTGCATCCGTATCATATGAGTGAAAATCTGCAGGTATGTAAGAAACAATGTGTTCACTGTAGCATGGGGTTAATCAGATGAAGACTTTGGCATGGCAGCATGTGCTAACTTGATTATAAATCCTTATTTATCTTCTTCTGAGACACATGAATCCCACCCATGTGTTACCATTCTTTGCCCATACACATCCCTCTGAGGAAAATGCATTTTGTGCAAGTCTTTACTTAGGTCTGACCACAATTCAGCCATCAGATAAAAGTCTAAGTTATCCTTTGGAAAAACTCTGGTAACATTTAAACTGTAATTGCTTTTGCAAACTGACAACTAATTATCCACAAGCAAAATGCACATTAAGCATTTAAATAATGAAATGTCAGTCAGTGTAATAGAAGTGTCACTTTACTTTTTGCTTTCAGAAATTATTTTAGTCTTAAAGTTAATCTATATATGCATGGGCAAATGTATTTTGCAATTATGCTTAGTCACATAAAATACAATCTTGCAAAGTTGTACTGTTTCTACCTGCAGACTGTTTGCTTATGTTCTTCAATAACCACGGGTATTTGTAAAGGTACAAATATCCCTATTACCACAAGCTGTTTCAGGCCCACATTTGCTTTTAAGTGCCCTCTGCACTACCCTGCTGCTTGCCAAGGGAATTTTCTATCCACTGCTGATTACTAAAACGTACTTATTTTACTGTGCTATGAGTCTGGAAGTCAAATATCATCACACAGAAATGAACCATGTTAACAGTTAGGGTTGTGAGGTTTGAAAACATGGTGCACTGTGAAGCTGCAAGAACTAGTTATCTCAAAAATGTGCTTCATTTCCCTAACTAATCACAATTAGTTTTTCTACAAGTCGAGATTAAGGAATGTTTACTTAAAAAGTACTTTTTTAGCAGTGGTGAAGTGAAAAAGAAGTGCGCAAGTAAGACTGTTGAGCAGCATCTTCCCTGGACGAGTCATTCCTAGTTCTTCTCATCAGGTTCTTCAGAATCTCAGCTCAGCTCTGAGGCCAGTTAACGCCTGCAAGCCCCTCACGGATGTTCAAGGAGGCTGCCTTAGGGAAGGGAGCATCTTCCAGTTACCTGTCCTTGCTCCAGCTTCCAAACACTCTCAGGGGGGTAAGGAGAGCAGCTGCTTCCTCCTCCTTGTCCCTTCAGGGCAGAAAGGATGCTTCTTACCCCTGCATTTCACTTCACAGACCCCCTCCCTGAGATAGGGCATGGCTATATCACATGGCAATGCACAGGACTTAGGTTTTTCCACTTTAAATTATCAAAAAGGATACCAAACATGGCAGTGCAAACAGTGCAACTGAGAATGCATTACTTTGGATGGTGTGACACTTGTACCCTGCTATAACTGGTTTTTTTTAGAGAGCCCTGTGTCACATATAGTAGAAATAAATACATGCCTGCTGTAGATTCACACATACTGCCCCTATATATTCAGGAGCACGTAGACTGATGCATATTAAAGCAATGAAAATATTTTCCAAAGCATTTCAGTGTATTTTATACCTATGTGCATACATACACTCATCTGCACATATGTATATTCTCTACAAGGGTGCAGGCACAGGTGAGCGTGTCCACACCTACATGAATTTGCATTAGGACTAAAAAAACCCACAACCCACAAGGCAACAGCTGCACTCTCAGAGACAGATACAATGATCTATGCAGAGAACTACACAGCACTTAAATGCGTCGGAAATAAAAATTCTACAGCAGAGAACCAGGATTCAACGTGAGCAAAAGAAACAAACTGAGTTCAGGATGAGCCCAAATAATAAGGATGTGGCACTGGTACTCATGCTGTAATACTGTATTTTAACAAAACAATTTGGAAGTACAAAATAAAATATGCAGGATTTGAATAGAATCAGAAAAGCAGCCCTCTTCCAAACACATCCATCATTTCACCTTTAAGATTCATGCTGTTTAAGCAGTAGCCCTGCTTAAGTGTAGCACTATAAGTGGGCATGAAAATATACCTTCCATACATTTTTGATAACAGTTGTTACTGTAACTGAGGTTGCCAAATTGCTTTTTTGTAGCTAGCCACTTCTTAGTCGAAAATGCTCTGTTTCCTGTCTCTAGCCAAGAATGGTTTCTATTTAATAATTTATAGAATGGTTTGGGTTGGAAGGGACCTTAAAGATCCCAGTTCCAAACCCTCTGCCATGGGCAGGTGTAAAACCCTGGGACAAAGCCACGAGCTGCCCAGGCATATTTATAGTTAAGACTCCAAGAGTTCCCAAAGAACTATTGCAAAGCCTTTTGGTTCTTTAATACCTTAAAGCTGTGTAAGGAGAACATGCTACATGCGTTTTCCAAGAGTTTTCTTTTAATTTATTGAGAAATCAGGCATTTTGGCAAAAGGTTCACAGTGGTAACATACAGCCAAGGAGAAGATTCCACAAAGCATCCAGCAAACACCAACCCACAACTTAACAAAATACAATCCATTGGTTTTAAGTTGCCCACACAGGAGATTAAGGAAAGAGTAAAGAAAGAAAAGAGAGATTAAGAGAAGAAACAGGAGTAGAGAGAAAGAGAGGTGTAGCAAGATAATATCAGAGAACCACTCTGAGTACAGAACTGCCAGAATCGTAACAATCACATTGTACAGGCCAGTCACAGCAACATCACATCATTTTGTTCTATCAAAAGTTTTTATAGAATCATCCCACTCGTGCTGAGTGGGAAGGGACCCTCAAGGATCACCGAGTCCAACTCCTGGCCCTGTGCAGAGCACCCCAACAGTCACACCCTGTGCCTGAGAGCATTGTCCAAACACTTCCTGAGCTCTGTCAGCCTTGGTGCTGTGACCACCTCCCTGGGGAGCCTGTTCCAGTGCCCAGCCACCCTCTGGGTGAAGAACCTTTTCTTGATCTCCAACCTAAACCTCCCCTGACTCAGCAGTGGATTCCCATGGCCCTGCCAAAGCATTCCATGGGCACCTGCAGTCCAGGCACCGCCCTGGGACCAGAGAATCTCCAGATGGGGCCCAGAGGGCTCAGCAGGGCCAAGATGAGTGATTCTTCACTCATTTTTTTTTTATGAGAATAAAAATAATACTTTCCACACTGTAAGAGAAAAAGCAGAGATTTTCCGGGCAACATTTCAACTTAAATAACCAAAATTTTAAAGAGTTCTAATTTGTCACATGATAACTCCTACTGAGGAACAGGCATAGCATTTTGGGAAACAAAGGGCCTTGATTTGACTAAATTATAAGCTTTTGGGAAATGCTGTGCAGAGTTTTTGTTAAGCTTACTAGGTGGGCAATGCACTGCACACAGATTTGTAGCTTTGCACTAACTCAGACACTCTAATTCAGCCATATATGTTACAGGAAAAGCAGGATCAGAAATAGGTAGTTTAACTCCTTTCACTCCACTTATTCATTTTTCATTACAATTGCTCTTCAGTCAATTAAAACCCAAGAATTATTAATTGTTCCATCTCCATGTATATGCAAATTACTGAACTTCTTTATTTGGTTCATTTGGAGTTTGATTCATAATGTTCAAGAACAAAAAAAGAAATTGCTCTGCAGTTGTGAAAATTGATAACACAGGTTCACTCTTGAGGTACCCTGCAGATGCAGGCTGCAGGCATCATCTCTTAATCATCCTGATCAAGATACCTGGAAGGCTTTGCTGAGGATCTCTTCCTCCCCAAGGACCTATGTTTAATTCTGAGGAAAACCAGATGGCACAGCGAGAGCCGCAGTCACACCCTGCAGTATGAGTAGGTGCACATCTGAGAACTAGAGCTACAGTCACAGATTGCATACAGTTTAGAGGTGATAGGTGTGCAAAAGTGTGATTTTGATGTCCTCACAAGGGCAAAATTTGGAGTTTCCGTCAACTTTAACATTTCTCAGTTTGGTTTGGTGCTTAAGCATACACTCTTCCTCCTTTGTTGAAGCACTGCAATTGGGCAGATAAACTACCTAGTTTAGATTTTTGCTTCATTAATGGAAGATTCATAGTTATTTCCAGAAAACATTCACATAATCAAAAGTAATATTAATAAATATTAATGATGAAGGCTTTAAACCCACTTAGATGAGCATTTGTGCCTGCAATATGCATCAAGGCAAACATCTGTTATCTATAACACAAGGGAGGTAGAAATATGACCATTTAGTTTGCAAAACGGGATTTTAGTAGCTGATTTTTGAGCTATTCATCAAGCTGTTTTTTCAGCAATAGAGGAACAAGAGCAAGAATGGCTTGGATAAACGTCCCCTCTCTGCTTGTCTGTAAAGAGACAGAGCTAGCTCACACATTTTAAATAGCCACAGAGCCAGTTGTTATGAAGACCCTATGCTCTGATGCTATTTTGATATCAGTGTGATTGTTGGAGTCATTTGCAAGGGAAAGGAAAGGCCAAGGAACACCATATTATATTACTCCATGTGAAATGGGGAGATGGAGGAAACATGAAGCAGATATTCTCACTGGACTGCTTTACCCTCCCCCTCACCTTCCTACACACATTCCCGAGGTTCAGGATATGTAATAGTGCTATTTTGGAGATGAGTGAGCTGTGACTAGTTCACAGAAGGCTTTTTCAGTAAACCAATTTTAATTTTTAGTAATACTAAGAAGAGCAATCATAAACAGAAAGAATCTTTTTGTGATGACAGCAATGAATTTCTTGCCATTTCCTCTATCGCAGTAAGAAAATGGGAAATACATCCAAATAACATTTTCTTCTGCAGATTCATCATCACTAGATCATACTTTATTGCTATTATATGAACACTGTATTGAGATACTTGTGCTTAGAGAACACCTTCTCATTTTTGGTAATTTCCCTTTTATAACTCTTGAATTCCAGCTAATTTTTGCCTCATTACTTCAATATAATTCCTCTCCAATGAGAATCTTAGGAGAAGGGGCACATTTTATGACTTCAGTGCCTCTTCATAAAAAGATTGTTAAAATAAGTATGAAAACTATTGAGTCCAGCAGAAAAAGGACAGGCATTAGAGACTCAGCCCAGATGTATTTAAAGATTTTCTCCCTTATGCCACTGAAGAACTAAAAGAAATAAAAAAGCAATTTTTTCTTTTATATCGGGGAAAAAAAAAAGTAAGAACATAGTACGAGATTGATTTTGATTTGTTTACTAGAGCCACCAGCTCCTTCTAAGGATTAAAGACCAAAGCTTAGAATATATGTTAAAACTAACCGGATAAGAGATGCAGAAGATTAGCCACAGATAACCATATCACTAGTTTCAGATTTCAAAAATTATGTAAGTGGCATCACCACACCAAAATAAATCTGAAGTAGAAAAATTAACAAAACAAAACAAAAACCCAAGCAAAACTTCTTTTTTTGAACACCACAGTCCTTCCCCATTCACAATATGCAATTAATTCTCTCCTGCTATTTATATCCCCAACATCATCCCATATCAAGCAACCTTGGCACCAGAAGCCACTTAGAGCCAATTAACATTCAACTATCCCTTTTTCAAGGCTGTGTGCTTCCCATGTTTTTATGCACACGAGGAGCAGCTGTCAGATCCACCTTTCAGCAGCTTAATAAACACTCAGATGTTCTCTGCAGGTTCAGTAGCTGCTCACAGTAAGGCTGCTTTCAATCCAGTCAGGGGGTTGAACTCTTGCCTCTTCTCCAGCAGCAGCCCTGCAAAATTATCTCGGCTGGAAGTCAGTCACCACTACCTAAATTTTCATCTCTGCCTTTAAGTAATGGATTTTGTGGGAGGTTGTGCAGTAATTTCTGAAAGTGAATCCAGGACATATGGGAAATTCTTGGTCTTCAACTTCTCAGCTAGTTGATGAATGCCAGGGGTCATCCAATAACGGTGTGATCAACAGCTTCAGCACCACCACTGTGCAGCTAACACTTCTTAGGACATGAAGTGAATAGAAGCACTGTCATGGCTAAACACTTTTATGGATCAGGGAAATGGGGAGGGAGTAGGAAGGCAAGAGATCAGAAGTTTCACAGCACCTCTCACAACAGCACTGTATTACTGTGAGAATGACTTAAGTCCTCGGTGCTGGATGAACCCTAGAACAGACATGAAAAGAAGCAGGATCCTAGAGTGGGTCTACTCACCCAAAATACTGGGAAAGAAACACCCCAGCAGATGAATCCAGGAAGAAATACAATTATAACAGGTTGTATTGCCTGTTCAAGAATTGTGCTCACATGCAGTCACCCTTTTGGGATTTTGGCCCCACTAACAAATGTCATCCTCAGAAACATGTAAATAAGGATCTGTGGATCCCCTAGTGAGCGCCTTGCTAAGATAACCCCCACAAGGAAACCACTCCATGTCTCATGGTAAACTATAATTGCTGAACTTTCACTAACAGTATTCCTTCCCCAGGGCTCTGTGAGCTGCTGTTTGTAACACTACACATATTAAAAGTGACAAGAGCTGAGCTGACACCTACAGCCTGTGGAAAACAGGCCTTTAGTTTGTACATCCTTTTAAACCATTTTAAGTGTAGACACTGACCCACAGATATAGGGAATAATAGTTGTGGATCTTCTTGAAAATACTACTGCTGAAATAAAGCTGCCAAGGTTTTCTCATATAGGCCATCTTGCTTCTTGTATAAAACACTGTCATAAAACTAAATGCTGTCACAGCAGCAGACAGCATGCCAAGCAGACTCTGCTGATCTGAAATGTATCCAAAATAACTAAACCTCCTGAGCCTGTAAATTCTGGCTGGAAATTCCAATACAATAAACTTTCCAGCACTGGCACTCTGGGACATGGAAAGTAGTCTGTTCTCTTGGTCTTGTTAATTCCTTGATTTATACTCACTTCTGCGTTCTGCCCAAAATAAGTCAGATTCTACTCAATTACAGTCTGAACTTGAGAATATTTCTCTATTCAGTTGTGTGGTGTTCCATCACAGTGAAATAAAAGACTACAGAGGTGTAGCACAGATGATAATTTTTTTTTTGAGAACCTAAGTTTGCTTTGCCTTGTTTTTTTATTATTCATACAATTTTTCTAGGAACATACTTAGATCAGGAATAATACTATCTGTTACATGCCTATCTGTGAAAACTTATCACGATAAAAGAAATACACCAGATTATGACCTGAAAAAACCCCAACAAAACACCACATCTGCAGATGGAAATTCCAGCAGTGAACCTGTTCTGATGCAGGTATAGCAGGGAGAATTTTTTCCAAAAAAAACACTACTAGAGCTTAAGTGATCCTTCACACTGAAATAAGTTTACATTAGTATACCCGGGAAAACTTTAATAGTGTTGTAGTCAAGGAAACTATTCTGACAGAGAAGCAAAAATAATCCTGTATTCATATGTTAAAGGTCTCGGACTGGTTCCTCAATATTTGCCATCTAGAATTCCCTTCTAATTTTCTTGTCCAGCACAGCAATCATAGCTATTCTCAATCATGGATGCATTGATAGGTTTCTAAAAGATGCTGAGGAAGAGTCCTAAGTTCATTTATGAGCTCAATTCTTTTCTCAGAAGGATGATATCAGTTTTCTCTGTCCTTTTCTAGTTTTTTGCCATTATTATTTTCAATTTCTTAGAAGGGAAGCCCCAGATTCCCACATTTGTCCTTTCCTTATTGGAAGCCTCCAGAGTGAAGATGAGGCATTATCAGAAGCTGTTACAACATTGGAATCACTGATCTATTAAATCTTTGTAATATTGACATATTAAAAGATAAACAATAGCTTTTTTTAACAGTAGTGATATGTAAGAAGAAAGTACAATCTGGTAAATTGAAAAAAGTAATTTAACTCCTGTATATCATTAAATAAAGAAGTTAACCATCCATAATCACTCATTTATTTTGCCAGCGGGGCTGATATCCCACTTTTTGGTGGATTATCAATAAGAGACTTGATTAAAAGGAAAACCTGTTCCTTCCACATGTTTATGCAGTGTTAAGAAAGAAGTGACCTTTCGCACTCTTCACTGCCCACCCCTTGCACATGTAGCACCAGAGAAGGCAAATTTGGTTTCCCTTTGTCAAGCAGGCAACCCAGACAAGAGACCCTGGCACAAGAGGAGGAAAATTCAGCTTCTCCTCAATGCATTGAGCAGGAGACACAACAGCATTTTGGGCTTATATATTTCCCTCTGCCTCACAAGTATTTTTATGTCAAGCCAGACTGCAATTTATTCAAATTTTTTTACCAGCAAACCTGATAGGTCAACTGAGAAACTCAATCTTGAAGTGCTTGCGCTATCATGTAACAACATACAGTGTTTTACTTACACAGGGAGACTAAAATTGTTAAACTTGTATCCTATACAACGTGTTTACACAGCATTACCAGGAAAGAAAGTTTATTTTGCCTACACGTATCAATGCATGTGATGAAGGACATGACAGACCAATTTGACTGACCACAATGAAGTTCTTATGACACAGAAAAATAGTTTCTGTGTTTTTCCTGGTTTGTTTTCTTTGTGTGCGTCTTTAAAAAACAAAAACAAACAAAAAACTAAACTAAACAAACAAAAAACGCGACATAAAGTTCAGTCGTTTGAGAAAATCATCATAGAATAATTGCCACACCAACACTATTTACCATGCTCCTTTCCCATTCTTTCCCCCAGTGAAAGCCACATCAAGTAATTACATGCAATTAAACATATTCTTTCCAATGCTCTTGCCTTGTTTCCTTTATTCATTTCACCACAATTACTGTGAATTTCCTTTTAGTAATCAACTTGCATTTTTCAAACAATTTTGCATGCATTTTATGCATCAAAAGGCACAATACCTCAAAGGGGAGGATCTTTGTAGTCTACCCTAATGGAGGGCCATTTCACAATCCAAACTTGTTCTCTGCTTCATCAAGGGCCTGATAATAGGCTCTACACAGCAGAAATAGCCAAATTGTAGTTTGAACTGAAGATTTTTTTTCATTTACTGCATGTTAGCATTTACACGAAACTTCAGTACAAAAGGGAACTTCATAAACAACAGTGTTTAAAAACAAGTAGTTTGTTCACTTGAGATAGCAACTTAATATGAGAAAAATATATTGCAACCTGCAAAGGAATTCATCCCATCATTGAATTATTTGATTTTTAGGCCGTTTGAGGCAGAGACTGCCTTCGGATGTGTTCTGTGGCATACAGCCTGAGTGGGTCTCAAGAGTCAGGATACAGAGATAATTGCATGATGCAAATAACAAACACACATAAGTCAGCATTGATAGACATAAAGGACAGGATCTAAGTTCTTTATCAGAACATAATTCTTAATATCTTCCTAGTCTCAAACATTTTAGGAACACAAACCCTTTCCAGTCCCCAATAAATAACAATTTATTGACTTCTCTCTATACCAAAGATGGAAGAAATATGCTACAGCCTCAGCCACAATAGTTATAACAAGTCCCACTTCTAATTTTCAGAGGTGTGCTGTCCAATTACTGCTATATAAAACAAAACAGCAGCTCTTATGCCAACAGAAATGTACACAGAGACCAACAGAACTCCCAATAAACCTTTTCTTTATAGCTTCTTCCTCAAAACATCACAACTGTTTCTGATCCTTTCTGCAAACCCCTTGCCACCAAGAACACATTGGGAAACCACAGAGCTGGGAGAAATCCATTCCTTCATATTCCTCCACATAACAGTGGTAAATTTTCCTTAAGTATATAATGGTACAATAACAATGCACTTCAAGACTCTATTCCTGCCTGATGCTTACGGGCAAACCATTCAAATAGACAGATTTGCCCTAACAGCAGCAGCCCTGACCCACACTAACCACAGCACAGGAGCAAGATAACCCTCCTAAAGCTTGCTTTGATGTCTGGCAGACAGTCCTAGTCCCACACTATAGAAACCCAAATGTTATTATCTACATGTGGGATCTGCCTTTGATTGCATCAAAATTGTGAACAAAAAAAAAATCTAAACATGAGCAGAATAGATGGGACTCGGTCCTGAGTTCACGCTGAGCTTGGATCTATCCTCAGGGAAGCCACTGCACTATGGCAACGATCACACCAACTAAAACAAAGGTGCTCCATCTCCAGGAGTTTATGATCCAGAAAATCAAATATTTAATCTCTTTGTACTAGGATGGTCCTTGCTTGGAGTCAATCCAGTAATGATCATATAGCCAGAATATAGTCAGAAGCAAGAAAAAACCCCACAAAACCAGTAAAGTAATGCTTTTATTTTTATATATAAACTCCCATGTACTGGCAACTTAATTGAGATGGTGGGGAGGAGGGTTTGCATAGACTTACTAGCAGCTTATATTATTTGGGTTAAAGTTATCTAGAGTTTGGAAAACTACAACTTCAGCAGCTGAGATAATGTTTAGGTTCTACATGTACCACAAAATAAGGAAAATGGATGATGTTAATAGAATCAATTATTTCCCCCTGTACTTCCCTGGTCATTTTAACATTGGAGTTTCAGTTTGGTGAGGGTAAAGGGTAAAAGCAGGGATAGAAGAGGAGTGAAGGAAGAGTTTGGAAAAGATAAAGCTCTTGTTCTGTTCACAGTTAATAAATAAGAAGAGGTCTGGTGCTAATACATTATAAATTTTTTCTCTTATTTTTCTCTGGGTATTAAACCATCTATTTCAGTCTAAGTATTGGCTCCCTGTCTGAAGTTAAAATAATAAATAGTATTATGGACAGTGGAAGCTGAAAGTCAAACTAAATAATAGATGGATCCTGAAAACTCAGCAGAGTTAGACTATTGGAGTCAAAAGGCTCCAACATCTTATTTTCTATTTTAACCTAAAGAACGATAGCCTGGTGATATTTCAGGTGGAAATTGAGGTCAGGATAACAATTAGAATTTGAAAAAGTAAAATGTCAAAGTCCTCTTCATGACTGGAATCAGTTTAGTCCACACAGTCATGAAGGTGATCTCAGTAGTAACCAGTTCCTACTGCTGTTGTTTCCTGTGGCTATAATTAGTCTTAGGAACATAAATGCTCAAGAGTCAAATCTATGTTTGGGTTCTTCAAGATACAAACTTTTAGGGATAATAAATAATGCTTGGCTTTTTCTTCTT
This sequence comes from Pipra filicauda, assembly GCF_003945595.2. Lineage (NCBI taxonomy): Eukaryota > Metazoa > Chordata > Aves > Passeriformes > Pipridae > Pipra > Pipra filicauda. The sequence goes on from NW_024104598.1 coordinate 2,339,215, forward strand.
CCTCAGAGAATTGCACTGAGCTGTAATGCTGGTCAGGATTAAGGTTTGGAAAATCCTGATGAACAGATTTTAGAAGTAAGACTTTGGTTAGTTTGTACATGCTTCCAAAGTTAGGAACAATGATATAGGCACTGGCTAGTGCCAGTATCAAACCACAGCTGTGGTTAGTGCTGAGACTAGGGTTAGAGCTGGAGTTCAAGAGCCACAGTGTCACCTCTTTCTAGCTGGATTCCAGTGCATCCACAGAGCTGGAGGTGGGTTTGTTTTGAGAGGGTGTGACAGCGCTCTCTGGAGTTTGGCACACATAAAGACAGATTACTTTCCTAAGCAGGTTATGTCGTGGGTGCACAGCAAGTCTAGAGGTCTTTGAGGGCTGCACTTTGGCTTCTAAGCCTTTTTACCTCAAGTCTATCTGATACAGATGGGCCTGGCCAAGTGGCTCCCTCTCACTGCTGCCTCCAGTTCCTCCTGGTCTTTCCCTCAGAAAGGATCTAACACAGAACAATTTCTCTCACCTTGTATTTTGCTTTGAAAATTTATGCTTCTATTTTGCATTTGAAAAAAAAAGTCATCAGTAACACTAATGGGCATAGGAAAATTTATTCTTTTTTTTCCCCTCACAAACTTATGATACCACGAAACAGCTTTATGAGGAAAAGTTTCATTTGCCTTTCTGCCATCAGGCATTGGCCAGTGTTCAAGGAAGCACATCCATCCAAATGAACAACTGGCTTGTTTCAGTACTGAGAAGCCAAATTCATCCTTGGAGTAAAACCAATTAATATTTGTGAGGAATATGTGGTATACATTAATTTAGGCCATTGGAAGAGGCAAAAGTGGTGTATCTTAATTATCCTGGCAGGACATACCAGTGGATTATGTTCTACAGAAAATAGGTACATGTAAATCTGAGAAACACAGGTTTTATTTTTAATTTACCTTTAAAAAGCAATTGAGTTAGACACAGCTCTATTAAGTGTATATCTCCTCAAAACAAAACTGCCAAAGTACCCATATTCAGCACCTTTCCTCCTCTCATCTCAGGCAGCATATGGATGGAAGCACAGCACAAATATCTGTATGTAATCTAGTTAAAAAAAAAAAGCATTGAGCCTTTCTGCCTTCTCCAGAAGTATATTTTAGACCACTCATTCACCATCAATAGCAGTGCAGGAGCAAATACTGAAGACTAAATCTCTGCCAATAAAAGCTGCATTCTTTGTGGAGCCTTGTGGTGACTCATGGTTGCCCTTTGGACAGGGAAAAATCCATATGCTAAAGCTGTCTCCCATGTGGGGGAAAATGGTCATATTTGGAAAAGGAAACTGCAGGGAAGAAACAAGCCGTGAAAAGGGCCAGTCCTGTGCATCAAGGAACTATTCCAGCCACTCTAACTTACAGTATCCCTGGAATTGTGCTAAGTTATCATCTGGATTTACTCTCTGGTTGACTTATCACAAGAAAGATTACTAAATTTTATTATTTTGGTTTTTAGAGATACTTGATCACAACTTTAATAGCATAAACAGTGTTTTAATATTTATCGGGGAAGACAATAGGAAAATTACTGCTTTCTTTGTCTTCCAATGGCAGACATTAATTTCAAAAAGAGAAGAATGAAATTACATGCCCCAAAGACCACAGAATTTTCTTGTACTTCAAAAACTGTGAAGCAGTGAGGCACAGGGAATTTCTGAATCAGACTGACATTCATCCACAGTATCTTGGAGTCGCAGGGATAGAACTTTTAGTTATGTTTGCTGTCTGGAAAATATCAATAAAGCAGAGAGTTTAGGTAAATATCATTCAGAAGCCAGCTGGCACTAAGCAGGACACCCATATCCACCCTTAGGATTGCAATGCAAACTCTGACCCTGTCTCCAGCAGGAAGGCATCTGCTTATTTGATAGTGAGAGCCCATATATGAGATTCCCAGACATCAATATTATAGAGCTTTGATAGTGACAAGTGGCATATTATACCTGCTTCAATTACCTAGCTTTCATTATTGCTGACTACTGGGCCAGAAAATATCATACATGAAGCACCTGCATTATTGAGCTATCAAAAAAGTGAAGATAATAGATCTATATTTTTTCTATAAAATGCTATAAAACACACAACACCTAGATCTTTTAAGCATCTGACTCATTTTTGCTTGTAATAAAGAGCTCCTGACCTGATGGTGTTGAACACGGGCAGCTATCATGGGACAAGCCCTTTGGAGCACAGTTCTGGGCACATGGAAAGGAACAAGGTGATCAGGGACAGCAGCATGGATTTTAGTATGGGTAAATAATTCTGACCAACCTGGCTACCCTCTATGATAAAATACCTAGGCTTGTGGACAAGGGGAGAGATGTGGTTGTCATTTACCTTGGCTTTAGCTGAGTTTTGACACTGTGTCCCACTACACTTCTGTAGCCCAGTTAGGACATTATGGTCTGTATGGGTGAACAATTAGATCAGTAGAAAAACCTGGCTGTCTGGAGGGGCTCAGAGAGCAGCAGTTAATGGTCATTCTCTACCTGGATGGAGTAGCCCACCTGGCAGGGGTCTGTGTGCCAAAGTGGTGCCTTGGGAACTGCACCATGACCTCTCCTGTTTAACATCTTCATCAGTGTTCACTCACCTCCTCCAGCGAAGAGGAAGAGACGACAAAGCTCAAGCAATTAGCAGATGACTATAAATGAGGGACCAGCTGATACTCTCACTGGCAGGGTGGGCAGTGCTGCTATTCAGGAGGCCTCAGAGAAGAAGCCTGGAGAAGAGCCAGCCTCTAGAGGACTGAACAGCAGCTTTCAAATACCTGTGAAGAGGTCCTCAGGAAGACAGAGCCAGGCTGTCTGAAGTGCTGCATGGCAGCAGGATGAAAGGAAACAGATCTCTGCCTCTGATGATATTAATTCTATAATATGTGCTCCTGCAGGAAACATGAAAGGAACTAATCCTCAGGTTTTACTGAATGGCTAAGAAACCTTTGCATGGCTTTAAAATCTGTCTTGCATTTAAAAATGCTGTACTCAAGGGATTCCTGACAGAACTACCACAAGCTGAAGGTGTCCTGAGGATTAAGAAATTCTTTAAGTTTGTCTGAACCACAATTTGTCTTCCTTGTCCCCTAGTCTGCCATGCATAAACTTTGTCTTTAGGTGAGGATATGACCCACAGATATTGCACATATCTCACAGTGGTATGAACTGCCAATTTTTAGCAAAATGATTGTTCTACATAGTCTTGTTGTATTTCTGTAGTATATTTGCAAAGACATGTTTTAGGAATTATTCAGCAATACATTTTCTCAGCAGAGCAGACGTTTACCTGAATAGTCTGATTCCTTATAACTGCTTCTATTTTTGGAGGAAATAAGCTTTGAGGTCTCCAGGGTTAGCATGCAAATTATTGTTTTCACTTTTAAGTTTGGGTCCTTGTTTGCTCATGTTACACAGTTTTCCAGCTGGGAAGGGACATTTCCTTCACTAGCCACCAAGGTGAGAGGGTTACAATGAAAACTGCAACATTTGAGAAAAAGGCAGAATAACCTTAAAGCCCAGAGACTCTCTGACCACTAAGTCCAAAGAACTGCTTATCTCAGATCAAGTCCAAGGGGAATCTGCACTAGCAGAAGGAAAGCACAAGAAGAGACTTTTCATTATCTTCTGAGACCTTCTAGCACCTTCCAGTGCATAAAGAGGCTACGAGAGAGCTGGAGAGGGACTTTTGACAAGGGCATGGAGTGATAGGGCATGGAGGATTGGCTATGAACTGAAAGAATGCAGGTTTATATTGGATATTGGGAAGAAATTCTTTACTGTGAGGGTGGTGAGGCACCGGAATAAGTTGCCCAGAGAAGTTGTTCCACATCCCTGGAAGCATCACCTACACCACGCTAACAGAAGAAAACTCGCTCTGGGTAAAATTTCACAAAATCTAGAAAATTCTTCATTTTCAGTCAAGCCACTGCACACCATGTGACGCAGAAGCCGTGCACGAGGTACCTCTGGGAAGCTTTTAGCTCAAACACTCGGAGCTGCTTTGTCTAAACGTTATTCTTATACATGCCTGAAGAATTCTGCTTCATTGAGCTGATGCGTGTTGAACACCTAAAACAAAGAAATTCTTCTGCCTTCATACTGAACAAACCTTTTAAATGCCCTTTGAACACCTAAAACAAAGAAATTCTTCTGCCTTCATACTGAACAAACCTTTTAGATGCCTTTTGTCTGAACTCCCTGTGGCTCAGTTACTGTCCCACAACTTCACTGTAGACCTGCACCATGGGAACTGCACCAGCTTTACACCAGTAGAAGTGCAAAAGCAATTTATCTGACTCTGTGGACTAAATTTTCTTCTATAAGCAATGAAATGGGGAATGGTAGATGTTCCTGAAAACTTTAACTTGGTGTAGTTCAAAATATAATTCCTTATCTCACTGACAAAGATTTACCTACAATTACAGATTGTAATCATTATTACAGAACCAAGTACTGAACTGGACTAACACCTTTGACGCAGAGAACAGTCTGGCTACAAAGAGCAAACCAGCTGCAGACCCACTAAAAAAACTGGTTTATGCTCTCTTCTGATTGCAGTTCAATCCTGCTGCTTCCTCCCTTCCCTGTTCCCTGCAGTAGCTGGTACTTGGATCAATTGACTTCTCCAAACCCAGGTGGACTTTATCAAATCTCTTACTGTAATCTGTCAGGCACTTCTAATCATATTAGTGATTTCCCATCATATAACATCAGTAATTATATTATTAGACTTGGGGTTTTTTTCCCCCAATCTGATATAAAATTGCCTCTGCATATTAATAACTTTTCTATCATGAGACTTTAATGAAGCAGAATATCAATGAGATGTGATGGGGTGGAAAACTGTTAGTGATATAAAAGATGTTCACATTTGGGTACAGATATGTCACTCTGCACTATTAGAAATGGTTTTCTTACAATGAGAACAGGTCTCTCTCCTTTATTTTTTGTTTCATTTCCCTCAATGTGGGACAACTGTAAAACTTTATTTACAATTCATATGGAGAATGATTAAATAGCTTTCATTCTCTGTGTGTTGAACAGCACTGCAAATCACAAAGGCATTCACTTGGTAAGAAGAAATTACAGTGATATTGTCTCATCCTCAGCATCATTTCTTACTTTAAAAAACATAAGAAAGTATGTCAAATTGTGGCAGAGACTGTAGTTTTATCTAAAATAAACTTATTAAAGAAGACAGTTTTTTTATTAACAAGTCAGAAACCAAATGATTAAACAGCTTTCTCTCTGTCTTAATACCAACTAGAAATCAATGTACATTATACAGCAGTGGCAGCTGAGATTGCAGAAGATCCAAGGACAGTATAAAGACTGTGATTTGCTGAAAACATTTCACCCGGGCAACAGCCATAAGATGAAGTCTAGTTTGCCCACATAATACATTCCCTTGCTATTTTCAATCTGAATTTAGAAAACTTACTTGCATAAACTGTAAAAAGGTGGTCTTGTTACAAATCCGTAACTGTCAAACTAAAAAGAATTGTTTCTACATCCTAAGCAGGTGCCCTAGAAAGCCTTTTGAAACATCATGTATTTCTGCTTAATGGCAGGCAATGCTAAAATTTTTTTATTGCTAGTTGTGACAATTGCAGCAATACAAAATATAAGTGCAGAACAGTGTTTCAATAACCTCCTTGCAACACTCAAGAGAAAACGCCATAAAAAGTCTGATTCACCCACAGTGATTCACAACAAGCCAGTTTTGTGTAGATCTTCATGGATAGAGTGTAGAGAGAATTGGGATCTACCCATTCAAATGATTGAAGGATGATTGCCATTTAACATCACCATGAATGGACCTACAACATAAAGTTTGCATACTTTAGTAAAACATGCAGGGGTTTTGGTTTATTTTCCTCAATCAAAAATATAAGATTTTTACATAGTTTCACAAGCTATCCTTGATCTACTTTTTCATTTGCTGGACATAACCTGGTAGAACTGGAAAAAAACAAATAAATGAAGGGCAGAGCAGCTGAAAGACAAAAAGTAAACAACAGAATGGCAGAGATATGTCATGGAAATTAAAAGATTCTGGATGATATATATTGACCATGACAAAATTATTTTTTTAAAATTAACATACTATTAAAAATAATATTCATTCTATTACTCAAACTTTAGTGATATAGTTGGAAATTATTTAGCATTATTCATTAGCATAGGAGCTGACAAACATGAAACAATATCACCCAGAGAAACCAGAGCTTTCCTGAATGGTTTGGGGAAAAGAGTCATGCACATCATACAGGTAATACACCTTCCCCTACCCAGTACCTGTGTCTGTGTGCCTAACACAAGTAAATCTAGAGAAGCCTTGGATAAAATAATTGCACTGCAGGTGATGCTCAGGTAGGAAATATTATGGCTGTAGACAGACATAAAGACAAGTTCCATCCTGATTTATAGTGTGTAAAATTGTACCAGCTGCAGTGGAGGACAGTTATAATATGTCAATGCAGTTTATAGGTGATGCAAAGCAGAACAAATGTTTGCCAGGTCTCAGTGATAGATTTTATTGAGGTAAAAATGCAAAGCCAGACAGTGTGCAAACACTTGAGAACATGCATTTAAGCTGCAACTATTTATAGTGTGCAAAGATAAAAAGTTTGCCAGGTGTGCCCCTCATGCCTTCTCAACCCTTTTAAAGCAATCTATTCCCCACTGGATGTCAGGTGAATACATCCAGGCTACGCCTGATCCAGTCTGGGGAGAGGTGAGGGTGACCTGTCACAGCACAGTTCATGTCTGTGCAGCTGAACTGCCTTTACTGCCCAAATTAGAGTAATCACACCTCAACTGCTCACTGCGAAATGGCCTTGGGGGGTGGCTGAGCACTTTTTGGGACAGTGCTGCTTGGTCTGAGCCACCTCTGCTCGAAAACACACTTTAATGTTATGCCTCCTGGCAGTGAGGATGACACCTTAATACCTAGTTTGGTTTAAGTCTATACCAGTCTGTGATCCCACCATAACAAGTCTGAAAGGAAAAAAAGCAAATTTGGTTCTAAACAAGGGAATTTCAGGCAGCAGATGGACTTTACAGCTTTTCCTTGCAAGTAGGCTCTAGCCAACCATTTCCCTCACAAGTTTAGTGTGGTCCTTGAGATGTATCAGAGTTTATGCTATAGTACAGGTACAATATAATTTCATAAGTGGGTATACCAGGTCTTGTCCCCCCATGGCAGCCCACAGTAATTCCCAGTGACCTTGTGGAAACTGCATTCATATCTTGCAGTGGGAGCAGAGGGTTTTACAATATCAGATGACAGCAGAATTCTTAGTAACTTAGAAAATCCTCTCTAACTGTCAAAGGCTGTCATCATTTATTTTATTACAGTGAATAGTCAAATGATTTGAAAAGGTTAGCCCCACTCCTGTAAATTATACACATAATATCTCAAATTCTCCTTTTGTTTCTAACTACTTAATTCTAGTAATGCCTGGATAATAAAATCTTGTTCTGTATTTTTGACATTTACAACTATTCTACACAGAGAAAAACTTGGAGATAGTTAATCATAATAATGAAAAAATCGGATAAATATCTAATGAAAATTTCAAATATGCAATATATGTGTTACCTTTGCTCTATGAAAGAGTAGGAAAAGCAGCTGGAGGAAAGGCCAGACATCTGACTCATTCCTAGAAGAATATGGATGAGGACTCCTCATTATTTCATTTGATAGGACTGTCACCAGCTGGAATTTCTCTCAAGGCAGATAGTTCCAACTTACAGTGGCATCTCTCACATTATTATAGGAATGTTTAATATTATTTTAGGGTTAAGAATAGTGAAGGATTCATGCTTTTAAACTTTATCAGATAACTCTCTTTGCAGTTACAGCAATAATGCATCCTAGAACATCATTTTAATGGTACTATACATAGATACATAAGACAACTACAAATAAAATAAAAATATACACACAGAAAAGTATCTTTATATTGTAAAAATTATTAATGCCTACACATTCCAGGTAAAATAAAAATCCCATAAGAACTTTTTTTGAGCAAGTCAAACAAAACAAAAAAAAATTTCAGTCTGAAAAAGACAAGACACATAGAATGTGCATAGAAAAAGGAGACAAACAAAACACTTATCAGGAAAGCACTGCAAGCCAAATGGGTGCAACAAGCTTACACAATAAAGCTCATGTTATCTATTATTCATGATACCTAAAATTAGGGAAATATTGGGGAAAAAAATTAAATGGGAGCTGTATGATTTCAGATATTGGACAAGGTAGTAAATGGGACTTGCTTAAGGACTCTGTGTAGTAATGGGAGAAATTTCAGAGGGTGACTGCAGACATGGAAGGCACAACTGAAAAAAATAACAGTATTTTTAACCAGTTAAAAAGAAATTTTTTTACAGTTTGTCACACTCCAGTGTTCTGTCTCAGTACATGAAAACACTGGAGAATGTTATCACAAGAAGAATATATACAGCTGAGAGGACTGAACTGCAAAGGGGAACTGAGAGAAATCAGTGTACAAAACATGGCTAAGTGATGACAGAAAGATGTGAGAGAATGCAGTAAGAATTGATTAGGGCAGGCTACTGATCTATAAAATCCTGAACCTGTAAAGAAAAAAGTATTAACATTGAACAAAACAAAAAGGTACAAAAAGAGGTCTATTATACTATAATATAAGCCAGTTAAACTAAGAAAAGCACTTAAGAAAATGTGATGCATCTCAATACATAATCTGACATGTCCAGTACTGTGTTCTTTGCAGGAAAAAGCCACTGTTGAATATTGACTGACAGTGTTATAGACTTATTTTTTTTCTATATGAACATCACAGAACAAAAAACAAGTCTCTAACTCCTTTTGTGCAAATCATTTAGTATGATGTCATTTAGTATGTCTGATATGACTGCAGCAGTATTAGTGGGATGGAAACACAAGGTAAGTCTATACTGAAATGGAAGTGTAGGTCTGAGCCCACACTAACTAGCAATTCAAACAAATTTGCTTTTTGCATGCTCTGCAATTGGAATGATGAGAAAACTTGAGCTTTCTCTGATCCAGCAGCCTTCAAGGGCCAAATGAAAACACACCTGCTATTGAGAAAACTGAATGTGTATTTCGTGCCTAAAGCAAAGAATAATCAAGAAAAATGTCAACACAAAATAGAAGATAATTCAGATTTCCAATTCTTTTTGTGCTTTTCTCTTCCTATCTTACAAGCAGTCTACTGTTGAGATCCAAACATGTTCATAGTAATGTTTGAAAAATAGTTTTCCTCTGAGCTGAAACTGGGACTCCCCAGGCAGCAACGCAGTGTGACGTGTGTGATTTACTTCCATTTCAAAAATAACACTAAAAGGCTTTGAACAACTATTCAGCAGTGTGGAATATCTATTACCGATTCCTTGCAAATATTTATAAAGCCCCTTTTCTGGTGCCCAAAAAGTAGAAAAAAAATCTGAGTCAACTTGAAGAAGCAAGTCAATTCAAAGAGTTGCCTAAGCTGGAAATCCAAACTCCTTTGTCTTTATCCTTCAGGGACATAATGAACAACACCAAAAAACCTTTGTGCCTACAGCATTTGAAAAGCAACAGGCAAAAAAAGACAGATGTTCTTCCTACCACTAACATCATGTTCCCCTCACTGTGAGCGTCCTCCACCCATTCGAATCGACAACTTGAAGGTGACAACGCAAGCATGATTTTTGCTCGGTGCCATTTGTTCAGGATGTGATGAAAGCAGTTCTGAAATCACTAAGAAGTATCTTCCAACCCATGGTCAGGAACCTTCCTATCAGTGGAACGCCTAAAAGTGAAGAATGTATGTTAAAATACTGCTTTACTAATGCACCAAGGGAGAGATGTCACACCACACGACCATCCAGGCAGCCAGCAGGTAATTGGAAGGATGGTCTCAGCTGCTCTTCAGCTGCTGTTTCTTTATACTCTACACCTGCTGAAACAACATGCCTAACATACAACTGATGTCATCAATAAGCATTTCATTGGTTTTTATAACAGGTCATAAAGAAGGAAACTATTTCTCATATTAGCAAGTTCCTTGATATCTGAAGCATTAAAGGTTTTGCAGGGAGAGTGATAACAAAGAATGTTGGATGACTAAAGAAACAGTGATATGAAAGAGTCTTCCAGGTGAATCCTGATATCTGTTCTGCTCTCTAAAAGGAAAAAAAAAAAAGAATGAAAATATTTTCCTTATTTTTGTTCCTAATATTCTTTATTTCCCTGCTCAGGTCTTGGCATATGTGGACATAGGTGTTATTTTATATGCTTTAATCACAGTAAAAACTACATTCTGGAGATGTAGTAATGGGCAGGACCAGAAAGAAGGACTACTACAACTAATTCTCAACAGGAAATATGTGTAACTGTTGATCCATCTTCAGAGTTTGTCCTGTTTCTATTGGGGATCCACAAAAGGAAAAGAGACATTTCAGTAACAGTTAAGAAATTAAGAATAAAACTTGTAGGTTTGCAAGACTTTGGGCAAGAAATAAAATCATACTGTCTAGCTCTTAACATAGCTTAATATTTAATACACTGCCCTTCTCGTTTGTTCAGTCAAAAAAAAAAAATAATTCATGATCTTGACATCAGGTACAATGATGTAACACTTAAACAATGCCATAATCTTAGTGTATCCAGGAGCCTAAGGAATCAAATTAGTTGCTGTTCGTGGCTATAGTATTTGCTTTTCTTCTTGGATCAAAAAATGATTCACGGGTTACGCACGATCACTTTTTCACTGCTGCATTGATCATTTAATACAAATGCTTCTCCTGAAAATTGGGCTGTTTTCCAGATTGTAAATTAATCTTTCAGCTTCACAATTAAAGACATCATGCTGATGAATGAGGTAGTAATGCTGATTTACATTCTGCACTTATGTGACTCGAAGATATGATATACACTATCCTTGCCTCCTCGGCAGATCCGCAGGCAGTCTCTGAAACACCATTGTCCACCAGCTTTCTCTGTTATCACTGTCCCTGTAAAACCTGTAATGCTTCAGATATCAGGGAACTTGCTAACATGAGAAATAGTTTTCTTCTTTATGACCTGTTTTGAAAAGCCAGTGAAATGTTTATTGATGACATCAAACTGAGAGTCTTGAAGACGGATTATTTTTTTCACTCGGGGGATTGTCACACCAGAGGCAAAACCTGGACCAACTTTCTTTCCCGCTACAGCAAGTTTTGGCCAGGAACAGTTATTCTGAAAAGGATGGAATGCATTCATCCTCAGCCTAATTCAGTTCTGGATCTCACTGTAGAAACTGCCAACAAACGTGCTAATTAGAGACAGCCTAATTCTGTAGATGTGCTGCCATTGGAACACAGGCTGTAAAACTTGACCAGTGTCTATCATTTGAAAGAAAATGGAAAATGCCCCCAAAGTAGCATGTGAGAACCTATAATGAACCTATAATGTAAGGGCTTTCAGCTGTGACCTCTCCTTTTAGGGTAAGTCTCTTTGCTGTTTAGAGTGGAGATCTGCTGCTCTTTAAAAATCATCTGGCAGCTTCCAGATTCGAGTCAGAGTAGGTGGGGATTGGTAGGAAGCAAGATGAAGAGGAGAGTCCTACATCCTCAGGGTCAGAGTGGGAATTTCCCCAAGCCCAACTGTGACAGGATGGCAGAGATATGGGAAAATGAGGCAGATGCCAGAACAAGTTGCTGGCAGGGTTTTTTTTTTCCTGTTTCTCCTCACCTGAGACCAAGACCTTTCAGACCCAAGGCTGTTTGATTAGAAGGACAAAGAAACTCTTGCCAAGCTGGGCTGATGCTGGGAAAACAGGTAGCAGAATTGTCAGTTTTTCACAGCCAGCTATGCTTTTGACATCTAGTTCAAACAAAGGCCCTTCAGATGCTTATGCTGAGGAGAAAATGGCAAACCGAACCTGATGTCCACTAATTTGAAGAATCTGATCTAGCTGAAGATGTCCTGCTCATTGCAGATGGGTTGGAGCTAGCTGACCTTTAAGGGACCTTCTGGTCCCTTCCAACCCAGAAGTCTTAATTACTTTAAAGGTATGTGGTATGTGGTTTAACTACATAGCATTTAGCCACAGAATTATAGAATATGATGAGTTGGAAGGGACCTATCAGGATCACCAGGTCCAATTCCTGGTCCTGCACATCATCATCTAAGTCCATGGTCTTTATAAACTTTGAGAATAAATAACCAGCCTTTCCCGAAATTTAGCAGAGTAAACAATACATTTATGGCTTAGGACTTATATATGGAAGAGCATGTGAAACTTCAAAGGGTTACAAACATTTTTAATGAATTCCTCAGAGTTATAAAAAGCCCTTAAGTAAAATCAGAACTCTCAGTGAATGAACAGTATGCTTTCCTTGGAAAAATAAATACATGTGTAAACTCAGTGAAGTTAGAAATGTGCTATGTTTAACATTGGGCCCTTGTGCTTTTAATCTCCTTTACTCCAGAATTGAAGGAAACTGAAGGAAATATTTAAAGATTGTAGGCATTATAATACCAACATCATATTCAGATTATTAAACCTCTTCTTCATTGTGGTTTAAGATCCTGCTGAATAGCTCATCACTTGTCTGTAGTTAATATACTTTTGGTGCACTTTGACATAATTCTAGAAAGGATAAATGAAACTATCATAAAGGCTTTTGGTGCTTAAGAACAAGTATTAACATAATTGCTCTAAAAATATTTAAGGGAGCTGAAGGTCACTTGCTGACTCTTTGTGTCTAAGACTGTACTGCAGTTGGCTTCTGTCTCCTGACAATAAACTGATCAAGACTGTTGCAATATCTAGATATAAATGTCTGCCAGTGCTGCTGAAGTTAGGGATTTATCACAGGATTTTCCTTATCATTCCTTGGGTTTAGAGATTTATAACTCCATTAATCACCCTTTAATATTCATGTGGTAAATTTGCCATCATGTACAATGAAGTTTAATTACCAGATTTTTTTTTTCCCCATTTGTGGAAGGGACAAGTCAGATTATTTTCAGTCATCAGAAAACGACAGCATTCAGGTTAGAGGTCAATATACAAACCTTTACAGATGTCTAACACTCAGCATTACCCACCATTCTGTTTTCTTATACACATGGAATACAGAAGAAAATCACAATTAAACTGTTTTTTTAGTTCTGCACAGTCTTGCATAGCTGCTAAGAAGCACTGACAAGCCCGTAGATCTCTCACACACTCAGATTTCTGCTCTAAATAAAATCAGAGCCTTTGCAAAGAATGCTGCATTCAGAGGTTTGAAAAGCAGCCACTGCTCCCACTGAGATCATTGGGTGATCTTGGCATTTGGTACTTTGGAAAATCAGGAACTCTGGTGTGGGGTTTTGTGACGCACGAGTGCTACGGGAATTCCTGGACAGCACCTTTGAACTAGTTACAGTTAATTCTTCCAGGGGCAAATTTTGCTCTCAGTCTGTAGTAAATAGATTCTTAATGCTACTATGCATATAAAAATATATTACAGATCAATGTACAGGGATGAATTTCACCCCCTATGCATGACGAATCTTAATTGCATTCTCCTCCAAGTCTTAGATCTCCCTATAGGAGAGCTGCAATCCCTCATTTAGATTGGAGAAAGGAGCACTTTTCTGAATGGGTTTCATAGCAACAAAATCCTGTCAGATCCAGTCAATAATGCTGCCACATACTGGCCTAATGAAATACGATTTTGCATAAGCAAGAAGACACATTTTGTGTCTATAACACAATATGTTATATTTCGTTGTAAGGGAACACAGGTCGCAGTTATTCTTTGCTTTCCATCTTCAAAGTGCTTCAGAAGCAAACTAATTAATCCTCTAAGTAATTAATACTAATTATTTAGTAGATGATAATTATGGTAGTCTATTGCTTTAAACTAATTAGTTGTAAATGTTTTCATGATATGCCATAATGTTTTATATGCAAGTGTTATGATCTGCTGGATTATAATGTGTATCTTAAGGTATTTATTCCAAAATGGTCCACTGTGAATTTATACGACAGGTCACAACCTGTAACAGATGATCAGATGAAAGCACACACAGGCTAAAAGAGCAGATTCACAGCAGGACTCATCTGCTGGCATTGACACTACACTAACTGGAATCCAGAGCAAAGAATAAAGTATTTAGTCCTCCTTACACCATGCATGAAAGCAGCGAGGACTTCGAAATTAGGAGTTTCAGCTCAGTGTGATGATGCACAACAGACCTCAGCAAGCTGAGCAAGGACGCCCAAAAATCATCAGCTGCAGTCCTGTTAGTGCTGTTAATGAATGCTGTGTAGGACATGAATCAGCTTTAGGACTTAAGGACATGTGTTCATGTGAGCTTTCTTTCTTTTTCTCATACCTTGGAGGGGCAATTGCCTCATGTTAGTCTGTAAGTAAAGAGAGACCCACAGTAACAGGTATAAACAGTCATCTGAGAGTGAGAAGCAACCAGAATATCCTGTGCTGCAAGAGAGGGGGCACTCACTTGGGTGGCTGGAGATAAGGGCTACAATCCATCAAAGGGGAATCAAGCTGGGTCTCCCACGTGCAGCAGAAATGCTCTTATGTCCCAGGCATGCTTTCAGCATGGATTTCATCAAGTGTTTTCCAAGGCTGAGGTGAGTACTGAAGTGCCTGGTTTGTGAGACCCAGCAAGGCTCAGGTATGAGGAAGATGCTGAGTGCTCAGCAGTGCTAAGACTGAAGAAGTCTAAGCACATCCTGGAGACACTGGCATCTTTTTGCCTTTGACTATTGCTCTGACAGCAAACATCCTGGCATGATTTGAACAGCAGTGGTACTTCAACAGCACAACAAAGCCAAGTTTTAGCTTTAAAGTGTGTTTCAAGTAAGAAAAGGACTGTGTAGTAAGAAATTACTTCATGGGGCTCTGTGTTTTGTTCTCCCCACAGTGACTCTACATCAAATTGAATGGGCTTGCAAAACAAACTTTGAAATGTAATCTCTAGCATGTAGAACACCCATGATCTGAAAGCCAGCCTGTGCTCATTGTACTTCTTTGCACCATACAAATAAAAATTTTGCAGTCCAAATCTGAAAATTCAGTTTTTGATTAAATGGAATTCAGCTCAGCTCACTACAAAATCACTGGTTTAGTACCAGCTATGATAAAAAGCTGAATTCCCACGGCAAGTTAAATATAAAAGGTCAAAGACCTCGAGGCTACTTTTTCTTTTTTTTTAAACATAGATACGTTTTGAGAATCCTCTTCAAATACAGACTTTCATCATTTAACTTACTCCAACATAACAGAATTGTCATGAAAATAATTTAATATGAGACTGGAGCCAGAACTGTTGCTTACTATATAAAGAGTACAAAGGGAATTGATTCACTGAGTTCACAGCTAGGTACTGTAATGCTTCTCTTTCACACATTACAGCCTTTGAAGTCTAGAAAAGCCCATTTTAACTGTGTACTTTAACCTCCTGTTTACCACTAGCTGATGTTCATGCACTAATTTCAGTTTCACAGTCCAACAGTTGGGTGTAAGCAAGACATTTTCTTTCAGATATATAACCAATCTAGACTTTACTGTTTCCTAGTGATGAAAAAATATAGAACTCTTTGTAAACAGCTCCATTTTAATGATTCTCAACATTTAATTTATACACAGAAAAACATTCACAAAATTCTCTCTCTTGACTTTTAGCCTTTTGTTTTTCCTGGTCTTTTCTGTCTGACTAAAAAGACTGCCAAGTTTTGTGCTTTAATTATTTTACTGTCCTTTAAGTCTTTATAACTAGAGTCCTGTGCCTATCTGTACTTTATTTTGCCAGAGATCACACTGTGAGATGCCTGTCCTTTAATTTAAACAAACAAAACTGTCACAATACTAGCTTGATTCTAACCCTTGAAATGTCCGTGTTTTTCCAGTATGTATAAAAAAACCCCCCAATATTAACAATCCAGAAAGCTCTTTTGCTAGCTGTTCTAAAAATCATTTGATGAAGGTTAAGTTTTAAGATGTTGAATTTATGTAGATATTCCTGAAAGGGAAAGCATGTCATCACTATTTTAAAATATAAATATTTATCAGTATATTTATAGTTATATATATATACAATCTGTAACTATTTAGAATTTGTACCATGAAGATCAATGGGATTTTTACAGCCACAGCTCTACCATAAGCAGAGTAGAGCTTAAACATAAAGATAAGATGTTTTAGTGACACATAGATATTTCCTAGAAAAAATACTTCTGGGGGATTCTTTACTACTTTATTGTTTTTCAAAAATGTCCTATTCAATGTTTTTTACCACTGATCAGGATGTCTTCAAACGCTGTATGTTACCCGGAGCTATAGCAGTGAACTCTGTCAACCAAACATTTTCAGAGAACAGTTTTAGATCACTCAAGTAGCTTTTAAGAGGCTCTGTAAGTTATGGTTCTAGTCATATGATAAATATAAATCTGAAGTAGAAAGTGCCATCAGATGTCTATGGGTAATTATTTGCTCAGGCTCGCAGATGCTGGAACATGCTTTGCTTTCCTGAGCACTCCTAGGAAATATGGAAAAGTTCTCTTTGACCTCCTACTTTGAAACAGAGTTCAATTAACTTAGACTGAGATGTAAAGAAAAATTCTGATATCATTTCAGGGAGTTTCTGTTAAGTATTCAGCCAGTTAAAAATCTGGACCTTCCTTACCCTTTGGATGTGTTCTGTGAAGAAGCATAAAGCACACTATTACGTTGACTATGTTGGCCTGAATATTTAGTTCTCCAATGAGCTGCTGCACCCTGAGGAGAAATTAGCATCCAAAGTATATCTGAAATTCCAGAACCACGCTTCTAAAAAACCTTGTGGACTTTTCCGATTATCTCCTCCTTAGAGGAGTGTAGAGAATAGACGGTGCATTTTAAATTTATCTACGAAGAAACACATTATAGAGAAACTCGGTTTTCCTCCAGATCAGGACTGACATTTGAACAAAGTGGTCATTATTGAGATGACCAAACCACATGAAAGCAGGTGAAAGAGCTGGTACCCTTCAAGGCACTCTTACAGAAAAAATATCTACTGAACCCAATACTCATAGATCCAGTCAGATGACACATATTTTTAATACAGTCATTCCTTGGGGAAAAAAAATCCTTAAATTTTATACAGAACAGTGAGTTTTCACACAAGCTTTATTCTTGTTATTTTAGGGTTTCTCTTTGATTAGTACATTTCTGTTGGATGCTCAGATAGCAGTGGCAAGCCAAGAGAACATTTTGTCTCTTCTCCAGCAAGAAAACTGAGACTGCCTTTCCGAAACAATCCTCTTTATAAAAACGTTTTCTATGTCACAACAGGATTAAAGCTATTGTGTTAATTCCACATAATATATGGGAGAGTTTTTCAGCAGGCAGTTTCTTCTCTGGGCACAGCGAAATTTTATCCTTGAATGTTACTTCCCACACAGGCACTGTTTCTATCAAATAAACATTTCAAATTTTAACTTGACGGCTCTAAAAGCAGTTTCTTTCTCTTCTTTCATGGACACATAAATGTAGCTTCATCCTCAAATGCTGGAGCCTCTTGCCTTTGCTATTTATTTTCCTTATTATATTCAAACTGCAGCTCTTCTATTCCCATCAAAATATCCTTTCTCCTTGACTTGCCTAAGTGTCTTCAAGGCTTTTTGGGACTCCCAATATCAATATCAAACTCCTCATATTTATCTGAAACATCATCTATGTATATATGCAGACCTAATGACTTAAACATATTCTCAGCTTTCATGCCTTCCTGCCATCCTCAATATTCTTAATCTTCATAGTCCTTTCTTCCAGCCCCACCATTCTCATTACCAGCTTCCTTGAACTATCAACCTTTTTTCTAGAAAAGGTACTTTCAGCTTTTTTTCTTCCAAGATCCTAATTGAATACACCTTTTTAAACTACCTAGCACAGAAATTCCATCAATAATTGATTAATAATCCCTCTTGCAAGAAGTACCTGTCTATTCCTGTGCCTCACCATGAAAGACATAAAACAAACATTGTGATCACTGCTCACTGGAAAGATTATCTTCTTTTAAAACTAGTTTTCTCTTTCTCCATGATCTGTTCCCACCATGTTCCACTGCCATTCTCTATGTAATAAGTTTATAATCTTAATTTCTTAAATATATGAGGGTGCAAACCCCACTTTTTTATTATTACCTCAAAATCTGTCCTGAGAAGTATGGGGATTTTCTAAACAAAAGACCACCTGTGCGTCAGCATTATTTGTCACTTTCAAATTTCAAGTTCCTATAATTCATTGAGATATTAGAGCTCTTAAAAATAACCAAAAAGAAACTACAATAGAAACTACACAGAAACTATATATATGAAGTTTTCTTCCACTTCTTGTAATAGTGTTTCTTGAGCTTCATTGTTACCTTTCAAGTAGGAAGAGTATCTGAAACAGAAGCTGGATTTTGCAAAAAAAAATCATGCAATTTTAACAATACCAATACTAGTGCTTTGTTTACATTCCACAAAGGAAGCTTTCATTTTTTGATTCCAAGGGAAACTTACTATTCTTTATAAATCTGAAAAGAATATATTTTGACAGTCCAACAACAAACACTGGTAACAAATTCCAGCTGCTTGGTACAGCTGTAGTTTCATAATAAATATTATGTCACAATCACCTCACATCCAACCTGTGGAAACCCCATCTGACCCCACTAAAAAGGGGCGGGGAGGGAAAGGGCTCTGAAAATCCTGAACCCTTTTCATTATGAAAGCTTCTGCTTCACATTTTTGGGGTATGACCTTGCAAGATCAAGGAAGCACCTTGCAGGTGTGGGCCGTAAATGCATGGATTATGTATGGGTTTATCTGCAGCAATGGATTACTCTGATAACTCTAGTAACTGCAGTAGAAATAGCCCATACTTCTAATACCCTGTAGTGTGACTAGTGGAAATTTCTTCATTAAATGTATTACTTTTTTAAAAGCTTACTGCTTCAGCAATTTAGCTGAACTGACCACATCATCATGGTCCTCTACACTGGATACTGGTATTTGTAGAGAAGTTAATTGGAGAAGCACACACCTTTAAAATGGACAAACTGAAATTAGATCATTTTCCTTGCATGCAATTAACTTTTTTTCCCTAGTCTCAACTGCCTTAATCAACCTGCTCCTTCCAGTCTTCCAGAATCACACTTATTTAAACATAACCTCACTCCAAAAGGCTAGACCAGTAAATCACAATGTATTTTTGTAAACCTGCCTCTATAGCTGGCTGCTTCTCACCCTCATATTCCCATGTGCAGAAATACATTGCAAATCACTGTCTCTCTTTGCCACCTAGTGGGAAGCCTGATTTTAAAATTGTCTTTGAGCTACTTCCCTTTAAAAATATGATTATGGCATCCTACATCAACATAAAACTTGCAAAGGATCACTGGTGAGCCTTCTGAAAGCATGGCCAAGGTATGAAGTATTTCTAGGGTCTAAATTACAGAGAAAGGAACACAAAGAAGGGTTTGAGATATTGCACTGCTGTTCCAAAGGTAAATGTAGCTTTTGAAATAAATCAGAGAGTTTTTCAAACCCTTACATAGCAGGTAGTATCAAAGCATGATTAATTTCTGAGAGAACCAAAAAGCCCTGGCATTGTTAGTATATGTTTGCTTGTAGGTTCCTCTGTTCTAAAGTTATGTTGGAATATCATCAAGTCTGTCCCTCCTCAAAATATATTTGCATGCAAAAATTGATATGGATAAATATGAGAAAGATCGTTAGAATTGAATTAAAATCCCTTGCATTATTGTGGAA
The DNA here is from genome assembly GCF_003945595.2 of Pipra filicauda. Lineage (NCBI taxonomy): Eukaryota > Metazoa > Chordata > Aves > Passeriformes > Pipridae > Pipra > Pipra filicauda. Next base: position 2,359,043 of record NW_024104598.1, read on the forward strand.
ATCATGATATTGCTGGTCTATGCCTTTAAAGAAACAAAACCTAGTTCAGGTCTTTCCATGCACCAGTTATTTAAAGTCTTTCATTTTCCAGCTGGGCCAACATTAGACAGTTGTCACCAGTGTCATGAGGGTACAAGCAGTAAGAACTCCAGTCCTGAGCAGTTTTATCTCCTGCTTGTGCTGAGACACCAGTTACTCGAACCAATGGCCATTTTTATTTTTCACATGACTGGAACTGAACTGCTTGCAACTGGCCCGACATCACACCAGCTGAACCTATGCTATCAGCACTTCAGAATACTTATTTTTTTCTTATTTTTAAAATGATTTCATATACATTTGATCTCTCAGACATGTTACCAAACCCATCGCAGAGCTAAAAGCGCAGCTTGCTGGCAGCTGAGCATCCTCTGCTTCTGGATGGGCTGAACACACGACACAAGGTAAGGTAAGGACACAGATTTGGGCCACTTGACTCTGGAGACTGGCCTCAACTGCTTCAAGGCACATCTGTGTGGTCTTGGCCAGGACAGAAACATGACTGCAGTGTATTACTAGAATGTTGTTCACTGTGAGCTGTAAGTTAAAAACTATGAGGATGAAGAGGCATGAGATCTTTTGGGGGTCAGAGTATGTAACTGCTGGACTAGATTTACTTCACGGATTCAAAAACTTATTAATCATGAATTTGTATTATTTGCAACCAGTACTTGAACCTGTAGTATATCAATAAACCACAACTTCAAAGATTTGCAGAAGCTCTCCAGTATACATAATAAATAAAACTCAGGTTTGTGAAAGTTCACAGACACAAGCCAAATAAAAGCAAGCACCTACTGCCTAGTGGTGAATATTCAAAAGGGCCTGAGTTAAATGCTTTATATATCTTTACTCTCTACCATTCCAAATAAATGTCATAAATATAGCTGTTTGTTGCCAATCTTTTTAAATCAAGTAAATATTCAAGTCATATTCTATAAGATGTACTCAAATGTGCACATTCTGTACTAGCACAGGTAACAGAATAACATGGTTCTCTCATCTGCCAGCTAACATGAAGCATCATGACATTTTCAGGCTGTTACACAGAAAGAAGATTACCAATGTCCTCATGTCCCCCTCCTACAGAACAGATTTATTTAAACAGATATCTTCTCCAAATTTCCATCTTGACTTAATGTAATTCTGATGCTGCATTTTCTCTAGAAGAGGGAATCAGGCAGTTACTCTTAATTCTTAAAATTTGATAGACTTGGAAATGGTGACTCTTTACTTTGTCAGCTCCATATCAGCTTTTGGGTTTGGTATTTTTCCAGTATTCCAGTGAAGTTAAAGACAAGGGAAATCATGGAAAGTCCTTAATCATGTTCCAGAATAACACTGTTATGCTTAGCTTGGCACTCATTGAAATATTACTGGCATGAATTCATTGCCTGAAGATGCAACTTGCAAGTGGGTCAAGGAAGACCCACACAAAGGACTGCTTAGATGAAAAGACAGAAAATGCATTTGATTCATCTTTCATTTCCCCAATGTCAATTCAAGTCCATTACACAAGGGTAAGTGATTAGGAGAGGCAAAAAAATAAAAAAAAAGCCTAACAGCCTTTTGGAGATTTTCCATCCACTGAAGACTGTTTCTAAAGCACTTTGACATTAGTAATAATTTCTCCTTAGCCAGCTTGTTTCCATTCTTCAGGCCATATTTGGATCCATATTTGGATCCATATTTGGATTACACGTACCATGCAATATAATAATCAATGTGACTTTTAGAAATGCTAAACAAACAGTTTTCTTGATATCTGCATTATTGGTTTGCACCGTTATTACAAGTTGTGGCATCTTCTAGTTCCACAGAGAATATTCGAAGCAAGGCCATAAAAGAAGTATGCAGTTACTGTGATTTGTGGTATCAGGTATGAAATCAAACATGATCCATACTGCCAGAAAGGAGAGACTGGCAAGGTAAGGCCAAAAAGGTTTAAGCCCACATGTACACAGGAAGGGCCCATTCCTGCCCTCAATGGAAACACAAGTTGGAGGTGTTACGAATCCAAGAACTCATCCTGTTTTCCTTCTTCCTTTTTTTTTTTTTTTTTTAGTTTTCTCAGTCAAGCAAACTGAGTTTTTGTGTACATACCTCACTAAATAATTTCTCCACGCCAATCACAATTCCTATATTACTTTTTTTAACTTTTAAATGGCAATTTCCATAGCACACGTGTTAACTTAGTATGCTGTTCTCAGTGAAGGGGTTCCAGATTCTTGAGTTTATCATACTAGGTCTGGTCAGCCTGGAGAAGAGGAGACTCAGGGGAGACTTCATTGCAGTTACAACTTCCTCATGAGGGGAAGAGGAGGGGCAGACACTCATGTCTTCTCTGTGGTGACCAGTGACAGGACTCAGGGAATGTTCTGAAGTTGTGTCAGGGGAGGTTTAGGTTGGATCTCAGAAAAAGGTTCTTCCCCCAGAGGGTGGTTGGGCACTGAGCAGGCTCCCCAGGGCAGTGGGCACAGCACCAAGCCTGACAGAGCTCAAGAAGTGTCTGGATGATTCTGTCAGGCAAACGGTGTGGCTCTGGGGGATGGTCCTGTGCAGGGTTGGACTTGATGATCCTTGTGGATCCCTTCCAACTCAGCATATCCTGTGATTCTGTGATATTTTTCCGCACCGAGAGAGATCAGAGTTTAAAGGATAGCTTTCTGTTTAGGTCACCAAACTATTAAAAAAACTGAAGTGAAAGTCATTGCAATCCATTGAAGCTAAAGCAATAAAAGAACACTTCTTCTAAAATACAAACTTTATACACTTTGTTGTCCTACAGCTATCTGGTATGCAACGTGGCATTGACACACCGTTACACTGATCTTGAAATTCACTTATGGAAGAATTAGAACAGTTAATACAAAACAGGAGGACAGTAAAATTTGGAATGGCTTAAATTGACTCAAAGCATGGGCACTAAGCATTTCAGCATTGAGAAGTGGAAGGTAGTGAGACTGTTGGTAAAAAAAAATGGATGGGAAATTTACTCTCTTAAAGACCATATGTTGTAAAAGTTTGAGCAGGAGTAGGATGTAGCATGGTGGTGGATAAATCTAAATACTCTTGGCACTGTGTTTGAGACTGTTAAAAAGAAAATCAAAACATTGCAAGATCAAAAGTTTCAGAAGACATTGGAATAAGATCAGCTCTGGTGTGAGAAGGTGAAACTCCCATAAGGAACAGTTCTCTGGTACAACATGATGTACTTTGGCTAAACACAGGCCAGTAAGACAGGCAAAATTTCAGGACATACAGAACTGTAATGTTGCAAGAACTACCAGCATGTGTCTGTATGAAGACTGCTATTTGCTCCATTTTACTCATGATTCATCAATATTTCATGAGAAATTCTTGGCTTTCACTGTGCAATTCACATAACTTATGCATAGGCTTCTATCCTCTGAGCAGAACATGATTTTTAGAGTTATTTTTCCATTGAAAAAAACCAGCTTTGAGAAAGCTTTTGATGTGCTCTAATTCTAAAACTGTTTCCATGGCTATTGATACCATTGAGCTTACTCACTATTATATTTAATGAAAACAATATAGGGAAAACAATGAAAACAAAAAGGGACACACACACACGCACAGAGTCTTTTCTGTTTTTCACAAACAGACGTTTTTCCTTCCCTAGGATAAATTCTGCAAGATCTGGACATGGAATAGGTGGTTTAGGGAAGCACAAGCTTTACCTTTTCTCCTCCAGAATTTGAGAAAACTCCATTATCATAGGGGTTTTTTGAAAATGTTGGGAGCCATATTCCACATCTGGCCCAGATTCGACCTGGCAGCTACATGACTGTAAAGCATCAAAAGTTTACAAGTGCTTCAAGGACAAAACTGGCTTCCATTGCTTCTTTTATCATTATTTGGTAGCAATTTGTGCCATAAACCTTAAAATATTCATCCTCAGTTAGTATTTTGCTTGCTGAGAGGTACAAGGAAGAAAAGGAAATAGGGATTTCTAATACTCAGGCAGTGGGACTGCCACGGACAAGACAGATGGACTTCTTTATGTTGGAGGTACTATCTCTAGGATCAAAGAGCCACCACAAATAAAGGTAACATCAGGGCTACCCAAAGGGATCACGACATTCTATCAACTTCAGCCTTTTATATCTTATCTTTGCATTCATATTTTGTTTCCCTGATATGAGCACATTGCCAAAAGTAATTAGATCCCTATCTCCCCCTAGCTCCATAGAATGCTCCTATTTAATTTAACAGAGTTTGTGGTCATTAAAGATATACAGAACTCTCTTGGCCTTGTTCTTGGTATTTTCCTTAGCTTGACACGGTAATATCTGAACACAAAGACATTAAACGAAGAATACAATTAAAAGGAAAAACAATAACTAGAGTTCTCATTGCTGATTGTTTTCAAGCCTTGTTGTTAATTTATTTAATTTCCGTTCTGCTTTGGGTAAAAAAGATCTTGTGTTGTACTGTTTGTGAGTGTTGGTATAAAGTAACATCAAAGAAACAGTTTAGATTTTCTTCTGATATAAATTTTCCTACACTTTAAGTAATAAAAATACTACACATTGGCACAATGCATCTTCTTTGGAGCACTCTGAGTGTCTCACAGCAATAAAAGGTATTATATATTTTCTCATGGGTAATGGCATGCACGAAGTTGATAATGTAGTAGCATTTACTGAACCCAGAAATAAATACCAATATACAAGCTCTCAAGAAGAAGTGGTATCTTTTTCACATGTCTGTATACTGAATAATACAAAACACAACACTATAATTTAAATAATAATTAATATAAAAAAAAGGAAAATCCTTTTTTTATATATCTTGTCCATTCTTTAAATAGATATTATAGAAGTCTGAAATTAAAAAATACGAGACTGATAACATCAGGATAAATGCCTATGCTCTTCTCCATATTAAGAATTGTATCATAAAGCAAACAATAAATTTTTTAGAAGGTTTACACAAGAAATATAATATGACAATTTCTCTTAGGAACTGTGGACAGTGGAAGTGTTCCACTGAAATACTGAGGATTGTACACTTAACTATTTTGGTGTTTTCAGAGATTACTGAAATAGAAATACATTCAAATCCAAAACTGCCAGTTTAAGACAACCTGAATGAAGCTCAAAACACAATAATTATAATTTTGACTAGAACTACTTAGCTGAAAAAATATTTAAAGCCTACTATCTGTATAGACAACGTTTAGTTATTGATCAAAAAAAGTCAAACATTGCCAAGAGAACCAATGTTTATAGGGAGCTCATCTCTTCAGGTCAATTAGCACTATAGATTTTCAGCTGACAAAACTTTTTCTATCTGATCTGTATTTTTGTCACACATTTAATCCAAACTGCTTTTTGTACTCGAGCTGTTTTCTATTCACCTCAACGAACCACACAGGAGATTTCAAACCCATTCAGCATAGTTCACCTTAACCCTAACATGCTCATTTTATACCTCCAGACAGTTTTTTCTAACATTGACACGGGGTATTCTCTAATTCACCCACCCATTTTACCAGATTATTTTATTCAAGTACTTTTTTTCCCCTGCTACTTCTTATTCATTTCCTAATTTAATTGTACTGGAAGTGAGCAAGTCAAATTTCTCAGTAGCCTTCTGTTTAATTATTAACATTAAGTAAATTTTAACTTATTATCACACATGGTTCCCTGAATTCTCTTTTATATCCACATGCAACTTCCTTATTTCACCCCTCTTTTCATTCTTTATATTGTTTTTACTTAATATGCTCTTTTTTTCCCCCCCCACTAAGCTTATGGTAACTCAAAACCAAAATTCAGTTTTAAAAATCTACCATAACTGTGCTAATTGCAACTACATAGGAAAACTGAGACTTGTGATTTCCTGGTATTTTCTTGAGTGGGATTGCTTGCAAATGCTAGTCATGTGCTTTTTTTTTTTTTTTTTAATATATACAGCTCCATGTTTGTTTTCATTGATTAGTTGGTACAGGGCATTGATATACCATAATCATCTATTCAAAACATCCCTGGTTTAAACATAATCTTTTGCTGATTAAGAAGGCTTCAGGTTTACCTTGGAGGTGAAGGATGCATTAAAATAGATTCATCACTCATTGAAATTATGGTGATTTGGTAAATGTGTGATGTAATAATTTATTATCAACAATAAATACAGAATATTTTGGGCTACTCATGCTTTCTGAAGACAGAAAGGTTCTGCTCGAAATTACAGTATTTTGCTCATTGAAATTCTTTTTTTGTAGGTAACACTTCTGTATCAAGGGTTTTAGACCCAAATCTTCAAATTGCTTCCCTCACGCCTTGGGTACAATCTGAAGTGCTTTTACAGAACTCTTTAGCAATAATTGACACCAACAGCTTCACTTTAGGACAATGAAAACTACCAGTGCATGGTATTTACCAAAAACCTTTGTCCCTACAGTTGAATACTCACAGCTCCGAATACGACCTGATAAAGGACTATATGCCCAAAAATATGTCTGCTTTCTAACTCTGCCAGTTGGTCTGATGAAAATGTTATCTTCTTTTAAATCTTTTGCCTAAGGTAACAACCTTAAACAAAAGAGAGCTCGAGCACCAAAATAAAAGCCTCTTACTCCTAAACCTAAAGAGACAGCAGCTTTATCTGTGCTGGCAGTACATTGTACTGCACTAAGACCCTTTCCATTGGTGAGAAACACATAGGGTAGCTCTGCATTAGCATTTTAGTGTACATCAGGAGAGCAGATTTCATGTCAATCTGTTAAATATTCCTGTTTACTGCTCTTTCCTTCTCACAGTAGTATGGTTTTGGAACTGCACCATTCAGTCCTTCTTCGGGTGGAAATAAATCCAGAGGTGTACTCCAGGAGGACACCTAGCAACTCCAAACCACCCACATGCATTCCTTCCACAGGACCCAGAATCAGACCACTGGGAGGTAAAACCTTCTGAAATTCCTACAACAGCTCCTCCATTCCAGAGCTGCTGCTGCCTACAGTCAGCATCACCTGCTGACACAGATTTAGCCATAGTAAGCAAGTGGCTGTTCTTACTATCTCCAAAAATCTGTTAATCTTAGAAGTCTCTTGTTAGGTACCCAGCAAGAGAAGATATGTTAGAATTCTATCCTGAGTAACTTGGACTGCAACGTCTGCAGACAAGCTGAAATAGCTCTGTACAATCATCATTCCCAGAAATGAACTCTAACCATCGAGTAGCATCTAACTTTCTACTGGAAGATGGCAGAAACTAACTGCTAATGCCAAATTTTGAGAAAAATTCTTTAACAACTATATCAACAGACAAAACCCACTACTTGTTTTGAAGGAGCAATCAAAAAAAGTTCTGTTTCCTGAAATAAAGCAACATAGACAGGTCATAATGAAAGAAGCTACAAAGTCAGTGTTGCAGCCTGTACTCCAGACACTGTCTGTGAATTACTGTTACAGGATATACTGTAGGTAATAGCCACAATTCAAGATAATTGAATTTAATCAAGATAAAGGATGATGCAGTAGAAAAATCGACTAAATATATATAATCACTACATTTTAAAATACTTTGTTAAGCAGGAAGCATTCAAAATATCAATTAGTGTATTGTCACAAGCAATTGGAAAACACAGGTCTTAACCCAAATAGAGTAATCTACAAATGGAAGAATACTGGATTATCATTTTCACAGACATTTTGATGCTGACTTACAGCATTATTTCCTAAACTCAATGATGTATGGGAAGAAATTAATATTTGGAAATGAAAATGAGAATATTTCATCATAATATGATACATATATTCTTTGACAGAGACATTATTGGTAATGGCCTCAAGCCAAAATCTGGCTGTTATCTTATTTGTATAAAGCTGCACTTGAAAATCAGGGAGAATAACTGAGAATGCATTATTTTCTTCAGTTCAACCATTTTGGTTCCTTCTCCGACACTGCATTTGTGCAGCAGATGCTCAATATGTTTACCAGAAAATTCACAAGGCCTATACAACAACTTGAATCCCATTAAAGCCTCTCATTGGGACTTCAGTGGTGCATCAGCCCTTTACACAGGGGTGACTTTCACCATAAATAATGAGCTTTTTGAGGCAAGGTTTTCAATGGAGTTATAAAACATTTGTGTTTACTCTCAGAGTGTAAAGCTTCCTGGTGCCTCAGTGGTGCCACATTTTCTCTGCCCAGGACTGCAGTGGCTCTGAAATATGTATGCCTGCTTCAGCCATGATGTACAGGTGGACTGGATTATAATCCTGAGCAAATTTTAAGGTCCTCAATTAATGAAATGCATGTAGTTTAGACATGCCTGCACTTTATAACATGCAGAGGGGAAATATGATTTAAATTTTTTTTCTTTTGCCAGGCAGGATTCATTTTAAACTGTGAAAATTTTGATGGTGCTGACTGATTTCTCAGCATCTGTTTTCTGTGTTTCATCCATTCTTAATGGCTTTCTCCCCATACTTACTTTACAGGCTGATCTCTATATTATGCTCATTCTCTCCCACTTCAAATCTACTGGCAAGAACAAGGGGATATTTTAAGAAATTTTAAGCTTTATGTGACTCCCTGATGGAGTCAGGTTAGCCTTTCACTTACACAGTTTAAATGAATGCTGCATAACCCTCTCCTAGCAAAACTACAGCATCTTTTTCCACCATCCTATCCTATCTCACCAAGTGCTTCAAACATAGTGGAGAAGTTAATTATATTCAAAACTAAAACTAGTAACTAAAACTAGTAATATATTCAGAAATTTGATCCAAGAAATTATACAACCGTGCATGTAACATGTATACAGCAGCTGAAGTCATATCAAAAGGAACACAGCCACTTCTGGCCTTTTTGACCCCAATTCAGATTGCAAACCTGCAAATGAACAAGAGGAGGAATAACTATAAATAAGGAGCCCAGTTGAAGAAGAGGCAGTTGTGCATAAACAGAAAAAACTTATAATGGCATTATGTAATATGCCTATAATTGAAGGATATATTCTTGTCAGAAAACTTCCACTTTGAGCCATTACTAAACTTCCTTAGTGTTATGAAATTCAGATATATATTCTTTGACAAAGGTGAATTCTAGGGAAATTTTTAGAAAGCTGCAATAGCAACTAACCACTGATTATTTTCTATAAGAATTTTTATTCCCACAGGCCTTTGAAATTATTGGTACTATGGCCAGATTTTATGCCTGTCCCAGGTTGTTTACAGCTGAAAATTGGACTTTTTCTATGAGTAATAACTTTGTTTCTAGATCAACTGTCTAATAAGCAGATGATTTTACATGACAGAAACATCATACACTAAAAAATTGTTCTCTTTGCGCTTGACCCTCAACTTCCAGAAACTTGGAGCTAAGTTTAGCCTTTATCTCTCCTCTGCTTTTGTTCAGTATAGTTTGATACATTAATTTTCTTAAAGGGAAATTCAAAAAAGCAAGACTGATGTATATAAGGCAGATGGAATTCAATGCTTTAGGTTTTGAACACTTTTCAGTGAAGCCTGCCTCTTAAATTAGCCTTTCAAAGTGTCCAGGGATACATGATGTACATGAAGGAAACTGAGATGTTCACTGAGAAAGAGGGAAAAAAGCAGGTAAAGAACCTGCTGTTTTTGTGGGAGAGGAAAAAACCAGAAGCAAAATTACTCTATTACAATGACGAAAGCTACAAGATTTTACTCTATGAAATAAAGAGATTGTTGCCATGGTACCAGCAAGATCTCTCCTTCACTTATATGCACACACATGAACCTTTTTTGAGAAATTGCAGCAGACTGCACCTTCAAAATTATAAATGTGCAAGGAAAAATATTTTCTATACACTCCCTCACAGTATTTTAAATAACTATTCGCATTACATTCAGATGAAATCAGACAGGTAATCATCTCTTGCAGATCTCTTCCAAAGCAAAGCAACAAACATTGTATTGACACTGAAATACATATCCTCAGAAGACATGAGGTAACTCAAGGCACATAAAAGGGTGTACTGACTTCTGAGCCATTCCCCAGGAAAGGCAGATTTCTCAAGAACTGGAAACTCTCCTAAACTGGAGGAAGTCTTCTTCAACAAATATGCAACTGGCTTAAATTTTTTATCTGGGATGACTTGGAGCCATGTTCTTCATGTTCCTACTGTTCTTATTATTACTCTTTGGGCTAAAATAGTATAATCTTATGTTCCAGTCTATTTGTCCTTATGACACGTACAACATTCTGCGCCAGCTTCCCCAAGTGCTCCAAGAACCTAATGGGAAGACTTTTCCTCAAGAGTTCTGGGACACACACAGTCAGAGAGTTACTCAGGGCTGACGTGAAAAGGCACCGTTCCATCTCCATTGCACTTTAAATAGGTAGGTGTCCTTTTCATGCACAAAGATTTCACACCAGCCCTTAATGTCAGTACGAGTACTGATTTTTTATAACGACATTAGACCATTAGACCAGTCACCAACTGGTCCTTGCAGAGACTGTAAATTTAATGAGAGACATTTTGAAGACAAGAGGGACCACCTACTAACACTCAGATAATCTGTGTTCCTGCATAACACGACATACATTGTCCCTTATGCTAATTTATAGGTAATGAAGCAATGTATGTTCTCAAACAGATCACTGATTCACTGAAGATCACAAATCACTATAAAAGTCACCAGTTTTTGAATAAGGTCTTACAAGAGCTTTTTTAAGTTTATAAACTCATTTAAAAATGTGAGCAATGGCAATGTCACTAATGGCATACACACAAGTAATACAATTTCCCAATTCCCAAAGGAAAGTCCTTCCTTCATAAATCCTCTCAACACATGTGTTGCCACAGCTGGAGCTTTCCAGGGGGAATTCAGGGTGGGTTGATTACCTAGTATGACCTGAAAGTCTTTTCCAGAGGCAATATTGTCTTGAGCACAGTCCTCAGTCTGACAGCGTGCCCTACATTCACTGGTTATACTGGAGCTGAAGCTGGACATATTTGAATAGGAAATCAAGCTATTCAGACCATGCTGCATAAGTGACTTGTCCCCGAGTGGACACAGTTTGAAACTTTACATTCCTCCTGCAGATTCCATGGCCTTTTTCTGTAACACAGAGATTTCACCTTCCAGGGCTCTTTACTTCACACTCTTCCCAGCAGCACGACACCCTTAGAATAAGCAATGAGAGGGAAGACAGATTACCTACAACTTTACGCAGTCATATTGGACTTGATGATCTTGGAGATTCTTTCCAGCCTTAATGATTCCATGATTCTTTGGTCAGTTATCAATCCAAGCCCCACCATTTCATCCCCCCAGAGCTAAAGCCACCCACTAGGGATGGATGAACTGTGCTGCACACAGACCTGGAACACATGTGGACCACAGTGCCCTACTGCTCTTCCCATCTCCCCTTCAGCAGACAAGAAGCAGTGAAAACAGGTGCAAAGTTGGGCTTTGCTGTTCTCCTTCTAACAGGCTGCATGCTGCAGACTGGCAGGAAAGATTATAAATAGAACAGAGCTTTTTTTCTCATTACAGTGATTTTAATGAGAATGATAAATGGGTTCAAATAAAACCATTCAGGCCCCAGTGATAAGATCCCTATCTCTTCCAGTGCTGTATCCAGCCCAACTCTATGATGTCATTATCTTCCCTGAATGCAATGAAATCTATGGCAATTTAAAGGATCAATATTAGTATATATTCTATGTGCTGTTGATATCTCCAGCACAGGAAAACTCCCCTAAATTGATCTTCATTATGACCACACTTCCAGGTACTTCTGGTCCCAAATGATAAAATAGCTACAGATTAACACATACATTGTTCTATGCATGCATGAGACACTTATCTCTTTGTTGTTGTTTACTCCTCAAAGATCAGAGATCTTCTGTTATGACTTGTACTGAGATGAATAATGTAATTAAACAACACCCAGGAGAGAGAGGAATAAAAAATGCCTGAAGAACAAACTCATTTGGTTTTCAGATTTTTTTTTTTTTAAAGACTGCCAAACTTTAAGAAGGCTGCCAAAGACTACTTCAGAAGGAATACAACAATCATCAACACAAAGCTTAAAAGTGAAAAATAGATAAATAATTCTGAAATTTTTATAATGAAAAAATCTATCAGAAGGTTAGAGGCAACTGGAAGTTCACTAGTTACCTTATCAGCACAGCAAAGGCACACGTCAAGGTGAAAGAAGAACAGGCTAAAACTTCAGCAATTACAAGATGGAGGCAAGGATTTTTGTCACAATAAAATTTAAAGCTATTGTTCCCTGTCATAATTCTCCTGGAAACTCTCTGCATTGCTTTATGTTTTTCCTGATCCCAGAAAAAAAAGATGTAGAACAGGTCTGCAAGGCTATGTTATCATCTTTTAAGAATCAGAGTATTCACACAGCTCTCTGAATTCTTGGTATATCTAATGTTTATACTCATAGTTACTTGTGAAAATGTTTATCTGAGAACATTTAAAGGATCTTGATCCTTGAGATTAGCTCAGTTGGTTGGAGCATGGTGCTAATAACACCAAGGTTGTGGCTTTGACCCCTGTACAGGCCATTCACTTAAGAGTAGGGCTCAGTGATCCTCATGGGTCCCTTCCAACTCAGAATATTCTGTGGAAAGTCACAGAATACATGTTCTTTTTCATGCCTTTTTTGGAGAGCCAGGTTTATGATTCTTTCTGAAAGAGGTGGGACACTCAGCTGTGCTGCCAGAACACTGTTTCACTGAGGGTCTTGTACAATACCCTGGCACTCTTGGTAAATGGCAGAAACTGTTCCAAAAGTAAACCTGACCTTACAGATTATAATTGAAACTAGCAACGAATAAATGTGAGTGCCACCAACAGAGTCATCTGAGTATTTCACCCAGTATGTTCCATGCCACTGTTAAACCCTAGAAAGGGAGCTAGAATGTCTCTTTTTCCCTCTCCTCCTCTCTTCCCATGCCTGATTTTCAGGATTACACTTTCCTGCAGAAAATCTACCTGATTTAAGGTGATAACAACTTTATTGTTTCTTGTCGTATACGAGGAAGGAGGAGAAACTAGACCTTTCCAGACTTAATATCTTACCCACTGCTGTCTATTAGTAGAGACTGGAAGACTCAACACAGCTGTCCCTTCAGCCCTGGGTTCTTATAGTTTAACCACTGGGTCTTATGTGCTAGTAAAGTTTTCCAGTGATACGAGAGCTCTCTGTCCTTAACACCTCATATGACTTTTTGGCATAGTAAATTTTGCTCTCCTCCCCTCTTTTTCCTGTTGGGTTTGTCAGTTTTGTTAGCACATGTCCATTTTCTCTGACCTCATGAGCTAGATAGAAGCAAAGTTTTTTATGCAAACATAAGCCTGAATGTTTACTGCAATATTTACCCAGCCCCTTGTCCTCTGAAGAATGAAGAAGTCTGTGTTGTGCACTGGCATTTGGATGAGATTCCCCCCTGTGGACTTACCTAAATATAAAGCAAGAAAATAAACATTAACAGAAACCTTCCAATTTGAGCCCCCAGCAAGCATCACGTTCTCTAAAGCACTCCCTTTAAGTAAAAAAAAATGCCACAGCCTTTTTTAATAGGGTTGGAATCAGGGAATAAAAATCTCTCCACTTCTCTGCACTCCAGGAAGGTCCTCAACCACCTCTTCGTTCCAAAGATGGATAATGATTCCTGCATATGTCACGTGTATGCATGAAAGTGCTTCAGGATGAAAGATGCCATATAAATGTAAGCTGCTATTAATTATGGCACTCGAAGGAACATTCAGATAGCTTAGTTTCTCAAACCAAACCTACATTAACCTTGCTCTAAGTTCTAAATTTCATTTTCTCCGTATCTTTTTATTTGCCATTCTGTCAACAAAGAAATATAAATTCGCTATTCCAACACACCTCTGAACCTAAATATATTCTCCCTGCTGATTCAGCTGCAACAATGGACTAATATATATTATTTCTAGAGTTCAGCTGAGGCTGATGTGAGGCTCAAAAAGGAAAATGAGAAGAAATTAGTTTGGTTTTTTGTGTACATACAAATATAGACATTTTTCAACGTGGAAGCATGAGTACTAAGCAGAGAGATCAGGAGTGAACCTCTTCACCAGTCATGCCTGCCCAAGCCTCATCCTGTTTCTGACAGTGCTCTTTAAAGTATGAAGCATCAGAACTGTGAGACCCAGAGGAAAAGAAACCAAAAGAATCAAAAATCCATTATTGATACTTTACCAAATGCCTAATTTAAGGGGTTTTAAAACTTTTATCCTCTGATATTTTGCAGATTAACCTGAAGTGAATGAAAAATTGATATCATTTATTGGGCTCCAATTTATCTTATTTTTAATTAATACAAGATGCAGAAACAAGATTGACTCGATTATTTCTTAATGGGATGAAAAACAGTGGATTTCTCAAAATATAAGCCAAGGCTCAGAAAATTCCTTCCCTGAACACTTCTGTTAAAATTATTTCTAGTCAGGTTTGTGTGTGGCAAAAAAATCAATTTATTACTATTGTCAATTGTCACTCATCCAGAACTACTTATGAGGACAATTCATTTTGCAGCCCATACTAGCAGAACTTTTAATTCACTGGGTAGCAGTCTATACTTTTACAACTAGAGAACACATTTAATTTCTTCCTTTTTGGCCAATATTGATAAAGTGCAAAACTCACCTTATTATCTCTGTAGATCTGCTCTCACAGAAAATTACAATTCAGACACCAACAACATCCTCTAGATAAAAGGCTTCTGCAATTCAGGATGTTGTCTGTCCCTCTAAGAAGTCAGAGAATGTGATGTTCTCACTTGGTCTAAACACCATGGATGATTCAGATTCAGTTGTGATTACAACTGTGGATTGGAAGCTGCAGATAAAAGTTAAGAGATGGAGTTTTACTATGTACATAGTTTCAGTGGGCCCAGCTGTGTTAAATAACTTGCAAAAGCCTAACAGTGAGTGAGGAGCACCTGTAGTCTAGGAGAACTCACATTAAAACAGTTTTGTACTACAGTTGATAAGTAACTTTTACCTAAATCTGAACTACACCACCCAAACACCCAAAGTGCTGACTTTTTGTTGTTCTACCAGAACCTGTTGCATTAAAGGGTATAAATTTAATCATACTGGCATTCCCTGCTTTAATTTGCAAAGGATTAGTTTGTATTTTTTCTTCTTAAACTCTCTAAGATTTTATGGTGCTCTAATGAGTAACTAAAAAGCATTCAGACTTGTTAAGCCTCTGGCAGATGTTCTTTAATAATATAATTATTCTTGGTCTTTTCAGAGACTAGACAACTGGGACTATATTTTGTGGTCTAGTATGCAATCTTTCTTGGAATTTAACTATCTTGCCTTATGAAGATCCCGTGTTGATAATCAACACCTTAATTTTTGCTCATTATATTTTTGATTTTTACAAGCATAGCCACACTGTATGGATATATTCCTGTAGATATATCAGTTGTCTTCACCTCTTCTTCCTGTACACTGCCATACTGCTGCCTATTCAGAAATAGGAATAATTTCTGATAGCACAAGCATCACATGCAGTTGTATCTCACAAAAATACGTCTATAAGTTTGGGGAGGAAGTGTGGCAGGCACACAGCACAAGAGAAACATGATAAAGCCAAGTATACCAAGATGGCAAAGATGAAAAGACACATAACTACACAGTCTACTCTAATATTTTTACCAGAACCCTGAATTTCTCTCCACAAGGTAAAAACGCAATGCTTTTGGGATAGAAAACATAAAGTATCTATTGTTCTTCCTCCCTGGCAGAGCAACCAAGCAATCTGGCCCCACTTGTAAATCTCATGTAAATCCCACAGCCCTCCAAATGGGACAGAAAACTGATCCTTGAGCTTCAGCCCAAAAGCACACTTCAGCTGTCAGCACCAGCTACCTACGTGTTGGCTTTATCAGCACCTACAACAGCATTATGGAATATTTCCACATAACTTATCCATAGCCTATACTGAGTGTACCTATATCTTTTCTATATCTTATAGGAGTGGAGTAATAATACTTACAGAAAAATATTCCCAATGCTAGCACCTTCAGTAGCTCCAGTAGCTCACCTGTCTCCCATATTCCTCAGAAATTGCCTGTAAAAGCTCCCTTCCTGGCAGCATCCTAGCACTGACAGGACACACCTCTCACAGATTTCCTTCTCAATAGTGACACTGATTTTTTCAGTCCTGCTGAATGGTTTAAAATAAATTCTCTAATGACATTTAAGAGAGGTAGGGGGGAGAAATATTCTGCCTTTATGATTTTACCTTAATAAAGCTAAAAGAGCCGTAAATATATAATTACTTTCAAACATGGCTAATTTGTCATATATTTGTTTAACTGGTGTGCATAGTGCCTAACTTAGAGTGTATAGTGTGGGGGGGTTTACATTACGTATTTATTTACTTACATACTTAGGCTCAGTGCTAACTCTCTAGCCTGCTTTTGTAAAACTTGCAGCTGGCTCCAAGCTCTTCCCAGTGAGGTTCTCAGGGAGGATACTGTCTATCCCAGACTCCAGTCAGGTGTTCCCAGGAATCAAAAGTCCTTGAGAGCTGAATGTTTCCTCTTCCCTAATCACATTGGTGAATGCTGCATTATGAAGTCTCTTTTCACCAGCTTTAACCACTTCTCCTTTTGAAGTGGACATTATATTTCAACTTATATTTTTACAGAATCTAAAATCCATTTTATAGAAATGGAAAGAAGGCATAATTTTCCCTCTATTTCTCTCTCTCTTCTGCAATGTCTTTACCTATGTCAGCCAGCAGCTCTTTTTTTGTCAACTTAAGTGCTACCTATTCATTTATTTCCTTCCTTCTCTCCAGGTTTTTTCAATAGAGATAAAACAAGAGGATCAAAGCCTAACAGAAGGTCATGCCTGCGTTTACAGGTTATGCAACACAACAGGAAAATATCTGTAGAGCAAAACAAATCTTGCTGGAGAACTGACATCCATACTATGCAAGTTTCAGAAGTATTTATTTCAGAGGAACTCTAACAGAATGCCCACTAATGACTACAACACACTAGATTCAAAGCTTGAATATTTTTACCACTTTAATTTCATCAGAAAGGGAACCAGCCTGTGTTCAGAGGTTACCCCATGATACAAAACAGAGCATGGTAAAATGAGAATTTATTGGGTGACTTGCTTTAAAAACAGACTCCTGAGTTAAGTTGTTCATGTAGACATACCCCAAGTCACTGAACCCAAAGTAATTCAAATCCTAAAATTACAATTTTCATACAGTCAGCTTTATCAAAAACCCCACACTTTGAGGACGATGGACTTCAGTTATTCAGTAGTAACATAAACCATTTATCCAGAAGACAAGACACCTGGGTACACTTACCACTTCAACAGGAGGGACTTCAATCAATACCCTACTGCCACACATAGCACATAATGACTGCCTAATGCAGTCATCCTTGATCCCTTCCATAGAAGATGAGCTACTGTGAGGCCACAAAATCAAGCTTCAGAGGACCAAAGCAAATGTAGTCTCATAGACAGGTCAGTCAGCAGGAAGAGAATCAAAAGGCCTGCATTTTGCTCCGATGATCACTTGTGTGCTTTAAATCACCCAGTCACTGGAAAAGAAAATAGAACCCATACTGTAAGTAAGCTTCAAATTCAGGCAAAGCATACAGTCCCCCATCTGACAGGAGGTGGTAAATTGTATGCCAGTCTTGACTTGAGGGACATTTATGCATGCCACTCAGAGACTTGGAAGTGGGGACCACTTGCCCCTTGCTTCTGGACCACAACAGGGCAAGGCAGGTGTTCCAGGTATCCACCTCTCTCTTTGCTTTTGCAAACTTGTTAGTGTTTATGTTCGAAGCCCTCAAAGATGCTCTGCTTCTTAAAGTAAGTGTTGCTGGGATTTTCTGGATACTGGGAAATGCTTCCTAGCTCTGGGCATCTAAATTCCAACTGTGTCCTACAAACAAAGAAAGAGATATTGTTGGCTTCTCCCCGTGACCTTTTCAGGTTTGCTTAATTCAACAACCTGCTCAGCTCAGTAGGGAAGTAGGGATGGAGTGATTAGTATCATTACTGCTGAAGCATCACCCTTTACGTTCCTCTCTCCTCCGTTTTTCTTACTTACACCAGTTTCTCACATTCTTTGTTTTCAGCTTTCATTACAGCTAAAAGGCTCTGTGGCTCACAAGGAGGTTTATTATGTCTGTCTCATTCTGAGTCCTAACAGTGAAAAGTAAATTGCAGAGAAGTTAGCAAACAAGAGAGGCCTTGATATTAGCTTTAATTTTAAAAAAGCTAACTCTTCTACTAATGGAGCTTATTAATTAGCTAGGAATCCTTAAAAACATGAGGAAAGAAAAGGTTTTCTTCAGGGTAAAATGCTGGACTGCAGCATTTCATTACAAAACACAAATATGAACTTAGGAGCAATTCATTGTCAGGTGTATTTGAAAAGGATTGTAGGCACCCAGGGAATGTTTTTATTTGTTGATTTAGTCTGCATCAAATTTCCTCCTAAATCTTAAAGCTCTTCAGTGCAGTCTTCTCACACAATGTAGAGTGTGATGCATGCCTTGCACAGAATTTTACCCTGGCTCAGGCTTTGAACTGGCTGCTAAGGGTAATGGAATATGGAGCACTCGTGTTCTGCTATTTCCTACTGAAACTAGGAGATGAGAGAGACTGATGGTAGTTATTCTTTTGGCTCTCTGTGTTCTGTGTCACTGAGGTTTGAGTTTCTCCTTTAATATTGGAGAAAACCCTGCGAAGTAGCACCATCTGCCCTGACTCCATAATCTCCCCCAGCACTGGTTACTGTCAAAGATAAGATGCTGCACTGGATAGTTCTAACAATGACTGCTGTTACGTTTTTTATGCTTTTCTGAAATGTCAGTACATCATAACCACCTCACATTGCCACAGTCACCCTTCTGGTTGATCTTTCAGTAGAAAGGTCAAAGCCTGATATTCTTCCCATCATAAGCAATGCAATTGGACCTGTTACCTCAGTGAAAGTTGCATTAGGTCTGAACACAGAAAAAAGTAGAATGAAAAACATGAAGTGTTTTCTCCTTCTCCAAGGTTATCTTCTGAATCAGAATCAGGTTTTTCAGAGTACAATAAACTCCATCTGTTTTCTGCTACCCAAGAGAAACAAAAGAATACTGGTGCTGGTCATAGGAGTAACAACTCCTTGTACACCAGCATCACTCTGGAGAGGCTGGCACAGGGATCAGCACTCAGCTTCTGTGTCAGCTGTACTACCATAAAACATGGGCAGCCAAAAACCCCTGCAGGAATATTTATACCTTGGGTAAGAAGGAAATATCATTAACCAAACTTTATCCCTGGGTCTATAAAAAGAAACTATATTTCTACCAGTAAGATTAACACATATAGCTCCAAGGGCAAAATAAAGCTGCTAGATAGCATTTTACTGTAGAGCTGTGATTATTCACATTGTTATACCCAAATAATTGTAGATTAACATATTGTAAAACTGTGTAGTGAGTAAATCCTACTTTGCAGCCAGAACAATTCCAGACTAAGATGCTTCCTGATGAATACATAAGCTAGTTCTGCAGTCAATGACACTGTGACACGATGTTGGAATATCAGCCCAGAGCCTTTTGGACAGTACACAGAAGAAATGCAATGGGTTATTTACTTGGTATTCAATATTCTTTTGTTATGAAGCTCATTTTGTATTTCCTTCCAATTAGATGGGAAAGGTTCACACAAAGTCCAATCTGTGTTTAAATTACATTATCTACATGTTCATAGGGGTTTTTTTTGCCATTTATGATGCTAACTGCAGGTGTCAAAGACCCAAGCTCTGGCATTCATCATGAGTCTGCACATGAGAGACCAGTTTCTGAGCTCAGCTGTACAGTATAAATGCAAAAGCTATTACCTGTCTCAAACCCAAAACTTTCCCATAATAAGGAATCAACGGCCTTTGTTCACCAGTCTGTGCCACAGTCCCTTAATCTGACACTCAAAATGGCAGAAAACAGAATAACCCCAGTGGTGCACACAAAATATCAGCTGGGGCTTAGGGTAAATCTTGGTCCTAATGAACTTAATGGCAGAATTCCCACTGATTGCAATGAGACCTGACACAGACTGTGACAGCTGCATGTAACCCAGAGCAGGCTGGTAACAGCCCTTCAGCTCATTGTATGTCTCTGGAAACACACAGAGGCTTTCACAAGTCCTTTTGTCCACTCCAGCAACTCAGAGATTTAAAATTACCCCAAGGCTAATGCTGAGAAGTACAGATACAACTGATTGTACTTCTCTGCTGTATAACAAAAATAAAAATGAAATGTTCTTTCAAGACTCTCTCTCAGACTAATATTTCGTGGACTTTCTAGACTGTTAAAATTCTAAAAATTATTAGCATGGCCAAAATCTGTTCAATTTAAAATGTTTTGCAATGCAGTTTAAAAATAAAGAAAAACATTCATTTTTAGTTAAATAGAAAGTAATTTTTAATTTAAAATCTACTAAATTTTTATATATACATATCTAAAATTTTTTTCATTTTTGACATGAGCTAACTGGGACAATGCTTATAAAAGTTGTTGAAACTTCATTTCCCAAAAATAGTTTTAATTAAAAAAAATCCCAGCTCATTGTTTGTAGATTTGACCCTTGGATAGCATGAGGTTGATAGAATGGGTTGCAAGCTGCTTCTGGACTTCTTTCCAAAACAAGTGGCTTGTGGTGATCTAAAAACATCTCAAGATGAAAGAGAAATAGGTTTAGTAACCCCAGCTGACAGAATTGCTCCTGCTGTCATGCAGCCACTGTACTCTAACCTGAGGGGCAGTTCAGGGCTCCTGAGACAAAACAGACATTGAGAATGGATTTGCCTTTCAGTGCTTACCCCTCTGTTGCACTTGCACAGAGCAATATTCAGAATTTCCTCCTTGCTCTTTGTTTTTCCTGCTAGCAAAGTGGTTTAGTACTGCTATACTGAGTCCCACCACTCCATAGGGTGGGACCTAATTATGCCTACGAAACATGAATTTTACCTTCTTTTCCTACCGCACCTTTGCCTTTATAGCCCATATCACAGGTGTCTATTCAGTGGGAAGAACAAGGTCAGAGTCGTTTATTTTCTTTGAAGAGGGTAGCACAAAGCCATCCTGTTTTTTCTTGATTTAATTACCAACTTTATGAGGAAAGCTGTCACACAGGTCCTGTTCCTGTGACTTTGTTTCAGTTGCTACTCGGGGCCATGGAACTGACTGTGTCGGATGTGCCTCCAGGCACTTCTGGCCTGCTGAGATCTCTTTTTGAAGCCCCGAGAAGTACTGATGAGTTTTCATACCCCCGCGGCAGCACAACCTGTCTCCTTGGCAGCTAAAAACGGCGCTGCACTGCTCGGCCCCTCTCTGGTCCCCTGCTTCGTGGAGTCTTTTCTTGGCACGTTTTTATCAACAGGTGTGAGGATGCTCTAAGAGGCCCGTGGTAGCAGCCTGTAGCACACTAATTGCTTAAAGGAGCTGTCCTTTCAGAAGAAATGACGCTTGCATTGTCATGCAGGCTGCCGATCATTGCCTGGCACCTCTGTGCTCAAGGCAGGAGTCCAAACAACTTGTGACAAGGCACTTTGCCATCTCAGCAGATGGACATGAGCATAAGCAGCTTAGGGACTAAGTCTGCATATCAAGCACAGGCATTGAGGGCATGATTCCCGGCCAAGAATGCTGCAACTGCTGTTTATCTTCTGCTTACCAACCTAGAGTTGTTTATCTTCTCTTACCAACCCAGAGTTCAGGGAATATGTCATCGCTAATTAAGACCTGGGCTGGACTCAGTTTCGAAATCATAAAATACGACTGTGCAAAACAAGGGTCTGTCTGGCTTGAATTGAGCCACAAGTCCTAAGAGAGGCAGAGGGAGTTACCAGGATGAAATCAATATTGAGGAGGACCAAAACGATACCTCAAAATGCTGCTGTTTCATCAAATTCAGGAAAAGGGTAAGGGAAGTGTGAACAGGGAATTGACCATTAATACCTGGGTAGATTTATATTTTCTCGAAAGAAAAAGTAAAATGTGGCATCACAAAGGTACGCAGTTGGAATGGGAAAAAAATGGGCTCAATATGAGAAACAATCCTGACTGTAAATTCCATTAATTTACAGAATAATCTCAGAAAGGTAGACTGAGGGGCATTTTTATTTGGCAGTTGTAATAATGAAAGAAAAATCTTCTTCAGAAGCAGAAGACAATACTGTATTCACTGTGACAAAATCCAGATCACCTAAGGGATCTTTTCTTCTCTCAGTTCCATGAGTCAGATAAGATTTTGTTTCCTCGGGTACAGTGGTACTACAAGTCCTAGAATGCCTTTGAAAGCTGAAACTAGCATTAAGTGTTTCAGAGACCTTGTCCATGTACAGAAAAGACATGAAGCAGAGGACTGGGCAATATATTATTTAAACCATGACGTGACATGGTTCTGCTCTTTTGAGACAACTGCAATAACCAATGACAGCATAAAGGACATGTTAAAAATATATTGGAAATTTACTAAAACTGGATTTTGATCTTGCCATTGTTATCTGAGTTTCAGGCCAAATATTCATGAAATGTCATAAAATCTGCTCCCCTTTCTTTACAATTTTAGTATCAAAACTGACTTGTAATTAAGGTAAGAAAAGAGGTCAAGCATTTGCTTTTCTGATAAAAAACAAACCAGAAATAGATAGAAGGAAAGCAAGTAAATAAAAATGCAAAACTAAAGCTAAAAGGGATTCGCTGCATGCCACTTAATTGACTATTTGAAATACAGTACCCTGATAGGAAAATCTGGCCCAAAAGGTAAAACCAGCTTTCAAAAACAGTGTAGTCCTGACAGCTGCTTTTATTATCATTACACTTGTATCTGTATCAATATTTGAATTTGACATCTGCCAGAGGACCTTCACTTGTGAGAAAATATCTTTGGTAGCGTCACAAAAATGTTGCAAGGTCATCATATCCCCTTGCATTGTTTCATGTGATAATGTAAATATTTTGGGTTGCAAAGTAAGTTAGAAAAAATCTGCAGTTCTGCCCTTTTTTGCACTTTTTTGTACTGTAACTATTCCAAGTCTAAATCAAAGCATGGTGAAGTTAGAATTAGCTCAATGAAAAAATTTTTTTTATTTATCACATTTCAAGTCACTGAGTTTTCATTTGAATATCCCAGTGACCTAGAGTCACACATGAATGTCAGATGAACCATTCAACTCATTTTCTCAGACTGCTCAGACTGCTTTGCACTGCAGCCAGAGCTCCTCACCACACCAACAAAGTAAATTTAATGGATATTCTTTTCTACCTTATAAGATGAAGGTCAGCTACCAGGTTGAAGATGATGCATTAGTCTTGTCTTCTCTGCTAGCTGGCAGAATATTTAATTCAGGTTTGGAAAAAAATGTAGAAAAACAAATGTAGGGAAGACAAAAACCTGAAGAAATAACCAGTAACTAGCACTAGATAATACACCAGCACTGAAAATGTCTGCTGCTAAATCGTGCTGCTTTCACAGAATCACAGAATATGCTGAGTTGGAAGGGACCCATAAGAATCATCGAGTCCAACCCTTAGCCCTGCTTTCTTCTGTTTCACCTTCAGCTTTTTTCTCCTCTTCCATGGTATCACAAGCAGTGCAGGGGAGGATGAAGTATCTCAAAAAGGATGTCCAAAGATGCTTAAAATGCATATGTGGTACTAAAGCTAGACACTAGCATTACTGTCGGTCTAAAGGTAATTCTGTCCTTCTTCCTGTCTCCAGCTTCTTGGTTTCTGTGTCCACTCTCTCAGAAATTCACTCATTCTCTTCTGAGGCTTGGTCTAGCTATTCACCTCATCTTCCATTTCACCGATCCATATTTCTATCCTGCACAAAAATTCTTAAATGCCTAACCTCCAGCAAAAGGGGTCTTGCATGCCTGCTATTACTGTCAAGAGGTCAAAAGTGCTCAGCTCCTGCCAAACTTGCTCTAAAGAGGACTTGTGTGGCCTCCCATCACTAACCTTAGGCCTCGTGTTCACAAAGACATTTATTGGGAAATGGCCATTTTCTTGCAGGTCAGCTTCAGCGGTGGCACAGCCAGTGCAGAGCCAGGCAGGCTGGAGACAGGGAGGAGAGACTGAACATCCTCACCCAGGAGCTCCTTCTGCTCCTGCTGCCAGGAGAGACTGAACATCCTCACCCAGGAGCAACTTCTGCTCCTGCTGCCAGGAGAGACTGAACATCCTCACCCAGGAGCTCCTTCTGCTCCTGCTGCCAGGAGAGACTGAACATCCTCACCCAGGAGCTCCTTCTGCTCCTGCAGGCAGGAGAGACTGAACATCCTCACCCAGGAGCTCCTTCTGCTCCTGCTGCCAGGAGAGACTGAACATCCTCACCCAGGAGCTCCTTCTGCTCCTGCTGCCAGGAGGACAGGGCACGCTGGAGCCTTGAGTCCTCCCCACACCTTCCTCCAGTATGGTTAGCCCACAGTAACTAGTGTACACTTTTCACAGGGTAACCAGGGAAAAAGACAGAGGAAAAAGAGAAAAGTAGAGGCAATAATCTTTCCTTGGGCCTCCCCATGCTCCTGAGAGATGCATTTCAAGAATTAATTCTCTCTTATGGGGGAAGGAGCATGAGGAGGTGCTTTTTGGAAGCAGCTGTTTTAGGAAACAGTAAGCACAAGCATGCATTTGAAATGTGACCCTGACCTGCTCTGTCCTTCACATTTTGCAGGAAAATGCTTTTATCTACTGCAGATCTACAGCTTTTAGCCCTTTCCTGAAAGAAGGGGTCTGTGACCTCTCTTTGAAATAACTAAGCAGGGACTGTTCTTTTCCTTTTAAAACACAGTTGAAAGGGGAGATGATGAAACAGCATTGAATAAAATACGAATCCTTGGAGCAGAACTCAACCTATCCAGTTAACACACAGTGCCCTACCCACCAAGGTATGTTCATACCCTATTATCTTACTGGCCCAATGAATCCTGAGTTCTATTCAACAATCTAGATTCAACAGGATAGCTGAAGAGCCATATCCCATCATACCCCATTAACCGTGGACACCTAAATGAGGCAAGAAAACGGGGCATGTGGGTCTCAACCCTGCAAGACAGGAAAGAAAGGTGAGCATAATTCTTTTGCAGTTACAGGCTACCACATATAAAGGAAATGGCAGGGTGAGATTACCTTCCCTCTAAGGGAAAATGACACACAGTACTGCATTTTGCCCAGTCTTTCCAGTTCATAAGGCACTTAACTAGCTGGAATCCCTTTGGAGATTTAATCACAGGATCATCTAATTACTGGATCTCGATCGTGAAGCCCATGAAACCTGGGTTATGAATTCATTGTTACTTTAGCTTGGTATCTGAACAAGGGTGAGTAAATCCGAACTCTGGAAGAAGAGGGAAAAGATAGGTACTGAAGGACAACCAGTTACAGCTACTCTCCAAAAGCCAACAGCAATCAAAGGGCCTGCATCCAGATCCCGACATGCAGATGGAAAAGCATAAATTCCTGGCATATTTAAGGTCGCCAAAAACAACAACAACAACAAAAAAAGAACCGAAAAAAAGGAAAATATATAATAAAAATGTCATGAGCAGTACAACTTCTTAGGTTTCTCATTAAGTGTGTTCCACCAAAGCAAGAATCTGTGGGTTCACTAAGTGAACACATTAAGTAAATTCTTGGTTCAAAATTCCACCGGGAACAATAGTCATTAGGCACTGCCACCTACTGTAGATGGTTATGAATAATCTTAAGAGAGGAAAAAGCTATTAAATATTTTGTCTTAATAATACCTAGCTGCTGTCTCATGGTCTACAAAAACAGACACGAGAATTTTCCATGATAAATTTATCTCCTAGAAAAGGAAGAACTGTTACAGATTTCTGGCTGATTTTTTTCTCCACTTGTCTTTTTTGCCATTTCACTCCACACGCTCTGGAAAGCATTTGCTGCCAGGGAGGAAAAATATATTATTTACTGAACCAAACCAACAGTTCATGTAGTTTTATGCCCTGTTCCTGGTGGCAGTCATTATGAGTTACGTGACACAGAATGGGACAGAAGAGGTACAAGAAATTCTAACTGAAAATTCTGAATGGCAGGCTCAGTAAGAAAATCTTGGCTTAAACTCAGGATTAATATGTCCCAAAACATAATGATTTATAATCATTTAAATATTGTATCCCATTACTATTTGTCAGGTTTTCCAATTTTAGTTCTGGTAGTTGTATAATACTGAACTGTTTCAACTCATACGTTTCCAAACAGGACCTCACTCCTGTACTGATCATACTAGTTCGCTAACGTGAGTTAAACCGATTGAGAAACAGGCTGTTCTCCATCTGCTACCAACAAATGTGATCTAATACATTAATTATATTAAAACCTTATCTTTGACGAGTTCTTTTAAATGGTGCTAGAGAACCAGTAACACCACGTTTTCCAGTTAAATTTATTTTGGCTCACAGTCTGGTCTAATATTCCAACCCACCCTAACTACAATCTGCTTTTGAAGAGCAAGCCATTAGTTTTCTGTTTAACAGCTGTCTACTTCAGTTTAGATTTCCAAAGTCAGATGCAAATCCCTCATATTGCCTCCATTCTCCTTGACTGCTCTGCTCAGATAAATTTCCCCATGACCACCATCTCCGTTAGGTTTCCTAAACCAGAAATGAGCATGGATTTGCAACATAAGCAGTAGGTCTTCAGACTGGTTAGTCTGACACAGGCAGACACACAAATGGGTTTTGTATCCTGTTTAACATTAGCAAGCGTGTGGTAGAACTGATTTCTTCCCACACTTAATTCCATTCTTCTAGAATTGTGAAAAGTCAGTGGCCTTGATTAGGTATTTTGTCAAATAGTTTCTGATGAGGTACATGGCTGGATGGATATTTGACTAGTTCTGCATCTGAGCTCCAGCAGAAACAGCTCATTAGTTCAGCTCATATTTTTCAGCAGAAAGAGCAGGATGAAATGTCATGAGGCTGGCCTGGATTATGTGCGAGGTTTCTGACCTAATTCACTTTCCTTTTTCCATCTTCTCCCCCCTCCCTCCAGTAAATCTAATATCTGACTTGCATAACTACGTTGAAAATTATAAATACCTCTTCTAGGAAGCACTGTGAAAAGTCATTGCATCACAAGCCTTACAAAGAGATGCTGAAAAAGATCTTTCATTAAAAGTGTATTAGGTGCTAAATGAATCTACAAACCCATACTCAGAGGCTCATATATTGCATGTACAGGGAATGAGATTATATAAAGTTTGTCTCTGGCAATCTGCTACTTAAATGGAACATTAATGTAATAGAAAGCATCTGCTTCTATCAGCAAGGCTACCATCAAAAACTGTATTGAGTATTCTCTGGCTGTTAATAGCATTTCACAGGAATCACCACAGACAGCACAGAAAACATATCCACTGCAGCAATATCCAGCAATATCCAATGGATAGTCCTTTCTCTTCAACGAATTTAATGCAAAATTAGAAAGGTCAGCACTTGAAATTTCTTCTGTATCTCAGGTCCCCAAAATATGAGGATAGCATACCAATCTGATCCATATTTTCCATTTTATCTCCCACCAACACTGAAATCTGGTACAAAGTATATAAGGAAGGAAGAAATGTTCTCAGGCGCGGAGTGTGGTTCCCCCCTTATGTTAATGATATGGAATTTAAGTTGTACTTAATGGATTAAGATGAGGAAATTAAATTGAATTTCCAAGCCAAATCCTTAACTGGTGTAACTCACATGTAGTTCAGACTTAAATAACACCAAATTAAAAATATAAACTGCCAGGCAGTAAAAACAATCACAGTAAGAAGGAACACATTACTTAG
Organism: Pipra filicauda; assembly: GCF_003945595.2. Taxonomy (NCBI): domain Eukaryota; kingdom Metazoa; phylum Chordata; class Aves; order Passeriformes; family Pipridae; genus Pipra; species Pipra filicauda. The sequence goes on from NW_024104598.1 coordinate 2,386,938, forward strand.
CTATGACATTTCACTGACTAAATAAAATATCAGGTTTCAGCAATTTTAGCAATAGCAAGGTTTCAAGTAGTAGTTAGCAAGATGCTTCTGAAAAAAAAGTTATTTGCTATTCTCTTTTTGTCTTGTGTTGTTTTACCTTCTATCACTTCAAGACCCAACCACAAAAACACGTGATGTTTATAGAGCTTCATTTAGACTTCACCAAGGAATGGTGGATAAGGGCTTTTCTGACCATCCTGACATTGGAATTCCCTTCTCCATATTCCTTTAAAAGTCTGTGGACACTTCACACTTAAAACCCACTGTTATGCATAACACTGACACTCCCTTTCTCACAGATATGACATAAACAATATGTTCTGAGCATGTTGAACTCAATGAAAAAGAGGAGAGGAACTCTCCATAAAGTCATCAGAATATTTGTTTAGGAACTGGACAAGCCAGATCAAAAAGCTTAACCACATTATAAAACTTGGACCTATCAAACCTATCAGCAGACAGTACCTGGAAACCACAAGACAAGTTGTTCCCAATCTTCCCTTGTGAAGCTCTTCTTCTTTGCATAGAAAAATTTAAAAATTTGCTATTAGTTTGAGAGAGATCCTTGGAATTCAAAAATGAATTAAGTCCTTGAGGAAATTAATATTTGTTTCCTAAAAGCAGCAAGAAGCTGGGGAGGGCCATGAGAGACAAGGAGCTCCCCAAAAGCACTGACACCAGTGGGGGTGCCCCTCTGCTGGCCTTTCCCCAGCTCCTGGATGTTTTGCCATTTTTGCATGTTTTCTTATAAATCCATTTTTTAGGTAAATATTAGATGCAAGAATTTGGTGACAGAATTCGTAATCTTATCTCTGGGTTGTGAACTCACGCAGCCCTCTGGGTTTGCAAAGTCAGGAATTACAGCTAGCACTGCAGCAAGAGAAATCCCCTTGAGCATCTGCTCTCAGTGCCTCAGTCCTGTGTTGCACAAGGAAGGGCACAGACCAGGTTATTCTACAGAACAAAACATAATAAAAACAATTATTTTTTTTTTGCCAGGTAAATCATCACTGCCTCAGTCAAGAAGCAATTGTAATCTCTAATTGCAGAAACAAGTATTTTTCCCAGTTCAATTTAACAAGGAATGGTAGTGACTAATTGATCCCCCATCTAAAAACATGACTTTCTGCCTCCTGTTAATAACTTTGAGAAGACTGAAAAGCTTTTGTCTTATTAATATGGCACATTTTTTTAGAAGTACATATTTTTCCAAAATATTTCTAGATTAGATTTCAGGACAGCCATAAATCTATGTTAGAAAATACCTTGGCAAGCAGCTAAGGTTTGTTTATACAAAGTGTTTCTGAGTAATACTTAGCAGATTATGCTGCAAATGTTTTCAAGGCTAAAATCAAATCTGATCTAATCAAAAACAATTCAGTGGAACTTCCTGGAGGAAAAGACAGGTCCACTTACATGACATCTTTATTTTTTGTAGGATTTTCATAAATATGGATGTTACATAGAGATGCTCACACTCCAAAGCCACTCAGTGTTTGAAAAAGCCATTTATAACAAAAATTTTAATAAGCGAATTGATGACTTAGGAGCCTAAATTCCCATTTTGAAAGTCAGATAGGCACCAACAAGCTCAACTGTTCTAAAAATACAAGTGACTCAACATCATAATTCCCCAATTCTCATGCACATATCCAATGTGAATTAAGCTTTTTTACCTTTTAAGGAATAGAATTATTGCAGATGGCAACTACTGATATTCAAGCAAATAAAGAGACTATGTGTACCATCTCCAGATTCTTCTTTTATGTCTGAATCTGAAATTATTTCATCTTGGAGTTGGTCAAGGGTAATCTTTTTCAGTCTTTAAATTTGAGCAAGATGGTTCTCATAGCTGGGGGTAGTTTGTAGAAGACTTCTCAAAGAGCACCAAAACCAAACCAGAAAATACAAATGCTGAAAATAGTGACAACTTTTATATTCAGAAATATTTGTTAGGCCACTATTTCAAATAGCTTTTTCCATGGGAAGGGATTACCTGAAAAGGAAGAAGGTGGTCATACACATTTGTACCTCTTGCTACCTGGGAAACAAAAAGAAAATTTTAGTCTCATTTACATACACATTCTAGGTAGTCTGCCAAAATCTTAGCACAAAAGTCCCATTCCTCTTCTGCCAGGTAAGGGGGATGCAAGAGAAACAGTGCACCCAAACCCCTGTTTCCTTCCCTTGCCATGCTGGGTGAGAAATGGTGCAGCTCGCTGCTTCCTCAACATCGAGATGCCTGTTGGAGACTTGCCTTTCAATTTTGCTTTTTTCTTGCATCCAGAAATATCTTCAGTGCCTTAATGTTTCAAAAGGATTTTCCATCAACTAAATATTTTTAAAAAATTCCCCAGACATTTTCTAACATTCAGCAATCTGCTGAGTTTTGGAGAAGATGATTACTTATTTGAGCATAGATTTTCCTTTTTTTTAATTTTTGCACAGTGCTTTGAACAATAGGAGCCTAATTATACTGATGGTCCTCTGCCTCTAAAGTCTGTAACTCATTTCAGAGACTTGGGCATTTCCATCTGTGCCAAGTCTGAAAATTCATTATTCTGCAAATAAAAACCCCAAATCTCAAAGCATTGCAACATTTAAAGATCTAGCAGATCTTTAAGGATCTACTTGAGCCAATAATATAAATATACTGACTCAGAGAAACAAACCGGGTTCTGTGAATTTTCATTTTGTTTCCAGACAGTATCAGATACCTTGTCTACAAGAACTGCACTCATCCAATCTGTTGCCAGTAACCTTTTCCCATTTCATACAACATATACATTGTGATAAATTAATATCAGCATTCTGGTATAGTTATATTTAGTTACATAGTCATTAGTGATAAACTAATACCAGTATTCATACCTGAATTTGGAAGATGGAGACCTAAGGTACCATGTTTGCAAACTCAACGGGAACACTTGGGTGAAAAAAAAAAGTAAGGGAACCTAAGCTTCTAAATAAATGCTGTTGAAGAATACCTCTCAGAGTAAGTGTGAAAAAAAAAAAAAAAAGAAATGGTTAGCAATTGTATGTTTTAAATCCATGAAATGCTGCAGTATTGGAATTTGTTGATGTTTGTGCCCTTTCTGACAATTAGGTGCTTGTCTGTGCTTGCTTTGTCTGATAAGAGCGTGTAATCTTTGCTGCTGCAAAATTTCAGGCTGCTGATGAAACAGCCTGAGGAAGTCTGGAACTACCTCTTTGACACGCACAGCAGGATGTCTCAAAAAATGAACCAACAAAACTTTGAGAGAACTCTCCTACAGAAGCAAAACCAAGAGAAAACTATGTGCATTACAAGCATAAACACACTTTGACATCTGGGAAATGCTCAGACAGGATTAAAATGAAGGGCAAATAACTGTCTAAAAACCAATCCAGTATGGACAAGAGTCTGTGCACAGATATGATTCCCCCAACTAAATGTAAATATTTGTCCTTTACTGTTTTATTCCTCCTTGTGTATCAAGCTTATACAATGGCAGGACAATTTGCCATGGTCTACATTAGGGGATATGGGCATCATGTTAAATTATTTCAGTTGCAGAAAATCACTTGGTGAAAGTACACATCAAAATTTTTCTGTCTCAGATGAAAGGCTGAAGGTTGGGGGAACAGAACTTGATGATGATCTCAGACTGGTGACTTCATGGCAAGCAGACAAATAGGAAGTCTTCTGTAGCATCATGCTACCAGAAAATGAAGACATTCTTTCTCACAAGGTTTTGCTGATATTTTATTATAGGTGACATTTCTGTGAGTACTCTGTGTGCAAAAGATGGAGCACTGCACTACAAAACCGGTAATGAAAAGCAATCCCAACCAATGTTGATTTCATTTATAGGTAGCATCACAGGAAAAAAATGGAGCAGAAACCCAACACACTCTTTTGCTATATATGGAACTTCCTTGCCAAGGATAGTGCTCTAGAATTTTTTTTCCCCTCTGTCTGTTTTTGCTACAACTGTAAAAGAAGATTTCTGCCAGCATGTAGCAATCACTACAACTTTGTAAAAGAGATGATAAAACAAACATTGTGAGAACAGGTAGCTGGAACAAATGATGCAGGGGCTTTCCTTCAGCACTACATTCCTAGTCATAAAGTATTTGAAAAGGAAGCCTTCATATGTTTTCTTATTTTTATATTTACTTAAACAAAAGAATGTTGAAACTTTAAGCCTTGTGACTCTCATCAAGAAAAACTTCAACAAAACAGGAAAAGATCTTGTACATCCTGAGAATTATTACATCTTTAAAAGGTAAATTACAACTTAGTACTTCAGAATAGTATCGTGCAAAGGCAATAAATTTTCAATGCCACCTACTGGTAAAATAAATTACAAAGCGTGCAAGACTGTGCCTGCAACACCCCTGCCTTGAACAGCCGCTACCCAGAGACATAGCCCATGTGGTACACAGGCACTTCTGAGCTCTCTGCAAAAGAAAGCACCCTACTCCGTGTGATTTTATCGTAGAAACATAGAATGGTTTGGTCTGAAGGGACCTTTAAAGTTCATCTGTTCCAACTGCCCTGCAATGAGCAGAGACCTCTTCAACTACAGCAGGTTGCTGGCCTTGAAGACGTCCAGGGATGAAGCATGCACAGCCTCTCTGGTCGACCTGTGCCAGTGCCTCCCCATCCCCACTGTAAAGAAATTCTTCCTAATATCCAATATAAACCTGCCCTCTTTCAGTTTGAATCCATTCCCCCTTGTCCTATCACTACATGCCCTTGTCAAAAGTCCCTCCTCAGCTCTCTTGTAGCCTCTTTAGTACTGGAAGGTGCTAGAAGGTCTTCCCAGAGCCTTCTCTTCTCCAGACTCAACAACCCCAACTCTCTCAGCCTGTCTCCATAGCCAAGGTGCTCCAGCCCTCTGGTCATCCTCATGAGGATCCCAGAGCTGGATGCAGCCCTGCAGGTGGGGCCTCACAGGACCTGAGCAGAGGAGAAGAATCCCCTCCCTCGCGTGCTGCCCACGCTGCTTTCGATGCAGCCCAGGACACGTTTGGTTTCGCGGCTGCAAGTGCCCATCGCTGGCTATGTCCAGCCTCTCACCCACCAGCACCCCCAGGTCCCTCTCAGCAGGGCTGTTTATCACGGCAGAAGGAATCTCAGCCCACGGCCAAGGCTCTGGTGCAAGTATAAATAACCAAGGCCACCAGTTCACAGCCCCAGCACCTGCCGTGGCCTCTCCTGCAAACACCACCTGCTCCACAAGCGATGGTCAGCGTTCACTCCTTTGGTTAGAACCACTTCCCTTCTCGTCTGAGCAACGCGCTGAGCAGCTAGAGAGGGTTTCTGTTAGAATCAGAATTATTCGTCCCCCCTTGAGCCACCTCAGGCCTTTAAAATATTTTAAAACAAAACAAAACCAAAAAAATCCCGAAACACAAGCAAAACCAACCAACCAAACAAAAACACACACACACACAAAAGGAGCGTTTAGTTTTACCCTGCGAAGGGGTAATTAACTGGGGGCGGGGGGAAATTTCTCAGACATATTGTGCAGTCCCGGCACAGGGCAGTCGCCATCACGTGTGGGGGGGGTTGTTTAAAAGGCGTGTAGATGAGGCGCGTGGGGATGAGGTTTGGTGGCTAACCGGTGGGTTAGCGGTGCGGCTCGGTGGTCTCGGAGGGCTTTTGTATTCCAGCCTAAGGGACTCGCTGTCCCAGCTCCGTCCCCGGCTCCGTTCCCGACCCCGCACCGCCCCCGCCCCTCGCGTCCCTCAGGCGCCGCCTCAGCGCCGCCCTGCCCGCCGGCGGGCCGACAGCGCCCCCTGCCGGCGCCGCGCCCACAGCCCCGCCGGGGCTCGCCCTGCGGAGCTGCCCCGGCCTCACCCTCCTGGCATCCCAAACACACCTCCCTTCGCGTTACACGCTGCGCCGGTTTCGGCTGGCACAGAGTTTATTTTCTTCCCAGTAGCTGGCAGAGGGCTGTGTTTTGGATTTAACGCTCATGACGCGCTGATGTTTCGGGTTTTGCTAAGGAGGGCTCACCGCTAAGTCGAGGGCTTTCTGCTGTCTCATGCTCTTCACAAGGAGCCAGGAGGGATCGCGGCCAGGACAAGTGACGCGGACTGGCCAAGGGGATATTTCACACCGTAGAATGCCATGCCCGGTGTGTAAACTGGGGGAGTTACCTGTAAGGGGGGGCTACCTGGTTTGGGAATGGGTTTGGCATCTGTCAGCAGGTGGTGGGCAGTGGTATCGTGCATCACCTGTTTTTCTTGGGTTTTCTCTCTCCCCCCCCCCCCCCTTTTTAATCACTATTATTATAATATTAGATTACACCTTATGTTATATTTTACTTTGTTTCAATTATTAAACTGTTATTATCTCAACCCACAGGTTTCACTTCTTTTCCTAATTCTCCTCCCCATCCCACCAGGGTTGGGGGGAGGAGTGAGCGAGCAGTACTTTAGTTGCCAGCTGGTATTAAACCAGGACATAAATGCACAGTTTCCTGTGTCTGTGCACGCTCTGTGTTTTCCAGGGGCTCCCAGAGCAGCGTGCCCAGCCCCCTGTGCCCCTTCCAGCCATGGCAGTCTGGGAGGACAGCGGCTGTGGGAGAGCTGGGTCAGCACCACGCTCACCCAACGCTCCTGCAAACACTCTCCTCACTCAAGCTGTTTGCCTGTGAGGAGAGGAGTTCAGGTAACACCTGTTCAGTCTGTGGGGCTACAGCTGGGGTGCCCCATGGGGACCCCTGACAGCCAGCCCAGTCCCACCATCCCAGCCAGGAGCCGGGCACTGGGGCAGCCCCAGCCTTGGGCATTGGGCACCTCCATGGGGATGGAGATGGGGATGGGCAGAGGCCAGGCTGGGACACAGAACCATAGCATGGCTTGGGTCGGATGGGACCTTAAAGACCATCTCGTTCCAGCCTCTTGGCCATGGACAGGTTGCTTCTACGAGACCAGGTTGCTCCAAGCCCCATTCAACCCAGCCTTTAACACTTCCAGGGATGGAGCATCCACAGCTCCTCTGGACAACCTGTGCCAGTGTTTCATTGTAAAAAAATGCACCATCTCTAGGCTGCTCTGGTGCCCAACCAAAGCCCAGAAACGAACATCACATAAGCCGAAATTTTTAGCATTTGTTATCTCATTCACAAATTTATATTGAAAACACATATTTTAGTAGTCACACTTAAAGCTGTCAATTTCTTTCCACTGCAGATATATATAGTTTTTTTAAAATATGAACAAATAAAAGCGTAATTATAGGGCATAAGTACACAATGGTGACTTTGGAAATAGTCCCTTAATTAGTTTCTTTAGGATGATGTCAAGCACCTAAGAAACAGCACAATAAACCAGAAATTTAAGTATCTGGAAGGTTTCAATTCTGGCAGGACTGCTTTCCCTTATTATAAAAAGAACAGAACAAATTTCCTGAAATGTTTAATGTCAGTACTTGCAGTTCTCCTTTCACAACAGCAAGAGAAAAAAAATTGTCTAATGCCCAAAAGTGACATCTGTGAAAAAAAATCTGTGCTAACAAGAATGAAAAGAACATCTAGTATAAATTATTCACAGAAATTCCCTTAATAGACTAAATTTACATCATAAAATCCTTTTTTACACAGTTTGCATAGTAAAGAAAGTTATGTTATTGATACTAGTGTTAAACCAGCTTTATGTGGTATAGCAGATCAGACTCATGCTATGTTTAGCAGATGGACACATTTCTGCTGTGTGTAGGGACTGTATCAGTTAGCCATCTGAAAACATCTTATCAGCACATTCATCCTTGCCATCTAATTTTAATTTAAGAGCATCACTATCAGTAGTTGAGATTTAAAAGGTTGAGAAAGCAGTCATCACCAGAACAGCCTTTTGTTATACAGCCCATCTCAGATAGCTCTTGCCACCCATTTGAAACTGGTGCTGCAGGCAGAGAGCAAGAGAGTGAATTGAAGCAGCAGCCATCTTCCCAGAACAGCATTTGGAATATCACTTGAGGAGGCACATAGTAGAGTCAACCAAATTAACATTTTCAGCGTTATTGACGCTACAAGATTTATTACTCCCTGTTCAATTTAAAAAGATTCCCTGGGGAAATTTTTAAGGGGTGCTTGCTTTATTAGTTGTTATTGAGTTGGACCATTTGACGGCTTGTAGGGAATGTCTGAATAACAAAAGCCTTGCTAGGAAGAGATCAAGAGACCCCTGGTGACTGATCCGGATGGCATTGATTTGATTTTAGCATGATGCATTTAGTTTCCATTGTTAGAAGAATATAGAAGATGAATTTATAGAACAAATAGTAACTGTGGGGCTGTGACAGAACCTGGAGCCCCACAGTGCACACAGCTCTCACTCTGGCAAGCAATTAATTTCAGCAAGATTACTGTGTACAGCTGGATCACTGCGAGGAGGAAGCACTAGGGCTGAACCCCACAACTTCTACACTTGATATTCACAGAGTCACTCCACTAACGTATCACAGCACCTCTGAGGTGAGGACAGGAGGAAAGATGAGAGAGGAAGATTTCTGTCACCTTAAAGTTTGTGAATAACCTTCTTCCAGCACAGAGAAGCCATGAAACATCCTTGCATAAGCAGGATGTAGAAACAATAGAAGCGTTCCGGGAAATACAAACATGGGGTGAATTAGAGTCACGTAGTCATGCAGTTTAAGAGGTAGTCTTGGTATTAAAATACAAAACACAAGGCTAGCTAACAAGTAACAAAACACAAGGTTAAGCACTGATAAGGATGAATCTATTTTTTTCTGAGGGATTATGAAAAAAACAGAGCAAATCTAGGAAAATGGAGACAGGAAAGACTGTAAGTTTGGTAAATTTACCCAGACACTAGAGCATTTATAGAGCCATGTACAATGACATCAGCTTCCTCTATATCCTGATAAAAAGAACTAGGAAAGCAAGAGTGCATCGAGTTTACAGGATTATATAATCAGCATCATTTGCTATTTGCAATAACCTCTACGTCCCTCATTTACATTTAGTCAGCAGTCGAAAGTTGTATTGCTGCTGTCAAAATGGCTTTTACTTTCCGAAGAAAGGGTTTGTGAATATTCCTGTTACACCAAGAAACAGGTAGCGGAGAGACATGATGTACTCAGAGATGGTTAAAATCAACTTATCTAAAGCTTAAACTAAAAGCTGAAGATTTTTTGAAAAGGACTTAAAATATGTCTTTAATAAATGCCTCGAAAAGTCTGAGTTGTTTCAATTTCAGATGAATCTCTGCTGGATGGGCAGCAGCTATCCATATTCTAGACTGAGAACTACACTGAGATATTTTTCTACTACGGTTCCAAAAATTCCCTATCCTCATGTATTTATTTTCCAGTCCCTAGTTCCCTGGCAAACATATAGTTGTGGCAACCTGATTGATCACCTCTACGATTCCACAGTGCAACCACTGAGTGCAACCTCCAAATTACCATGTGAAAGAAGCAAAGGGGTTTTGTTCAGCTGTAAGCATTTTGGGCCATATCAGATCTGAGCTGTCAAATTCCAGATTTCATCAGTGGCTTAATATTAATCGATCATTAACCCCACATCTGTGCTAAATACTGGGCTTTGGTAAAAAAGTGTGCCAGGCAAATATTCAGATCGTACAAACCAAAGGAAGACTGAAATCTGTTTCTCCAGGCACACCAAGGTTATTCAGCAGGAATAACATTTGTCCCACTGTTTTTTGACCCATCTAGACTTTGCTGTGTACAACTACTGTAATTATACTTAACCCTCTCTGTGTCACACATGCTAATGTAATTTTCTGTAATGTATTGGAGTCATCCATAATTCACTCCTGCCATTCTAACAGAAAGCTTTATGCCTGTGGGGCTGAAAAACACGTTTGGTTTTCCGATATGCCAGATGAATTCCCAAACCAGTGGATTACAGTCAGTTTCTTTAACCTTGACTCTGATGCCAACCAGTCTACAGAACAAAACAGGTTTATTAGCAAGAGATTCCATGGGGTAGGAGATATTCTCAAGCAACAGCTCTAACTCACCATTTCTGCTGATCTAGCATTTCTCTGTTGCCAGGTTAATATCCTCGTCATTGCCCTACACAATTACCTCGTACTAATTCTCTCTTGTTTTGGCCAGATTAAAAGAAATTATTTTTATGGAACAAAAAGTCTGAAGAATAGTAAACCTGGCAAAAGAATCAACTTCAAATGATTAACATTAGCTCTTGAAAATCCAGTTGGACTCTCAGTTTGAATGATATGTCTGTTATTTCAGGTCTGAAACCAAAAAAGTCAGTGACTATGAATGTCTAAATGGTGGCTAAAACACACAAAAAACTATTGGTGGGTGTTCCCCAAGTGGAAGCTTTGCTCATCTTCCTGACTAGTCCATGTACAGGAGGAGCAATTCAAGGGAGCTCCATAAGGTACTGCCATCCCTGACACACTGCCGTGCTCTGCGAGAGCCAGAGCCAAGGCACAACAAACACTTCCTGAAAAGCATGTAACTGTGACAGAAAGGAAGAACAGGCTTCTTCCCATTACACCAAATCAAAATACCATGTTCAAGAACCTGTCCACAGATGACTAAACCCAGCAAATTGGATGATCATATTGTGGTGAGCTACAGCCGTGGGTGTCACACAACAAGAAGTATCCTGCAACCAAGTAAGATCAGCCTCACTGAAAGAATGATTGATTGCAAGCAAAGAAGAAAGAAATTACATAGGATAGCGCTTTTTTTCTGGGGACAGTATTCTTCTTCGTGCTTTTAAACCCAAGACAAAGACTCTGTGAATGTCAGATGCTAATTTAAACCAAATGAAAATGATTTCTAACTTGTCATATCAAGCATATTACAGAAATGCATCTCTGTTCACTGTGTAATGCCTAAAGATCTTCTCCGTTATATTTGTTTTCTTGTTGATTCTCCTCATTTAAGAAAGAAATACATTGCTATCTAAAAATAAATGATTCTGACAAGCTTTTTCTCTTTTTCAGTGACTTTATAACAGTAACAAAAAATCTTGAGCCGCTAACTTTAGTGCAAATTTTGTCCAAAAATGGACAAACTAAACATTTCAGGATTAGGTCCATAGAATTACACCACTATTAGATTCAAATTGATAAATGTTTATTCACCATGAATGATATTGTAATACTTCCAAAGGGACCATGGTGGGAACAAAGGACAACAGATCAGCAACAACCAAGAGCAGTCTGATGCTGAAACCTTTTTTATATTTAAATGTTAAATTTCAAACACTTGCAGACAAAGAGACAGGGGTGCGTTCAAAGGTGACAGAAAATGCTTGCAGCTCCCTAGGGGGAACTGCTGGACATCGAGAGACTACTGTGACAGCACCTACCTCCTGAACCAGCAATCTCAGCTTCAGAAAGGAAGAAATCTAGTTTTGCTAGGAAGGAAAAGGGAGAATATGGGGCTGTTCAGGAAAAGCAGAAGGCCAGCCATGGAAGCAGCAAAAGCCCAGTACTGTTACCACATTCTCATTTCCTTCTTAAGGGAAAAGCGTTGAAATTCCAAGAAGAGAAAAAGGCATTCTGAGCTGGCTGGGAAGAGAATGATACACAAACATGAAGGTAGGAGGGAAGGCATGTTAGGGGAGGAATGGAAGAAAGGGTGGTATCAGAATCTAGTGGAAAGGGAAGGGATCCAGAGGTGGGAAAGAAGAGCTAGGTAGCACCAGTGGGATGAGAAGAGAGAACAGAAGTGGAAAAGGCTCTGGGAAGTTAAGTTACATGCCAGAGGAATTCTTGGCAAAAAAATGTTTGGGAATCACTAACATAAAACACTGTGCATAGTATGGCAGTAAACCTACATGAATTATTATTCAGATTACAGATAATTTTCACTCTGTGTAGAAGTGTGAGACTGTAACAGGAAAAGAACAAAATCAGAGCTGTGAAGTGTGAAAGAAAGTAGAGAGAGAATTTGTTTTTCTCAGGTCATATTTTTACATACAGAGAGGAAAACATTTTAATCCTAAAATATTAAGAAAAGCAGCTAAGAAGAAAAAAAATGAAGTCTCAATTAAAAGAAGTACCTCTGGATTAATATCTTGTTCTGTGGTTTGTCTAACCTGTTACTTTTCATTCCTTTCCTTTTCAACTACATTTTCAACATCTAAATCTGTATTTTGTATGTCTAAATCTGTAGTTTATATGTCTAACAAACCCTAGCTACTGAGTATGCTTGTCACATATAAGAATCACCACCCTGCCAACTCAGATTGATATCTAAGTCTTGCTCAGCCTTTGTACTGGAAGATATTTTTATACAGGCCTCTTGCCATCAGAAAAAAGAGTCTTACTTCTGGTCATGTCGACAGCACAGCAGGACAGCTGGAAGGTGTTTTGGAAGTGAAGCTGCTAAAGACCAAGGCTGACTAAACCACATCAAAGCAGGGCCTTTTGAATTCTCAAGAGGAAAAAATTAGAAAGGAATTAGCAGGAGAATAGGTTAGGGCTTTATAACTGGGAGTCATTAAATTGTATGAGAGGTAGTTCAGGTTTTAGGATAACCTAGATAGGAATGGGGTGGGAGAGATCAAGGTACAAATGTAGGTAGGAGAGAAAAACTAAGTTAAGGTCAGGTTACTCTGGCAGAAGTTAAATACATTGCTATTATGGACTTTAACACTAAGGCAATTATGAATCCCCTTCCTAGTCATGGTTCCTGCTGATTACTTTGCATTTTGAAACAGCAGAACAGGCTCTAGCCAAGCCATTTGTTTGGATTTGGCTCAGATATGTCTACACCCCGCTGAACCAACTCATTTCACTGGCAAATTGATAGAAGCTTGAAACCTATCACTGGAAATTATTTGTTGCACGAAGCCAAGCTCACTTGGCCAAGTTCACAACAGGTGTAATAAAACTGAGGAAAGGCTCTGACAGATTTTTCATACAACTTATCCCAGACCCTATTTCCTGACATAGTCCTTTCCCGTTTGCTAAGCAACTGCTGAGATGGATAGTGTAATATCATGGAACAACATTCCTGTCATTAATAATTTTATCACTGAAACTTGAATTGATAGATTATCACTGGGCTGTTTCAATCAAAAATAATTATGAGTATTGACAAGGGGAACTGTTCTGGAAGAGCAGTTGATGGCAATGCTTATCCTATCACTCTCTGGCCTTGGGTTTTATCTGATTTAAAATCAGTGGTACAGGATCAGTATTAGGAATCCACACAGGGAAAGTTTCAAATCCAGCTTCTCAAATCGCATGCGGTCACAGTGACTGCACTTGATGCACCACGTTATCCCAGCAAGGAACATATCTGTGTGTCAGAGTTTCTTGTGGGAGAAAAGCAATAGAAAGGATCACAACATTCCGTATCCCAGCTCTAAAAGCAATGAGTGACACCAACAAGAAAAAATTAGTGGAAGCTTACGGGAGACATGTGAAAAGAGTTTCTCAAAATGTAAAATAAGTGCCCATGAAGCAGCGCGGGACACTGACTATCCTTCAGGAAAAGACTGTACTAAAGTTGCCGGTCTTTGGAGGAGGAAGCTCTTTTGTATGATATAATAAGATGTACCACAGCAAAAGGAAACTAATAATCAATTCTCCACTGTCTGCTAACACCACTAAAAGGATTCGTGTTAAGAAAGATTGATTAAAGCATGTGCTGCCACTGCTGCTGACCCTGAAAACAGATGCAATTGCACTGTTTGAGAATATGAGCCCCAATCTAGCAGCAAAGCAGGATATTGAAAATGAATTCAGAACAAAGATTATCAGATGTCTGATTAAAAAGCACTATAACAGAAGAAGAATAAGAGATTTTAAATGTGAGTTCTGGGGCATGCAGATGGAAAAACAATGATGGACTCATAGACCATTAGCATTTATTAAGGGCAGTAGTACAGAGATACTAAAACATAGTCAGTCAGAAATATTATTTAAAAATAACTTGGATGTTCATAAATGCCAGATAAAGAGAAATGCTCTGCCTCTTTCAGCTTTCATTTGAGCATGACAGGAAACGTGTGGGGAGGATATCAATTTTACAAACAGAAATGGAGGGATGAAGTTTAAGAACTTCATTACTTTGTGAAAGTACAAAGGAAATGAAGTAAAAAAAGCTGCTGCAGGCCATGGCAAAGTTAGCTGATACTGGCTAGTGATTGATAAGAGCAGCAATTACTGACAGTTCTAAAAAATGTCATTCTATTTTAATTCTCAGTGTGTCAGACTCAGGAAAATTAAATCACATCAGAAGCCATAGACCTATTACTGAAAGGTCAATTTTTATGAAACTTTTCTTCAAAAGTTTTAACGAAGAGATTAAATAAGCCTACTCCATTAACTCGAGTCAGACAAGTTTTAGGGGAACATCAGGCAAAAATGGGCTAAAAACTATTGTACTTAGAGACACTACACAGAGCTTTGCTTCTATTTTCAAAGATCTCTTGGAAATCAAAGAGTAAATGACCTTGAATATTTGTATCATTCAAGACTTTTACAGAAACATGCAGATTTGCTTTGAACTGAAAAATGAAGCAGCATCACTCGTCTAAATTAAGGTAGAGGTGGCACAGGAAAGCTGGTGTCATCCCTCCTATGTAATGTCCTCTAACGCGCCCGTTGGAACTGAAGGGGCAATTCAGAGTCAGAATCACACCACTGCACTATCAAATCTTGATGCTGTGGCTTCTCCAGTAACCCATGGAAGAAGGAAAATATCATGATCACTGAGTCCTAGTGCAACTGACTGATTTTTAAAAGCCACGCCAAAAAAGTGCTGTGATCATTTCTTGATCCATGCACAATTCAAAATTTGAAACACAGACTCTGAGAAGCTGTGTATGATTGTGCTGGATAACAGTGAGAAAATTGAGGACCAGGGTTGATCCAAGAAAATGAAAGGTTGTTCTGGACTTAAAGGCCTAGCTTGGGAAAAAAAAAAACAACAACAGTTCTTGAAAAATAGGCCTTCTAATGCATTTGCAGTACCACAGTTTATGTATCAGATTGCACAATATCACTTTCTCTCCTTTACAATAGAGTGGGCTATTGATGAGTGCCTGTGTGTTCATCTTTTATGTTTGATAAGGCTAAGCCCAGTAATTTCAAGTAATTTTCAATTTGAAAAGTACACCAGTACCAGCTATCTTAGCAGAATGACTTACCTGAAGATTTAACCCAAAGGGAACCATCCAAGACTATATATTGTATGTTCATTAGAAGGATAAGTAATGAATTCAGCAATCAGGAAAAGTCTTCAACAGTGATATTAATTAATATTAACTTAATACAGTAAGACTTGAGGATTTCAGAAAGTATCCAATCAGTAACTAACATGGCATTTTTTGCCTCTTTTCACATTTGAACTGGTGTGACACAGTAGAACTTTTAAAATGAGATAAGCAAAAAATGCCAAATGAGACTCTTCCTCATATATAATGCACTTGAATTGATATCCAAGAGGGAATAGTTAGAAGGCACAACTAGTTTGTCTTCTGCTAAACAATAGAATTTATAATTCATAAGAAGAAATATATTATAGACAGTGTCAATGGTCTCAGGGAAAGAGATTTTACTTTTATTAGAGATTGCATAGCTCCTCTTATGTACTCAGCCAATTGACAGGAAAGGAGAACTAACATGCTGAAAGGTACCCACTAAAAATGTGTTCAAATGGCAGATTGGCTCTACAGAAATTACAGAAGTATGTTCTGGCCTATCTGCATTACACTTCAGCCTTCCTACCTGAATCCAGAGGTAAACAGGAAAAAAAGAAATGTTATTGTTGGTACTGGTAGGCCTCTTTGAAAGCAGATGAATCACCTTTCATTTTAAGGGCTTTTAGGTATTCCCTTGAAATTTTAAATATACTTCCCAGCCGCTGAAGGTTTTAATTTGTTATTACATTTTTCTTATTTATTGCTTCTATTCTTTTTCACTCTGTTCCTCACAGGCTCTGCTTTTTCCTGTACAGAGTGTGTACATAAATTATTAGATTGTATTGATTTCATCCTACTATTCATACTTCTAATCTTAAAGTACTTATTTTTAGATAATTTTTTTTTTAAATTTGTCATCTTACTTTTTTGCTCAGTTCTTACAACTCTGCTCTATGTGGCTGAGGGTGCCTGTGTGTTTTGTGGCTCCTGCTGCTCTTGGATGCCTCTCATGTTCATGGAGCTCACACCACTCATCTGTATGCCCAGGCTGAGCTGTCTATGGGATGGACAGGCCAGCGGGGGCAGCCTTGACAACTCTGCACAAGGGCTCCCCTGGGTGGGGAGATAAGTGCTCCATTACCCAACAGGAGCTGGGATAGGGATCAAATATGGCTAGAGACTGAGGAATGGCTGGAAACCTGTACAGTCACTGTATCTCCCAGAGTTGCAGGGAAAAGCTGTGAAAATGAGAAGGAAACTGCAGCAACCACCCATCTTATCAGCTCTATTAGAATTAAAAAGACTGTACTGAGTAGTACTGGATCAAGGCTGATGTCATCCACTATTTAGTTTACCTTTTGAGCTGCCTTCCAGCATATATTAGCATTACAACATCCACTGGGGGACAGGCCAGCACAGGCATCCACATTTCCAGACAACAGCCCCTTAAAGCACACAGCTGTGTTGTGAGATGGTATCAGCCAGTGCAGAGCCCCAGGAATCTGGGAAAACCTGCGTGTGCTTGGGCAGGGTTGGTTATTGCAGAAACACCTGAGTCAGCTTCCTTTCTCCCTATGGCTGTCCCACAGCCTTCCCTGAGGCAGACAGTCCTGCACACCTTCATCTTGCCTGCTCCTTGCTTTTCTCCTTCTCTCAGATCTTCATAGACAACTGCATATTGTTGAGTTTCCTGGGCCATCTATCTTCACTCATTTTTGCTTGGGAGTGTTAGCTGCAGCCCTATGCCTAGACCACTCTGCTTTCGAATGGGACAAGGAGAATGGGACTGCTGGCAAAGAAGGGCAAAATTGGAAGCTGCACGAGGTTGTGAAGGATGAAAACCTTCAGCCAAGGCATTGGAGCTAAACCACAGAGCCTGCTTAAGAAGATGAGCTGAAAAGAGATGATGTAGTTTGATAATGATATCAAAGAAGCCAATAGGGAAAAGATACTTTCTTCATTTAAGTTTTTTACTGGAGTGCTATAGATGTGCACAGCAATGAATGAAAGCTTTGAAAACCGAGTGTAGGTCTACCAAATATACAGAATCTAACAATCATTTATAACAGGAATTGTAAAACATTTTCTTAAAGCTTACATTATAACTGTTGTTGTAACTATTGTCTCTTCATGGAGAATGTTATAAGCAGCAGAGAAGAACAGGGTCATTCAATACTGCCCATATGATTAGACAATCACTTGTACCTTTATTTCTATTACTGTCACCATCTGCCAGCAACACGAGTTATACTTGAATATCTTGCAAAAAATAACTACTAATACACATATTGAGGGGCTTACCTTTGAGGGGTTTAGACTTTTTGACAAAACTGCTGATCTCTCGATATAATTTTTGTACACTTGGTAGTAAAATACATAATCAAGGACAGTTTAAAACATACATATACAAGAGATGCACAAGTCATTAAAAGCTGTGTACAAAAACTTGTGATTAACACAAATTTACTTGTGATAACACAATCTTTGTATGTATCTCATGCAACCGCATATTTTTTTTGTTCTCTTGTTGGAATCTTTAACATTCAGTTCTGCTTTACTGTCTAAGCTAATTAATGCACACTAAACTGAACTGATTTTGTTAATATTTTAGCTAGAGATATTGAGCTCCCCACATCATTTCAGTGCTCTGGCTTTCACACATCAGCCTCATTCACTCACTCTACAGTCCTCCGTGTTAAAAAATAATATAATCTGACTTTATTTTATCTATTTATCACGCTGGGATAATCAACAGATAACAAGTGAAAACTGAAACGAAGCATGAGGTGTCAGCATACCAAACGTCACAGCAGAAAAGACTGTCACCACCGGAGGGCACTAAACCCTGAGAAACTAAATTGGCTATAAAAGGACACACAAGAAAATGGATGATTTCACTGGAAGCACACAGGAATTTGCTAAGATGATGCAACTTCTTATCTTAAAATTGTCAGTTAAGTGCCAGACTGATAAGAGCGGCTTTATCCCAACCCTACACTATTCAGTAAACTGTTCTGTGAGTGTACCACCAGTGTACGACCCATCACAATTAAACACTGAACTTCTCTCATGATGTTTAGGAGCAGTTTAGCAAGATCAACGGAACTATATCCATGCAGGCATGACGAGAGTCATGACGCGAGTCATGCCTCAGACATTGTTAGTGAACAGATATTCAGCTATCCTTAAGAATCTCTCTACCAGCAGGAAATACATTATTTCGTTCTATTTCCCAGAAGACATCAAAATAACTTTTCCTTGTGGTCTTTTTTTTTTTTTTCTTTGGTGGTTTATTTGAATTATAATTTTTAAGAAGGCTTTGATGGCAGCCGTAAACCGGGCAATCCAGTTATGGGAGTGTTAACTGCGGGATTACAGCACCAAAACGTCTGTTGGTGCTGGAAAGGGGATACAGGCTGCCGTTAAGATTCCCTTGATCCCCAGCAGCTCTCTCCGAGCCGCTGCTGCTCAGGCCGGGCTCACAGAGCCGCGTCCCCGGCTCGGTCCTTCCCCGCGGTCAGACCTAAGCGGCTCGGCTTAGCTGGGACCGCGCCCATGCGGTTTCCTTGCCCCGGGGAGAGCGCACGCCGGGGACTTGGTGTTAGTTCTGCTATTGTCAACGTGTAGTAACTCCGGCCAAGAAAAACGTAGATTATAGTCTGTAAAGTCATCTGTTTGTTTAGACACCATAGGTGTTACAGCTGCCTGCGGTGCTTTCCGCAAACAGCTGACTGGAAAGTGATGAAGTAGGGAAAAAATGCAGTGAGTAATGATGAACTTTTGCATACTTTGTAAAACTTTTTACTTCCTTTGAGAAGCGCTGGCACTCTGCCGCTTTGCAGCACATCTCTTTATGGCACTCTCTTTCCATTTCCTCATGGTTTTAGGGCTGTGCGGTAGCAGGCACAAATAATCAGCTGTCTCCATACACAAATTCACTGCCCATTCCCATCAGCAAGCCTTGCTGTATTTCTTCGCTCCCGATCCCGCTATTCAAGCAGCTGGGTTTCCCTTCGGAACTGTGTGTAGTGGGAGGAGTCAGATCTCAGCCTCTGGAATATGTGCGGAAAGAGTTTATGGAGCACAGACTGAAACTCAGACGAGCTGCGATCTCCCCTGGGCTTTCTCTTTCGACAGTGGCTATTACATTCTTTTCTTTACAGTGGCAGCCTTCACAGGAGAGCACACGGTACACCATCCATCCCTGTCTCCTGCCTCGTTTATCACTCCTCTGCTCTCCTACCCCAGCACAGCCTGGTGTGGCAGCCTGATGTGGGCAGAGGCTGACCCCCCTTCATTCACAGTAGCTGTCCTGTGATCTCCCACATCTCAGATATGTGTTGAAACTTTAACAGATGTTTTTTTCCTGGCATGCAGAAACTATGCTCTGGTGCATTAAAAATAATAAAAAAAAAAAGCTTGTGATAACTGGATGGTACTTCTGGGTACCATAATGCTGGATTTGGGTACCTAACTTCCATCTAAGTCCCACTTTACCTTTCTCAGGCTGTTTGGTATCAGGCCCTACCAGTGACTAAACAATTAACTTCTTTCCAAATTACACTATTACCTATATTCTAAAGGGCTAATTGAAAGACAGGGAAATACATTAGCTCTTTGACCAAAAAGCTTCAACAGCCTTTAAATCAGTTGACAAAAGCACACTCCTGAAAATATGGGAGGCAACAACATTAATTTCTGGGGCACATCCCACACATGCTGAAATCTCACAACACAGCAAACATCCATGGGGTAGTTGAGCCATCAGAGGAGCAGAAGGAGGCTGAGGAGACTGGGAAGGAAAGGCTTCCCTTTCACTCCTGTCTCTATTTCAAACTTGTGTTTCGTTATTTCTGACTTGTGTTCACAGTCTGATTTGAAAACTTACTAAAACTCTGGAGATATATATATATTTTAATATATATATTAAAAAACCCTTTTTAAACAAGAGAAGTGTACTCAATACACTTCAATAGCAGAAACCTGGTGCACCTTCTGAGACTGTGATGTGGACATATGACATGCACAGCAGAAGGACTTCTGAAAGGATATGTTATTTGAACAACTTGGGTAGGTCCCCAGGTGGTAAATGCAAAAGCTGTATATGTTAGATTCTCTTCCAGAGGACTGATAAGAGAATGAATTTTTTTTCAGAGCATCTAACTGATAGATACAAAAGACTCCCATTTTCCACATGATTTAAGACTCGGGGTTATCTTTTTAAAGGTGCTTTAATGCCAAAAGGTTTAGACAGTCTTTTAAGTTGACTTTTGAAAGTTGGGATCTCACGTTGTAAGTTAGGAGTTCTTTTGAACAGCTTTGGGGTACCTACCAGAGACAACAATAGGCATAGAGATATCTTTGAAATCTTCTCCTTCAATCCCACTAATTCTGTGTTTAAATAGCAATTTGGTTTTTTTTAAATATGAAGGCCTGTAAATCAGTTCCATGCTTTGGAAAAGGCCCATCAATGGACAGGAAGACTTTATAAGGGTTACAAACGACCCACTCTCCTTTAGCACACACAAAGGATTATGCTTTGCTGCTGGATATACGTTTATTCATGAATATGTACATTTATTCACTGCTACCAATTTTTGTTGGTGCTTGCTGCCTTTACCCACAGTCTTCTAGGTATTTTTATTATTTTTTGGTTTATGTTTACACTGTATTAGAAACAGTGTTAGAACTCCAGACCACTAAATACAGAAATACTATAGTTACTTTATTAATATTTCAGGAATAAAACGGTCCTGCCATTGTGTGGTTCCCAATCTCCTCCTTTATTTTGGCAGTACCTGTTGTTTGCAGTGATTCATGGAACTGA
Source organism: Pipra filicauda (assembly GCF_003945595.2). NCBI lineage: Eukaryota > Metazoa > Chordata > Aves > Passeriformes > Pipridae > Pipra > Pipra filicauda. Next base: position 2,407,923 of record NW_024104598.1, read on the forward strand.
AAGCCCAGGAATAATAAAAAAAAAAAACCAAAAAAGGTCAGTCAGTTTAACAGGTTGACATAAGTCATACATCACCTTATGATTGATCAGCCATGACACTGGAAAGTGGGAGGGAAAAAGGTGTGTGCCCTTTGAAAGAAGTGTGGTCCTAGATCACTTGGGCAAACTGTGAAGCCACCGAGTCAGACAATGGCTGCTTAAACTCTGAATGCATGAGAAAATTCAGTGCTGGGTATTGCATGGAGCTCCTGTGCTCCTCCACAGATCATTCTGGGAGAGCATCGTCCCAACCCTACCACAGGCCACTGTGTAATTTGCACAAAGTCGACAAACCATCAGCCTGTGCAATTACAGAGGTCTGTAAAATCTTCTTTGGCATTCTGGCTGAGGTACTTACACAGTTTTAGGTATTGTTGGGTTTGCTGCTGGGTGGAGCTGGGCAGAGGGAGCGTGTAATTAGGAGGCAAAACTGAGCAAAGACCTCTCTGGTTCTTGCTGTTTCTGGCTCTTGTTGAATAGCAAATCTAATTGCATTGCAACTCTAATTGCATATTCTGTGGGCATAAAAGCATTTATCCAAGATATCTAGCGCTATGAGGAAATTAAAGGCTTAGAAAGTGCAGCTTTTAAACTGAACGTTGTGACCTGGTGCACTGTACGCAGTCACAAGCTGTTTGAAGGCATGCTTTGGTACACCAAGCCCTTCCTCTTTGTTCCCACCATCCTGCATCATGATATTAAACCCAAACTAAATATTTTAGGCTTTGGAAAGCAACCAGACACATTTTTAGGTCTTGCTCTTGACTAAAAATACACTTCTTGAAGCAGTAATGCTCCACAAATAAAGGCTTAGTATGAAAACATGGCCACGAACTCAACTGATTGACTTGAGTAACTTTTTATTAAGAATTCCTGTAATGAAGCTGCTGTTGTGTTACAGTTGCCCCAGTAACAAAAGTCCCCACCAGTTTGGTGCATGGAATGGTTAACTCAGGTAATAAAAGATGAATGTACAAAAAAGTTAATCTGAAAAGCCTGAGATTATATTAGTATACAAAAACATATACTAAATACATGTACTGAACATAGAGAGTGTTGAGAACTGTCTCTGACGATTGAAGGAAGCAATGAGGATCCAGGGCTGTTTATCAAGGATTTAGATGAGGGATTGAGTCCACCGTCAGCAAATTTTCAGATGACACTAAGTTGGGGGGGGGAGTGTCGATCAGCTGGAAGGCAGGAGGGCTCTGCAGAGGGACCTGGACAGGCTGGAAAGTTGGGCTGATTCCAAGGGGATGAGGTTCAACCAGGCCAAGTGCTGGGTCCTCCACTTTGGCCACAACAATCCCATGCAGGGCTACAGGCTGGGGACAGAGTGGCTGGAGAGCAGCCAGGCAGGAAGGGACCTGGGAGTTTGGATTGACAGAAAGCTGAACATGAGCCAGCAGTGTGCCCAGGTGGCCGAGAAGGCCAATGGCATCCTGGCCTGGATCAGGAACAGTGTGGCAGCAGGAGCAGGGAAGTGATTCTTGCCCTGTACTCAGCACTGGTGAGGCCACCCCTGGAGTGCTGTGTCCAGTTCTGGGCCCTTCAGTTCAGGAAGGACATTGAGGGGCTGGAGCAGGTCTAGAGAAGAGCAACAAGGCTGGTGAAGGGACCCAAGCACAAGTGCTATGAGGAGAGGCTGAGGGAGCTGGGGTTGTTCAGCCTGGAGAAGAGGAGGCTCAGGGGAGACCTCATCACTCTCTGGAACTCCCTGACAGGAGGGTGTAGCCAGGTGGGGGTTGGTCTCTTCTCCCAGGCAGCGATCAGTGAGACAAGAGGTCAAGGTCTTAAGCTGTGCCAGGGGAGGTTCAGGTTAGATATTAGGAAGAAATTCTTTACAGAGAGGGTAATCAGGCATTGGAATGGGCTGCCCAGGGAAGGGGTGGATTCTCCTTCCCCGGAGGTTTTTAAGATGAGACTGGATGTAGCACTTAGTGCCATGGTCTGGGAACCACGGCGGTGTTGGATCAAGGGTTGGACTTGATCTCAGAGGTCCCTTCCAACCCGGCTGATTCTATGAATGGTACAGCTGCAGGAGCAGCTGTCAACGGAGCCTCAAGGGTTAAATTTCTTCCTGGTAGCTTTTATGGGGCTGTGTTTTGCCTCTGTGATGATAATGCTGTTGATAACAGAGGGATGCTTTAGATACTGACGAGCACAGCGCGCCTGTTCTGCTCCTGGCGGGGGGCGCACAAGACGCTGGGAAGGGGCACGAGCCGAGCCCACACCACGTATAGAAACACCACTCTCAGGCACATGGTCTGATTTTTGGGGGTTTGTTCCCTGCGGGGCCAGCACCTCCCCGAACTTGCCGACCCTCCCGCAAGGCCCGGCCCCTCTCGGAGCCGCCCGGCCGGGGCTGCTCCCCCCGCTCCCGCCCGGCCCCGCTCCGCCCCGCGGGCAGTGCGCATGTATTGAGCGGCCCGGCCCTGAGTCACCCCCTCCGCTCCTCGGCCGCTCCCGGCGAGGGCAGGAAAGGCGGCCACCATGAACCGCTTGGGCAAGAGAGGCAATGAGACCCTCATCGAGATGTCGCTGTCGGCGGACGGTGAGCGGGGGGGAGCGAGGGGGTCGCTGCTCGGTTCCGCCTCTGCCCCCCGGGGCAGGGCAGGGCAGGGCTGAGCTTCCTGCCCGGGGGTGACTCGGGGCCCGCGGAGGCGTCGCGGGTGGGAGGCGGCGGGGGGCGAGCGGGGCGTGGGGGATTTGGGGCGCTCTGGTTCCTCCCCGGGGTCTGCAGGCCGGCATCTGTGAGATGGGGCTGATCCCGGGGGATTCCCGGCCCCTCCCGCCTCGGGTTTTGATCCTCCGGCTTCCACTGAGCGCAGCAGAGCCACTTTTCCATGAGCCTGATCAAAGTATGATTAGATCTTTATAAACCCCAGGTAAACCTTGAAAGCAAAGGTTCTTACATCATCACCCTCCCCAGAACAATGAGAAACCCCTTGATTTTTATCCTAAAGCAAGCTGCAAATGCACAAGTCCCTCTGCCTCACAGCAAACTTTTATCCTCCCCCGAGGCACCAGCTGGGATCAGGTGCCGGCTCCCAGGAGCTGAGGTTGCCATTACAAGAAGGTTCAGAGCAGGCTGAGTCACCCCTCTCTTGGAAGGTGGGAGAGGTGGGAGCAGCCCCTCTCCCCTGCCACCCCATCCCAGATGTGCTGGTGCCCCTCAGCTTTGGCTGAGGCCCCTGCAGCAGTGGCAGCTGGGCAGTGGGGTTTGTGTCACGGCCTGACTTCTTTTGCAATAGCCAGGTTACAGTTTCCACTCATGTCAGTATGGTATGTCATTACTTATAATAAATGTGGTCATATTAATGATTTTGTAAAATAACATGACGCAAGTGCGTATTTATCAGCACCTCACCTGGCAACGTGAATCAACAGTGAGATGTAAGAGAGCATGTTGATGCTTTCAGCATGGGACTGTGGTTATTTAAAAACAAAATAAAAATGCTGACCTGGAAAAATTTCTTTTTTGGGGAATAATGCTTTGCCATCAGTCCTAGAAGTGAAGATCTTAAAGCAGGAAGGAACTCAAGTGTTGGCTTCTTGGGTCATGTGTTCTCCCTCAAAGCTCAATTATGCTGTCTGTTTTAGCAAAACGTATAATGCCATAATATATGTTAATACCCCCCAGCACTAGTGTCAAATCGTGATTTTTCAAAATATTTGACAGTCTTGTTTCAGAGAGATACGATGGCAGGCATTGACTGTGAAAATTACCCAGAAGAAGCTCTTAGCAGTGCCAGCAAGGAGCGGTGTCCAGCTGCGGGGAGGCAGGCGTCCACAGCAAGTGTCAGACGAAGGTTGGCCCTCTCTGGGAAAGCCTGGTGGAGCTGGCAGGCTTCTTAGGAACTGGAGCAGATGGGTGTTACAGCCTCTTGGCCAGCAATGCTATTCCAAAGGGGATGTGGGGAGGCCTGAGTCACTGCCCATCCCGCTGCCTGTGAGCAGTGAAAAGTGCTAGAACTGAACTGCTCTAACCAGGGGTTGTTCTTCTGAAGTGGCTTGAGACTAAAAAATATTTACAGAGCACACAAAATATTCCCATTTAGGGAAGGATTCTATGAAGTCAGGTTTGTAAACGCAGTATTCAGTTTTCCCGTGAGTGCCTTGTGGGTTTTTTCTAGTCATGAATATTGAATATAAGGAGATTTGAGGAGTTTCAGTGAACAAGGATGGTTAAGGAGGATTTACCATACAGTAGCACATGACTGTCCAGACAAAATCTTGTAACAGTTCAATTAATTTTTTTCTAACTAACCACTTTTCTAAAACAGAAACAAATTGAATATGAGTAGTCTTTTTAAAGTTTATGTAAATTCGTTGCCCAAAAATCTCTCAAGGTTAAAAGAAATAAAATCTTCCTTAAATTATGTCTCAGAAAACTTAACAGTATGCGTGTACTGCCAGCAGAACTTCTTGTAGATCTAAACATCTGTTTTGTGCCTTTAAGGAAAAGCGTCCTAAGGCTGTACATGTCTAATGTGCATAAGAGGGCCCATGTGAGTCAGTAGGAATAAGGCAGAAGAGAAGACATCTGCTACTTATTTTCCTTTCCATGTTTGTATTTGGATAGTGTGTGTGTATTTAATTCTGGTTTACTACTGCTTTTCATTAAACTTGAATGCTGGTAGACAGGTTGTGGGGATGAAAAACTTTCTGCTGCTGGTACACAGTTTAACTTGCAGAGTCTGTGTTCAGAGCCTGTGTGCCACAACTCCTACCTGGAAGGAAGTTTTCTGGCTTCCTGCTGAATTAAATCTGTGTGAGGTAACAACTTCCACTTCTGTGTGTGTGATTTTGCATTCTGTTAGAAGATGTGTGTCATTTACCTCAAATATTAAACTCTAAGAAAACTGAACTTGTGAAATTGGAATGTAAATATCAGAGGAAGACCACCACACTATGTTGCTAGGAATATTTATGTCTTTGTTGCCTTTCAGTGTTTTTTTTCCCCCAGCACTTTAATGCTACGGTAACTGTGTTGTGGGATATATCCCAAGACCGTGGATCTTCTGGAAACTTGCAGTTGGCTCCATGCCATGATTTGAAATATGCTGCCTTTATACACATGGCTCCTCTTCAGAAACTTCCAGGAGTCTGGTTTGAACTCAAAACACTCTAAACTGTATAAATTCAAATGCTCACTTAGTTTGGTTGTCATCTTGCTTGTGTTTCCTCTGAGAAAGGTGGAAAAACATCAGGAAAAGCCAATGGTATGACTTGCAAACAGCGCTTGTGCCAGTGTTTTGGCGTCTTGTAATGCCTCAACATTCAGGGCCAAATACTGCTGTCATTTAATAGATGATGATACTTCACTTATTTGATCAGAATTATGATTCATACTAATAACATAAAATACAGACCTGTGTTCAAAACTACATCTGTCTCTAATTACTGGCGCAATGTATGGAGTAATTTCTGATCTATTTGTGGAAACGCTGAACGGGCTATCGTGTTCCCACAGGGCTAAACCAAGGGGTTTCTTAATGGGAAAGCTGTTGGAAAGATTATTCCTAGGTAAGGAAATAAAAGCTCCAAGAAATTTATACATAGTTCAGAATATAAAAGGCAGGGGAGAAAATACTCTTAGACCAACCAATGTGTAGTTTCTGAGTGGAATTTCTTTGCTGGCTGCTATGAGTCACCGCGGGGGCACAGCGTAAATACAGGTTGGTTATTGGAAGGTAAACCTCCTTGTAGCAGAAAACTCCTGTCTGTAGTAGGAAAACTTGCTTTTGGGAACTGATCCCAACAGCTTGCATCATATCGTTGTATGATGCTTTTAATGAGGAAATGAGAACATCAAGCCCATTCCTCTGCAGCTGTTAAGTATGGACTTTTCTCTGAAGATTGTGTTAGTTTAAAAAAAAAAAGAAAAGAAAAATTGCTCTTGGAAAACACTTATTTTAGGTGAGAACCCTGCATATGAGCTTAAACTCACTCCCTGTAGCCTGGTGAGCAGCAAAGGAGGGATTAAGTCCCCCACATGCCATCTAAACCCAGTAGCAATTCTGTGGGTTGTTTAGGCCACACTTTGGGAAGCTGGGAAATACAGCTGGATTCATAGAATCATTAAGGTTGGAAAAGACCTCTAGGATTCCTTGGGTACAGAACTGAGTGATGGTCCTGCCATCACAGGTGAAAGTGTTTTAGCCTCTATGTAATAAGGGGTCCACAACTTCAACTTCTTGCTCAGAAAACAAGAGAAAAATCATCTGTACCTGTCTCTCCCTCATAACAGTTCCTGGAGGAATGCTTGGTTCCAGCTGGGGCCAGACGTTCTGGGCTGTGAATGCCAAATGAATGCCAAGAAAGCCACCAAAATCCCTTCTGGTGTAAGGCAAAGTGATGTTCTCTCAGTGTTTCCCTCTCCATCAGTTTGCAATTAAGGTACTGCCTGGTGTACTGTGCTACTCTGAGGCGTTCCCTACACAAATGAAAATAACTACTATAAAAAAGGATGTGCACTTTAACCTCTATGTACAAAGGCTTAATAATTACTGTGATAAAAGCAATCACTAGGATAAGATATCATGGCACTACTGAGAAGGTGCTTTTAAAATTATGCTGAGAACTGTTGGCAGATAATTTGTAAAAAAAAAAAAATCTCAAACAACCAACCCATTAAACCCAGCACCGTTGTCTTCATGTTTAGTATTTGTAAACTAATGAGTTGCATGTGCAGGTGGAGGAGATTTACAGTCATCCGACAGAAACATGTAATTAGGAAGGTGATGTAAAAATGTGGTCGGATGTTAACAGGCAGGGTAATAACGCAGTGAACTTTTCCACAGGTTTATTATTGTGATCTGGGGATGGAAGCAAAGAGCAGTATGATTACTGGGTTGTGTTTTGTTATCTAGCAGTTATTTCATTATATTTGGTGATATGTGCGCGTGTGTGTAAATGCACGGAGGGCAAGGAAGATCTAGGGATAGTTCTTGCAATTATAACATAATTGTGGAAGGATTTTGAGGTGTTTGCTGTGTACCAAAGCTGAATAGCATGTCAGGAATTATTTATAGGTTAAACATTGTGTGATGGCACACCATGTAACATTGTGTATTTGTTGGAACAATTAGTACATTTTGTGTTACATTAAACGTTGTGTTTGGGAGGAGCTGACTCTAGTTTGGGACTTGGCTACTTGGATTATACTATAGAGATTTGTGTTTTTCATTGAAACCTGTGACTGTTAAAGCTGTGGTGTTCTTGTCTCTATTCTCAATGAGGTAGTGAAGTTCCAAACACGTTTTTTTTGGGAAACGAGTATATCTTTGTGTGAAGTACAGTCTTATAACTGGAAATCCCAAGTGATTCTCTTCTTTACCCAGCTCCCAAGGGTAAATATGAAATTTAAGGCCTTTGGCAAAGTAGCAGAACCCCAGCAAGCCATGTGGGCAGGGCTTGTGATGCACATGGTTGGCCTTTCATTTTCTGCACTAGCCCTAAATTAGAGAGGGTCCTGTGGTTTGTTATTCAAAGTTTTCCTAACTGTTGGGTAGGAAATCAGAAAGCCTATGTTTCTGCAATTTATAGTATGCTAGAATATACCATACTAACAAGTAATAGCTAGCAGATGTGGGTTTGAGGCCACTGGTGGTTGGATGCCTTTACCTACTTCAGTTCTGTTAATTGACTGGTGCTCACATAAAAAACTCCAAGTGATGGAAACCCTGGTCCATTGCCTTGCTCATTTTCTTGACTGATAGGAACTGTTCCTCTCTGGGATCAGTTTAGGAATTCCAGAGTTACTCCATTGTCTTTAAAGTAATTTGGACAAAACCAGTAATTCTTCCAATTCTTGCATTTGTTTATAAAAGGTCTTCCTATGCTGGTGTATTTTTATGTTGTTTATTATGAGAAAATGAGATACATGGTGGATATACTAGCAAAATTCTCAATGATGCATTTCATTAGAAGCATAATAAAGAGTATTGAATGAGGTAGAGCATAAGGACCAGAAGGGACAAAAATTTGGAGATTAAATTGGCCATCTGAAGCTAAATGTCTGGATAACATGAAGCTGAGGAATACTGTCTGGTGTTTTACCACCCTGCTCTGCTGAGGTTTGTTTGTCATCCTAGTCCCCCTTACTTGCATGCATATAAATGCTGCAGAGTTTAAAAATACCTGGCTTTATCCAGCTATCTCTAGTCTGGGCTTTCTTTTATTAACTGCATTTGAACCTGTTAATCAGTTTACATGTGTCATTCTGCAGAATGACCTTAAAGATCTAGGTGCTTTAAGTCTTTTCTATGCTGGTGCATAAAATATGGTAATGGTTGTTGCCTTAGCTGCAGTAAATGCCATTCAGGATCTGTGTTACAACACTGTGCTTGTGCTTTTTTTGCTAAAACCAGCTTTACTCAACTTTTTTTTTTTTCTTTTCCCCTTTTTTGTTATCCTGGTGCCTTTCAATCAGAAGGGGAGGTGGTTTTTTGTGGTCCTTTAAAAGAGAGGCAGCCGAGGGTAAACGTGGAGTTCTGATTTAAAATACCCAATTACTATACTAGAGACTAGGACTAAGACTTCTTGTCTGTTCCAAGTGCTAAGTGAGATTTTCTTATTGATAGGAACAGATTTCCCCTATATAAAAGACTTCTTTTTCTTCTGATGCATTGATAAATGCCTGTTTTCTGGAAAGTGCTTGTTTAATAATAAAGCACGTGCAGAAAATTTATATGTCCATGATGCAGCCTATGCTTGAATGCAATCTTCTTTTTTTTTAAGGGACTAATAAAATTCTTTTAAAATGTTTGCAGTAAACTTTCTTGGATTCACTGAGAATGTTTTCATTGTCAAGAAATAGTTTTGAATTTTTAGTAGCATTTCTGCATGTGCATAAACCACCACTTCAGACATCATTTTGACATTGAACTTTTGGCTCAGTAGTGAAGTTATTACTCTTTGGGCAATGCCATGTGAAGTAAAACCCTATTTTCCTTGCTCAGGAGCCAGCAAGGTGGGTCTCCAGTTCCCCATGGCAACTCAGCCATCCAGCTCTGGGAGGATATGATCACTATGCAACATAAGTTTAGTTAATAAGTCATTTTGAAGGTGTTTTTTGTAGATATGGAAGCACTTGGCAGTACTGATTATGGTGCTTGCTTGGAATGAGTGACCTTTTTCTGGAGAAGTCTTTGTTCAGTGCATGTTTTTATTAGTGATGCAATGCTGAATCAGACCCTTATCAAGGATGGAAATGAGATGGAGTAGATCCCACTGCAGTGGTAATCCCATGGTGATTGTTTGGGAGCAAAGGACACCGTACTATAAATAGCACATTGACTTAGTGATAAATAAGCATGTTTTAAATTGATTTTTCCTTTCTGTCAGTGAGGCCAGGTGATTGAATAGTGGCAGGGGTTTATTCAGATGGTGACTTCAAGACATCTAGGAATAAAATTATTTTTCATTGCTTGTTAAGGATGAGTATTGGGAATTTTCTTCATAGTACGGAGTAGCTACCTCATAACAGCTGCAATGTAAGTTTCAGGATTTGTTAGGGTTTTGGTTGGTTTATCTGTTTGTTTTTCATTTTACCTGGGCCGTCAACATTTTGCTCTAGGGGTATGTTTGCTTATAAACTAATATGTCACAGGTGTCAGATGTGCAGAACAGTGTCAAAGCTCTGAAAGCTCTTTTGACCTCCTTGGTTTTGTTGGCTGAAAAGGATGCTGTTATTGTGGCTAAGAAAAATAGTGGAAATAAATGAAAGCAGTATTTTGGAAACAATACTGAAAGTAGGAGCAGGACACCAGTAATACTGTCTTATTGCTGCTGAACAGTGCAGTTTAGGAATGCCTGCCTGAGAATCCTGTCTCTGACTTTGCCTTTAGAATAGCTCTATCAGAGGTCTTATGTGTGCAAATGCAGATGATTTCCTAGTTTTAGTAGCAAAAGGAAAATTTTGATCCTCAAAAATATCTATTCAGCTGCCACTTGGTTTTAGACGCATCTAATCTGTAAACATCTTTACTGGTAGGAGCACATCTGTCGAGAGCTCTGCTTGGTGCAGATGAATCAGGGTGATAGAAATTGGAGGAAAGGAAAACTTAAGTCTTCCCTTGCTCTTTTTTCCTGAGGCACAGTCTGAGCTGTGCCATGCTGCAGTATCTACACACCAGCTGCAGTGGGCCCAGCTGTACCTCCAGTGCAGCATCATCAGCCAAGCTTTTTAATTTGCCATCACCCAGCAGACCTTGACTTACTGAGGGATGCTGAAGTAACAAGGATTGTCATCTTCCAGGGAGATTACTGATTAGGTACAGTTAAAGGGGCTACAACATCTGTGACTACGACTGTCCTAGTAATTAAAAAGCCAAGAACTTTTTCATTGGCTTTCAAGGACAAGTAGCACAGTCCAGCCACACCTGTATTGCTAAAATCTCTTCTTCCCATAGCAGGGTGGACTTCTTGCTGTTTTGGAGACCAGAACCTGGCCTGTGGTGTGCTCCAGAGTGTGTTTCTGCTCCCTCTGGGAGAGTCCTAGAAGCTGAAACCACTGCTCAAAAAGTGCACTAAAGGTTGCGTGAGAAGTCCCGTGGTCTGGGGCCTTTTGCTTGCCTAGTTGAGGCACCACTGTTGTGACCAGGACGTGGCCTGTGGCAGGCTGCATTTCTCCTGCAGAATGTGCAGCTCATTTTTTGGTGCCCCTCACCTTGCTGCAGCTATCAGAAAAATAGGGGGCTATGGGAGGCATTGTTTTACAATGGCATTGTTCCTTTTTTGCAACAGCACTGAACACATGCACTTTTGTCTTTTCCTAAATTATCAGTTTTGCCCTGTAGAAAAACAAAGCCAACCTGGCACTTTGAACAAATTTAAACTACTGTAGAATGACTAATCATTTCATTGCACAAAAAGCCATTTTTCATGCTTGTTGCAGAAATCGTGAGATTGCACTGATAAAAGTACCTTTTTTTTGTGGGTAAACTCCTTATGTTTTAAGAGGTGGAATCAGTCTTGATTATATTCTTCAGTCTTCAGTGCTGAACGTTGATTTCTGTTTTGAATTACTGTTGTTCTGCTCGTTCAGGTCTATAATTGAAGTGAAAATGGTCTGTAATTCTTAGGGGTGGCACGGCAGAAGTTTCTAAGTAGGTTTGCCCTGTGGCTGGGTGTAGTTTGGGACAGCATATGTTAATACTGCAGAATTACAGGCCATGTGAAGCTTGCTTATTTCCAGTAACGTGCAAACTCCCAAGGCACACGTCTTTAGGAAGTTGCAAATAGCTGAGTGAAGAACTGTAAGGCTGTGGAAGACAACAGTTACATTGGGAAAGAGGCATTTCTTTCAGCTAGGACATGGACATGCCCGTGAAGGCCAGTGATTTGAACAAATGCTAAAATCATAAATGTCTGAAACAATTTTAGTGAGTTTTGATGATCATAGAGTTGGTCTGGAGTTAACTTTGAACAAAAAAAACTTCAAGTGACTGCAATTCGTACAAAAGCATTTTGTAATTAAGTTTACTAACTGTCTGTGTTTGTTGTTCTCGGCATGCAGACATTTGTAGAATCTGTTTATGTGCATAAAAGCATGTAGTGTTGAGGAACAAGGACATACCCTTAAATATAGTATTTTTACTGGAATGTTATTGTTTTACTCCCATCTTTAGATAAGAACTTGTAATTTTGTGAAGAATTTTAGAGGCATTTTCTTGGCTGGCAGAAACTATTATGTCCTACTGCTGCTGATAGGGAAAGAGCCATCCTTTTTTGTGTTGCTGAATAAGGTGCCTGGACAAAAAGGTGAATGTTGGTGTTCCAAGAGGAGCCTGCTCCATACCTTCTGTCTAGCTCACAATCTCTGGCGTCCAGGGCTTATTCTTTTGTTGGATATAGTGGCTGTTGTAAAGGATAGAGGAGAATTATGAAATGGGTTCATATTAAAAGTGAATTTTACTTGTGGTTCTTACTGAAGTGTTTTTTCCTTTTCAAGATGACATTGCGATTCTCACCAAGTTCAAGCCATCACAGTCAGAAGGTATTGTACTAACCCATGTTACACCTTCCTCCCTTTTGTCTGTGTCCTCTGTTCCTTTTTTTTTCTGCTGGGAGCCTCTTGGAAATCAGACTTCAGTTAATATGAGTCATTGATATCCCCTGTGGGCCAGGCCTTTTGCAGTGTGATTTGCAAGTCAATTGTTGGCTATCTGTGGGCAGCTCTCCTGGTTAAGAACCAACTGGGCATTTCCGTTCCTGGTGCTTGTTGTGGTTCTGGGATGTGGCTCCTTTACACCTTCCTACATGACTTGGATGTGCATTGCTTGTGCTGCTCTTGTTCAGGAATCTGTTCATGTATTTTTCAAGGAGCGACATATTACTTATGTCGTACTTCTCAGTTAATGTATGTTTTGCATTTTCTTTTTGTGCTGCTCTAGGGTTATTCAGGTTTATTCACGTGGGTCTGTACCAGGGTGAATTTATGCTGATACTTTTGGTTTGTGTTTGGCCCTGCCACCTGTGAAAGCTTTGCTCTTTCCTTGCCAAGTTATGGGAAAAGAAGCACTGATAAACAGGAAAGTTGTCCTTGAAGAGAGCTTCTTGTATAAACTGCTTTAATTGGTATTCTGTGATTGGCCAGTTATCCTCCAAGGTCGCTTGAAGGAGAGATTGAGGAGGAGGATGAGGAAGGCTCGCCCCCAGACTCAATTAAGAAAGACCCCCAAAACATTCTGCGCGCGCGTAAGAGGATTTCCGAAGTTCTCCCGCGTGCGCAGAAGAGATGCACTTACATAACTGGGAGGTGGGACTGAGGGCCTCGGGCTGGGCGGTGCTGGCCACACCTGGGGGGTGGTGGCCACTCAATTAATTGTATAAAAAGCTGATAGTGCTTTCTTGGGGCGAGTTAACTTCACACCAAGGACAACGTTGCCTTTTGGTGGGGACACCTGCCAGATTGTGAACTTACCGACTCTCCAAGGATGCAGCTTCTGCTATGGGTAATTACAGGCATGCTAGGTTGGTAGGATAACTTTATGGGCAACAGCTGGGTAACTGGGGGGGGGAGGGTGTCATGCTGGGGGCTTATTTCTCTCCTCCTTCCTCCCTTTTGGGTTTGTTTGGTTGGTTGGCCACCTCTTGGTAATAAATATTGGTTTTTGTTAAGCTTTTAACGGTGTCATGGTTTCAAGTTTCAGTATGTCTCGGACCCCTCTCTTAATACAGGGTCAGAGAGAATTTCCTTGCACAAGTTGCCTAAGTAATCAACCACAGTATTGGGAAAGCATTTAAAAAGTGGAACTCTGAATTATAATTCTTCCTGAGGTCAGACTTTCACAACTACAGAAAGGATAAAATCCAGAAAAAAAACCCCCAAATACAAAGGCTGTTATAGGCCGTAGAATCAGTTCAAGTCCCCCCGGCAGCATCAGCAAATTGAATGTTCCTGCTGCAGGGACGAGGTGCCCAGGCTGCTCGTGGCCTGGGACTGGAGGGTTGTGTGACAAAACGTCACATTTGTTTCTCCTGCATATGTTGGACGTTCTTGCTGTGTTGGGAGGTGAACTGAGTTCAGTGCTGTGCTGCAGAGCTTTTCTGTGTTTGATGTTCTGTCTTACAGCGTAGTCCCTGTAGCATTTGGGATATGCTTGGGTAGAAAGAATGATCCCACATTGTTTACTTTGAGACTAACTTTTTAGAGGTGACTTAACACTTGTCTCCACACACATATCAGCACACAGACACTTTTCTACAAGTGCATAAATAAAACCCAAGTGTTCAGATTGTAGCTATTAGTACAGATTTTGCAGGTGTAGTTTGCCTTAGCAGAATAGCATGCAAACAGCTTTAAATGTCGTGGCATTCAGAAACTTATTCATTATATTTTACATACCATTAGGTACCATTGCCCAGTTTCTCATTATATTGTATGTAAGCTTATAGAGACCATTTTCTGTAAGTGAACTTAGAGAAAGAAAAAAATTGTAAGAAATAAAATACTCCCAAGCTCTACTTAAGTAGCTTATTATTTATTTTCAAAGAACCAGTTTATATCCTGCCTGGATACAATTTTGGCATCAAATATTTGCAGGTTACAAAAAAAGAAAAAAAAGTTGGGTTTCTGGTAGGAATAATCTAATTGTAGTTGTCTTGACAGTGGTCCAGTCTAAGATGGACCAGTTATTCAGTCTGTCCAGTCTAAGCTGTACTCAGCAATACTTCCTTGATGGAGAGAGGAGTAAGATGAATTCTCATTTTTGAAAGAAAGAGACACCATTATTAGATGCCTGCTCTAGATTTTGATGAGCTGTTTTCAAAGCAGCTTATCCTTTTCCGTTGGTGGTGGAAGTTCTTTAGATGCCTGATTTAGGAGACCGATGTGTCAGTCTAATCACCAGAGAGATGGTTGTTTACCAAAACTTCTTGGAACAGGAGCCTATAGCTGATGGCTCAGAGTTGTTCCCCAGAGGAAACCAATGACAGAGTAAGTTTAGAAGCAAAAAACCAGCTGATGTCTCAATACAGTTTAGGGTTCTGAAGGTACCGAATATGATTTTCCTACCTAACATTAACATTTAAGTAACAGCGTCCTTGGTGAAGTGACTGTATTTGTGGGAAAGTCATGTTGGAGTTTACTGCTGTTAAAATGAAGGTAGTTTCTTTTGGTTTGGGTGGTTGTTCTTGTTTTGGGGTTGTTTTTGTTTTTAAACAACAGGAAGCTTAGTTAGGTTCATATTACTATTCTTGATCTGTTGTCATGTCTCCATTATGTGGGCATCTGTAATCTTGAGGTTATGCATCATTAACCCCTTAGCAAAAAAACACACCCTAATTCAATGTCTAGCAAGCAATCTCGTAGGTAATTGACTTTTCACAGCCAAGGCAGCAAAGCTCTGGGTGTGAGACCCTCTTATACAGCAACCTAGCAGGTATTTGAAACAAGAAGGATACATGATGGCAACAGATTTTTGTTTGTCACAGTTAAAAATATGTGTCTGTGACTGCAGAGTTACACCAAGGTAGGACAGACTGAGTGTATTGTCTTGCAGCGTTTTTTCCCCTTTAAATAACTGTTCTTAGAGATTGACTGAGGATTATTTTCCACCTTTTCCTTGTTCATAGTTCGATGCCTTCAAGGTCCACGTCATTTCCAGAGACAGTAATATTTTAAAATAAGGAATGTATTGATGTGAATCTCTCTTTCAATGTTCCTTAGGGGAAGAATGCAATGGACCCTTAAGTGAAACCATTTCAACTGCAGGATCAGAAATCCCAAGCAGCTCTGAGGTAAGGTACAGTGTGGATGGTGTTAGCTGATGTACTGCTGGTAGGAAGAAAGAAGAGTGGTTGCTGTGAATTGCACAATTAGTTTTAAAACTAATATTTCTTTTGGATTGTCTTCTACCTCCTTTTCATCCATGTAAACATTTCCTTCCTGTGTTGTTTTGAAAGAGCAAAACTGTGGATGTAACACTGATACTCACTGAGTCTTATAAGAGACTTAACAATGTCAGTGCTACAAAACAGTAGAGGTAGAAAACAGTATGAACTTAATGGTGTTTCCAGTATTAGTCTTGAAATTAGAATCACACAATCATTAAGTGTTTGGACAATTGGAAAAACATAATGTTTCTGCACAAAGCAAATGCTTTGTTTTAAGCTGGGTATTCCATTGCTGGCCTGCTGGGGAGATGGAGGCATGTGAGTGTTCTGCTGCTCTAGGAGTGTTGTGACAGCGCTGCAAGACGCACGAGAAAGCAAATGACGGTTTGAGTTACTAAAATACCTCTTCCTTGCAACACGTGCAATATGAAAAGCATCATCAGCTATTCGTCTCTTCACAGCCCTTCATTGCTTAATATGTGCAGTACACAATGTCGTGTGGTAGCAGTGTGTGGTTAGTATTCAGTTAAGAAACAAAAAGAATATTGAAAATGCACGTTCTTGAAATCGGTATTTTATTTTCATTCCTATAGTCTGATTTCTTTATTGTTGGTATAGGCTTAGAGGAAGATAGGAAGAGTTTCAGATAGGAAAAGAGGCAACTGTTCTGTCGAAGTAGAGTCTTACACTGGCAATGAGCACTCATCAGAAGTAATGTCTGTTGAGTGTTGAAAAACTGCAACTGTTCTGCTGAACTTCTTAAAAGTAAAACATGTCCTCACCTACCTCTGAGGGTCAATTCTGGAGATGATCACATGAAGAGAGAACTCAGAAGAGCTTCCTAAATTACACAGTTCTTTATCTTCCTAGAGCATGCAACCATATCATCCAAATGTTTATGTAAATGTACCAGTTCCATCTTAAAACTTGTTCGTATGTTCACCCTGCCACTTTCTGAATCTGTTGTAGGAGTTGTAATCATCTTTTTCACCAGGAAAATTTTCATTGAACAGCTATATCAAATAGTTCAATGATCTCCAATTATAGTGTATGACTCATCATACCATGATAAGCTGATTCTGAGTTACTTGTGAGTCTCTGAGTGGATGGAGATGACCTATTTCACCAAAGCTTGAAAGAATTCACTTCATGCCTTAGGATGTATGAAAAGACAGGGAACATGGGAGAAGGGGTGCAATGCATATGTCATATATGTAGAGACATGGGATTTGAACCTTTTTTGAAGGGTGAAAGATTCATTATGGGATGAGAAAGGACACTCTGATCTTCAGCACACTCTTGTCTGGGAAAAATATATCTGATTATCCTCTCAAAAATCTCTCCTTGATAACTTTATGCAGCCTTGTCGCTTGTTTCTTCTTGTGTTTCCTTACATAAGTATTTTTCCTCTTAATTTGTTCTTAAATATCTCAAAATATTTTCATATTAGCAATATCAGTCTGAGTTGACTTGATAACTTGGGTTTTTTGTTTTGTTGTTTTCCTTGCTCCCTCTGAGAGGACTTGTTGGCTTTAGATAGTTTGTTTCTGCAGATCAGCTTGTCATCTGATATTTGCTTACATTAAAATTACTACTTTTCTGTGCTTTGCCTTATCCTACACCGTGTCCCCTAATACATTGTCATTTATCTGATTTTTGCTTTCTGTGCATTAGCCAGACATAAAGCTAGAGAGTTCCTCTTAATCTTCGTGCCCGGTTTCACACTCTTATCACTCATGACAGGCTTAGTTAATAATGTCCTAGATATTCAGGTTAGGTCTATACTTAGCTTTTCTATGAATTCATTCCAGTAGTAAGATAGCCCCTAATATTTATGGGATTTTTTTCATAAAATGTTAATCTTTTGTCTTCATGTGTTGTCACAACTTCAGGTGTCTTCTGTATAAACTGGAAGAATTTCTTTTCCCTCAGTTCTTTGCTAGGCTGCCTTTGACATCCTTGATGCATTCCTGTAGGAACTGAGCAGGGTCTTCTATCCCAGCATGAAAGACAAGCTGTGGTTTCTCCTCTTTTCACCAAGCCCTTCTGAGCTGGGGTCAATATGCTTTGTTCTTGTTTTGACAAGTAGCACATTTCTCTATTTAATGATTTTACTCCTGTGGTAGGTCGGTAATTTTCTTGTCACTTAACAATGTTTCTGCAGTTGAAAAATATGAACGTTTGGAAGTCTTAAACCGATTTAAGTCAAGTAATTTTGAAACAGGAATGGAATTAAATAAAACATTGGAAAGAGTTAAATGAACTTACGCGCAGGTCACAACTTCGTTAGGCTCGGGCTGTCTTTTGGAAGAGAAAAAACATAACGTACAGTAGCAATATGTTTCTGCTCAGCAGAAATTCTGTGCAGAGGAATTCTGTTCAGAGAAAAGCTGAGGCCTTACCATTGATTAGAGGAGGGAAAAAATAAATCTAGATTTAATATGGAGAGCAGGAAACATTACCTGTCCATAATTCAGTGATTGTTTCTTTCTTTCTTTCTTTTGTAATCTGTAAAGGAATATGTGATTTGGACATAAGGAGTGATGCAAGTAAAACAAAGACAAAGGTGAAAAACAGTCTGTAGTGAAGCCTGCCAACATATATACAAAAGTTGGATGAAGTCCAGGACTCAAAGAACATTTGAGTCTCCAATCTGTGGTGCGTTTGGTCCTTTGTGATTTTGCCTATTTCACCCTGGGTTTTTCCTTTTTTTTTTCTTTTTTTTTTTTAATCTTCTTCTTCAGCCTCCGTATTTTTCTTATTATTTAATCTCCCACAAGGACAAAATAAAAATAAGATCACTTGGAGTTCTGCAGCTTTTCATATTCCAACCCTTATAGAGTAAATCATCTCTAGATGTCACGCAGGGAAGTGAGGAGACGTTATCAGCAAACAGGAGGTGGGAGAAGGGGAAAAAAAAAGATACAATGGGGATATTTTCAAATAAATGCTGCAATGGGAACTGCTTCCAATTATGTCCTTGTTAAATCACTAATACACAGGCAGCTGCTTCTGTTAGGGATGGGCAACTGCCCTGAGTGAATCTCTACACAGAATCTACCTGAATCAGTCTTCATGGAGTTCCTGTTCCAAGAAATACATAAATGCCTCTGAAAGTCCTTTCGAGCAAATTGGAAAATGAATGCAATGAAACCTGAGAATTCGTTTTTCCTCTGTGCTTTACGCAGAGAGAGCGCTAGAAAAGTATGTGGTGGTGAGTCTGTTCAGGGGTTGTAATTAGTTGTTCAAGTTACAGTAAATGAGGATGAAAGCCACTGACAAAATAGAGTTCCCGTACTTAGGAGGAAAGAAGGTTACTCAATTAATTCAAGATTGGAAGAAAGGTTAAAAATTTGAATTTGTATGAAATTTCCTAATACTAAAAGTTCAGACCATTCAGAAGGGATAAATGTAAAATTAGTACAGATTTTGTCCAAAATTGAATCCCTGGTTTTTAGTATATCAACATCTGTAAGATGTGTATACAGAGGACTATTTGTCCTCTGCTGTTCCAATTAAGAAGTACAAAGTATTTTAAAATGTTTACTTGCTATGCATGTGCACCCCTTGGTATGCAGGTGACTGCACTACTCTGAGGAAGGCTGCAGGATTGTGCCTTAATCTAGCTCTGAGGAGTTAAGAATTACTTTTGCATGGTTATACAGGAAATTTTCACTTTTCTGTTAGTTTCACACCAGTGAAATGCTCACTAACTCATTGTTAATCGGGATTGTCCATAATGTAACTTGATCATGAGAAAATCTGAGAACAAGCTGTCTTTATTTAAACCAGGTAAGCAGAAGTAAATTGACAGAACTCCATCAAATTTAATAAAGCAATGCATTTTACCAAAATTAGGGGTATGACACATAGATGATTATTTTTTTCAGAGCTGCAGTTGTTCCAAATTAATTGCTTGGGTTTTTTTTTTCTGAAGAAACACCATCATAATACACATTACTTTTCATGCTTGTTAATTTTTCAATTCAGACAAGGTGGATTTTCAAGTAGAGAGAAACATATACCATTATCAATATTGTGAAGGCAGATCAAATTGGATTCAAAATCTAGATGGAAGCACAAAAATACTTCTTCCAAGTCTAACAAAAACACAATCTGAGGGCTATTTTGGGGAGAGCCAGAGTGCATTAAAGGCTTATGAGAGTGGATTCCAGAGTAAGAAGGACCAACCCACCACTGCTGCCACCACTGCCAACCTTCTTGGTTTTCCTCTCAACAGAGTTGGACTGTTGGAGTTGGATCCTGTTTTGGGGGTCATGTGTTACCAAGATTGGACCCCCTTTGTGCTGTACATAGATTTTGGCATACAATGAAAAAGTGGTGCGTTTCTACAAGAGTACTTAAAATTGCAGGAGAGGGTTTGAATACCACTTTTACAACGGTTAACTCCAATGACCCGAGCTAATTAATTGCTAATTAAGGACAGTTGTCCTGAGAGTAGGGTAGGTTCCCTAGATTAACAGGAAAGCATTTCACAGAATGCAGAGGAATGTACAAAGGCCTCTGCCAGCTGTGCATCTTCACCTCACAGCTGAGTGTTTCACTAAATGTATTAAAATTCTATCTCTGTGGGCAGTGAGCACCAGTGGATGGCTAAAACCTGGACTTACATCCAGCCGTGGAGGAATGTGTGGGATGGAGAGGCTGGATGAAAGTAGATGGAAGAATCCCAGCATGGATGGGGAGGGCTGTGTGCAGTGGAGAGATCAGGAGCTGTGGGGCAGCATTGAAAGCAAGGCTGTGCTTTCATGGAGGTTCAGTTTGTACAGTACTTTACGTGGCAGGTACTTGCAGTGTATAACTGGAGAAAAACTCTCTGCTTAATTGTCTCAACCCTTCGTTCTCTACTAATAGAGCAGGTTTTTCCTGTAGCATCAGTGACATGAGGATTAGAGTTCTAAACCCAGCTCAGACCATCTCACAGGAAGAGCATAGTGCAGCTATTTATATTTGCACTGGTTCTCATGTGGATTCCTTGCCAAAATCCAGATCGATCTTTCTGTGTTTGTTTGACTGCGTTCTGAAAGGGACATTTTTGTCTTACTTAGATAAGCAAATACCCAGAGATAACATCATAAAAAGAATGAAAAGATGTGTTTATGTGTCAATAGGACAAAACCAGCACATTTGTTTCACAAAATTGCAGGAATGAAATTCAGTGGTTTCTCTTAAGAAAAATGGTAATAAAAGTGAAAAATATTGTTTTCTAATTTAAAAAATAATAAACAGTGCTTTATGAAAATTGGTTTTAGGGTAATAAACCTTTTGAAATATTACAATTCTAAAGCAATAAATGATGGTCCAATAACGAAATGCTGTTAGTATTCTGCTTCTATTGAAAGTTAATTGAATTCCATAGAGAACTGTTATATTTTCATAATGCCCTCACACTGTTCATTGCACCATTTAAACCTGTCTGTGGTTTGTGTACAGAAGCAAAACAAAAGAAAAGTGTGATGTTATTGACTGTCAGAATTAGATATTGCGGAACAGCTGAGGTATTGCAAACCATTATTTGTTCCAATGGCAAAGTCTGATCTCAAAATCCATCGCTGCTGCAATCCCACAGTGGGGCCAGGACCCCAGATGGCTCATGGTTATGTTTGTAGGATGGCTGTGCTCTGCAGAGCTCTCTGTTCTTGGTGTTCCTGTCACCTCTGTGGTGACTGGCCTGAGGATGTTGCAGCAGGTCTTGTACAATTAAAATCAGGGTAGGGCCTCACTGGCTGTGGATCAGAACTGGAAGCTGGAATGCCCTCACTAGTCTCATTAAGAATAACAACTGCAACTACTGGTACCAATTTACCTTGTCTACACTGGGAGATTGAGGGTTTGTTTCCTTGCATTTGTTTTTGTTCAGTGCACGTTGTATAATTTCGGTTGGTATTTCAAGAAATAGCCATTTAAGGGGCATCACATTGTTCCGGATGGGAGCACAGCTGTCTATGCTATGTACACTTCCTCTCTTTGGTATCAAAATAAATTAGAGTACTGTTAAAAGTTATCCTTCATCTGCTTGTAAACGGCAATCCCTGCAAACTTGTTTAGACTTTTTTTTTTCTAAGGGAAATGCTGAGGAATACTGTATAGCTCTTACCAAAAATGGTAATTATTAATACTTAAAATTAATAGGGGCCATGTAAAAGTTGGTGGCATAGGCTAGAGACCAAACTCGCCTGAGGAAGTGGAGATTGCTTTAAACTTTGACTATCTAGACTGAAAATCCATCTACTGCTCAGAAGAGCTTTTATCAATTTAAGCCAGAAACTTCGCTGTTTCTTCTGAATTAGCCTTTTATTTTCAAAGCATCCTTTGCATCATCGCTAACAACATTATGTTTTTCCCGTGATGCCACTGGCAGGGCCTAAGCAGCACTGAGACTACTTTACTCATCCCTGAACATCATGTGGTAAGCAGTAAGCAATATTCATGCTTCCTTGCATGAATTTGTGTGGCGTCTTCTATTACAGTATGCCAAAACATCCCTCACCAGAAAATTTTCCAGTTTCAAGGATGCCATCCTTCCAAAAAAGAATATTTTCTAGCTTATAAATTATGAATGTGGTGTTTGCATTTATTCCTGGCGATGATTTTAAAAAAAATTCAAGCAAATCAAAAAGATAATAGACAAAATTGGAAAGTTAAGATTGGTGGAGAAAACTGGAAAGTTTGCTTTTTTTATCATTGTTTTGGTTTGATGGGCTATAGGGTACATTCTGACTCTGGTGTTATTAACAAATGTGGGATCCCTTGTTACCATGATAGCCGAGGGCTGTGTGAGTCAGCATGATACTTTAAAAAGTTTTAAAGAGCAAGAAACAAACACTGATGTAATTTGAAACGTGTTGCCTCTTTTTTTTTTCATTGTAGCAAATAATAAGGAAAGGCTCAAAGTAGCCACTTACTGAAATTCACAGAAAAGATAACTGTATAAATTCTCAAATATATCAGAAAACTTAAAATAATAATGTTTTATGGAGAAAAAGTACAAAAATTCACTTAAGATAACTGAAGAAGTACATGCTGAGGTGTGTTAAAACTGTCTGCTCGCTTACATTGGGCTCTGGTGTCTTCCATTAACACCTATGCTCTCTTAGCATACTTTTTATTTTTCTTTGTTCTGTTCTTGTTTATCCAGAGAGGCTTTTTATGTGCGTTTAAATTTCAGTGCAAATATCTTGGTGTCTTAAACGGCTTTGAAGTGCATGTTCTCAAGCTTTCAGATTTTAATGTGGTTCAGAAATGAAACACAAGCGAGAGTGAAAAAAGCAACTTGCAAGAAATACCTGGGATTTTGTGTTTCTTTGGATGGGAAAGATTATGTTTTTTTATGCAACCTTGTAACCTGCATGAAGTCTAACTGGAAACTGGGATGTGTGGTGTTAAGAGTGTTGTTAATACACTTCTTTAAAATGAGTAACTCTTCAGTTGCACGGATTCCTCCAAGGAAGAATAATGAAGAGAACTTCATGGAAAGGGGCTCTCTGGTAAAATGGGAACTGAGTTTATGGTGCATAAACCAGAAATTTGCCTTTTTGAGTTTCATGAGAGTGCCTGTATATTTGCATATGTTCTGGAAATGCATTCACAGGAACCTTTTGCTTTTGGAAATACGTTTATATTATATATATATGTGTGTTTATAAAATTATGTCTAAACTTATTTATAGGTATATATAAATATATATATATATTTATAAAGTTGTATTTAGCATAGCAGCACTTAGATCCGCATGTTTTTCCTGTAACTGTGTGTTTAATTCAGTGAACAGGAGGAGTATATAAATATTCCTTGCAAACTGGGGATCTGAGTGAAGGTGTTAACTTTGTTTTTAAGCCATTGAATGTTTCCTACCCCTTCAGTTAGGGAAGCTTCTCTTGTATTTTGGTTCAGCTTTTAAACACTTATGGTTTTGTCCATTTCTGTATTCTGGAAGTTTTTCTGCAGTGGAAATTTATAAATTACCTGATTACTTTTTAATGCAGTTCTTTTGATTTTTTTACCCTGTCCATTTTAGATCTAACATGCCTGTGTGATTATCAAAGGTATGCAGTCAATAAAATAAATATTTGGTTTGTAGACTATCTTGTAAGCAAGCAAATGTTACAAAGCAATTTCATTTTGTAATTTCAGGCAGGTTTTTTGCCTGGAAATATAGGACTGTGACAGTATAACTCTTTGATGTGCTGATGGGGATCATACAAACAACCATTCCATGTTATTAATGTAACCTCATAGCCAGAGGTGCTTCCCTGTGCTGTAACTCTAATGAAGCTAATGGGTTCCTCCACCCCAGATTAGTGTTGGTTACTGCTTTGTTACTGAAAGTGCTGCTCTAAACTACCTTCTCACAAAAAAGGTGCAAGATGCAAAAAGCAGAAGGGGAACAGAGCTGAGGTCTGAACGTGCAGTCCCATGTCCGTGGGGTTGGACTCTTGGGAAGCCTTGAAGTCCAGGGCATTGAATTTGGGATGGGTGTTTCTGAACGTAGGCCCCTAAGGCACTTGCACTCTTCTGACTGAGTAACAATCTGAAAAGTATTGCTTTAAGAGACATTCCCCTGTCTTTGAAGCATGGGCATGGAGAGGCCTGGGATATTTAGCAGCAGGGTGTATTTGGAGGAAGCTCCATGCCTATAAGGAGTGAGCTGTGCTAAGTGACCTGTAAGGACCTAAAATTCCTGTTAGGTGCATGACCAGAAACAGAAATCCCTCAGAGTCCTGTAAAAACATGAGATTAAATCGTTCAGGTATAACCTGCAAAACATATTTGCTTTTTGGGTACTGTGATTCCCTTAAACCACTGAGAGGGAGCTGCCCACACTGCCTGAGGCTGTTGGGCCACGGGGACGTTTACCGCAGTCCCCGTCCCTCAGCTTCAAACCAAAGTCATTTCTCTGAAGCACTTTCTGTGCCAGTGTTAGTGGTTGGTGCCACTTCCAGCAGCTGGGTTTCCCCTCTCCAGCTCACCGTGTCTGACTGTTTGCCTTGGCCCTGCAGAAGCGTCTCTGAGGTCCCTGCAGAGCGAGGCAGCCAAGGGCTCCTCAGCGAGCGTTCAGCAGTGCTGGAGAGTCTGGGTGGTTCTGGGGAGTGTGGGGCCACCAGCCAGCATTTACACACTGTACCCAAACCAGTCTGGGCAGAGAGGGCCACGGGCTCTTACAGCCTTACTTCATCTTGAGCTGTGCTTGTTTCCATACTGACAACTTGGTCTCTCCTGTCTCCTGTCCTGTTTGAGTCAGGGTTTCCTCTGCAGGGCTTTAGATCGTATCCGAGGTGAGGATTGCAAGTGTGGGTACTCGGAATGTTGGTTGGTTGGACATGGTCCAATACCCCAACCTCTGCTGGATGTCTAGACAAAAGTTATCGAATATGGGGTAATTGGAAATGTTAATATAATTCTGTATGAATCCTGTAAGTTTGCACTTCTGTAGCCATGTGAAAAGAAAATTTCTCTCTTCGCGATAGACCATTGCAGCATTCAGTTAGCACATCTGTCTGCAACTTGTGAGGTCACTTAGTTCTTAGAGAGATAATTAGACTATTGAGGCTGGAAAGTTACTACAGGAGGGCAGTATTTGAACAGGTGGTTTTTGTAAATTTGCTTTGCAGCTGATGGATTTATTCAGCTTTTTGAAAGCGTTTATAAATGCTGAATGTTTGCAGTAACACCATTTTATAGACTCCTGCAGTGAACTTGGATTAGAAGTGACCTCTGGGGGTCTCCTTGGCCAGCCTCCTACCCAAGGCAAGGCTGGCTTCAAACTTAGGTCAGGTTGTGCAGTCCTGGCCTAGCTTGATCAGGCTATGTGGTCTTTGGGGATGGAGATTATGCAGTCCCTCTGGGTAACCTTTTGTACCCATTCCCACTCAACCACACCCTCACATCCAGTAGAAATTTCTCTTGTTGCAACTTGTGGCTGTTACTTCTAGAGTCTTCACCGTATGGCTTGAGGCTCCATCTCTTCTGTAATTCCTCACTGGGTATAATTTAATTATTTGAGAGCTTCAGCTCGCTTTCTGTGCTGTGTTGGGAAGTTTTAATTTGGTACTTGTATTGCAGAAGAAACACATTATAAAGCATCTACTGTGATGAGGTGTAGCTTCATTTAATAACTGCAGGTTGTCCAGGATAATTGATTTGAATACAGTTCTGGAAAGAGCTGCTACTAATCTGTAATGTTTAGTGATTCACTGATAGCACCAATGCAAATGACAAACTTTTTATATATATTAAACCTGTAGGTGCACATGTGTGCACAAACCTGCATAAGTATGCAAGACTGATCTTGTTCTCCTCGTGAAATCCAAATGCAGCAAAATGGAAAGGAATAATTTATGTGTTTAATAAGCAGGCCTGTCACTATCCATGATAAATAATCCTATGTACAGAAGGAGAGGGAAGTGATAAGTATTCCCCTTCTCAAAGCAGATCCAGCAATGACTACTGCATCTTCTTAAATTGATAGTCAGGCCTTTAATGACTGAGGGTTCTGACGCAGCTTAAAAAATGAGCGAACGTTGATGGCACTAAAGATAAAGTATTACTTCAGTTGTATTGAATAATCTAATTATAGCTATGCAACCCAGACAATTTGGGATACTCCTTTGGCAGGAGCATTTTTTGAAGTAAATATTATGTATTGATTTATTTCTTCTTTGTGTATATGATTCTGCGGCTTACACAGTGTAAGCCAGTGGTTGGGGTGGCCTTTTTTAGGGCAATTCCCCAGCACTGTAAGTTGTTAGAATGCACTTTGGGGTTCACTTACTGTAAGGCTGAATAATTACATTACTGTTGATTCTATATAGATGTGAGTGTGGTTCTGTGCACTGTGATAACTTGATTAAATCAACATCTAAACTGTTGCAGTTTGCACGTAATCACGATTACATTTACAAAGAAAAACCCAAACCTCTAAGTTCAAAATAGGATAGAAAAATGCTTTTTCTTTTCATCTGTTGGATTCCATGGTTTTTCTGAGCCTCTTAATCATGCAAGATTATGTACTACATTTGAAAGCAAAACTGTTTTCTGAGGTAGCAGATTTCAGTCATACAAAGTAGTCTACTTTAATTGATCTGCTGTAAATATTTCTCAAGAAGAAAAACCACAGAAAACCCTCTCAAAATTGCTGAAGAGGGAAGGCAAAGAAAGGATGGCAGCATTTTCAGGAAATAATTTTTTTTACCTTTTGCAGCACAGTGTCTTGAGCTCCCCAAAGGCTAGGATAGGGAACACAGGAATTCTCTGTAGTGTGTGGATGCTTCAGGTAGGCTGCTATCTGGTTCCAGCAGTTACCAGTGTGTCTAATGGAGGTGCATAAAGTTGTACAACACCGTGGAACAATAGGAATTTTCAATTATTTGTATTTCATTTCAGCCTACTTGAAGATAAACATGTGTCCTGGACTATGTGGATATTATTGCTTGTAATTTTGTCAGCTCTGGAATTACATGGTTGCCATTTGTCTTTTTGTGTCCCAGCTGGTCCAGCCTGTTATGAGTGTAACAGAAACATGTGCTTGTTGTATTACCCTTGCACTACACTCAGACCCACTTTCTTAATGTTCTTTTTTAAATCTGCTTAAGTATCCAAATGATGGCAACTAGCACTGTAGGCGTCATTCTTTTAAAATATGTACTTGCTGTCAGAATGGATTCCAGCACAACTTCGCCTTTAATAGAAAAGACATGATAGTCATATTATTTATGGGTGCTTGTTCTGATAGTTGGAGGCTTTTCCCAGCTTTAAGGGGCACAGATTTCTTACTCACTGTAGTTGGGGTGTATGTGCTCCAAGCAGGTGGTTTGGACCTTGGAGGGAAGCAGTGGGCCTGCTAACTACTTGTTGGTTATTCCAGCAGAGTGGAAGGAGATACAATCTGTTCCTGAAGCGACGTCTCAGGGTAAACCAGTGATGAATGGTATTGCAAGTGGCTTGGATGGCTGCGGTAATAACATGCTTCACTGTGTGATGCCTTTTGTTAACTGTGAAAAAGGTTCACAGTTATAAATAAATATCCTGTGCTTTCTCGGGGAACTTTTTCACATGTATCCTTGCATGGTGTGAGACGGAGACAACAGAGACATAGCCCTCTGAATTATTCTGTTCTGTTCCTACTCTAATAAAATGAAAACCCAATTCAGCCCCATAAAAATACACTTTTGTTGATGGGTGTGGTTTAAAAACATCAGCCTTCCTCAGCAGAGAGGCCAGATTTCCTCTCTGGAATTCCTCAACGTTTAGCTTCTGGAGAGCACTTTGCTGTATGTCTTGTACACAATTTGGTAAAGCTGAATATTGATATGATAACAAATAATATTACCTAATATTGCAAATAATATTGCCTAATAAGAGTTAACTTCCTTCGGAGAGTGGGGTTATAGTCTTTTATTTGCCTAACATTAATTACTGTGGCCTAATCAATGAAAAAGGTAAATGATGTTACTATGACACTCTGACCTGCTGATAAATTAAAATATGACCTTTAATAGATCAATTAGAATACTAATTACCCTGTTGCATTGATACCTTTTATTAGATGTATTTTTTTTTCCCATGAAAGTAAATACTCAGTTTTGAAATGTCATTCCTGTGTTATTTGTGTGCCATTTTTATATGTAGTCATTGCTGGGACATATGTCTCTGTGGTGGTTGATTTAGTGAATCTTGTTATGTAGAGGAAAATGCATGGAATTTACATTTTGCCACCTGCTTCAAGTATTCACAAGTATTGCTACACTAACATGTATTTATTCTTCCTGCACCAGTTATTTACATGTAGTGCTTGTGGACATATGCAGTTAATTTTGAAATTATTTTAACTGGATATAGCCCTGTTAAATCTTGCCCAAGTATATCTTCAACTATGAAGAAACTGAAGAGTTGTGACAATGTGGGGAAACTTCTTTGTCTTCTTTTGTATTTTAGAGAAATAGCAATACTTGTTTTTTTATTCATATGCCTTTATCTTCTACAGATTGATAAAAGACATCAAAGCAAAGATTCTATTTTCTTCAGGGATGGTGTCAGGAGAATCGATTTTGTTCTCTCTTATGTGGATGATTTTAGTAAGGAATTGGAAAAAAAGTTGGTAAGTTTATCTTTTTGAAATCCTCTTAATTTTTATCTCCAATAACCTGAATATCAGTTACTAATTCTTTCAGATCACTACACTCAACTGGAATAGGACTTAGCTAAAAATTTTATAGCTATGTGAAAATCCATTCCATGTACAGAAATTTCTGTGTAATTTACTGTTGTGTGTCAGGACCCAATTTTATTAGATTTTTGGGACTGTGTTTATTGAATTGATCACTCTCCATTGCTTAGGCTGGGCAATATATAATATAGTTGAGCAAAGTAACCCAAATTATTTTACTTCTTCATTGACAGTCTAGCTGAGACTTTGGAGAAATATCTGTAAATAGTTTTGTCTGCAAATACTTTTAAATGCAGGAGGTTTCTTCTAAATAAGCAAAGCATCATTCAAACAAGATTTAACAATAACTATTTTTTTTCCATTCATTGACTGCAGTTAGAGCAGAAATAGATTCTTAGATCCAAGAATCAATGCAATTTTCCTTTAATACCTTTGAGACTCTTTTTGTAATATGTACTCTGAGTGGCACAAACACAGCATGTCCTCTTTGAGCTTTTCCCTATGTTTGACTTACTCTCTACATATATGTATTCATTGTTCTAGAAGAATATTTAAAGTGGCTTTGATAAGAGCCCTCTTATGTAACAGAGCACAAAGTACAAGCTTTTTCTAAAATGCCAGTGACTATCCCTGAACTTCCCAGCATTCAGTTGCCTGACTGACACCTATTTGTTCCATGCTCACACTGACACTTGTGGCCTAACTTGGCTAAACTTGTAAATTCAAGCTATATAAAAAAAATCTATACTATGAGATGCAGTCAAGACAAACAACAAACTTCACATAAAACACAATATTTAAAAAAAAAAAAGAGGGATTTTAAGGGTTTTTTTTCCTCTGTATTTCCTGCCTTCTTTCTGAGTCAGGAGAGGTTACATTTACAAACTGGTCTCTCCAATATATAACTCCAAAGTTTATTCATGATTTAAAAAAATTGAAAAGAGAGAGACACCAAAAAAACTTCATTCTCATGCAATCATATTTTTCTGAAAGATAAGGGTATCTGAAAAAAAATAATTATACCAATGCTTATGACAAAATCATGATCAAAACTAAAGGTCTGTGAAGTAAAGGACAGTTATCATCTATATCTTTTCATATTTCTTTCATAATTAAAAATCCTAACTTCCTTTGAACAAAAACTGCAAGATTGAGCTGTTAAAAAACTGGCTTATTGCTTTCATTCCTTTATGAAGGAAATACTGTTTTCATTAAGGACTTATGCTGCCTGAACTTGCATCCAAGTATGATCCAGTGTAGAGCACAGCCCCTCATCTTACTCGTTACCTTAAAAAACCTGGGAATTTCTGTCATTGTCTCTGTTTGATGCTTTTCCCAGGTGAAGCACCCTCAGTCAGCTCTGCTCAGCTAGCCACGTTCCAGAGATTTTCTTGGGAGACCAGGGTTATTTTATAGCTGTGGTACCATAGGTTTATATACAGACATAAAAAACTTTTTCAAACTCAAACCCTCTGTCAGGCTGTAATCCTAGCTGCATTCCTTCTTCTCCTATAAAGCAAAATGCATTTAAAAAAGGAGGAAGAGGAGACCAATCAGTGTAGAGAGAAAAAAGATATCCATGCAGAATTTGTCAAAGCAGCTCTTGAAATAGACTTCTCCATTAGTCATACTCAAATTATTTAAGATGAGGAAAGAAATTGAGACTATTTAGGTAATGTTTCAAGTGGGAAGGAAACTAAGCCAGATGTTCAGTCCCTTGTTCATATTGTGTGCAGCAGTTTCCTCCTCATTGCTTTATGGATCATTGGAGGGTAGCAGGAATCTTTGCCAGACCAGAGGCCACGAACATGAGTGTCATTATTGACTGAAGGATCCATGTGAGGAGGAGCCCAAGAGTTTGTAGCTAATGCTGTGTTTGCTCTCTGAGGTAAAAATGCACTTGCTAGGAAGAAACATCTCTGTCTTGCAAAAGGCCAAAACATCCCTGTTAAGTTTTGTTAGGTTTAATTCTTGTGTATGTCTGTTAATTGGAAAAGAGTTTGTGGCCCCATGGAGGAAGAGGTTTAGTCAGTGGCCCTGTAGATTAGCTCTGCAGTCACTGGACAAACAGGCATGGAGATATCAATGTTTTTACACAGTTCCTGGCGAATCTGCGTTTGCCCTATATTTGTGTTCAGCATAGACCTTTATGCAATTAGTATGCCTGTAAATTGGTGCAGACTTAGCATACAATTACTGTTGTCTCTGTGGGAGCAAGATTGGTGCACTGCAGCATCTGGAATTCATCTGACATATACTGTACTTGATATTGTACAGTCATCACAGAAATGTGAATTTCTTTTGCTGTGGCACAGTGATACAGCAAAATGGAACAGCTAAGAATAGGAATGTTCATACAAAGAGAATAACAGTTGTGACAAAGGGTTTTGTTTCCTTGTCTCAAGGAAACAGCTTTATTCTGCATTTCTAAGAATGGGATGAATAACTTCTTTGTGTATTTAAACACAGCCCTAATACAGATGTAAGAGATAGTCTGTTCATCTTCTCCCTTAGTTTCCTGCATTAACTTCTTTGATGTTCCTAGACACATTCCAGCTTCAATGCTGTTTTGAACTTGCCTTCTAAATCCAAACCACAAACTCC
The DNA here is from genome assembly GCF_003945595.2 of Pipra filicauda. Classification (NCBI taxonomy): domain Eukaryota; kingdom Metazoa; phylum Chordata; class Aves; order Passeriformes; family Pipridae; genus Pipra; species Pipra filicauda. The sequence goes on from NW_024104598.1 coordinate 2,439,097, forward strand.
TCTAAACAAAAATTAGGATTACATTTTTGTGAGACAACACTTTTATATTTTTCCTTAAAATCTCCGGCACATAAGTGGAAATATTTTGCTCACATATGAGATGTATGTGACCATCAAAAAAATAAATAGAATTTATAAAATATCTAATGAATTATTAATAACGAGGACATGATCTTTATCGTCCCTAAGTATATTTCTTCACATGAACTCCAGAGCATTAGGACTCAGGGATTTCTGTGCAAAGTCACTTGCTCCTGTGTTGACTGGAAGCAAAGTGCCCCTGTCCCCAATGGTGCACGGAGATACAGAAAGACATTTTGTCAAATCCTTTTCCAGTTTTCATCATCTTGAACAGAAACTTCTGCTTTCTTGGAGGCACCACATAGCCCAGAGTTAGGGAGCCAGGGCCAGCAAGTATCAGATGCTTGTTGCTGGTGCTGTCAGCCCTGTTAGGCTGCCGGCTGTGAGAAGCTGCATGTCCAGCTCTGCAGGCACGGCTGAAAGCTGGGCTCCATCCAAGCTGGGCACTTCTCCCTGCTGCTTTACAGCAGCTTGGCTGGTACTTGCAGAAGGAATCATAGAATATCCTGAGGATCATCAAGTCCAATGAGTCAGCAGTGCCCTGGCAGCCAGGAGGACCAGCTGTGTCCTGGGGTTTGTCAGACAAAGCATCGCCAGCCAGGCGAGGGAGGGGATTGTCCCGCTCTGCTCTGCACTGGGGTGGCCTCACCTGGAATATTGTGTGCAGTTTTGGGCACCACAATATAAAAAAGACATGAAGCTATTAGAGAGTGTCCAAAGGAGGCCACAAGGGTGAAGGGCCTGGAGGGGAAGACGTATCAGGAGGGGCTGAGGGCACTTGTTCCATTCAGCCTGGAGAAGAGGAGACTGAGGGGAGACCTCATTGCAGTCTACAGCTTGCTCATGAGGGGAAGAGGAGGGGCAGATACTGATCTGATCTCTTCACTCTTGTGACCTGTGATAGGGCTTGAAGAAATGGCATGAAGCTGAGTCGGGGGAGGTTTAGGTTGGGTATTAGGAACTAAAGGTTTTTCACCCCGAGGGTGATTGGGCACTGGAGTTCAGGAGTTCATAGAACCACAGAATCATTAAATATGCTGAGTTGGAAAGGACCTATCAGGATCAAAGTCCAACTTCTGGCCCTGCACAGGACAGCCCAATAATCCCACCATGTGTCTGAGAGCATTGTCCAAATACTGCTTGAACTTGAACTTTTACTTCCTAATACCCAACCTAAACCTCCCCTGAAACAGCTTCATGCCATTCCCTCAAGTCCTGTCGCTGGTCAACAGAGAGACTCACTTTGGAGGGCACATGGAGCACCCTCCCAGCCATGTGGGCAGTCCCTGCAGGCTGCAGGAGGGCCAGTTATCCGTGCTGTTGGCCTCCTGCTCTCATGGCTCTGGGTGGATGAGATGACAAGAGGCCTTTCCTAAACAGGCTCCATCTCATCTGAAACTTTCTTCCGAGGGAGCTGTGTGGGCAGCCTGACCAAGATCAGACTGATCCCATACTGTATTCTCTAGGATACAGCTAAGAGCAGGGTTCTTGTACACCTTGTTAGTAGCATGTAAATGTTTCCCAAGGCCATATTTACTTCCCAGTATCCTACTGACTGCAGTTAGAATAAGCCCAAGAATCCTGATACATAGAAGGCTTTGGTGAGCTTGGTGCTCCCTGCCTAAAGGAAGAGGAAAAGCAAGGAAGAGGAGTTTGATTAAGGAGTATTATGTTGTAAACTTAAAATTACTTTAATCTCCTGATCCTTGACTGTTGTGACAGGCAGTACCACCACAAACAGGTTTATAGGAGTTGTCTCTCTTCCGCTGATCATGCAGTGCTACATCTGCGTTGGGCTTTTTAGTACTGCTGAACTTTGGATCTTGCTTTGTTAATCTTATCAGGATGGTTCCTTACAGCCTACCATGTGTTAGATGATACAGTTACTCTGTGCTTATCCCCCACCATGTGAGATATCCACAGCAGTGTTTGGAGAGGTTAATGCTCTACTGACCTCTCTCCTACCTAGGCCACAGTGGTCTCAGAAAATGTGGTTTCAGTGCTTTGCAGATGCTTGGGAGAGGCTTAAGAACTATACTTAAGATGTGAGGAAGGGCATTAGCCTACTCTGGCTGCTCTTCACTAATGGGATGACTTAGAGAGCTTCCCTCTGTGACTGCAGAGTGACATCTCTAGCGGAATCAGAAATATATCCACCAGGTACAGCTTTTTAGGTTTGAGGCAGGAAGCTTAAAATTCTAACAAGTACACATTAAAACCAACCAGCACTGGTCCAAGGGTATGTTGGTTTTGGGTTTTTTGTTTTTTTGCAATAGCAGCAGACTGATTTCCTTTTAAAAATGGTTGTTTCCAGTGACTGGAAAGTTCAGTACCTTGCATGGGTTTCAGAGAAGGGGGCTTATGGGAGGAGAGCAAAGTGCTAAAAAGAGCATAATTTCTATTCGACCACTGTAGTTTGTCACACTAAGTGTATCGTAGGGAAAAATAAGAAAGATAAGTAATGGGCCAGACCCTTTGGCACTGTCTGTTCCTGAGCTGCACAGCTGGAGAGGAGCTGGCTGGTGTCTGGTGGCAGAGGAGCCTCTGAACTGACTCACTTGGCTCTCCTCCAGCGTTTGCTGGGGAAAGAACACACACCACTGTGCTTTGTTTGGAGAAAATGTAATCCAGACTAGCACATAGCTTTGGATACTAGGCTTAGATGTCAGATTTTCTATAACACTTCAACATAACACTCCTAAATCACCTTTTAGTTGTATTGTTCTCTATTTGATTATCAGGTCAGCAGACCAGAGCTCTGATGTTTATACAGGTGCATGCAAGAAGTTTAGTGGGATTGATTATTCAAAAATAGTGCATGGAATTGCATTTGCCCCCAGCATGTGCTAGAATTGAGGAGTTAGCATATTTGCAACTCCTATAGTCAAGTGTCTAATTTAATATCTAATAATATTTGGCAAAATCAGATGGGGCAAGTAAAAATGAAAGGCTGCTAACACAAGAAAATACATCAATATGTCTTAAGGTACATTTGAGGGCTGTGAAAGCTATTCTTCAGTCTGTATTCATTTGTCTGAATAGTTTATGCAAACTGAAATGCAAAAAGGGCAGACTGCTGCTCACAGACATGCAGGGAAAGGAAATTGGCTGACAACTGTGGTGTTTTGCATTTTTAAGTATGTTTGAAAAATGTCATTTAAGACCTTTCAATAGAAAAAACATCAGGCAGCATTGCAGGTTTTAGCCAAAAATAAATTTGTGGTCTAGCTTGTGCATTTTAAAGAGGCTAGGTCTCAATATTTGCCTTACTTTATGGTTATTCTGACAGTTCTTCTGCCAGTTTTGTATAATTGAAAGGAAATGAATGCAATCTCCCAGTAGGAGCAAAAATTACACAGAGAAGGAGGGGAAGAAAATGTTCTTCCCTAAAGGCACCACCTAGGAATTGCTTGGCAAAATAAAGAGTTCCAGAAGAACCTCAAGCTCAGAGAGGTCACGCAGCCACCGCTCACTGCCACAGGCAGGTTTGTTTAACTCTGCTGAAGTCCACACTGACTTTATGCAAGCTAAGCACATGGAAGATCACACGTGGTGATTTGTTGGTCTTATCTAGTTTTACAGTGATGTTTGTGAAGTACTGTTTGAATTGTCTGTAATCAGTACTTGAACATCTCTATCAGGCATAATTGTAAAACAGGTAAACAGATGGGACTGTGAGCAATCGGTCTTCCACGTGCTTCCAGGATTTTTCCTTCCATCTAGTTTTGATTGACATTCTCTTAGCAATGTAGCTGAGCTTGAATAGTTACACACCTCACATACCAGCCTCCTGAAGAGTCAGAAGTGCTCAGGACACAAGACATCAATTCCTTCTCTGATTAACCAGAACATGCCTTTTCCTACCCGGTAGGTTTCCTGTTGCAATTCCCAATGTGTTGCCATCACAAAGCCAGCCTGCACTCGGAAGTGGCCTGGTATGCATCAGCTGGTTTTTGTCTTTTTGTCTGATTGCTTTTAGAAGGTCACATAGCATTAAGGGGTTGTCATCAGGGCAGCTGAGAGAAGTTGAAACTCAGTGAGTCATCAGTAAGGGATCAGTTAGTTGCTAACTTTATCACTTACTAAAGTATGTTTGTTTCTCTCTAGGAAAGACGAAAAGAATTTGAGAGCAATCTGCAAAAGGCAGGTTTGGAACTAGAAACAGAAGACAAGAAGGTAAAAAAAAAAAAAAGGAAAAATTAGGATGAGAGAAGTAGACTTGCAAATTAATAAACCACTTTGTTTCTTTGGGAAAAATTATCAGTTATGCTTGTGGATTTCAGTGGAGTGTGACTTACTTAGGTGAAACAAGATTAATATGTTTGAGTCCTTTTTCTAGATACGTTCATAAGAATTGCGGAAGCAGAATAATTGTGATTCAAGAGGAAGAGATGGCTTTTGATTTCATAACGAAAAGAAAGTGGTTCCAAAATAGCTGTGATTTGATTTAAATCCGCTTAAATGGGAAGTATGCTCACAGCTACATTTAATCCTGCCTAACAATGAGTAATAAGTTTGGAAGGTTGGTGAATGGATTAGTTATGCCCAATGGATGTTGTAATTATGAGGAAAGGGTGAAACAACTTGAGGATGTTTGATTAGTGTTACTGTTTGGTTTAACAACTGGAGAACATGGGATTTTGACTGATGCAGTCAGTGTGCCAGAGGCTGGGTGGGGTAAAGTAACTCTTGATGAAGTTCAGACTTTGTAACATCCATGGATAGGGGATTCATTGAGCAATATGTCAAAAGTACCTTCTGATTGCCATTTTCTGCTGTGTATGCAGAGGAATACTGAAAGTACACTGTTGGGTGAGACCTATGATAAGAATATTTCTTGTATTTCCAGTGCATTCAGTGTAATGACAATTTTCAGGCCTCAGTGTATGAGATTAATATAGTTTGAAAAGCCTTTTTGAGCTTTTAGTAGTGCAAAGATTGTTTTTATGAATGGATAACGACTCAGATAAGCTTTTCAATTAAATATATATATATATACAAAAAGTTCCCCTATTCCCGCCTCCTTTTTTTTTTTAAACCTTTCAGAAATATGTAAAAGTGAATAAATTGTGTATAAAAACTGTTCCCATAAATCTTGCAATAAAACACAGTTTGGTCTGACGTCTGATTTAGCTGGTTTAACTTTCCCGGGGCAGGAATCTGAAGATGGCAAGATCTTTTTTGTGAAGATCCACGCGCCGTGGGAGGTTCTGATCACGTACGCAGAGGTGCTGAACATCAAAGTTCCCATCAAGGAAAATGACATTCCCTCCACGGTGGAGAACCCCCTGGACTGCATGCTTTTCCCACTCAGGCTGCCCGAGAAGGTGATGCACCCTGAGCCGGATTATTTCACGGCCCCGTTCAGCAAGGACAAGCAGGAGCTGTACCTCATAAACGACGAGAGCACTTTCTTCTCCCCGTCCATGAGGAACAGAATAGTACGTACATCAGTTTGGCTGCTCGCATTTACATGCAGTTTTACACAGCCCCATCAGAATATTCCTGCAAGGAAGGAGGGAGCATAGAAACTCTGGTGTCCGTGGTAGATACAGGGAAGCCTGGGTGCCTGTGTGTCCTTCTTAGAAATCTGGTGTGATACTTGTTGGAACGGATCTTCTGAGTGTCTGTAAGGCAGTTGTGCCCTCAGTATTTTTACATGGGGTAAGGCCTTCTGAAGAAATACCTCCTGCTTTTGCATATTGTTCCAGCAGATTACACACAGTGCACGACCATTGTAGGGTTCTGTTAAATGGCCTTAAAATAGGAAAGTTCTGAAATTCCTGTGTTTGAATCCCAGGTTAATTATATTCTTACACGTTGCCCTTATGGAACAGAAGAAGGGAAGAAAAAATTTGGGATTAAGAGACTGCTAAACAATGGCACCTATACAGCTGCATATCCTCTTCATGATGTAAGTATTTTAGCTTTCTGCTTCCTTGAGCATTTCCCAGTGTTTTCAATCTTTTACCTGCTGTGAATTTGCAGTTTCCAGCAGATACAAAAATGTACTCAAACCCTTCCATTTGTCCCATTGATTCTGTTTAATAATACACAAAACATATTTACCAGCCCTGCTATTTGTCTTTTATGTGCTGAAATGTTTCTTCCTGTGGAGGAGTTTTTAGGATATACCCATGTGTCAGTCACATCATTTCTTTAGAGACTTATATCTCTGAATTCTACCATAAGGCATTTTTAGATACTTTATATAGATTTATATTTTTAAATGTTTGCAAATATTTTGTCTTTCCTTAGAAAATAAAAATAAATGGGTGAATGGACATTCCTTAGGTTATCAGTGGGAAATTTTAGTTGATCAGGATCTATGCTGTAGAAGGCTAGTCTAGGCTGGGAAGTAATTTATCCTGTTGGGACTACCAAAACCACGGATAATAAAAAGCAAGAATCTCTTCTATACAACTACAACCAAGCTTAAATGCTAAAAAATCATATGAAAAAATTCCCAAACTTGTGAGACAGACTCACGAATCTTCGTCTAAAAATACTTATTTAACCTCTTAAAACATTTTCAAAATGCAGACTTCAGGTTGTTTAAACTTCCTGATTTCTAGTTAGAAATTAATTTTCCTGCTTTTCTTTTTCTTTGATTTGCTCACAGTGCCAGTACTGGAAAAAGGCAAACGATCCCAACTGTGACAACGAGAGGTACACGCTCTACATGGAGTGGGCGCGTTTCCTGCGCTTCTACAAAGAGCAGCCTTTGGACCTTATCAGGTAAAATGCAGCCTGTGGTTTGTTGTGTTTCCCTGGGTTTTCACTGTAGTACAGCTGATATTCATTTGTAGCTTACAGATAATTCAGATTTAGAGAAACACATGCAGAGAATATCTTGGATTTTATAATCAATACACGAGTTTTTAAAGAGCAATTTGAAACGCTGAAATTTCAACACAGACTTGAAAAAACACTGATAAAAGCAGTTTGGAAGCTTGACTCTTAGTTTGTAAGCCTAAATTTAAACTCATCTCACCCAAGATCTCTTTTTCAGCCCATCCTAGACAACAAAATATTACTTTGTTCACAGGTTACAGTTCTCCATTTGTAACGCAGGTGGTTGTATTTCTGTGGATTATCCATTTCTCCTAAGCATATGATCAGGACTGGTGTACTCAGTTTCATTTGTGTAACTCTCTGGAAAAATCAGAAAATAAATCTTCATTTGCATTATCCTGTGGGAAAGAGAAAGAGTGATTTTAAAGCTGGAGCTTCTGCTAGGAGGAAAAAAGGGACGTTCAGTCATCTGGTTCATTCAGCTTGAGTATCTTCCCATGGCCAGCTTCAAATCATTTTTCCACTGTACATCAATGCATTTACTCTTATGTTAAAAGAGAGTTTTGCCAAGTGTTTCATTTTTACTCTGGCCAGATTGCTCTATTACAGTTATAAATTTTGCTTTTTATTCCTGTTAATTGCATATTTTTTTTTTATTTTTTTTTTTTTTTTTTTTTTTTGGGTATTCAGGAAGTACTATGGTGAGAAGATTGGAATCTATTTTGCCTGGCTGGGATTTTACACTGAGATGTTATTCCTTGCAGCAGTTGTTGGCTTAATCTGTTTTCTTTATGGCTTGTTTACAATGGATGAAAATATGAGCAGGTGAGTGCAACGTTGAAACTCTCCTGGGCAGAGTTAAACAACGTGAAAATTTAGTTCTTGCAAAAAAACTCCCAACAGATAACAAGCTTTAAGGCTTGTCAGACTAGAAAAATTTGTTCTTCATCTGTCTTTATTGATTGAAAAGGTGATGGGCCACTGATGTAGAACTTTTGACTATTAATTAGTAAGAATCAATTTGTAGGTGAAAAGCAATATTTTATTGCCATTTGGCAATAGCTTTTCATATTGGAGAACCTGCAATACATGAAGTCCTATGTACCACTTACATCTCTCAAAATTAAGTGTTTATTGTTGCCTTAAGCTTGTCTATTTAATCTATCTTGCAGAGCAGTCTGACCTTTTTGTGTAAGTCATCATTTGTACTCATACCAGAAGCATGAGTAAAACAGATCAGCAGTGTTCTCCCATCAAAGAGGGATCCAGTGTCTCAGCACCATAGGTTGTTTTTTTTTAAAATAAACATTGTATTTGTTTCATTAGAGGACCCCAGACATATTGTATTCAGGGACTGGAGGTGGGGAGAGGAAAAGAGGGTTGACATTTCATTGCCTACTGTTTTTTATAAGGAGGCTTCCAGAAAACTGTGAGTTTTAACCATAAAGGATGAATAAGAGGTTTAAATTCTCATCTATTCTATCGAATTATGTCATTTTGAGACTTGTATTTTAGCTAGGTTAAGAATTCACCTGGGAATACTGCTATACGTGTTCAGATTTCTCTGGATACTGAAGGACTATCACAGGATTGTAAACTTCACCCACTGTCATAGTTAAATTGAAGTAGCAAATTTTTCTGCAGATAGCAAAGCTGAAGTTACCTCTCAGCTTTTAGAAGAGGTGCTGACCTGCTGACAAATAACAGGGTTTATATCTCACCCAAAAGCAGTGCCTGTGCTGTATAGCTCCTGACACTCCTGATTCTTTGCTGATAGAATCAGAAAGCCCATACTGAGGGAGCTGTTAATTTTACTTCTTGTAGCAGCTGCTTCATTTCTTGGCTTGCCCTGACCAGCCACAGGTTAACACCAGTGAATGTGACAAGATGTGGCATCTTTGCTGTGAAGCTGCAAATCCTGAGCTTTGAACAAGTGGAGTTCTTATTTTATTTAATTTTCAAACAAATTTTGTGTAACAGCTCTTAAGATGCTACGGAAACAGATACTTTATAATGTTTTCCTCCTCAGCAAAGAAATCTGTGACCCTGCAATTGGAGGAGAAATCATCATGTGCCCACTTTGTGACCAGGACTGCGACTACTGGCGACTAAACACCACCTGTCAGTCTTCACAGGTCTGTGTCTGATTCTGCAGCCAGTTGTTATTTTTGTTCATCCTGAAAACTCTTTTGGTACTGACCTGTTCCTGGGTATTCTGTTGCAGTATTCCCATTTGTTTGACAACGTGGCAACTCTTTTTTTTGCCATTTTCATGGGCATATGGGGTGAGTATGTTTCATAAGTTTTATGTCAAGCATTAAGATCATGACCAAGCTGCTGAGGGACAGGAGGGAAGTGGGAGGAAGGGGAATAATGGCTACACTTCAGTATCGTGCCTCAGATGCAAAAGTGATAGAGTAAAAATTAGTTTAAGTTACAGGGGAATTAAGAGGAACACAGAGGGATTGAAAAACCTGAAGAAAATCCAGCAGATATCTAAGATATCATAAGGATATTATAAATATTATGTACTCTTAACTGCTAACATTTGTTTTTTTCCTTTGTAACCAGAGAGGTCCAACATTATGCAGCCCATGAAAGAGTCCTCTCTGCTAAGCCCTGCACATTATCACTGTCATTGTGAGAGAGTGGAGAGCTTTTGTGTCTTTTAAGATCATATTGTGTTAAATATATATTCTTTTTTTAAACTCCGTGAAGGTTTATAAATACAGGATAGCATAGTTATTTTCATCATTTCCTTAAATATATCTCGTTTCATGCTGTTTGTGTGAAGTATCGTAATTAAATGTTCAGTTTGAATATAGATATTTCATTAGCTCACAAAGATCTCTGTGCTAGCAGAAAATCTGTTTATTTGTTATCAAAGGATCTCACCACTAACTTTTTTCATATAGAATTATTAAAAAAAATCTAATAAGATGATGTTGTAGGGCTGCTGTACTAAACTTTTCTTGTTTTTTAAGCACTAGCATTTGTGTGACATGGATTAGTCATTCAGGAAGTACCAGCCAATGGGTTTAGAACTGCAGAAGATAAGCTTTCCTGTGTTTGTATTAACCATGAAGCCTCCCAGTTCAATTAAGAACAATCAGATTACTAAATGTTTACATTTTAAAGTAATTTATATAGGGTTCTTAAAGTGTTATATAGTATTATATACTTTATTGTTGTTTATATATGAAATCAGTTCCCTCTAGTGTCTTAAAAAATTCTTAAGCCAGCCTAACTCTTGATCATATGAAAAACACCAGACATTCACTGTCTTTAAAATGACCATGATATCAAATAAGCATCAAAATGCAACAGAAATCTTTGAACTTGAATAGCCATGCTGCTTATTTGTAGTCATTATTCATGTGTTGCAGGTTTATACACAAGCAATTATTTGTATCATCAGGTTCTTTTGTTAATTCCATGTTGTTTCTTGCATATGAGAAGTAGTTAAACTGTAATTGAACATGGCTCTCATAACCATGGAGATACCTGTATGTCTTGGCATCTTCCTTGTCATCCACTTCTGGAATTCAATTAGCTAATAAATCACTGGATTCGTATTATGATCTTAGCTGTGAACTCTCATAGGCAGTCAGTGAAAATAGATGGGTTGCACTGAGGATAAATGATAAACCACAGAACAGAAGCCAGTGCAGAAGTAAGTTGAACTTGGTTCATGAACTTATTAATTTCTTCCTTAACCGTATTTTAACATTTCCAAATCGTAGTTACGCTTTTCTTGGAGTTTTGGAAGAGACGGCAAGCTAGACTGAAATATGAGTGGGACTTGGTTGATTTTGAAGAGGAACAGCAGCAACTCCAGCTGAGGCCTGAGTACGAGGCAAAGTGTACCCAGAAGAAGAGGAATCCTGTAACTCAGGTAAGGAGTGTGGACACACATGCAAGTTCAGCTGTACGTTGAGAGTTTCATAACGTGCAAATTGATGTGTTAACTCAGGAAAACAAAGGCAAAGTTTATGGCTTTAACACCATCTTTGCAGCATCCTTCATGTTTCAGGGCAGCAGTCTCTGAAATCTTCTTGCCTTTAAAAGCACTCTTTCTCATCCCTGCACAACATAAGAAGAAGCAGTTGCCTTGATCTAAAGACAGATAAGTGGGTTAGCTGTGGTTTTGGTTCTCATATATAACTGCTTTGTTTGGGGAACACTGGAGAGATGAAGATTGCTGAACTGTCTCTGAAATCTAATTGAGATATGATTAATGACACTATTTAATGCACTATTATTAAACTTATATATAAATACTTACTTCACAGTCTTAAGCTGTGCCAGGGGAGGTTTAGGTTGGACATTAGGAAGAAATTCTTTACAGAGCGAGTGATCAGACATTGGAATGTGCTGCCCAGGGAGGTGGTGGAGTCACTGTCCCTGGAGGTATTTAAGAAGAGACTGGATGTGGCACTGTCATGATCTTGTAGACAAAGTGGTGTTGGGTCATAGGTTGAATGACCTCAGAGGGCTTTTCCAACCTAGTTGATTCTGTGGTTCTGTAATTGTTTTCATTTATATTTAATTTAGGTAGGAGTATTTGACAAATGTAGAGATCAGCTGGTTGCATTTCAATACGACACCTACCACCTCAGTTCGATGTATTTTAAAATCATCTTTTGTAGAATTGCATGTAAATAGCTTATTGGCACTAGTCCTAAGTATACTTAAATAACAAAGTCTTCAGAAAAGAAATCGAAGCTTCGCCAGAACACAGGAAGAATCATTGTCATATAAACAATAGCCCTGTCTTTCAGGGTTTCTCTCCTTAATTGTTAGGAAATACATACACTAATCTTATTTCTCGTGAGAGAGAGTTTTTCCCCTTCCACATGTGCAGCATTAATTCTGCTGATGTACTTGTAACTAGCACAGTGCACACATTGCACAGAGCTCTTTGATAACTGTGCACCATGATTTTAGGCGTAACTCTGCTGAGGGTGTTCATTTCTGCATGCTCAGGAAAACAGCTACAGGTGCATCAATTCTTTATTGGTTAGTTCTACTAATTGAAAACACGTGCCTGCCTGTCGTGTGTTAGTTGCTGGTTTTCTAGATTCATCCAGATCCCTTAGTTGGGGGGGGGGTTTACCTTTATTTAGGAAATAGAAATGCACTGTAATATATTTTTCTGATCTCAGAGGGAGATACTGCTCTGCTCTGTGCTTTCTAAGTATGCATTAACAATTTCCATAAAAATTCAATGGCTGTACAAGTCTTATTCTATGACACATCAATTTATTGTCTTGTTGGTTTTTCAGAAGCTTTTTTGCAGCAGGGTTTAGCAGTGATCCTTATCAGTACCCAGTAATAGGGTAGCTTGCACAAGGTTGCCACTCTGTGGTGTAATTTCCTTTCATTAGAACATGTGCAATACTGAGCACATGGAATGACAGTGCTTTCAAGTTGATTCTGCAGACTGATATGGTTTTGTGGATATGGGGCAATGACTTTATTGTGTCCCACAGCTGACTTTGCTTCACTCAGAAAATTACTTCCTCATTAGTCCTGTCCGTGATTCAAAGTTCTAGGTGCGCCGAAACCAAAATTGCCCATCTGGAGGCTTTGATTAACAGCTCGTTTGTTTATGATGCTAAACTATCTAACTAGATCACAGCTAAGATCTGGTTTTGCTGACTGCAAGAGAATTCTATTTGACATAAATAATGAAGCATTCGATTCGAACTTAGGCTCTGTCGTTGCACATTACTGCCTACACTACATTTCTACAGCATAAAACTTGTTGAATAGCCTAGAGTATGTGAAATATTTGCTCTTAGTATAGAATATATGTATTTTTTATTAACACAAAATAGGTATAAAATGTTATAAGCCTGTGTAAAGTCACCCAATATGGATGCTTGTGTCTTACCTTCAACTGTTTCCTAAAGTTCTATTAATGGAGCCTTTAACTATTACCATGATGCTTGTCTGTAACACTCGATGCCACTTTGCTTAAGAGGAGTGTGAGCTTTCCACAGTGCCTTGTCCCAAAGATTTATCAAATTCAGTTTTTTTTTTTTACTAAAATCTTCTTCCACTGGCATTAGTTCTTAAATGATCCTTTAATAACACATGTAGTTTGATATTTTAGGAATTAGAATAGCAAAAACTTTACACATGTGTTATATGGGGATACTGGCATGGGTAGGACCCGGTTGCCTGGTGCTGTAGCAGAGCTTGGCAGCTGCATTCGTAGGCAATTCTTCAACCAAAAAAACAATAAAATTGAAGGAGTGGAGGGAACCACTCTCTGACTGGCACATACAAATGACAATTTTAAGAATCCACAGCATGAAGACTTTACAAACCTTGAGCCGAGTTTTGGACTCAAAGCTGTAGGACTGACCTAGCCTTACAGTGATAGTTCATGAAGTTGGTCTTTTTCCTTCAGCTACTGATTGCTTTTGCAAAGGTTTAACCATTCTTTCCAGGTATTGTCTTTACTTTTAGCAGTTTTATGGCCACTTCTGTCCTAATCTTTTTGCCCCCTGCCCCAACACATTCAAAATCATGTCCTGTCTGCCATTTTTGAGAGTGGGGGGGGGTTCTGAGTGGTTTTCCTTGGATGTGGGCACTTTCACACAGCTGATCAGAGCTCTGTGTAATGCTTGATGTTGGAATAAGATGAACTGTCTTCTACTTGACTGTTTCAGGAGATGGAGCCTTATTTGCCTTTAACTAGCCAGGCTGTGCGGTTCTGCATCTCAGGAACTACAGTGTTGTTCTGGGTGAGCATCTTTTTGAATCGTTGCTTTAACATATGTCAGAGTTGCTGACAGTTTAATCTAACTTGTCCCTTCCACCTCCATTTCTATGAGTCCGTGTTCTTCTGCATTTTTTTTTTCAAATAGCAGTATTAATTTGTCTGCTTTTCCTGTGCTGACAAAACAATTTCATTGGGCTTAATGTATCTACAAAATAATTTTATTGGGTTTAACGTGCCTAACACAACAAAGGATTTTGCTTGTGCACTTTGCATTTCAGCGCCGCTGAACTCATCCCCTCGAAGGATACGATTTGAAAAATGTAAAGTTCAGTGGTGTGCATCTTATTCCCAGAGTTCTGTGCATACAGCTGTGCTAAGCTGCAGGTGTATTTGGGCTCTCTGTCCCTCTCCCAGGTGTCTCTGATCATTGCCAGCATGATCGCCGTGATCGTGTATCGCCTGGCGGTGTACGCGGCCTTCGCCAGCCTCATGGAGAACACCCAGACCTTGCAGCCCATCAGCGGGTTGCTGACCCCTCAGCTGGCAACCTCAGTCACAGCCTCGTGCCTCAATTTTGTCATCATCATGATCCTGAACTTCTTCTATGAGAGAATAGCCATCTGGATTACTGATATGGGTAAGCAGAGGTACTTGAAGACAAAACTCTGAGGGAATCATTGAAGGTAGAACCCGTCGTTGTTCTTAACTCAGGCACAGTGGGAGCATTGTAGCTAGAAGCAGCTTGCAGCAATGAGTTGGGTGTATCCACAGCCACACTGAACATTTTCCCTCCATCTCAGTAGTTCTCATAACCTGGTTTCTCTTTGTATAATGTTTGCTTATATTAAAACTAGTCCACAGAGACAATCACAGATCTGAACATAATTATCTTGTATTATATTAGAGTATTAGAGTCACCAAAGCATTCTCAGACTGTCTTGATCTACCAGTATTTCAATTAGAAATCCTGTAGATATATTTCTAAAAACAGATCACAGCCATCTTTACAAGGAAAAAAGACTAAATAATCATGACTCTTAATCTGGGGGGAAAGAAAGGAGGGTGGGGGATAGGATAGGACAGTACATTTGTCATTTTTTCCGGAGTGCTGTTTCCCTTAGCTCCGTCTTTTCAGATTTGGAGTTACACAGGTGGAAGGCAGAGGTTGAGCAGGATGAGG